>NW_028322245.1:8735427-9372754 GCF_059928025.1 Delphinapterus leucas
GACGAGGTTCTTGTAAACAGAGCCGTCCGAAACTTTGGGGTGGCTGTGTGTTTTTGATTTTAATTTCACTAAGCTATAGGACCATAAGTGGAAGTGCTGTAGGCTCCGTTGCTTGGTTTTTTAGGTGTTTGAGGAAACACCATACACTTCTCCAGAGTGGCTGTTGGCAAATTACATCCCGCCCATCAGCATAACAAGGCTCCCTCTTCTCCATGGTCTGTGCTGCCTTTCTGGATTTTACACTTTTTTCAGATGGCCCTTTTGACCGGGGCGCAGTGAGACTTCATTGTAGTGCAGATTTCCTTTACACGCTTGCTTGGTTGGCCAAAAAGGGCGTATGCGTTTTTTCCTGAATATATTCAGGAAAAAACGCATACACCCTTTTTGGCCAAGTGCATCATTGTCGTCGTTCTGCCTCTTTTCCTATGCTTTAAATGCAATTCCAGTCTACCCCCTGAAATCGTTTTCCTGAAATTCTGCCCCACTTTCAAGTCCTCTTCGCAGCCTTCCTTCAATATATTTTTAGACCATAGCTGTCATTTATAACTCTGCAGGTTTGTGAATTACAGTGCCCCTGAGCTCCTTTCTTCATCTCGCTTTCTTGTGAGCTGGCCGCAAACCCGCAGGAATGCTTCAGGCCCTAATCTGGTTCTGGCACGGCATGCTGAGCCTTTGGTTAATTCCTCTTCCTGGTGGGAAATGAGCGTTAAATTTGCCCGTGCAGACACCTTCACACGAGTCGTCATGGTGCCCCTTTGCCCCGGTTATCTCTATGGAGGTTGGAGTTGGAGGGCCTCCTCACTCAAGGTCAGTGTGCCCACGGAGCCAACCCTGCAACTTCAGGGCATGTTTGGTGGTTAGGATCACCACGTGGGGTCCTTTTACCTTAGGAGGGAGGTGGCCTTTTGGGCTGCTGATTTCCAGGTTTTCGGATACTGCCAGTATCTTGGCCAGATGTGGCGGTGGGCCAATCCCCTTGGTGACCGTAGTTTATCCTACCTGGATCGCATTCTTGCATTGTTCCATTTCAAGTGGTCCCAGGTTTTGCACTAATACTCCAATGGCGATTCACCGTTCACCAGGAATGTAAAGGTCAAAGGGTTTAGCTAAATTAGGGAGTTCCTGTGCAAGGGTCTGAATTGACTGCTCTTTCCATTCTTGAAAGGCCACTTCTGCATTCTATTCAAAAGGATCATCACCTTTTCCTTTCAGTGTTTCATATAGAGGCCGAGCTAGTAGACTGTAGTTAGGGATCCAGAAGCAGCAAACCCTGGCCTCCCCAGGAACCCCTAAGCTGTCTTCTAGTTTTAGAAATGGGTAAGGCTGTAAATTGTTTCTTCCCTTTCCTGGGATGGGCTTCTCCGACCTTCTGTGAGAATGAAGCCCAGGCAGGTCACCGTAGTCTGTGATATTTGAGCTTTTTCTTGGACAACTTGTATCCTTTATTGGCTTCGTAGTTCAGAGGTCTCCTTAGTAGGGCTGGCGATCAGAATGTCGTCTGCATATTGAAGGAGTGTTTCCTTTTCCAGAGGTAGAACTTTTAGGTCTTTAGCTGAGCTTTCCCCAAAGATGGTGTGGGAATTTTTGAACCCTTGGGACAACACGGCCCGGAAGTATTGTTTTAGTTGTATGTTGAGTCCTGCCACTCACAAGCCAAAATTTCTTGTGACTCTGGGACTAATAGAATACAAAAGAAGGCATCATTGAAGACTAATACAGAATACCATGTCCTGGTGGTTGGTAGAATGACCAGCAGGGTGTAGGGTTTAGGAACTACTGGAGGTATATCCTCAGTGGCTTAACTGACTGTCCTGACATCCTTTACCAGGACTCCAGCAGCCCATGGGGCTCTCGAGGTCAGGCCAATCCCAGGATATGGAGCTCACCTGGGCAGGTACCCCAACCCAGCCCACGGGGCTCTCATGTTCAGGACCCTCCCAGGATATGGTGTTCCCTGGGCAGGTCCCCCTGCAGCCCATGGGGCTCTCGTGGTCAGGCCCCTCCCAGGATACAGAGCTACCCTTGCAGGTACCATGGCAGGGCTGGGAACACAGGAACCGTGCATATCGCCCTCATTGCAGAGCACTCCCAGCTCACCTGTCACTCAGATCTGACACAGAGCACCTCAGAGCAGGACTTGAACTAACAAACAGCAGCTCCGACAGGTCTGTGACCCTGGGCATCACTCTGTGTGGCCTCCCTCCACCTGGTCTTCCAGAGACTTCCACTGCACCCGGGGCACCAGGCCTTTGTCTCCACCCACCACCCACCCCTCCTCTCCCTGACTCCTGGGTTCCTCTCATTAGGAGAGGGTTTTCTTGAAGTTGTCTCCCACTCATGGGCCAGATAATATAATTAGAAAACAAGCCAGAGCTGCAGCCCCTTGTCTATCCTGACTCTCAGGAGCCCACACCTGTTCCTTGGACCTGGCCGATTCAGCAAGTTCCAGTTTCTGCAACTGTGAGCCCCTGAGGGGTGATTATTGGCTGGCCTGGGAAGCCTGACCGTGCCGGCCAGCCCTCCCCAGGTGTGCCTGGGTTCAGATCAATATAAACACCGCTCCAGGCAGCAAGAGCCCCTGCAGCTGTGCCTGACGCCATTTTCTCTGCCCTGTCAGCAGTCTTGGGGCTGGACTGGTGGGAGGGAGTGAGAGGCCACGGCTTTGTGGGTGGCCCAGTGTGAGTGGGGCTCTGCTGGACTTTCTGCAGCAGTTGCCAAGATGCCACCTGCTAAAGAAGAGGATGTGTCACCCATACCTGCCGCTGGAATTTCTCCCTGGGCAGAGGTGAGTGAGGAAGAAAGCAGTGGGGGCCGGGACAGCAGGGGTATCTCAGGCAGGGAAATGGAAAGCTTCCAGAAGAGCACCCAGGGCCAGGACCACCCTGGCTGGCCTGCAGGCACCAAGTCGGCTGGCATGCTGTCGCTCATGTGGCTCCATGGCCCTTCCTCTAGGCTTTCAAGTCCTTGTACATATTCAGGTGTTTTACCTGGGAAGGGTGGGAACATTTCAGCAGCAGCTGGCCTGGGGCTCAGCCCACGTTTACTCACAGATGCCTCGGCACGGTCCCCCAGCTTTGCAATGAGGACGCTTGTTGCGTGGGGCCTGCTGGCTGAATGGGAGATGATTCCCCACCACTGACCAACTTCAGAATTGCTTACAACTGGAGCAAGTGCCCTGATACGGTTTTCCTTTGTGTAACTGGTGGGTTCTGTTTTTTTTTCTTTTTTTCGTTTTTGGTTCAAGGTAGATTTTATTCCTCTTTTTTGTATTTACAGATATAAGCATGGAAATAATTTATTCATATAAATACATGTATGTGAAGGGAAGAATATTTTCTCTGTTTTACTTTTTGTAATTTGAATTTTATTTTATTTTTTTATACAGCAGGTTCTTTTTGGTTATCTCTTTTATACATATAAATGTATATATGCCAATCCCAATCTCTCAACTCCTCCCACCACCACCCCCCAACAGCTTTCCCCCCTTGGTGTCCATACGTTTGTTGTCTACATCTGTTGCTCTATTTCTGCCTTGCAAAACGGTTCATCTGTAAAATTTGTCTAGGTTCCACATATAGGCATTAATAGACAAGATTTGTTTTTCTATTTCTGACTTACTTCACTCTGTATGACAGTCTCTAGATCCATCAACGTCTCTACAAATGACCCAATTTCATTCCTTTTTATGGCTTAGTAATATTTCATTTTATATATGTACCACTTCTTTATGCATTCGTCTGTCTGTGGGCATTTAGGTTGCTTCCATTACCTGGATATTGTAAATAGTGATGCAATGAACATTGCGGTGAATGTCTCTTTTTGATTTATGGTTTTGTCTGGGTATATGCCCAGTAGTGGGATTGCTGTATCATATGGTAATTCTATTCTTAGTTTTATAAGAAACTCCATAATGTTCTCCACAGTGACTGTATCAATTTACATTCCCAACAATAGTGCAAGAGGGTTCCTTATCTCCACACCCTTTCCAGCATTTGTTGTTTGTAGATTTTCTGATGATGCCCATTCTAACATGTGTGAGGTGATACACCATGGATGAGTCTATTTCGTTGAGCAAAGAGTAGGTCTTGTCTAGTACATATTTGGCTTATGGAACGGTATGTGTGCTAATTTCAATCTCTGGTTTTATACAGCACCCCAACTCAACATTCCCCTTAAGCAAGCATAAGTGTTTATCTAAATGTGAGACTCTGTTCGGTTTTGTATTTCAGTTTATGTGTAGCCAAGTTTACACTCCCTCTATTAGTGATATCTTATGATACTTATCTTTCTCTGTGTGACGTATTTCTCTTAGAATCATCATATTTAAATCCACTCAATTTGCTGCTACAGGCCTGATGACATTGATTTCATTGCTGAGTGATATTCCGTTGTACGTAAGTAGCACAACTCCTTTATCCATTTTTTTCTTTCTGGGATATTTAATTTGTACTGGACTCGAGTTTCTTGTAAACACAGCAGCCCTAAATTTTGTGCTGGCTGTGTCTTGTTGATTTTAATTTTCCTAAGCTATAGGGCTAAAAGTGGAAGTACCCTAGGCTCTGTAGCTTTGTTTTTCAGATGTTTCAGGATACACCATAAACATCTCCAGAGTGTCTGTTGGCAATTTACATCCCGCCCATCAGCATAACAAGGCTCCCTGTTCTCCATGGCCTGTCCTGTGTTTCTGGTTTTTACATTTTTTTCAGATGGCCCTTTTGACGAATGGGAAATGAGACTTCATTGTAGTGCGGATTTCCATTGCTGGAGTGCTTGGTTGGCCAAAAAGGGCATATGCGTTTTTTCCTGAATATATTCAGGAAAAAATGTTTACGCACTTTTGTCCAAGTGCATCAGTGTCAAAGATCTGCCGCTCTTCACATGCTTTAAATGCAATTCCAATCTACCTCCTGAAATATGATTCCTGCAATTCTGCCTCGTTTTCAAGTCCTCTTTGCAGACTTACTTCAATATATTTTTGCCAATAGCTGTCATTTATATCTCTGCAGGTTTGTGAATTACAGTGCCCGTGATTTCCTTTCTTAACTCGTTTCCTTGAAAGCTGGCCACAGAACCGCAGGTTTGCTTTAGGCCATAATCAGGGTCCGACACGGCACTCTGAGCCTTTGGTTAATTCCTCTTCCTGGTGGGAAATTAGAGTTAAATGTGCCCCTCCGGACACCTGCCTCACTCCCAGCCCCTTGGTTATGTGTGTCCTGTAGTTTGAGGCCACATGTGCTGGGTTCCTCACCTTTGGCTGATGTGGCCCCACTGGTGTGAGGACACTCCTGCCTGGTTCCCATCCCCTTGGTGATGTGGACCCTCCGGTGAGAGTCTGATCCTGGCTGGGTTCCTCACACTTCTGAGAGGTGGGCCCTCTTCTCTGAGGTCACTCCTGCCTGGCTGGCCCACCCCGCCTTGACGACGTCGGCTCTCTCGTGGGAGTTGGTGCCTGCTGCGAGTCTCCTCCCCTTGGTAATGAGGGCCCTCTGGCGTCAGGCCCTAACTCCTGGCCTCCCAAAATTTTCTGATGTGCGCCCTGTGGTGCGAGTACACTCCTGCCAGGTTCCCAACACCATGGGAATGTGGGCCTTCTGCTCTGAGGTCCCAACGGTGGGTTGCTCAGTTTCATGATGAGGGCCCTCTGGTGTGAGTTCACTCCGGCCTGGATCCCATAGCCTCGCTGCTCCTGGCCACCTGCGGGGAGGTTACAACTGCGGGATTCCTCACCTTTTTTCTTCTATGGGCCCTCTGTTTTGAGACTCCTCCTGCCTGCCTCACTCCCAGCCCCTTGGTGATGTGTGTCCTCTGGTTTGAGGCCACGTGTGCTGGGTCCCTCACCTTTCGATGATGTGGCCCCACTGGTGTGAGGACACTCTTGCCTGGTTCCTATCCCCTTGAAGATGTGGGCTCTCTGGTGAGAGTCTGATCCTGGCTGGGTTCCTCACCCTTCTGTGAGGTGGGCCCTCTGCTGTGAGGTCACTCCTGCCTGTCTGGCACAGCCCGCCTGGGCAACATCGGCCCTCTTGTGGCAGTTGGAGCATGCTGGGAGCCTCCTCCCCTCGGTGATGAGGGCCCTCTGGCGTCAGGCCCTAACTGCTGGGTACCCACATTTTCTGATACGTGCTAAGTGGTGCGAGGACACTCCTGCGAGGTTCCCATCCCCATGGGGATGTGGGCCTTCTGCTCTGAGGTCCCAATGGCTGGGTTGCTCACAGTTTCATGATGTGGGCCCTCTGCTGTGAGTTCACTGCAGCCTGGATCACATAGACTCGGTGCTCTGGGCCGCCTGCTGGGAGGTTCCCACTGCAGGATTCCTCACCTTTTTTATTCTATTGGCCCTGTGTTGTGAGGCTACTCATGCCTGCCTCAATCCGAGCCCCTCGGAGATGTGGGTCCTCTGGTTTAGGCCTCATGTGCTGGTTTCCTCACCTTTCTATGATGTGGTCACCCTGGTGTGAAGACAGTCCTGCCTGGTTCTGATCCCCTTGGTGATGTGGGCCCTCTGGTGAGAGTCTTATCCTGGCTGGGTTCCTCACCCTTCTGTGAGGTAGGCCCTCTGCTGTGAGGTCACTCCTGCCTGGCTGTCACACGTCACCTTGTCGACATGGGCCCTCAGTTGGGAGTTGGTGCCTGCTTGGAGTCTCCTCCCCTTGGTAATGAGGGCCCTCTGGCGTCAGACCCTAACTTCTGGGCTCCCACAATTCTCTGATGTGTGCCCTGAGGTGCGAGTACACTTATGCCATGTTCCCAACCACATAGGAATGTGGGCCTTCTGCTCTGAGGTCCCAAAGCCTGGGTTGCTCACAGTTTCATGATGAGGGCCCTCTGTTTTGAGTTCAGTCAGGTCTGGATCCCATAGCCTCGCTGCTCCTGGCCGCCTGCTGGGAGGTTCCAACTGCGGGATTCCTCACCTTTTTTCTTCTATGGGCCCTCTGTTTTGAGACTCCTCCTGCCTGCCTCACTCCCAGCCCCTTGGTGATGTGTGTCCTCTGGTTTGAGGCCACGTGTGCTGGGTCACTCACATTTCGTTGATGAGGTCCCACTGGTGTGAGGACACTCCAGCCTGGTTCCCATTCTCTTGGTGATGTGGGCCCTCTGGTGAGAGTCTGATCCTCCTTGGGTTCCTCACACTTTTGTGAGGTGGGCCCTCTGCTCTGAGGTCACTCTTGCCTGGCTGGCACACCCCGCATTGGCGACGGCGGCCCACTGGTAGCAGTTGGAGCCTGCTGGGAGCCTCCTCTCCTCGGTGATGAGAGCCCTCTGGTGTCAGGCCCTAACTGCTGGGCTCCCCACATTTTCTGATGTGTGCCCACTGGTGCGATGACACTCCTACTTGGTTCCCTTCCCCATGGGGATGTGGGCCTTGTGCTCTGAGGTCACAACGGCTGGTTTGCTCACAGTTTCATGATGAGGGCCCTCTGTTGTGAGTTCATCACTGCCTGGATCCCATAGCCTCGGTGCTCTGGGCCGCCTGCTGGGATGTTCCAACTGCTGGATTCCTCACCTTTTTTATACAATGGGCCATGTGTTGTGAGGTTAATCCTGCCTGCCTCGCTCCAAGACCCATGGTGATGTGGGTCCTCTGGTTTGAGGCCACATTTTCTTGTTACCTCAACTTTTGATGATATGGCCCCACGGGTGTGATGACACTCCTGCCTGGTTCACAGCCCCTTGCTGATGTGGGCACTCTGGTGAGAGTCTGATCCTGGCTGGGTTCCTTACCCTTCTGTGAGGTGGGCCCTCTGATGTGAGGTCACTCCTGCCTGGCTGGCTCACGTCGCCTTGATGATGTGGGCCCTCTGTTGGCCACTAAAGCATTCTGGGAGCCTCCTACCCTCTTTAATGAGGGCCCTGGAAAAAACGCAGATGCACATTTTGACCAAGTGCATCATTGTCCAGGATCTGCCTCTTCTCCTATGCTTTCAGAGCACTTCCCGTCTACGTCCTGAAATCATATTCCAGGAATACTGCCCCGCTTTCAAGTCCTCCTCGCAGCCTTACTTCAATATATTTTTGTATGATACCTGTCATTAATAACTCTGCAGGTTTGTTAAATACAGTGTCCCTGAGCTCCTTTCTTCAACACGCTTTCTTGTGAGCTGGCCGCAAAACCGCAGGATTGCTTCAGGCCGTAATCTGGTTTCGGCACGGCACGCTGAGCCTTTGGTAAATTCCTCTTTCTGGTGAGAAATGAGCATTCAATTTGCCCGTGGAGACACCTACAGCTAGTCTCTCATTGGTTCTCCCTATTCCTGTTCATCTTGTGCAGAAATTGCAAACTGTGCCAAACAGGAGGTTAAAGGCACTGACTCTCCAAGTGGGTAGAGGGTTAGTAAAGCATCTGGAATGGTGAACCCGAGTACCAGGGAACGAAACCTGAGAGCCATTTAAAATGGTTTCCCAGTCTCACAGTGGACAATACTCTGGGTTTCCCATGCATGTTTTAGCTGAAGGAAGAATTCCTTAAACCTGGAGATTATTGACCCATGGAATGGGTACCATGCAGTATGACTAAAAAGGGTCTGAATTTGCTCACCGAACCTCACCAATGCTATCAGTTCGAAGTGTCCAGCCTTATGCCTCACCCAGCTCTGGGTGTAGATGTGGTAAATTCAGGTTTCATCACAAGCCCTGAATCAATTATTTAAGAATTGCTGTCTCTTTCACTGTCATTGTGTTTTGTTTTTGTAATTTAGTTTGATAATGGGATTTATCGGATTTTCACTGCTGCGTTCTTGCAGCTGTACACACGCTTGACTCTCTTATGGAGACATATAAATCCATGGGTTTGAAGATTCTGATCAGTCAGGTGTATTCCTAGGCTTTGAATATGGGGTGTTTAGTCCATTTCGTTGAGCAAGGGGTAGGTCTTGAGTATTATATATTTGGCTTATGGAAAGGTATCTGTGCTAATTTCTATCTCTGGTTTTATGCAGCACCCCAACTCACATTTCCCCTTAAGCAAGCATAAGTTGGTTTTCTAAATTTGAGACCCTGTTCTGTTTTGTAATTCAGTTCATGTGTAGCCAAGTTTACATTCCTTGTATTAGTGATATCTTATGATGTTTCATTTTCTGTGTGACTTATTTCACTTAGAATCATCGTACCTGAATCCACTCATTATGCCGCGATGGGCCTGATGACATAGATTTCATTGGTGAGTGATATTCCATTGTACGTACGTACCACAATTTCTTTATCCATTTTTCGCTTTCTTGGATATTTAACTTGTACCGTAGACGAGGTTCTTGTAAACAGAGCCGTCCGAAACTTTGGGGTGGCTGTGTGTTTTTGATTTTAATTTCACTAAGCTATAGGACCATAAGTGGAAGTGCTGTAGGCTCCGTTGCTTGGTTTTTTAGGTGTTTGAGGAAACACCATACACTTCTCCAGAGTGGCTGTTGGCAAATTACATCCCGCCCATCAGCATAACAAGGCTCCCTCTTCTCCATGGTCTGTGCTGCCTTTCTGGATTTTACACTTTTTTCAGATGGCCCTTTTGACCGGGGCGCAGTGAGACTTCATTGTAGTGCAGATTTCCTTTACACGCTTGCTTGGTTGGCCAAAAAGGGCGTATGCGTTTTTTCCTGAGGAAAAAACGCATACGCCCTTTTTGGCCAAGTGCATCATTGTCGTCGTTCTGCCTCTTTTCCTATGCTTTAAATGCAATTCCAGTCTACCCCCTGAAATCGTTTTCCTGAAATTCTGCCCCACTTTCAAGTCCTCTTCGCAGCCTTCCTTCAATATATTTTTAGACCATAGCTGTCATTTATAACTCTGCAGGTTTGTGAATTACAGTGCCCCTGAGCTCCTTTCTTCATCTCGCTTTCTTGTGAGCTGGCCGCAAACCCGCAGGAATGCTTCAGGCCCTAATCTGGTTCTGGCACGGCATGCTGAGCCTTTGGTTAATTCCTCTTCCTGGTGGGAAATGAGCGTTAAATTTGCCCGTGCAGACACCTTCACACGAGTCGTCATGGTGCCCCTTTGCCCCGGTTATCTCTATGGAGGTTGGAGTTGGAGGGCCTCCTCACTCAAGGTCAGTGTGCCCACGGAGCCAACCCTGCAACTTCAGGGCATGTTTGGTGGTTAGGATCACCACGTGGGGTCCTTTTACCTTAGGAGGGAGGTGGCCTTTTGGGCTGCTGATTTCCAGGTTTTCGGATACTGCCAGTATCTTGGCCAGATATGGTGGTGGGCCAATCCCCTTGGTGACCGTAGTTTATCCTACCTGGATCGCATTCTTGCATTGTTCCATTTCAAGTGGTCCCAGGTTTTGCACTAATACTCCAATGGCGATTCACCGTTCACCAGGAATGTAAAGGTCAAAGGGTTTAGCTAAATTAGGGAGTTCCTGTGCAAGGGTCTGAATTGACTGCTCTTTCCATTCTTGAAAGGCCACTTCTGCATTCTATTCAAAAGGATCATCACCTTTTCCTTTCAGTGTTTCATATAGAGGCCGAGCTAGTAGACTGTAGTTAGGGATCCAGAAGCAGCAAACCCTGGCCTCCCCAGGAACCCCTAAGCTGTCTTCTAGTTTTAGAAATGGGTAAGGCTGTAAATTGTTTCTTCCCTTTCCTGGGATGGGCTTCTCCGACCTTCTGTGAGAATGAAGCCCAGGCAGGTCACCGTAGTCTGTGATATTTGAGCTTTTTCTTGGACAACTTGTATCCTTTATTGGCTTCGTAGTTCAGAGGTCTCCTTAGTAGGGCTGGCGATCAGAATGTCGTCTGCATATTGAAGGAGTGTTTCCTTTTCCAGAGGTAGAACTTTTAGGTCTTTAGCTGAGCTTTCCCCAAAGATGGTGTGGGAATTTTTGAACCCTTGGGACAACACGGCCCGGAAGTATTGTTTTAGTTGTATGTTGAGTCCTGCCACTCACAAGCCAAAATTTCTTGTGACTCTGGGACTAATAGAATACAAAAGAAGGCATCATTGAAGACTAATACAGAATACCATGTCCTGGTGGTTGGTAGAATGAGCAGCAGGGTGTAGGGTTTAGGAACTACTGGAGGTATATCCTCAGTGGCTTAACTGACTGTCCTGACATCCTTTACCAGGACTCCAGCAGCCCATGGGGCTCTCGAGGTCAGGCCAATCCCAGGATATGGAGCTCACCTGGGCAGGTACCCCAACCCAGCCCACGGGGCTCTCATGTTCAGGACCCTCCCAGGATATGGTGTTCCCTGGGCAGGTCCCCCTGCAGCCCATGGGGCTCTCGTGGTCAGGCCCCTCCCAGGATACAGAGCTACCCTTGCAGGTACCATGGCAGGGCTGGGAACACAGGAACCGTGCATATCGCCCTCATTGCAGAGCACTCCCAGCTCACCTGTCACTCAGATCTGACACAGAGCACCTCAGAGCAGGACTTGAACTAACAAACAGCAGCTCCGACAGGTCTGTGACCCTGGGCATCACTCTGTGTGGCCTCCCTCCACCTGGTCTTCCAGAGACTTCCACTGCACCCGGGGCACCAGGCCTTTGTCTCCACCCACCACCCACCCCTCCTCTCCCTGACTCCTGGGTTCCTCTCATTAGGAGAGGGTTTTCTTGAAGTTGTCTCCCACTCATGGGCCAGATAATATAATTAGAAAACAAGCCAGAGCTGCAGCCCCTTGTCTATCCTGACTCTCAGGAGCCCACACCTGTTCCTTGGACCTGGCCGATTCAGCAAGTTCCAGTTTCTGCAACTGTGAGCCCCTGAGGGGTGATTATTGGCTGGCCTGGGAAGCCTGACCGTGCCGGCCAGCCCTCCCCAGGTGTGCCTGGGTTCAGATCAATATAAACACCGCTCCAGGCAGCAAGAGCCCCTGCAGCTGTGCCTGACGCCATTTTCTCTGCCCTGTCAGCAGTCTTGGGGCTGGACTGGTGGGAGGGAGTGAGAGGCCACGGCTTTGTGGGTGGCCCAGTGTGAGTGGGGCTCTGCTGGACTTTCTGCAGCAGTTGCCAAGATGCCACCTGCTAAAGAAGAGGATGTGTCACCCATACCTGCCGCTGGAATTTCTCCCTGGGCAGAGGTGAGTGAGGAAGAAAGCAGTGGGGGCCGGGACAGCAGGGGTATCTCAGGCAGGGAAATGGAAAGCTTCCAGAAGAGCACCCAGGGCCAGGACCACCCTGGCTGGCCTGCAGGCACCAAGTCGGCTGGCATGCTGTCGCTCATGTGGCTCCATGGCCCTTCCTCTAGGCTTTCAAGTCCTTGTACATATTCAGGTGTTTTACCTGGGAAGGGTGGGAACATTTCAGCAGCAGCTGGCCTGGGGCTCAGCCCACGTTTACTCACAGATGCCTCGGCACGGTCCCCCAGCTTTGCAATGAGGACGCTTGTTGCGTGGGGCCTGCTGGCTGAATGGGAGATGATTCCCCACCACTGACCAACTTCAGAATTGCTTACAACTGGAGCAAGTGCCCTGATACGGTTTTCCTCTGTGTAACTGGTGGGTTCTGTTTTTTTTTCTTTTTTTCGTTTTTGGTTCAAGGTAGATTTTATTCCTCTTTTTTGTATTTACAGATATAAGCATGGAAATAATTTATTCATATAAATACATGTATGTGAAGGGAAGAATATTTTCTCTGTTTTACTTTTTGTAATTTGAATTTTATTTTATTTTTTTATACAGCAGGTTCTTTTTGGTTATCTCTTTTATACATATAAATGTATATATGCCAATCCCAATCTCTCAACTCCTCCCACCACCACCCCCCAACAGCTTTCCCCCCTTGGTGTCCATACGTTTGTTGTCTACATCTGTTGCTCTATTTCTGCCTTGCAAAACGGTTCATCTGTAAAATTTGTCTAGGTTCCACATATAGGCATTAATAGACAAGATTTGTTTTTCTATTTCTGACTTACTTCACTCTGTATGACAGTCTCTAGATCCATCAACGTCTCTACAAATGACCCAATTTCATTCCTTTTTATGGCTTAGTAATATTTCATTTTATATATGTACCACTTCTTTATGCATTCGTCTGTCTGTGGGCATTTAGGTTGCTTCCATTACCTGGATATTGTAAATAGTGATGCAATGAACATTGCGGTGAATGTCTCTTTTTGATTTATGGTTTTGTCTGGGTATATGCCCAGTAGTGGGATTGCTGTATCATATGGTAATTCTATTCTTAGTTTTATAAGAAACTCCATAATGTTCTCCACAGTGACTGTATCAATTTACATTCCCAACAATAGTGCAAGAGGGTTCCTTATCTCCACACCCTTTCCAGCATTTGTTGTTTGTAGATTTTCTGATGATGCCCATTCTAACATGTGTGAGGTGATACACCATGGATGAGTCTATTTCGTTGAGCAAAGAGTAGGTCTTGTCTAGTACATATTTGGCTTATGGAACGGTATGTGTGCTAATTTCAATCTCTGGTTTTATACAGCACCCCAACTCAACATTCCCCTTAAGCAAGCATAAGTGTTTATCTAAATGTGAGACTCTGTTCGGTTTTGTATTTCAGTTTATGTGTAGCCAAGTTTACACTCCCTCTATTAGTGATATCTTATGATACTTATCTTTCTCTGTGTGACGTATTTCTCTTAGAATCATCATATTTAAATCCACTCAATTTGCTGCTACAGGCCTGATGACATTGATTTCATTGCTGAGTGATATTCCGTTGTACGTAAGTAGCACAACTCCTTTATCCATTTTTTTCTTTCTGGGATATTTAATTTGTACTGGACTCGAGTTTCTTGTAAACACAGCAGCCCTAAATTTTGTGCTGGCTGTGTCTTGTTGATTTTAATTTTCCTAAGCTATAGGGCTAAAAGTGGAAGTACCCTAGGCTCTGTAGCTTTGTTTTTCAGATGTTTCAGGATACACCATAAACATCTCCAGAGTGTCTGTTGGCAATTTACATCCCGCCCATCAGCATAACAAGGCTCCCTGTTCTCCATGGCCTGTCCTGTGTTTCTGGTTTTTACATTTTTTTCAGATGGCCCTTTTGACGAATGGGAAATGAGACTTCATTGTAGTGCGGATTTCCATTGCTGGAGTGCTTGGTTGGCCAAAAAGGGCATATGCGTTTTTTCCTGAATATATTCAGGAAAAAATGTTTACGCACTTTTGTCCAAGTGCATCAGTGTCAAAGATCTGCCGCTCTTCACATGCTTTAAATGCAATTCCAATCTACCTCCTGAAATATGATTCCTGCAATTCTGCCTCGTTTTCAAGTCCTCTTTGCAGACTTACTTCAATATATTTTTGCCAATAGCTGTCATTTATATCTCTGCAGGTTTGTGAATTACAGTGCCCGTGATTTCCTTTCTTAACTCGTTTCCTTGAAAGCTGGCCACAGAACCGCAGGTTTGCTTTAGGCCATAATCAGGGTCCGACACGGCACTCTGAGCCTTTGGTTAATTCCTCTTCCTGGTGGGAAATTAGAGTTAAATGTGCCCCTCCGGACACCTGCCTCACTCCCAGCCCCTTGGTTATGTGTGTCCTGTAGTTTGAGGCCACATGTGCTGGGTTCCTCACCTTTGGCTGATGTGGCCCCACTGGTGTGAGGACACTCCTGCCTGGTTCCCATCCCCTTGGTGATGTGGACCCTCCGGTGAGAGTCTGATCCTGGCTGGGTTCCTCACACTTCTGAGAGGTGGGCCCTCTTCTCTGAGGTCACTCCTGCCTGGCTGGCCCACCCCGCCTTGACGACGTCGGCTCTCTCGTGGGAGTTGGTGCCTGCTGCGAGTCTCCTCCCCTTGGTAATGAGGGCCCTCTGGCGTCAGGCCCTAACTCCTGGCCTCCCAAAATTTTCTGATGTGCGCCCTGTGGTGCGAGTACACTCCTGCCAGGTTCCCAACACCATGGGAATGTGGGCCTTCTGCTCTGAGGTCCCAACGGTGGGTTGCTCAGTTTCATGATGAGGGCCCTCTGGTGTGAGTTCACTCCGGCCTGGATCCCATAGCCTCGCTGCTCCTGGCCACCTGCGGGGAGGTTACAACTGCGGGATTCCTCACCTTTTTTCTTCTATGGGCCCTCTGTTTTGAGACTCCTCCTGCCTGCCTCACTCCCAGCCCCTTGGTGATGTGTGTCCTCTGGTTTGAGGCCACGTGTGCTGGGTCCCTCACCTTTCGATGATGTGGCCCCACTGGTGTGAGGACACTCTTGCCTGGTTCCTATCCCCTTGAAGATGTGGGCTCTCTGGTGAGAGTCTGATCCTGGCTGGGTTCCTCACCCTTCTGTGAGGTGGGCCCTCTGCTGTGAGGTCACTCCTGCCTGGCTGGCACAGCCCGCCTGGGCAACATCGGCCCTCTTGTGGCAGTTGGAGCATGCTGGGAGCCTCCTCCCCTCGGTGATGAGGGCCCTCTGGCGTCAGGCCCTAACTGCTGGGTACCCACATTTTCTGATACGTGCTAAGTGGTGCGAGGACACTCCTGCGAGGTTCCCATCCCCATGGGGATGTGGGCCTTCTGCTCTGAGGTCCCAATGGCTGGGTTGCTCACAGTTTCATGATGTGGGCCCTCTGCTGTGAGTTCACTGCAGCCTGGATCACATAGACTCGGTGCTCTGGGCCGCCTGCTGGGAGGTTCCCACTGCAGGATTCCTCACCTTTTTTATTCTATTGGCCCTGTGTTGTGAGGCTACTCATGCCTGCCTCAATCCGAGCCCCTCGGAGATGTGGGTCCTCTGGTTTAGGCCTCATGTGCTGGTTTCCTCACCTTTCTATGATGTGGTCACCCTGGTGTGAAGACAGTCCTGCCTGGTTCTGATCCCCTTGGTGATGTGGGCCCTCTGGTGAGAGTCTTATCCTGGCTGGGTTCCTCACCCTTCTGTGAGGTAGGCCCTCTGCTGTGAGGTCACTCCTGCCTGGCTGTCACACGTCACCTTGTCGACATGGGCCCTCAGTTGGGAGTTGGTGCCTGCTTGGAGTCTCCTCCCCTTGGTAATGAGGGCCCTCTGGCGTCAGACCCTAACTTCTGGGCTCCCACAATTCTCTGATGTGTGCCCTGAGGTGCGAGTACACTTATGCCATGTTCCCAACCACATAGGAATGTGGGCCTTCTGCTCTGAGGTCCCAAAGCCTGGGTTGCTCACAGTTTCATGATGAGGGCCCTCTGTTTTGAGTTCAGTCAGGTCTGGATCCCATAGCCTCGCTGCTCCTGGCCGCCTGCTGGGAGGTTCCAACTGCGGGATTCCTCACCTTTTTTCTTCTATGGGCCCTCTGTTTTGAGACTCCTCCTGCCTGCCTCACTCCCAGCCCCTTGGTGATGTGTGTCCTCTGGTTTGAGGCCACGTGTGCTGGGTCACTCACATTTCGTTGATGAGGTCCCACTGGTGTGAGGACACTCCAGCCTGGTTCCCATTCTCTTGGTGATGTGGGCCCTCTGGTGAGAGTCTGATCCTCCTTGGGTTCCTCACACTTTTGTGAGGTGGGCCCTCTGCTCTGAGGTCACTCTTGCCTGGCTGGCACACCCCGCATTGGCGACGGCGGCCCACTGGTAGCAGTTGGAGCCTGCTGGGAGCCTCCTCTCCTCGGTGATGAGAGCCCTCTGGTGTCAGGCCCTAACTGCTGGGCTCCCCACATTTTCTGATGTGTGCCCACTGGTGCGATGACACTCCTACTTGGTTCCCTTCCCCATGGGGATGTGGGCCTTGTGCTCTGAGGTCACAACGGCTGGTTTGCTCACAGTTTCATGATGAGGGCCCTCTGTTGTGAGTTCATCACTGCCTGGATCCCATAGCCTCGGTGCTCTGGGCCGCCTGCTGGGATGTTCCAACTGCTGGATTCCTCACCTTTTTTATACAATGGGCCATGTGTTGTGAGGTTAATCCTGCCTGCCTCGCTCCAAGACCCATGGTGATGTGGGTCCTCTGGTTTGAGGCCACATTTTCTTGTTACCTCAACTTTTGATGATATGGCCCCACGGGTGTGATGACACTCCTGCCTGGTTCACAGCCCCTTGCTGATGTGGGCACTCTGGTGAGAGTCTGATCCTGGCTGGGTTCCTTACCCTTCTGTGAGGTGGGCCCTCTGATGTGAGGTCACTCCTGCCTGGCTGGCTCACGTCGCCTTGATGATGTGGGCCCTCTGTTGGCCACTAAAGCATTCTGGGAGCCTCCTACCCTCTTTAATGAGGGCCCTGGAAAAAACGCAGATGCACATTTTGACCAAGTGCATCATTGTCCAGGATCTGCCTCTTCTCCTATGCTTTCAGAGCACTTCCCGTCTACGTCCTGAAATCATATTCCAGGAATACTGCCCCGCTTTCAAGTCCTCCTCGCAGCCTTACTTCAATATATTTTTGTATGATACCTGTCATTAATAACTCTGCAGGTTTGTTAAATACAGTGTCCCTGAGCTCCTTTCTTCAACACGCTTTCTTGTGAGCTGGCCGCAAAACCGCAGGATTGCTTCAGGCCGTAATCTGGTTTCGGCACGGCACGCTGAGCCTTTGGTAAATTCCTCTTTCTGGTGAGAAATGAGCATTCAATTTGCCCGTGGAGACACCTACAGCTAGTCTCTCATTGGTTCTCCCTATTCCTGTTCATCTTGTGCAGAAATTGCAAACTGTGCCAAACAGGAGGTTAAAGGCACTGACTCTCCAAGTGGGTAGAGGGTTAGTAAAGCATCTGGAATGGTGAACCCGAGTACCAGGGAACGAAACCTGAGAGCCATTTAAAATGGTTTCCCAGTCTCACAGTGGACAATACTCTGGGTTTCCCATGCATGTTTTAGCTGAAGGAAGAATTCCTTAAACCTGGAGATTATTGACCCATGGAATGGGTACCATGCAGTATGACTAAAAAGGGTCTGAATTTGCTCACCGAACCTCACCAATGCTATCAGTTCGAAGTGTCCAGCCTTATGCCTCACCCAGCTCTGGGTGTAGATGTGGTAAATTCAGGTTTCATCACAAGCCCTGAATCAATTATTTAAGAATTGCTGTCTCTTTCACTGTCATTGTGTTTTGTTTTTGTAATTTAGTTTGATAATGGGATTTATCGGATTTTCACTGCTGCGTTCTTGCAGCTGTACACACGCTTGACTCTCTTATGGAGACATATAAATCCATGGGTTTGAAGATTCTGATCAGTCAGGTGTATTCCTAGGCTTTGAATATGGGGTGTTTAGTCCATTTCGTTGAGCAAGGGGTAGGTCTTGAGTATTATATATTTGGCTTATGGAAAGGTATCTGTGCTAATTTCTATCTCTGGTTTTATGCAGCACCCCAACTCACATTTCCCCTTAAGCAAGCATAAGTTGGTTTTCTAAATTTGAGACCCTGTTCTGTTTTGTAATTCAGTTCATGTGTAGCCAAGTTTACATTCCTTGTATTAGTGATATCTTATGATGTTTCATTTTCTGTGTGACTTATTTCACTTAGAATCATCGTACCTGAATCCACTCATTATGCCGCGATGGGCCTGATGACATAGATTTCATTGGTGAGTGATATTCCATTGTACGTACGTACCACAATTTCTTTATCCATTTTTCGCTTTCTTGGATATTTAACTTGTACCGTAGACGAGGTTCTTGTAAACAGAGCCGTCCGAAACTTTGGGGTGGCTGTGTGTTTTTGATTTTAATTTCACTAAGCTATAGGACCATAAGTGGAAGTGCTGTAGGCTCCGTTGCTTGGTTTTTTAGGTGTTTGAGGAAACACCATACACTTCTCCAGAGTGGCTGTTGGCAAATTACATCCCGCCCATCAGCATAACAAGGCTCCCTCTTCTCCATGGTCTGTGCTGCCTTTCTGGATTTTACACTTTTTTCAGATGGCCCTTTTGACCGGGGCGCAGTGAGACTTCATTGTAGTGCAGATTTCCTTTACACGCTTGCTTGGTTGGCCAAAAAGGGCGTATGCGTTTTTTCCTGAGGAAAAAACGCATACGCCCTTTTTGGCCAAGTGCATCATTGTCGTCGTTCTGCCTCTTTTCCTATGCTTTAAATGCAATTCCAGTCTACCCCCTGAAATCGTTTTCCTGAAATTCTGCCCCACTTTCAAGTCCTCTTCGCAGCCTTCCTTCAATATATTTTTAGACCATAGCTGTCATTTATAACTCTGCAGGTTTGTGAATTACAGTGCCCCTGAGCTCCTTTCTTCATCTCGCTTTCTTGTGAGCTGGCCGCAAACCCGCAGGAATGCTTCAGGCCCTAATCTGGTTCTGGCACGGCATGCTGAGCCTTTGGTTAATTCCTCTTCCTGGTGGGAAATGAGCGTTAAATTTGCCCGTGCAGACACCTTCACACGAGTCGTCATGGTGCCCCTTTGCCCCGGTTATCTCTATGGAGGTTGGAGTTGGAGGGCCTCCTCACTCAAGGTCAGTGTGCCCACGGAGCCAACCCTGCAACTTCAGGGCATGTTTGGTGGTTAGGATCACCACGTGGGGTCCTTTTACCTTAGGAGGGAGGTGGCCTTTTGGGCTGCTGATTTCCAGGTTTTCGGATACTGCCAGTATCTTGGCCAGATGTGGCGGTGGGCCAATCCCCTTGGTGACCGTAGTTTATCCTACCTGGATCGCATTCTTGCATTGTTCCATTTCAAGTGGTCCCAGGTTTTGCACTAATACTCCAATGGCGATTCACCGTTCACCAGGAATGTAAAGGTCAAAGGGTTTAGCTAAATTAGGGAGTTCCTGTGCAAGGGTCTGAATTGACTGCTCTTTCCATTCTTGAAAGGCCACTTCTGCATTCTATTCAAAAGGATCATCACCTTTTCCTTTCAGTGTTTCATATAGAGGCCGAGCTAGTAGACTGTAGTTAGGGATCCAGAAGCAGCAAACCCTGGCCTCCCCAGGAACCCCTAAGCTGTCTTCTAGTTTTAGAAATGGGTAAGGCTGTAAATTGTTTCTTCCCTTTCCTGGGATGGGCTTCTCCGACCTTCTGTGAGAATGAAGCCCAGGCAGGTCACCGTAGTCTGTGATATTTGAGCTTTTTCTTGGACAACTTGTATCCTTTATTGGCTTCGTAGTTCAGAGGTCTCCTTAGTAGGGCTGGCGATCAGAATGTCGTCTGCATATTGAAGGAGTGTTTCCTTTTCCAGAGGTAGAACTTTTAGGTCTTTAGCTGAGCTTTCCCCAAAGATGGTGTGGGAATTTTTGAACCCTTGGGACAACACGGCCCGGAAGTATTGTTTTAGTTGTATGTTGAGTCCTGCCACTCACAAGCCAAAATTTCTTGTGACTCTGGGACTAATAGAATACAAAAGAAGGCATCATTGAAGACTAATACAGAATACCATGTCCTGGTGGTTGGTAGAATGAGCAGCAGGGTGTAGGGTTTAGGAACTACTGGAGGTATATCCTCAGTGGCTTAACTGACTGTCCTGACATCCTTTACCAGGACTCCAGCAGCCCATGGGGCTCTCGAGGTCAGGCCAATCCCAGGATATGGAGCTCACCTGGGCAGGTACCCCAACCCAGCCCACGGGGCTCTCATGTTCAGGACCCTCCCAGGATATGGTGTTCCCTGGGCAGGTCCCCCTGCAGCCCATGGGGCTCTCGTGGTCAGGCCCCTCCCAGGATACAGAGCTACCCTTGCAGGTACCATGGCAGGGCTGGGAACACAGGAACCGTGCATATCGCCCTCATTGCAGAGCACTCCCAGCTCACCTGTCACTCAGATCTGACACAGAGCACCTCAGAGCAGGACTTGAACTAACAAACAGCAGCTCCGACAGGTCTGTGACCCTGGGCATCACTCTGTGTGGCCTCCCTCCACCTGGTCTTCCAGAGACTTCCACTGCACCCGGGGCACCAGGCCTTTGTCTCCACCCACCACCCACCCCTCCTCTCCCTGACTCCTGGGTTCCTCTCATTAGGAGAGGGTTTTCTTGAAGTTGTCTCCCACTCATGGGCCAGATAATATAATTAGAAAACAAGCCAGAGCTGCAGCCCCTTGTCTATCCTGACTCTCAGGAGCCCACACCTGTTCCTTGGACCTGGCCGATTCAGCAAGTTCCAGTTTCTGCAACTGTGAGCCCCTGAGGGGTGATTATTGGCTGGCCTGGGAAGCCTGACCGTGCCGGCCAGCCCTCCCCAGGTGTGCCTGGGTTCAGATCAATATAAACACCGCTCCAGGCAGCAAGAGCCCCTGCAGCTGTGCCTGACGCCATTTTCTCTGCCCTGTCAGCAGTCTTGGGGCTGGACTGGTGGGAGGGAGTGAGAGGCCACGGCTTTGTGGGTGGCCCAGTGTGAGTGGGGCTCTGCTGGACTTTCTGCAGCAGTTGCCAAGATGCCACCTGCTAAAGAAGAGGATGTGTCACCCATACCTGCCGCTGGAATTTCTCCCTGGGCAGAGGTGAGTGAGGAAGAAAGCAGTGGGGGCCGGGACAGCAGGGGTATCTCAGGCAGGGAAATGGAAAGCTTCCAGAAGAGCACCCAGGGCCAGGACCACCCTGGCTGGCCTGCAGGCACCAAGTCGGCTGGCATGCTGTCGCTCATGTGGCTCCATGGCCCTTCCTCTAGGCTTTCAAGTCCTTGTACATATTCAGGTGTTTTACCTGGGAAGGGTGGGAACATTTCAGCAGCAGCTGGCCTGGGGCTCAGCCCACGTTTACTCACAGATGCCTCGGCACGGTCCCCCAGCTTTGCAATGAGGACGCTTGTTGCGTGGGGCCTGCTGGCTGAATGGGAGATGATTCCCCACCACTGACCAACTTCAGAATTGCTTACAACTGGAGCAAGTGCCCTGATACGGTTTTCCTCTGTGTAACTGGTGGGTTCTGTTTTTTTTTCTTTTTTTCGTTTTTGGTTCAAGGTAGATTTTATTCCTCTTTTTTGTATTTACAGATATAAGCATGGAAATAATTTATTCATATAAATACATGTATGTGAAGGGAAGAATATTTTCTGTTTTACTTTTTGTAATTTGAATTTTATTTTATTTTTTTATACAGCAGGTTCTTTTTGGTTATCTCTTTTATACATATAAATGTATATATGCCAATCCCAATCTCTCAACTCCTCCCACCACCACCCCCCAACAGCTTTCCCCCCTTGGTGTCCATACGTTTGTTGTCTACATCTGTTGCTCTATTTCTGCCTTGCAAAACGGTTCATCTGTAAAATTTGTCTAGGTTCCACATATAGGCATTAATAGACAAGATTTGTTTTTCTATTTCTGACTTACTTCACTCTGTATGACAGTCTCTAGATCCATCAACGTCTCTACAAATGACCCAATTTCATTCCTTTTTATGGCTTAGTAATATTCCATTTTATATATGTACCACTTCTTTATGCATTCGTCTGTCTGTGGGCATTTAGGTTGCTTCCATTACCTGGATATTGTAAATAGTGATGCAATGAACATTGCGGTGAATGTCTCTTTTTGATTTATGGTTTTGTCTGGGTATATGCCCAGTAGTGGGATTGCTGTATCATATGGTAATTCTATTCTTAGTTTTATAAGAAACTCCATAATGTTCTCCACAGTGACTGTATCAATTTACATTCCCAACAATAGTGCAAGAGGGTTCCTTATCTCCACACCCTTTCCAGCATTTGTTGTTTGTAGATTTTCTGATGATGCCCATTCTAACATGTGTGAGGTGATACACCATGGATGAGTCTATTTCGTTGAGCAAAGAGTAGGTCTTGTCTAGTACATATTTGGCTTATGGAACGGTATGTGTGCTAATTTCAATCTCTGGTTTTATACAGCACCCCAACTCAACATTCCCCTTAAGCAAGCATAAGTGTTTATCTAAATGTGAGACTCTGTTCGGTTTTGTATTTCAGTTTATGTGTAGCCAAGTTTACACTCCCTCTATTAGTGATATCTTATGATACTTATCTTTCTCTGTGTGACGTATTTCTCTTAGAATCATCATATTTAAATCCACTCAATTTGCTGCTACAGGCCTGATGACATTGATTTCATTGCTGAGTGATATTCCGTTGTACGTAAGTAGCACAACTCCTTTATCCATTTTTTTCTTTCTGGGATATTTAATTTGTACTGGACTCGAGTTTCTTGTAAACACAGCAGCCCTAAATTTTGTGCTGGCTGTGTCTTGTTGATTTTAATTTTCCTAAGCTATAGGGCTAAAAGTGGAAGTACCCTAGGCTCTGTAGCTTTGTTTTTCAGATGTTTCAGGATACACCATAAACATCTCCAGAGTGTCTGTTGGCAATTTACATCCCGCCCATCAGCATAACAAGGCTCCCTGTTCTCCATGGCCTGTCCTGTGTTTCTGGTTTTTACACTTTTTTCAGATGGCCCTTTTGACGAATGGGAAATGAGACTTCATTGTAGTGCGGATTTCCATTGCTGGAGTGCTTGGTTGGCCAAAAAGGGCATATGCGTTTTTTCCTGAATATATTCAGGAAAAAATGTTTACGCACTTTTGTCCAAGTGCATCAGTGTCAAAGATCTGCCGCTCTTCACATGCTTTAAATGCAATTCCAATCTACCTCCTGAAATATGATTCCTGCAATTCTGCCTCGTTTTCAAGTCCTCTTTGCAGACTTACTTCAATATATTTTTGCCAATAGCTGTCATTTATATCTCTGCAGGTTTGTGAATTACAGTGCCCGTGATTTCCTTTCTTAACTCGTTTCCTTGAAAGCTGGCCACAGAACCGCAGGTTTGCTTTAGGCCATAATCAGGGTCCGACACGGCACTCTGAGCCTTTGGTTAATTCCTCTTCCTGGTGGGAAATTAGAGTTAAATGTGCCCCTCCGGACACCTGCCTCACTCCCAGCCCCTTGGTTATGTGTGTCCTGTAGTTTGAGGCCACATGTGCTGGGTTCCTCACCTTTGGCTGATGTGGCCCCACTGGTGTGAGGACACTCCTGCCTGGTTCCCATCCCCTTGGTGATGTGGACCCTCCGGTGAGAGTCTGATCCTGGCTGGGTTCCTCACACTTCTGAGAGGTGGGCCCTCTTCTCTGAGGTCACTCCTGCCTGGCTGGCCCACCCCGCCTTGACGACGTCGGCTCTCTCGTGGGAGTTGGTGCCTGCTGCGAGTCTCCTCCCCTTGGTAATGAGGGCCCTCTGGCGTCAGGCCCTAACTCCTGGCCTCCCAAAATTTTCTGATGTGCGCCCTGTGGTGCGAGTACACTCCTGCCAGGTTCCCAACACCATGGGAATGTGGGCCTTCTGCTCTGAGGTCCCAACGGTGGGTTGCTCAGTTTCATGATGAGGGCCCTCTGGTGTGAGTTCACTCCGGCCTGGATCCCATAGCCTCGCTGCTCCTGGCCACCTGCGGGGAGGTTACAACTGCGGGATTCCTCACCTTTTTTCTTCTATGGGCCCTCTGTTTTGAGACTCCTCCTGCCTGCCTCACTCCCAGCCCCTTGGTGATGTGTCTCCTCTGGTTTGAGGCCACGTGTGCTGGGTCCCTCACCTTTCGATGATGTGGCCCCACTGGTGTGAGGACACTCTTGCCTGGTTCCTATCCCCTTGGTGATGTGGGCTCTCTGGTGAGAGTCTGATCCTGGCTGGGTTCCTCACCCTTCTGTGAGGTGGGCCCTCTGCTGTGAGGTCACTCCTGCCTGGCTGGCACAGCCCGCCTGGGCAACATTGGCCCTCTTGTGGCAGTTGGAGCATGCTGGGAGCCTCCTCCCCTCGGTGATGAGGGCCCTCTGGCGTCAGGCCCTAACTGCTGGGTACCCACATTTTCTGATACGTGCTAAGTGGTGCGAGGACACTCCTGCGAGGTTCCCATCCCCATGGGGATGTGGGCCTTCTGCTCTGAGGTCCCAATGGCTGGGTTGCTCACAGTTTCATGATGTGGGCCCTCTGCTGTGAGTTCACTGCAGCCTGGATCACATAGACTCGGTGCTCTGGGCCGCCTGCTGGGAGGTTCCCACTGCAGGATTCCTCACCTTTTTTATTCTATTGGCCCTGTGTTGTGAGGCTACTCATGCCTGCCTCAATCCGAGCCCCTCGGAGATGTGGGTCCTCTGGTTTAGGCCTCATGTGCTGGTTTCCTCACCTTTCTATGATGTGGTCACCCTGGTGTGAAGACAGTCCTGCCTGGTTCTGATCCCCTTGGTGATGTGGGCCCTCTGGTGAGAGTCTTATCCTGGCTGGGTTCCTCACCCTTCTGTGAGGTAGGCCCTCTGCTGTGAGGTCACTCCTGCCTGGCTGTCACACGTCACCTTGTCGACATGGGCCCTCAGTTGGGAGTTGGTGCCTGCTTGGAGTCTCCTCCCCTTGGTAATGAGGGCCCTCTGGCGTCAGACCCTAACTTCTGGGCTCCCACAATTCTCTGATGTGTGCCCTGAGGTGCGAGTACACTTATGCCATGTTCCCAACCACATAGGAATGTGGGCCTTCTGCTCTGAGGTCCCAAAGCCTGGGTTGCTCACAGTTTCATGATGAGGGCCCTCTGTTTTGAGTTCAGTCAGGTCTGGATCCCATAGCCTCGCTGCTCCTGGCCGCCTGCTGGGAGGTTCCAACTGCGGGATTCCTCACCTTTTTTCTTCTATGGGCCCTCTGTTTTGAGACTCCTCCTGCCTGCCTCACTCCCAGCCCCTTGGTGATGTGTGTCCTCTGGTTTGAGGCCACGTGTGCTGGGTCACTCACATTTCGTTGATGAGGTCCCACTGGTGTGAGGACACTCCAGCCTGGTTCCCATTCTCTTGGTGATGTGGGCCCTCTGGTGAGAGTCTGATCCTCCTTGGGTTCCTCACACTTTTGTGAGGTGGGCCCTCTGCTCTGAGGTCACTCTTGCCTGGCTGGCACACCCCGCATTGGCGACGGCGGCCCACTGGTAGCAGTTGGAGCCTGCTGGGAGCCTCCTCTCCTCGGTGATGAGAGCCCTCTGGTGTCAGGCCCTAACTGCTGGGCTCCCCACATTTTCTGATGTGTGCCCACTGGTGCGATGACACTCCTACTTGGTTCCCTTCCCCATGGGGATGTGGGCCTTGTGCTCTGAGGTCACAACGGCTGGTTTGCTCACAGTTTCATGATGAGGGCCCTCTGTTGTGAGTTCATCACTGCCTGGATCCCATAGCCTCGGTGCTCTGGGCCGCCTGCTGGGATGTTCCAACTGCTGGATTCCTCACCTTTTTTATACAATGGGCCATGTGTTGTGAGGTTAATCCTGCCTGCCTCGCTCCAAGACCCATGGTGATGTGGGTCCTCTGGTTTGAGGCCACATTTTCTTGTTACCTCAACTTTTGATGATATGGCCCCACGGGTGTGATGACACTCCTGCCTGGTTCACAGCCCCTTGCTGATGTGGGCACTCTGGTGAGAGTCTGATCCTGGCTGGGTTCCTTACCCTTCTGTGAGGTGGGCCCTCTGATGTGAGGTCACTCCTGCCTGGCTGGCTCACGTCGCCTTGATGATGTGGGCCCTCTGTTGGCCACTAAAGCATTCTGGGAGCCTCCTACCCTCTTTAATGAGGGCCCTGGAAAAAACGCAGATGCACATTTTGACCAAGTGCATCATTGTCCAGGATCTGCCTCTTCTCCTATGCTTTCAGAGCACTTCCCGTCTACGTCCTGAAATCATATTCCAGGAATACTGCCCCGCTTTCAAGTCCTCCTCGCAGCCTTACTTCAATATATTTTTGTATGATACCTGTCATTAATAACTCTGCAGGTTTGTTAAATACAGTGTCCCTGAGCTCCTTTCTTCAACACGCTTTCTTGTGAGCTGGCCGCAAAACCGCAGGATTGCTTCAGGCCGTAATCTGGTTTCGGCACGGCACGCTGAGCCTTTGGTAAATTCCTCTTTCTGGTGAGAAATGAGCATTCAATTTGCCCGTGGAGACACCTACAGCTAGTCTCTCATTGGTTCTCCCTATTCCTGTTCATCTTGTGCAGAAATTGCAAACTGTGCCAAACAGGAGGTTAAAGGCACTGACTCTCCAAGTGGGTAGAGGGTTAGTAAAGCATCTGGAATGGTGAACCCGAGTACCAGGGAACGAAACCTGAGAGCCATTTAAAATGGTTTCCCAGTCTCACAGTGGACAATACTCTGGGTTTCCCATGCATGTTTTAGCTGAAGGAAGAATTCCTTAAACCTGGAGATTATTGACCCATGGAATGGGTACCATGCAGTATGACTAAAAAGGGTCTGAATTTGCTCACCGAACCTCACCAATGCTATCAGTTCGAAGTGTCCAGCCTTATGCCTCACCCAGCTCTGGGTGTAGATGTGGTAAATCCAGGTTTCATCACAAGCCCTGAATCAATTATTTAAGAATTGCTGTCTCTTTCACTGTCATTGTGTTTTGTTTTTGTAATTTAGTTTGATAATGGGATTTATCGGATTTTCACTGCTGCGTTCATGCCGCTGTACAAACGCTTGATTCTCCTACAGAGAAATATAAATCCACGGGTTTTAAGATTCTTACTAGTCAGGTATATTCTTAGGCGTCGAATATGTGGTGTTGAGTCCATGTCGTTGAACAAGGAGTAGGTCTTGACTATTACATATTTGGCTTATGGAACGGTATCTGTGCTATTTTCAATCTCTGGTTTTATGCAGCACCCCAACTCACCTTTGCCCTTAAGCAAGCATAAGTTGGTTTTCTAAATTTGAGTCCCTGTTCTGTTTTGTAATTCAGTTCATGTGTAGCCAAGTTTACATTCCGTGTATTAGTGATATCTTATGATGTTTCATTTTCTGTGTGACTTATTTCACTTAGAATCACTGTAGCTGAATCCACTCATTATGCCGTGATGGGCCTGATGACATAGATTTCATTGCTGAGTGATATTCCATTGTACGTACGAACCACAACTTCTTTATCCATTTTTCACATTCTGGGATATTTAACTTGTACCGTAGATGAGGTTCTTGTAAACAGAGCCGTCCGAAAATTTGGGGTGGCTGTGTGTTTTTGATTTTAATTTCCATAAGCTATAGGACCATAACTGGAAGTGCCGTAGGCTCCGTTGCTTTGTTTTTTAGGTGTTTCAGGAAACACCATACACTTCTCCGGGGTGGCTGTTGGCAATTTACATCCCGCCCATCAGCATAACAAGGCTCCCTGTTCTCCATGGCCTGTGCTGTCTTTCTGGATTTTACACTTTTTTTAGATGGCCCTTTTGACCGGGGGGCTGTGAGACTTCATTGTAGTGCATAATTCTTTAACATGCTTGCATGGTTGGCCAAAAAGGGCGTATGCGTTTTTTCCTGAATATATTCAGGAAAAAACGCATACGCCCTTTTTGGCCAAGTGCATCATTGTCGACGTTCTGCCTCTTTTCCTATGCTTTAAATGCAATTCCAGTCTACCCCCTGAAATCGTTTTCTTGCAATTCTGCCCACTTACAAGTCCTCTTCGCAGCCTTCCTTCAATATATTTTTGGACGATAGCTGTCATTTATAACTCTGCAGGTTTGTGAATTACAGTGCCCCTGAGCTCCTTTCTTCAACTCGCTTTCTTGTGAGCTGGCCGCAAACACACATGATTGCTTCAGGCCCTAATCTGGTTCCGGCACGGCATGCTGAGCCTTTGGTGAATTCCTCTTCCTGGTGGGAAATGAGCGTTAAATTTGCCTGTGCAGACACCTCCAGCTAGTGTCTCATTGATTCCCCCTATTCCTGTTCATCTTGCGCAGATATTGCAAACTGTGCCAAACAGGAGGTTAAAGGCACTGAGTCTCCAAGTGGGGAGAGTGTTAGTAAAGGGTCTGGAATGGTGAACCCGAGTAAAAGGGGACGAAAACTGAGATGCATTTGAAAACGTTTCCCGGTCACATGGTGCACCATACTTGGGTTTTCCATGCATGTTTTAGCTGAAGGAAGAATCCCTCAATCCTGGAGAGTTGGGACCCATGGAATGGGTACCATGCAGTATGACTTCAAAGGGTCTGCACTTGCTCATCGAACCTCACCAATGCTATCAGCCCGAAGTGTCCAACCTTATGTCTCACTCAGCTCTGGGTGTAGATGTGGTAAATCCAGGTTGCATCACAAGCCCTGAATGAATTATTTAAAAATTGCTCTCTATTTCACTGTCATTGTGTTTTGTTTCTGTAATTCATTTTGATAATGGGATTTATCGGATTTTCTCTGCTGCATTCTTGCAGCTGTACACACGCTTGATTCTCTTATGGAGACATATAAATCCATGGGTTTGTAGATTCTTACTAGTCAGGTGTATTCCTAGGCGTTGAATATGGGGTGTTTAGTCGATTTCGTTGAGCAAGTAGTAGGTCTTGACTATTACATATTTGGCTTATGGAAATGTATCTGTGCTAATTTCTATCTCTGGTATATGCAGCACACCAACTTAACTTTCCCCTTAAGAAAGCATAAGTTGGTTTTCTAAATTTGAGACCCTGTTCTGTTTTGTAGTTCAGTTCATGTGTAGCAAAATTTACATTCCGTGTATTAGTGATATCTTATGATGTTTCATTTTCTGTGTGACTTATTTCACTTAGAATTATCGTACCTGAATCCACTCATTATGCCGTGACGGGCCTGATGACATAGATTTCATTGCTGAGTGATATTCCATTGTACATGCGTACCACATTTTCTTCATACATTTTTCACGTTCTGGGATATTTAACTTGTACCGTAGACAAGGTTCTTGTAAAAATAGATGTCCAAAACTTTGGGGTGGCTGTGTCTTTTTGATTTTATTTTCCCTAAGCTATAGGACCATAAGTGGAAGTGCCATAGGCTCCGTTGCTTTGTTTTTTAGGTGTTTCAGGGTACACCGTACACTTTTCCAGAGTGGCTGTTGGCAATTTACATCCCGACAATCAACATAATAAGGCTCCCTGTTCTCCAAGGCCTGTCCTGATTTTCTGGATTTTTCTCTTTTTTCAGATGGCCCTTTTGACCGGGGGGCAGTGAGACTTCATTGTAGTGCAGATTTCTTTACACGCTTGCTTGGTTGGCCAAAAAGGGCGTATGCGTTTTTTCCTGAATATATTCAGGAAAAAACGCATACGCCCTTTTTGGCCAAGTGCATCATTGTCGTCGTTCTGCCTCTTTTCCTATGCTTTAAATGCAATTCCAGTCTACCCCCTGAAATCGTTTTCCTGAAATTCTGCCCCACTTTCAAGTCCTCTTCGCAGCCTTCCTTCAATATATTTTTAGACCATAGCTGTCATTTATAACTCTGCAGGTTTGTGAATTACAGTGCCCCTGAGCTCCTTTCTTCAACTCGCTTTCTTGTGAGCTGGCCGCAAACCCGCAGGAATGCTTCAGGCCCTAATCTGGTTCCGGCACGGCATGCTGAGCCTTTGGTTAATTCCTCTTCCTGTTGGGAAATGAGCGTTAAATTTGCCCGTGCAGACACCTTCACATGAGTCGTCATGGTGCCCCTTTGCCCCGGTTATCTCTATGGAGGTTGGAGTTGGAGGGCCTCCTCACTCAAGGTCAGTGTGCCCACGGAGCCAACCCTGCAACTTCAGGGCATGTTTGGTGGTTAGGATCACCACGTGGGGTCCTTTTACCTTAGGAGGGAGGTGGCCTTTTGGGCTGCTGATTTCCAGGTTTTCGGATACTGCCAGTATCTTGGCCAGATGTGGCGGTGGGCCAATCCCCTTGGTGACCGTAGTTTATCCTACCTGGATCGCATTCTTGCATTGTTCCATTTCAAGTGGTCCCAGGTTTTGCACTAATACTCCAATGGCGATTCACCGTTCACCAGGAATGGAAGGTCAAAGGGTTTAGCTAAATTAGGGAGTTCCAGGGCAAGGGTCTGAATTGACTGCTCTTTCCATTCTTGAAAGGCCACTTCTGCATTCTATTCAAAAGGATCATCACCTTTTCCTTTCAGTGTTTCATATAGAGGCCGAGCTAGTAGCCTGTAGTTAGGGATCCAGAAGCAGCAAACCCTGGCCTCCCCAGGAACCCCTAAGCTGTCTTCTAGTTTTAGAAATGGGTAAGGCTGTAAATTGTTTCTTCCCTTTCCTGGGATGGGCTTCTCCGACCTTCTGTGAGAATGAAGCCCAGGCAGGTCACCGTAGTCTGTGATATTTGAGCTTTTTCTTGGACAACTTGTATCCTTTATTGGCTTGGTAGTTCAGAGGTCTCCTTAGTAGGGCTGGCGATCAGAATGCCGTCTGCATATTGAAGGAGTGTTTCCTTTTCCAGAGGTAGAACTTTTAGGTCTTTAGCTGAGCTTTCCCCAAAGATGGTGTGGGAATTTTTGAACCCTTGGGACAACACGGCCCGGAAGTATTGTTTTAGTTGTATGTTGAGTCCTGCCACTCACAAGCCAAAATTTCTTGTGACTCTGGGACTAATAGAATACAAAAGAAGGCATCATTGAAGACTAATACAGAATACCATGTCCTGGTGGTTGGTAGAATGAGCAGCAGGGTGTAGGGTTTAGGAACTACTGGAGGTATATCCTCAGTGGCTTAACTGACTGTCCTGACATCCTTTACCAGGACTCCAGCAGCCCATGGGGCTCTCGAGGTCAGGCCAATCCCAGGATATGGAGCTCACCTGGGCAGGTACCCCAACCCAGCCCACGGGGCTCTCATGTTCAGGACCCTCCCAGGATATGGTGTTCCCTGGGCAGGTCCCCCTGCAGCCCATGGGGCTCTCGTGGTCAGACCCCTCCCAGGATACAGAGCTACCCTTGCAGGTACCATGGCAGGGCTGGGAACACAGGAACCGTGCATATCGCCCTCATTGCAGAGCACTCCCAGCTCACCTGTCACTCAGATCTGACACAGAGCACCTCAGAGCAGGACTTGAACTAACAAACAGCAGCTCCGACAGGTCTGTGACCCTGGGCATCACTCTGTGTGGCCTCCCTCCACCTGGTCTTCCAGAGACTTCCACTGCACCCGGGGCACCAGGCCTCTGTCTCCACCCACCACACACCCCTCCTCTCCCTGACTCCTGGGTTCCTCTCATTAGGAGAGGGTTTTCTTGAAGTTGTCTCCCACTCATGGGCCAGATAATATAATTAGAAAACAAGCCAGAGCTGCAGCCCCTTGTCTATCCTGACTCTCAGGAGCCCACACCTGTTCCTTGGACCTGGCCGATTCAGCAAGTTCCAGTTTCTGCAACTGTGAGCCCCTGAGGGGTGATTATTGGCTGGCCTGGGAAGCCTGACCGTGCCGGCCAGCCCTCCCCAGGTGTGCCTGGGTTCAGATCAATATAAACACCGCTCCAGGCAGCAAGAGCCCCTGCAGCTGTGCCTGACGCCATTTTCTCTGCCCTGTCAGCAGTCTTGGGGCTGGACTGGTGGGAGGGAGTGAGAGGCCACGGCTTTGTGGGTGGCCCAGTGTGAGTGGGGCTCTGCTGGACTTTCTGCAGCAGTTGCCAAGATGCCACCTGCTAAAGAAGAGGATGTGTCACCCATACCTGCCGCTGGAATTTCTCCCTGGGCAGAGGTGAGTGAGGAAGAAAGCAGTGGGGGCCGGGACAGCAGGGGTATCTCAGGCAGGGAAATGGAAAGCTTCCAGAAGAGCACCCAGGGCCAGGACCACCCTGGCTGGCCTGCAGGCACCAAGTCGGCTGGCATGCTGTCGCTCATGTGGCTCCATGGCCCTTCCTCTAGGCTTTCAAGTCCTTGTACATATTCAGGTGTTTTACCTGGGAAGGGTGGGAACATTTCAGCAGCAGCTGGCCTGGGGCTCAGCCCACGTTTACTCACAGATGCCTCGGCACGGTCCCCCAGCTTTGCAATGAGGACGCTTGTTGCGTGGGGCCTGCTGGCTGAATGGGAGATGATTCCCCACCACTGACCAACTTCAGAATTGCTTACAACTGGAGCAAGTGCCCTGATACGGTTTTCCTCTGTGTAACTGGTGGGTTCTGTTTTTTTTTCTTTTTTTCGTTTTTGGTTCAAGGTAGATTTTATTCCTCTTTTTTGTATTTACAGATATAAGCATGGAAATAATTTATTCATATAAATACATGTATGTGAAGGGAAGAATATTTTCTCTGTTTTACTTTTTGTAATTTGAATTTTATTTTATTTTTTTATACAGCAGGTTCTTTTTGGTTATCTCTTTTATACATATAAATGTATATATGCCAATCCCAATCTCTCAACTCCTCCCACCACCACCCCCCAACAGCTTTCCCCCCTTGGTGTCCATACGTTTGTTGTCTACATCTGTTGCTCTATTTCTGCCTTGCAAAACGGTTCATCTGTAAAATTTGTCTAGGTTCCACATATAGGCATTAATAGACAAGATTTGTTTTTCTATTTCTGACTTACTTCACTCTGTATGACAGTCTCTAGATCCATCAACGTCTCTACAAATGACCCAATTTCATTCCTTTTTATGGCTTAGTAATATTCCATTTTATATATGTACCACTTCTTTATGCATTCGCCTGTCTGTGGGCATTTAGGTTGCTTCCATTACCTGGATATTGTAAATAGTGATGCAATGAACATTGCGGTGAATGTCTCTTTTTGATTTATGGTTTTGTCTGGGTATATGCCCAGTAGTGGGATTGCTGTATCATATGGTAATTCTATTCTTAGTTTTATAAGAAACTCCATAATGTTCTCCACAGTGACTGTATCAATTTACATTCCCAACAATAGTGCAAGAGGGTTCCTTATCTCCACACCCTTTCCAGCATTTGTTGTTTGTAGATTTTCTGATGATGCCCATTCTAACATGTGTGAGGTGATACACCATGGATGAGTCTATTTCGTTGAGCAAAGAGTAGGTCTTGTCTAGTACATATTTGGCTTATGGAACGGTATGTGTGCTAATTTCAATCTCTGGTTTTATACAGCACCCCAACTCAACATTCCCCTTAAGCAAGCATAAGTGTTTATCTAAATGTGAGACTCTGTTCGGTTTTGTATTTCAGTTTATGTGTAGCCAAGTTTACACTCCCTCTATTAGTGATATCTTATGATACTTATCTTTCTCTGTGTGACGTATTTCTCTTAGAATCATCATATTTAAATCCACTCAATTTGCTGCTACAGGCCTGATGACATTGATTTCATTGCTGAGTGATATTCCGTTGTACGTAAGTAGCACAACTCCTTTATCCATTTTTTTCTTTCTGGGATATTTAATTTGTACTGGACTCGAGTTTCTTGTAAACACAGCAGCCCTAAATTTTGTGCTGGCTGTGTCTTGTTGATTTTAATTTTCCTAAGCTATAGGGCTAAAAGTGGAAGTACCCTAGGCTCTGTAGCTTTGTTTTTCAGATGTTTCAGGATACACCATAAACATCTCCAGAGTGTCTGTTGGCAATTTACATCCCGCCCATCAGCATAACAAGGCTCCCTGTTCTCCATGGCCTGCCCTGTGTTTCTGGTTTTTACACTTTTTTCAGATGGCCCTTTTGACGAATGGGAAATGAGACTTCATTGTAGTGCGGATTTCCATTGCTGGAGTGCTTGGTTGGCCAAAAAGGGCATATGCGTTTTTTCCTGAATATATTCAGGAAAAAATGTTTACGCACTTTTGTCCAAGTGCATCAGTGTCAAAGATCTGCCGCTTTTCACATGCTTTAAATGCAATTCCAATCTACCTCCTGAAATATGATTCCTGCAATTCTGCCTCGTTTTCAAGTCCTCTTTGCAGACTTACTTCAATATATTTTTGCCAATAGGTGTCATTTATATCTCTGCAGGTTTGTGAATTACAGTGCCTGTGATTTCCTTTCTTAACTCGTTTCCTTGAAAGCTGGCCACAGAACCGCAGGTTTGCTTTAGGCCATAATCAGGGTCCGACACGGCACTCTGAGCCTTTGGTTAATTCCTCTTCCTGGTGGGAAATTAGAGTTAAATGTGCCCCTCCGGACACCTGCCTCACTCCCAGCCCCTTGGTTATGTGTGTCCTGTAGTTTGAGGCCACATGTGCTGGGTTCCTCACCTTTGGCTGATGTGGCCCCACTGGTGTGAGGACACTCCTGCCTGGTTCCCATCCCCTTGGTGATGTGGACCCTCCGGTGAGAGTCTGATCCTGGCTGGGTTCCTCACACTTCTGAGAGGTGGGCCCTCTTCTCTGAGGTCACTCCTGCCTGGCTGGCCCACCCCGCCTTGACGACGTCGGCTCTCTCGTGGGAGTTGGTGCCTGCTGCGAGTCTCCTCCCCTTGGTAATGAGGGCCCTCTGGCGTCAGGCCCTAACTCCTGGCCTCCCAAAATTTTCTGATGTGCGCCCTGTGGTGCGAGTACACTCCTGCCAGGTTCCCAACACCATGGGAATGTGGGCCTTCTGCTCTGAGGTCCCAACGGTGGGTTGCTCAGTTTCATGATGAGGGCCCTCTGGTGTGAGTTCACTCCGGCCTGGATCCCATAGCCTCGCTGCTCCTGGCCACCTGCGGGGAGGTTACAACTGCGGGATTCCTCACCTTTTTTCTTCTATGGGCCCTCTGTTTTGAGACTCCTCCTGCCTGCCTCACTCCCAGCCCCTTGGTGATGTGTGTCCTCTGGTTTGAGGCCACGTGTGCTGGGTCCCTCACCTTTCGATGATGTGGCCCCACTGGTGTGAGGACACTCTTGCCTGGTTCCTATCCCCTTGGTGATGTGGGCTCTCTGGTGAGAGTCTGATCCTGGCTGGGTTCCTCACCCTTCTGTGAGGTGGGCCCTCTGCTGTGAGGTCACTCCTGCCTGGCTGGCACAGCCCGCCTGGGCAACATTGGCCCTCTTGTGGCAGTTGGAGCATGCTGGGAGCCTCCTCCCCTCGGTGATGAGGGCCCTCTGGCGTCAGGCCCTAACTGCTGGGTACCCACATTTTCTGATACGTGCTAAGTGGTGCGAGGACACTCCTGCGAGGTTCCCATCCCCATGGGGATGTGGGCCTTCTGCTCTGAGGTCCCAATGGCTGGGTTGCTCACAGTTTCATGATGTGGGCCCTCTGCTGTGAGTTCACTGCAGCCTGGATCACATAGACTCGGTGCTCTGGGCCGCCTGCTGGGAGGTTCCCACTGCAGGATTCCTCACCTTTTTTATTCTATTGGCCCTGTGTTGTGAGGCTACTCATGCCTGCCTCAATCCGAGCCCCTCGGAGATGTGGGTCCTCTGGTTTAGGCCTCATGTGCTGGTTTCCTCACCTTTCTATGATGTGGTCACCCTGGTGTGAAGACAGTCCTGCCTGGTTCTGATCCCCTTGGTGATGTGGGCCCTCTGGTGAGAGTCTTATCCTGGCTGGGTTCCTCACCCTTCTGTGAGGTAGGCCCTCTGCTGTGAGGTCACTCCTGCCTGGCTGTCACACGTCACCTTGTCGACATGGGCCCTCAGTTGGGAGTTGGTGCCTGCTTGGAGTCTCCTCCCCTTGGTAATGAGGGCCCTCTGGCGTCAGACCCTAACTTCTGGGCTCCCACAATTCTCTGATGTGTGCCCTGAGGTGCGAGTACACTTATGCCATGTTCCCAACCACATAGGAATGTGGGCCTTCTGCTCTGAGGTCCCAAAGCCTGGGTTGCTCACAGTTTCATGATGAGGGCCCTCTGTTTTGAGTTCAGTCAGGTCTGGATCCCATAGCCTCGCTGCTCCTGGCCGCCTGCTGGGAGGTTCCAACTGCGGGATTCCTCACCTTTTTTCTTCTATGGGCCCTCTGTTTTGAGACTCCTCCTGCCTGCCTCACTCCCAGCCCCTTGGTGATGTGTGTCCTCTGGTTTGAGGCCACGTGTGCTGGGTCACTCACATTTCGTTGATGAGGTCCCACTGGTGTGAGGACACTCCAGCCTGGTTCCCATTCTCTTGGTGATGTGGGCCCTCTGGTGAGAGTCTGATCCTCCTTGGGTTCCTCACACTTTTGTGAGGTGGGCCCTCTGCTCTGAGGTCACTCTTGCCTGGCTGGCACACCCCGCATTGGCGACGGCGGCCCACTGGTAGCAGTTGGAGCCTGCTGGGAGCCTCCTCTCCTCGGTGATGAGAGCCCTCTGGTGTCAGGCCCTAACTGCTGGGCTCCCCACATTTTCTGATGTGTGCCCACTGGTGCGATGACACTCCTACTTGGTTCCCTTCCCCATGGGGATGTGGGCCTTGTGCTCTGAGGTCACAACGGCTGGTTTGCTCACAGTTTCATGATGAGGGCCCTCTGTTGTGAGTTCATCACTGCCTGGATCCCATAGCCTCGGTGCTCTGGGCCGCCTGCTGGGATGTTCCAACTGCTGGATTCCTCACCTTTTTTATACAATGGGCCATGTGTTGTGAGGTTAATCCTGCCTGCCTCGCTCCAAGACCCATGGTGATGTGGGTCCTCTGGTTTGAGGCCACATTTTCTTGTTACCTCAACTTTTGATGATATGGCCCCACGGGTGTGATGACACTCCTGCCTGGTTCACAGCCCCTTGCTGATGTGGGCACTCTGGTGAGAGTCTGATCCTGGCTGGGTTCCTTACCCTTCTGTGAGGTGGGCCCTCTGATGTGAGGTCACTCCTGCCTGGCTGGCTCACGTCGCCTTGATGATGTGGGCCCTCTGTTGGCCACTAAAGCATTCTGGGAGCCTCCTACCCTCTTTAATGAGGGCCCTGGAAAAAACGCAGATGCACATTTTGACCAAGTGCATCATTGTCCAGGATCTGCCTCTTCTCCTATGCTTTCAGAGCACTTCCCGTCTACGTCCTGAAATCATATTCCAGGAATACTGCCCCGCTTTCAAGTCCTCCTCGCAGCCTTACTTCAATATATTTTTGTATGATACCTGTCATTAATAACTCTGCAGGTTTGTTAAATACAGTGTCCCTGAGCTCCTTTCTTCAACACGCTTTCTTGTGAGCTGGCCGCAAAACCGCAGGATTGCTTCAGGCCGTAATCTGGTTTCGGCACGGCACGCTGAGCCTTTGGTAAATTCCTCTTTCTGGTGAGAAATGAGCATTCAATTTGCCCGTGGAGACACCTACAGCTAGTCTCTCATTGGTTCTCCCTATTCCTGTTCATCTTGTGCAGAAATTGCAAACTGTGCCAAACAGGAGGTTAAAGGCACTGACTCTCCAAGTGGGTAGAGGGTTAGTAAAGCATCTGGAATGGTGAACCCGAGTACCAGGGAACGAAACCTGAGAGCCATTTAAAATGGTTTCCCAGTCTCACAGTGGACAATACTCTGGGTTTCCCATGCATGTTTTAGCTGAAGGAAGAATTCCTTAAACCTGGAGATTATTGACCCATGGAATGGGTACCATGCAGTATGACTAAAAAGGGTCTGAATTTGCTCACCGAACCTCACCAATGCTATCAGTTCGAAGTGTCCAGCCTTATGCCTCACCCAGCTCTGGGTGTAGATGTGGTAAATCCAGGTTTCATCACAAGCCCTGAATCAATTATTTAAGAATTGCTGTCTCTTTCACTGTCATTGTGTTTTGTTTTTGTAATTTAGTTTGATAATGGGATTTATCGGATTTTCACTGCTGCGTTCATGCCGCTGTACAAACGCTTGATTCTCCTACAGAGAAATATAAATCCACGGGTTTTAAGATTCTTACTAGTCAGGTATATTCCTAGGCGTCGAATATGTGGTGTTGAGTCCATGTCGTTGAACAAGGAGTAGGTCTTGACTATTACATATTTGGCTTATGGAACGGTATCTGTGCTATTTTCAATCTCTGGTTTTATGCAGCACCCCAACTCACCTTTGCCCTTAAGCAAGCATAAGTTGGTTTTCTAAATTTGAGTCCCTGTTCTGTTTTGTAATTCAGTTCATGTGTAGCCAAGTTTACATTCCTTGTATTAGTGATATCTTATGATGTTTCATTTTCTGTGTGACTTATTTCACTTAGAATCACTGTAGCTGAATCCACTCATTATGCCGTGATGGGCCTGATGACATAGATTTCATTGCTGAGTGATATTCCATTGTACGTACGAACCACAACTTCTTTATCCATTTTTCACATTCTGGGATATTTAACTTGTACCGTAGATGAGGTTCTTGTAAACAGAGCCGTCCGAAAATTTGGGGTGGCTGTGTGTTTTTGATTTTAATTTCCATAAACTATAGGACCATAACTGGAAGTGCCGTAGGCTCCGTTGCTTTGTTTTTTAGGTGTTTCAGGAAACACCACACACTTCTCCGGGGTGGCTGTTGGCAATTTACATCCCGCCCATCAGCATAACAAGGCTCCCTGTTCTCCATGGCCTGTGCTGTCTTTCTGGATTTTACACTTTTTTTAGATGGCCCTTTTGACCGGGGGGCTGTGAGACTTCATTGTAGTGCATAATTCTTAACATGCTTGCATGGTTGGCCAAAAAGGGCGTATGCGTTTTTTCCTGAATATATTCAGGAAAAAACGCATACGCCCTTTTTGGCCAAGTGCATCATTGTCGACGTTCTGCCTCTTTTCCTATGCTTTAAATGCAATTCCAGTCTACCCCCTGAAATCGTTTTCTTGCAATTCTGCCCACTTACAAGTCCTCTTCGCAGCCTTCCTTCAATATATTTTTGGACGATAGCTGTCATTTATAACTCTGCAGGTATGTGAATTACAGTGCCCCTGAGCTCCTTTCTTCAACTCGCTTTCTTGTGAGCTGGCCGCAAACACACATGATTGCTTCAGGCCCTAATCTGGTTCCGGCACGGCATGCTGAGCCTTTGGTGAATTCCTCTTCCTGGTGGGAAATGAGCGTTAAATTTGCCTGTGCAGACACCTCCAGCTAGTGTCTCATTGATTCCCCCTATTCCTGTTCATCTTGCGCAGATATTGCAAACTGTGCCAAACAGGAGGTTAAAGGCACTGAGTCTCCAAGTGGGGAGAGTGTTAGTAAAGGGTCTGGAATGGTGAACCCGAGTAAAAGGGGACGAAAACTGAGATGCATTTGAAAACGTTTCCCAATCACACGGCGGACGATAGTCTGGGTTTCCCATGCATGTTTTAGCTGAAGGAAGAATCCCTTAAACCTGGAGAGTTGGGACCCATGGAATGGGTACCATGCAGTATGACTTCAAAGGGTCTGCGTTTGCTCACCGAACCTCACCAATGTTATCAGCCCGAAGTGCCCAGCCTTATGTCTCACCCAGCTCTGGGTGTAGATGTGGTAAATCCAGGTTGCATCACAAGCCCTGAATGAATGATTTAAGAATTGCTCTCTATTTCACTGTCATTGTGTTTTGTTTTTGAAATTTATTTTGATAATGGGATTTATCGGATTTTCACTGCTGCGTTTAGGCCGCTGTACACACGCTTGATTTCCTTATGGAGACATATAAATCCATGGGTTTTAAGATTCTTACTTGTCAGGTATCTTGCCAGGCGTGGAATATGGGGTGTTGAGTCCATTTCATTGAGCAACGAGTAGGGCTTGTCTATTATATATTTGGCTTATGGAACGGTATCTGTGCTAATTTCAATCTCTGGTTTTATGCAGCACCCCAACTCACCTTTCCCCATAAGCAAGCATAAGTTGGTTTTCTAAATTTGAGACCCTGTTCTGTTTTGTAATTCAGTTTATGTGTAGCCAAGTTTACATTCCGTGTATTACTGATATATTATGATGTTTCTTTTTCTGTGTGACTTATTTCTCGTAGAATCAGCGTACCTGAATCCACTCATTATGCCGCTACGGGCCTGAAGACGTAGATTTCATTGCTGAGTGATATTCCATTGTACGTGCGTACCAGAACTTCTTTATCCATTTTTTCCTTTCTCGGATATTTAACTTGTACCGTAGACAAGGTTCTTGTAAACAGAGCCATCCCAAACTTTGGGGTGGCTGTGTGTTTGTGATTTTAATTTCCCTAAGCTATAGGACCATAAGTGGAAGTGCCATAGGCTGTGTTGCTTTGTTTCCTACGTGTTTCAGGATACACCATACATTTCTCCAGAGTGGCTGTTGGCAATTTACATCCCGCCCATCAGCATAACAAGGCTCCCTGTTCTCCAAGACCTGTCCTGCCTTTCTGGATTTTACACTTTTTTCAGATGGCCCTTTTGACCGGGGGGCAGTGAGACTTCATTGTAGTGCAGATTTCCTTTACACGCTTGCTTGGTTGGCCAAAAAGGGCGTATGCGTTTTTTCCTGAATATATTCAGGAAAAAACGCATACGCCCTTTTTGGCCAAGTGCATCATTGTCGACATTCTGCCTCTTTTCCTATGCTTTAAGTGCAATTCCAGTCTACCCCCTGAAATCGTTTTCCTGAAATTCTGCCCCGCTTTCAAGTCCTCTTTGAAGACTTACTTCAGTACATTTTTGGACGATAGCTGTCATTCATAACTCTGCAGGTTTGTGAATTACAGTGCCCCTGAGCTCCTGTCTTCAACTCCTTTTCTTGTGAGCTGGCCGCAAAACCGCAGGATTGCTTCAGGCCCTAATATGTTTCCGGCCGGGCACGTTGAGCCTTTGGTTAATTCCTCTTCCTGGTGGGAAATGAGCGTTCCATTTGCCCGTGCAGACACCAACAGCTAGCCTCTCATTGGTTCTCCCTATGCCTGTTCATCTTGCGCAGAAATTGCAAACTGTGCCAAACAGGAGGTTAAAGGCACTGACTCTCCAAGTGGGGAGAGTGTTAGTAAAGCGTCTGGAATGGTGAACCCGAGTACCAGGGGACGAAAACTGAGATGCATTTGAAAACGTTTCCCAATCACACGGCGGACGATAGTCTGGTTTTCCCATGCATGTTTTAGCTGAAGGAAGAATCCCTTAAACCTGGAGAGTTGGGACCCATGGAATGGGTACCATGCAGTATGACTTCAAAGGGTCTGCGTTTGCTCACCGAACCTCACCAATGTTATCAGCTCGAAGTGCCCAGCCTTATGTCTCACCCAGCTCTGGGTGTAGATGTGGTAAATCCAGGTTGCATCACAAGCCCTGAATGAATGATTTAAGAATTGCTCTCTATTTCACTGTCATTGTGTTTTGTTTTTGAAATTTATTTTGATAATGGGATTTATCGGATTTTCACTGCTGCGTTTAGGCCGCTGTACACACGCTTGATTTCCTTATGGAGACATATAAATCCATGGGTTTTAAGATTCTTACTTGTCAGGTATCTTGCCAGGCGTTGAATATGGGGTGTTGAGTCCATTTCGTTGAGCAAGGAGTAGGGCTTGTCTATTATATATTTGGCTTATGGAACGGTATCTGTGCTAATTTCAATCTCTGGTTTTATGCAGCACCCCAACTCACCTTTCCCCATAAGCAAGCATAAGTTGGTTTTCTAAATTTGAGACCCTGTTCTGTTTTGTAATTCAGTTTATGTGTAGCCAAGTTTACATTCCGTGTATTACTGATATATTATGATGTTTCTTTTTCTGTGTGACTTATTTCTCGTAGAATCATCGTACCTGAATCCACTCATTATGCCGCTACGGGCCTGAAGACGTAGATTTCATTGCTGAGTGATATTCCATTGTACGTGCGTACCAGAACTTCTTTATCCATTTTTTCCTTTCTCGGATATTTAACTTGTACCGTAGACAAGGTTCTTGTAAACAGAGCCATCCCAAACTTTGGGGTGGCTGTGTGTTTGTGATTTTAATTTCCCTAAGCTATAGGACCATAAGTGGAAGTGACATAGGCTGTGTTGCTTTGTTTCCTACGTGTTTCAGGATACACCATACATTTCTCCAGAGTGGCTGTTGGCAATTTACATCCCGCCCATCAGCATAACAAGGCTCCCTGTTCTCCAAGACCTGTCCTGCCTTTCTGGATTTTACACTTTTTTCAGATGGCCCTTTTGACCGGGGGGCAGTGAGACTTCATTGTAGTGCAGATTTCCTTTACACGCTTGCTTGGTTGGCCAAAAAGGGCGTATGCGTTTTTTCCTGAATATATTCAGGAAAAAACACATACGCCCTTTTTGGCCAAGTGCATCATTGTCGACATTCTGCCTCTTTTCCTATGCTTTAAGTGCAATTCCAGTCTACCCCCTGAAATCGTTTTCCTGAAATTCTGCCCCGCTTTCAAGTCCTCTTTGAAGACTTACTTCAGTACATTTTTGGACGATAGCTGTCATTCATAACTCTGCAGGTTTGTGAATTACAGTGCCCCTGAGCTCCTGTCTTCAACTCCTTTTCTTGTGAGCTGGCCGCAAAACCGCAGGATTGCTTCAGGCCCTAATATGTTTCCGGCCGGGCACGCTGAGCCTTTGGTTAATTCCTCTTCCTGGTGGGAAATGATCGTTCCATTTGCCCGTGCAGACACCAACAGCTAGTCTCTCATTGGTTCTCCCTATGCCTGTTCATCTTGCGCAGAAATTGCAAACTGTGCCAAACAGGAGGTTAAAGGCACTGACTCTCCAAGTGGGGAGAGTGTTAGTAAAGCGTCTGGAATGGTGAACCCGAGTACCAGGGGACGAAAACTGAGATGCATTTGAAAACGTTTCCCAATCACACGGCGGACGATAGTCTGGGTTTCCCATGCATGTTTTAGCTGAAGGAAGAATCCCTTAAACCTGGAGAGTTGGGACCCATGGAATGGGTACCATGCAGTATGACTTCAAAGGGTCTGCGTTTGCTCACCGAACCTCACCAATGTTATCAGCCCGAAGTGCCCAGCCTTATGTCTCACCCAGCTCTGGGTGTAGATGTGGTAAATCCAGGTTGCATCACAAGCCCTGAATGAATGATTTAAGAATTGCTCTCTATTTCACTGTCATTGTGTTTTGTTTTTGAAATTTATTTTGATAATGGGATTTATCGGATTTTCACTGCTGCGTTTAGGCCGCTGTACACACGCTTGATTTCCTTATGGAGACATATAAATCCATGGGTTTTAAGATTCTTACTTGTCAGGTATCTTGCCAGGCGTTGAATATGGGGTGTTGAGTCCATTTCGTTGAGCAAGGAGTAGGGCTTGTCTATTATATATTTGGCTTATGGAACGGTATCTGTGCTAATTTCAATCTCTGGTTTTATGCAGCACCCCAACTCACCTTTCCCCATAAGCAAGCATAAGTTGGTTTTCTAAATTTGAGACCCTGTTCTGTTTTGTAATTCAGTTTATGTGTAGCCAAGTTTACATTCCGTGTATTACTGATATATTATGATGTTTCTTTTTCTGTGTGACTTATTTCTCGTAGAATCATCGTACCTGAATCCACTCATTATGCCGCTACGGGCCTGAAGACGTAGATTTCATTGCTGAGTGATATTCCATTGTACGTGCGTACCAGAACTTCTTTATCCATTTTTTCCTTTCTCGGATATTTAACTTGTACCGTAGACAAGGTTCTTGTAAACAGAGCCATCCCAAACTTTGGGGTGGCTGTGTGTTTGTGATTTTAATTTCCCTAAGCTATAGGACCATAAGTGGAAGTGACATAGGCTGTGTTGCTTTGTTTCCTACGTGTTTCAGGATACACCATACATTTCTCCAGAGTGGCTGTTGGCAATTTACATCCCGCCCATCAGCATAACAAGGCTTCCTGTTCTCCAAGACCTGTCCTGCCTTTCTGGATTTTACACTTTTTTCAGATGGCCCTTTTGACCGGGGGGCAGTGAGACTTCATTGTAGTGCAGATTTCCTTTACACGCTTGCTTGGTTGTCCAAAAAGGGCGTATGCGTTTTTTCCTGAATATATTCAGGAAAAAACACATACGCCCTTTTTGGCCAAGTGCATCATTGTCGACATTCTGCCTCTTCCTATGCTTTAAGTGCAATTCCAGTCTACCCCCTGAAATCGTTTTCCTGAAATTCTGCCCCGCTTTCAAGTCCTCTTTGAAGACTTACTTCAGTACATTTTTGGACGATAGCTGTCATTCATAACTCTGCAGGTTTGTGAATTACAGTGCCCCTGAGCTCCTGTCTTCAACTCCTTTTCTTGTGAGCTGGCCGCAAAACCGCAGGATTGCTTCAGGCCCTAATATGTTTCCGGCCGGGCACGCTGAGCCTTTGGTTAATTCCTCTTCCTGGTGGGAAATGATCGTTCCATTTGCCCGTGCAGACACCAACAGCTAGTCTCTCATTGGTTCTCCCTATGCCTGTTCATCTTGCGCAGAAATTGCAAACTGTGCCAAACAGGAGGTTAAAGGCACTGACTCTCCAAGTGGGGAGAGTGTTAGTAAAGCGTCTGGAATGGTGAACCCGAGTACCAGGGGACGAAAACTGAGATGCATTTGAAAACGTTTCCCAATCACACGGCGGACGATAGTCTGGGTTTCCCATGCATGTTTTAGCTGAAGGAAGAATCCCTTAAACCTGGAGAGTTGGGACCCATGGAATGGGTACCATGCAGTATGACTTCAAAGGGTCTGCGTTTGCTCACCGAACCTCACCAATGTTATCAGCCCGAAGTGCCCAGCCTTATGTCTCACCCAGCTCTGGGTGTAGATGTGGTAAATCCAGGTTGCATCACAAGCCCTGAATGAATGATTTAAGAATTGCTCTCTATTTCACTGTCATTGTGTTTTGTTTTTGAAATTTATTTTGATAATGGGATTTATCGGATTTTCACTGCTGCGTTTAGGCCGCTGTACACACGCTTGATTTCCTTATGGAGACATATAAATCCATGGGTTTTAAGATTCTTACTTGTCAGGTATCTTGCCAGGCGTTGAATATGGGGTGTTGAGTCCATTTCGTTGAGCAAGGAGTAGGGCTTGTCTATTATATATTTGGCTTATGGAACGGTATCTGTGCTAATTTCAATCTCTGGTTTTATGCAGCACCCCAACTCACCTTTCCCCATAAGCAAGCATAAGTTGGTTTTCTAAATTTGAGACCCTGTTCTGTTTTGTAATTCAGTTTATGTGTAGCCAAGTTTACATTCCGTGTATTACTGATATATTATGATGTTTCTTTTTCTGTGTGACTTATTTCTCGTAGAATCAGCGTACCTGAATCCACTCATTATGCCGCTACGGGCCTGAAGACGTAGATTTCATTGCTGAGTGATATTCCATTGTACGTGCGTACCAGAACTTCTTTATCCATTTTTTCCTTTCTCGGATATTTAACTTGTACCGTAGACAAGGTTCTTGTAAACAGAGCCATCCCAAACTTTGGGGTGGCTGTGTGTTTGTGATTTTAATTTCCCTAAGCTATAGGACCATAAGTGGAAGTGACATAGGCTGTGTTGCTTTGTTTCCTACGTGTTTCAGGATACACCATACATTTCTCCAGAGTGGCTGTTGGCAATTTACATCCCGCCCATCAGCATAACAAGGCTCCCTGTTCTCCAAGACCTGTCCTGCCTTTCTGGATTTTACACTTTTTTCAGATGGCCCTTTTGACCGGGGGGCAGTGAGACTTCATTGTAGTGCAGATTTCCTTTACACGCTTGCTTGGTTGGCCAAAAAGGGCGTATGCGTTTTTTCCTGAATATATTCAGGAAAAAACACATACGCCCTTTTTGGCCAAGTGCATCATTGTCGACATTCTGCCTCTTCCTATGCTTTAAGTGCAATTCCAGTCTACCCCCTGAAATCGTTTTCCTGAAATTCTGCCCCGCTTTCAAGTCCTCTTTGAAGACTTACTTCAGTACATTTTTGGACGATAGCTGTCATTCATAACTCTGCAGGTTTGTGAATTACAGTGCCCCTGAGCTCCTGTCTTCAACTCCTTTTCTTGTGAGCTGGCCGCAAAACCGCAGGATTGCTTCAGGCCCTAATATGTTTCCGGCCGGGCACGCTGAGCCTTTGGTTAATTCCTCTTCCTGGTGGGAAATGATCGTTCCATTTGCCCGTGCAGACACCAACAGCTAGTCTCTCATTGGTTCTCCCTATGCCTGTTCATCTTGCGCAGAAATTGCAAACTGTGCCAAACAGGAGGTTAAAGGCACTGACTCTCCAAGTGGGGAGAGTGTTAGTAAAGCGTCTGGAATGGTGAACCCGAGTACCAGGGGACGAAAACTGAGATGCATTTGAAAACGTTTCCCAATCACACGGCGGACGATAGTCTGGGTTTCCCATGCATGTTTTAGCTGAAGGAAGAATCCCTTAAACCTGGAGAGTTGGGACCCATGGAATGGGTACCATGCAGTATGACTTCAAAGGGTCTGCGTTTGCTCACCGAACCTCACCAATGTTATCAGCCCGAAGTGCCCAGCCTTATGTCTCACCCAGCTCTGGGTGTAGATGTGGTAAATCCAGGTTGCATCACAAGCCCTGAATGAATGATTTAAGAATTGCTCTCTATTTCACTGTCATTGTGTTTTGTTTTTGAAATTTATTTTGATAATGGGATTTATCGGATTTTCACTGCTGCGTTTAGGCCGCTGTACACACGCTTGATTTCCTTATGGAGACATATAAATCCATGGGTTTTAAGATTCTTACTTGTCAGGTATCTTGCCAGGCGTTGAATATGGGGTGTTGAGTCCATTTCGTTGAGCAAGGAGTAGGGCTTGTCTATTATATATTTGGCTTATGGAACGGTATCTGTGCTAATTTCAATCTCTGGTTTTATGCAGCACCCCAACTCACCTTTCCCCATAAGCAAGCATAAGTTGGTTTTCTAAATTTGAGACCCTGTTCTGTTTTGTAATTCAGTTTATGTGTAGCCAAGTTTACATTCCGTGTATTACTGATATATTATGATGTTTCTTTTTCTGTGTGACTTATTTCTCGTAGAATCAGCGTACCTGAATCCACTCATTATGCCGCTACGGGCCTGAAGACGTAGATTTCATTGCTGAGTGATATTCCATTGTACGTGCGTACCAGAACTTCTTTATCCATTTTTTCCTTTCTCGGATATTTAACTTGTACCGTAGACAAGGTTCTTGTAAACAGAGCCATCCCAAACTTTGGGGTGGCTGTGTGTTTGTGATTTTAATTTCCCTAAGCTATAGGACCATAAGTGGAAGTGACATAGGCTGTGTTGCTTTGTTTCCTACGTGTTTCAGGATACACCATACATTTCTCCAGAGTGGCTGTTGGCAATTTACATCCCGCCCATCAGCATAACAAGGCTTCCTGTTCTCCAAGACCTGTCCTGCCTTTCTGGATTTTACACTTTTTTCAGATGGCCCTTTTGACCGGGGGGCAGTGAGACTTCATTGTAGTGCAGATTTCCTTTACACGCTTGCTTGGTTGGCCAAAAAGGGCGTATGCGTTTTTTCCTGAATATATTCAGGAAAAAACACATACGCCCTTTTTGGCCAAGTGCATCATTGTCGACATTCTGCCTCTTCCTATGCTTTAAGTGCAATTCCAGTCTACCCCCTGAAATCGTTTTCCTGAAATTCTGCCCCGCTTTCAAGTCCTCTTTGAAGACTTACTTCAGTACATTTTTGGACGATAGCTGTCATTCATAACTCTGCAGGTTTGTGAATTACAGTGCCCCTGAGCTCCTGTCTTCAACTCCTTTTCTTGTGAGCTGGCCGCAAAACCGCAGGATTGCTTCAGGCCCTAATATGTTTCCGGCCGGGCACGCTGAGCCTTTGGTTAATTCCTCTTCCTGGTGGGAAATGATCGTTCCATTTGCCCGTGCAGACACCAACAGCTAGTCTCTCATTGGTTCTCCCTATGCCTGTTCATCTTACGCAGAAATTGCAAACTGTGCCAAACAGGAGGTTAAAGGCACTGACTCTCCAAGTGGGGAGAGTGTTAGTAAAGCGTCTGGAATGGTGAACCCGAGTACCAGGGGACGAAAACTGAGATGCATTTGAAAACGTTTCCCAATCACACGGCGGACGATAGTCTGGGTTTCCCATGCATGTTTTAGCTGAAGGAAGAATCCCTTAAACCTGGAGAGTTGGGACCCATGGAATGGGTACCATGCAGTATGACTTCAAAGGGTCTGCGTTTGCTCACCGAACCTCACCAATGTTATCAGCCCGAAGTGCCCAGCCTTATGTCTCACCCAGCTCTGGGTGTAGATGTGGTAAATCCAGGTTGCATCACAAGCCCTGAATGAATGATTTAAGAATTGCTCTCTATTTCACTGTCATTGTGTTTTGTTTTTGAAATTTATTTTGATAATGGGATTTATCGGATTTTCACTGCTGCGTTTAGGCCGCTGTACACACGCTTGATTTCCTTATGGAGACATATAAATCCATGGGTTTTAAGATTCTTACTTGTCAGGTATCTTGCCAGGCGTTGAATATGGGGTGTTGAGTCCATTTCGTTGAGCAAGGAGTAGGGCTTGTCTATTATATATTTGGCTTATGGAACGGTATCTGTGCTAATTTCAATCTCTGGTTTTATGCAGCACCCCAACTCACCTTTCCCCATAAGCAAGCATAAGTTGGTTTTCTAAATTTGAGACCCTGTTCTGTTTTGTAATTCAGTTTATGTGTAGCCAAGTTTACATTCCGTGTATTACTGATATATTATGATGTTTCTTTTTCTGTGTGACTTATTTCTCGTAGAATCAGCGTACCTGAATCCACTCATTATGCCGCTACGGGCCTGAAGACGTAGATTTCATTGCTGAGTGATATTCCATTGTACGTGCGTACCAGAACTTCTTTATCCATTTTTTCCTTTCTCGGATATTTAACTTGTACCGTAGACAAGGTTCTTGTAAACAGAGCCATCCCAAACTTTGGGGTGGCTGTGTGTTTGTGATTTTAATTTCCCTAAGCTATAGGACCATAAGTGGAAGTGACATAGGCTGTGTTGCTTTGTTTCCTACGTGTTTCAGGATACACCATACATTTCTCCAGAGTGGCTGTTGGCAATTTACATCCCGCCCATCAGCATAACAAGGCTTCCTGTTCTCCAAGACCTGTCCTGCCTTTCTGGATTTTACACTTTTTTCAGATGGCCCTTTTGACCGGGGGGCAGTGAGACTTCATTGTAGTGCAGATTTCCTTTACACGCTTGCTTGGTTGGCCAAAAAGGGCGTATGCGTTTTTTCCTGAATATATTCAGGAAAAAACACATACGCCCTTTTTGGCCAAGTGCATCATTGTCGACATTCTGCCTCTTCCTATGCTTTAAGTGCAATTCCAGTCTACCCCCTGAAATCGTTTTCCTGAAATTCTGCCCCGCTTTCAAGTCCTCTTTGAAGACTTACTTCAGTACATTTTTGGACGATAGCTGTCATTCATAACTCTGCAGGTTTGTGAATTACAGTGCCCCTGAGCTCCTGTCTTCAACTCCTTTTCTTGTGAGCTGGCCGCAAAACCGCAGGATTGCTTCAGGCCCTAATATGTTTCCGGCCGGGCACGCTGAGCCTTTGGTTAATTCCTCTTCCTGGTGGGAAATGATCGTTCCATTTGCCCGTGCAGACACCAACAGCTAGTCTCTCATTGGTTCTCCCTATGCCTGTTCATCTTGCGCAGAAATTGCAAACTGTGCCAAACAGGAGGTTAAAGGCACTGACTCTCCAAGTGGGGAGAGTGTTAGTAAAGCGTCTGGAATGGTGAACCCGAGTACCAGGGGACGAAAACTGAGATGCATTTGAAAACGTTTCCCAATCACACGGCGGACGATAGTCTGGGTTTCCCATGCATGTTTTAGCTGAAGGAAGAATCCCTTAAACCTGGAGAGTTGGGACCCATGGAATGGGTACCATGCAGTATGACTTCAAAGGGTCTGCGTTTGCTCACCGAACCTCACCAATGTTATCAGCCCGAAGTGCCCAGCCTTATGTCTCACCCAGCTCTGGGTGTAGATGTGGTAAATCCAGGTTGCATCACAAGCCCTGAATGAATGATTTAAGAATTGCTCTCTATTTCACTGTCATTGTGTTTTGTTTTTGAAATTTATTTTGATAATGGGATTTATCGGATTTTCACTGCTGCGTTTAGGCCGCTGTACACACGCTTGATTTCCTTATGGAGACATATAAATCCATGGGTTTTAAGATTCTTACTTGTCAGGTATCTTGCCAGGCGTTGAATATGGGGTGTTGAGTCCATTTCGTTGAGCAAGGAGTAGGGCTTGTCTATTATATATTTGGCTTATGGAACGGTATCTGTGCTAATTTCAATCTCTGGTTTTATGCAGCACCCCAACTCACCTTTCCCCATAAGCAAGCATAAGTTGGTTTTCTAAATTTGAGACCCTGTTCTGTTTTGTAATTCAGTTTATGTGTAGCCAAGTTTACATTCCGTGTATTACTGATATATTATGATGTTTCTTTTTCTGTGTGACTTATTTCTCGTAGAATCATCGTACCTGAATCCACTCATTATGCCGCTACGGGCCTGAAGACGTAGATTTCATTGCTGAGTGATATTCCATTGTACGTGCGTACCAGAACTTCTTTATCCATTTTTTCCTTTCTCGGATATTTAACTTGTACCGTAGACAAGGTTCTTGTAAACAGAGCCATCCCAAACTTTGGGGTGGCTGTGTGTTTGTGATTTTAATTTCCCTAAGCTATAGGACCATAAGTGGAAGTGACATAGGCTGTGTTGCTTTGTTTCCTACGTGTTTCAGGATACACCATACATTTCTCCAGAGTGGCTGTTGGCAATTTACATCCCGCCCATCAGCATAACAAGGCTCCCTGTTCTCCAAGACCTGTCCTGCCTTTCTGGATTTTACACTTTTTTCAGATGGCCCTTTTGACCGGGGGGCAGTGAGACTTCATTGTAGTGCAGATTTCCTTTACACGCTTGCTTGGTTGGCCAAAAAGGGCGTATGCGTTTTTTCCTGAATATATTCAGGAAAAAACGCATACGCCCTTTTTGGCCAAGTGCATCATTGTCGACATTCTGCCTCTTTTCCTATGCTTTAAGTGCAATTCCAGTCTACCCCCTGAAATCGTTTTCCTGAAATTCTGCCCCGCTTTCAAGTCCTCTTCGAAGACTTACTTCAGTACATTTTTGGACGATAGCTGTCATTCATAACTCTGCAGGTTTGTGAATTACAGTGCCCCTGAGCTCCTGTCTTCAACTCCTTTTCTTGTGAGCTGGCCGCAAAACCGCAGGATTGCTTCAGGCCCTAATATGTTTCCGGCCGGGCACGCTGAGCCTTTGGTTAATTCCTCTTCCTGGTGGGAAATGATCGTTCCATTTGCCCGTGCAGACACCAACAGCTAGTCTCTCATTGGTTCTCCCTATGCCTGTTCATCTTGCGCAGAAATTGCAAACTGTGCCAAACAGGAGGTTAAAGGCACTGACTCTCCAAGTGGGGAGAGTGTTAGTAAAGCGTCTGGAATGGTGAACCCGAGTACCAGGGGACGAAAACTGAGATGCATTTGAAAACGTTTCCCAATCACACGGCGGACGATAGTCTGGGTTTCCCATGCATGTTTTAGCTGAAGGAAGAATCCCTTAAACCTGGAGAGTTGGGACCCATGGAATGGGTACCATGCAGTATGACTTCAAAGGGTCTGCGTTTGCTCACCGAACCTCACCAATGTTGTCAGCCCGAAGTGCCCAGCCTTATGTCTCACCCAGCTCTGGGTGTAGATGTGGTAAATCCAGGTTGCATCACAAGCCCTGAATGAATGATTTAAGAATTGCTCTCTATTTCACTGTCATTGTGTTTTGTTTTTGAAATTTATTTTGATAATGGGATTTATCGGATTTTCACTGCTGCGTTTAGGCCGCTGTACACACGCTTGATTTCCTTATGGAGACATATAAATCCATGGGTTTTAAGATTCTTACTTGTCAGGTATCTTGCCAGGCGTTGAATATGGGGTGTTGAGTCCATTTCGTTGAGCAAGGAGTAGGGCTTGTCTATTATATATTTGGCTTATGGAACGGTATCTGTGCTAATTTCAATCTCTGGTTTTATGCAGCACCCCAACTCACCTTTCCCCATAAGCAAGCATAAGTTGGTTTTCTAAATTTGAGACCCTGTTCTGTTTTGTAATTCAGTTTATGTGTAGCCAAGTTTACATTCCGTGTATTACTGATATATTATGATGTTTCTTTTTCTGTGTGACTTATTTCTCGTAGAATCATCGTACCTGAATCCACTCATTATGCCGCTACGGGCCTGAAGACGTAGATTTCATTGCTGAGTGATATTCCATTGTACGTGCGTACCAGAACTTCTTTATCCATTTTTTCCTTTCTCGGATATTTAACTTGTACCGTAGACAAGGTTCTTGTAAACAGAGCCATCCCAAACTTTGGGGTGGCTGTGTGTTTGTGATTTTAATTTCCCTAAGCTATAGGACCATAAGTGGAAGTGACATAGGCTGTGTTGCTTTGTTTCCTACGTGTTTCAGGATACACCATACATTTCTCCAGAGTGGCTGTTGGCAATTTACATCCCGCCCATCAGCATAACAAGGCTCCCTGTTCTCCAAGACCTGTCCTGCCTTTCTGGATTTTACACTTTTTTCAGATGGCCCTTTTGACCGGGGGGCAGTGAGACTTCATTGTAGTGCAGATTTCCTTTACACGCTTGCTTGGTTGTCCAAAAAGGGCGTATGCGTTTTTTCCTGAATATATTCAGGAAAAAACGCATACGCCCTTTTTGGCCAAGTGCATCATTGTCGACATTCTGCCTCTTTTCCTATGCTTTAAGTGCAATTCCAGTCTACCCCCTGAAATCGTTTTCCTGAAATTCTGCCCCGCTTTCAAGTCCTCTTCGAAGACTTACTTCAGTACATTTTTGGACGATAGCTGTCATTCATAACTCTGCAGGTTTGTGAATTACAGTGCCCCTGAGCTCCTGTCTTCAACTCCTTTTCTTGTGAGCTGGCCGCAAAACCGCAGGATTGCTTCAGGCCCTAATATGTTTCCGGCCGGGCACGCTGAGCCTTTGGTTAATTCCTCTTCCTGGTGGGAAATGATCGTTCCATTTGCCCGTGCAGACACCAACAGCTAGTCTCTCATTGGTTCTCCCTATGCCTGTTCATCTTGCGCAGAAATTGCAAACTGTGCCAAACAGGAGGTTAAAGGCACTGACTCTCCAAGTGGGGAGAGTGTTAGTAAAGCGTCTGGAATGGTGAACCCGAGTACCAGGGGACGAAAACTGAGATGCATTTGAAAACGTTTCCCAATCACACGGCGGACGATAGTCTGGGATTCCCATGCATGTTTTAGCTGAAGGAAGAATCCCTTAAACCTGGAGAGTTGGGACCCATGGAATGGGTACCATGCAGTATGACTTCAAAGGGTCTGCGTTTGCTCACCGAACCTCACCAATGTTATCAGCCCGAAGTGCCCAGCCTTATGTCTCACCCAGCTCTGGGTGTAGATGTGGTAAATCCAGGTTGCCTCACAAGCCCTGAATGAATGATTAAGAATTGCTCTCTATTTCACTGTCATTGTGCTTTGTTTTTGAAATTTATTTTGATAATGGGATTTATCGGATTTTCACTGCTGCGTTTAGGCCGCTGTACACACGCTTGATTTCCTTATGGAGACATATAAATCCATGGGTTTTAAGATTCTTACTTGTCAGGTATCTTGCCAGGCGTTGAATATGGGGTGTTGAGTCCATTTCGTTGAGCAAGGAGTAGGGCTTGTCTATTATATATTTGGCTTATGGAACGGTATCTGTGCTAATTTCAATCTCTGGTTTTATGCAGCACCCCAACTCACCTTTCCCCATAAGCAAGCATAAGTTGGTTTTCTAAATTTGAGACCCTGTTCTGTTTTGTAATTCAGTTTATGTGTAGCCAAGTTTACATTCCGTGTATTACTGATATATTATGATGTTTCTTTTTCTGTGTGACTTATTTCTCGTAGAATCATCGTACCTGAATCCACTCATTATGCCGCTACGGGCCTGAAGACGTAGATTTCATTGCTGAGTGATATTCCATTGTACGTGCGTACCAGAACTTCTTTATCCATTTTTTCCTTTCTCGGATATTTAACTTGTACCGTAGACAAGGTTCTTGTAAACAGAGCCATCCCAAACTTTGGGGTGGCTGTGTGTTTGTGATTTTAATTTCCCTAAGCTATAGGACCATAAGTGGAAGTGACATAGGCTGTGTTGCTTTGTTTCCTACGTGTTTCAGGATACACCATACATTTCTCCAGAGTGGCTGTTGGCAATTTACATCCCGCCCATCAGCATAACAAGGCTTCCTGTTCTCCAAGACCTGTCCTGCCTTTCTGGATTTTACACTTTTTTCAGATGGCCCTTTTGACCGGGGGGCAGTGAGACTTCATTGTAGTGCAGATTTCCTTTACACGCTTGCTTGGTTGGCCAAAAAGGGCGTATGCGTTTTTTCCTGAATATATTCAGGAAAAAACACATACGCCCTTTTTGGCCAAGTGCATCATTGTCGACATTCTGCCTCTTCCTATGCTTTAAGTGCAATTCCAGTCTACCCCCTGAAATCGTTTTCCTGAAATTCTGCCCCGCTTTCAAGTCCTCTTTGAAGACTTACTTCAGTACATTTTTGGACGATAGCTGTCATTCATAACTCTGCAGGTTTGTGAATTACAGTGCCCCTGAGCTCCTGTCTTCAACTCCTTTTCTTGTGAGCTGGCCGCAAAACCGCAGGATTGCTTCAGGCCCTAATATGTTTCCGGCCGGGCACGCTGAGCCTTTGGTTAATTCCTCTTCCTGGTGGGAAATGATCGTTCCATTTGCCCGTGCAGACACCAACAGCTAGTCTCTCATTGGTTCTCCCTATGCCTGTTCATCTTGCGCAGAAATTGCAAACTGTGCCAAACAGGAGGTTAAAGGCACTGACTCTCCAAGTGGGGAGAGTGTTAGTAAAGCGTCTGGAATGGTGAACCCGAGTACCAGGGGACGAAAACTGAGATGCATTTGAAAACGTTTCCCAATCACACGGCGGACGATAGTCTGGGTTTCCCATGCATGTTTTAGCTGAAGGAAGAATCCCTTAAACCTGGAGAGTTGGGACCCATGGAATGGGTACCATGCAGTATGACTTCAAAGGGTCTGCGTTTGCTCACCGAACCTCACCAATGTTATCAGCCCGAAGTGCCCAGCCTTATGTCTCACCCAGCTCTGGGTGTAGATGTGGTAAATCCAGGTTGCATCACAAGCCCTGAATGAATGATTTAAGAATTGCTCTCTATTTCACTGTCATTGTGTTTTGTTTTTGAAATTTATTTTGATAATGGGATTTATCGGATTTTCACTGCTGCGTTTAGGCCGCTGTACACACGCTTGATTTCCTTATGGAGACATATAAATCCATGGGTTTTAAGATTCTTACTTGTCAGGTATCTTGCCAGGCGTTGAATATGGGGTGTTGAGTCCATTTCGTTGAGCAAGGAGTAGGGCTTGTCTATTATATATTTGGCTTATGGAACGGTATCTGTGCTAATTTCAATCTCTGGTTTTATGCAGCACCCCAACTCACCTTTCCCCATAAGCAAGCATAAGTTGGTTTTCTAAATTTGAGACCCTGTTCTGTTTTGTAATTCAGTTTATGTGTAGCCAAGTTTACATTCCGTGTATTACTGATATATTATGATGTTTCTTTTTCTGTGTGACTTATTTCTCGTAGAATCATCGTACCTGAATCCACTCATTATGCCGCTACGGGCCTGAAGACGTAGATTTCATTGCTGAGTGATATTCCATTGTACGTGCGTACCAGAACTTCTTTATCCATTTTTTCCTTTCTCGGATATTTAACTTGTACCGTAGACAAGGTTCTTGTAAACAGAGCCATCCCAAACTTTGGGGTGGCTGTGTGTTTGTGATTTTAATTTCCCTAAGCTATAGGACCATAAGTGGAAGTGACATAGGCTGTGTTGCTTTGTTTCCTACGTGTTTCAGGATACACCATACATTTCTCCAGAGTGGCTGTTGGCAATTTACATCCCGCCCATCAGCATAACAAGGCTCCCTGTTCTCCAAGACCTGTCCTGCCTTTCTGGATTTTACACTTTTTTCAGATGGCCCTTTTGACCGGGGGGCAGTGAGACTTCATTGTAGTGCAGATTTCCTTTACACGCTTGCTTGGTTGGCCAAAAAGGGCGTATGCGTTTTTTCCTGAATATATTCAGGAAAAAACGCATACGCCCTTTTTGGCCAAGTGCATCATTGTCGACATTCTGCCTCTTTTCCTATGCTTTAAGTGCAATTCCAGTCTACCCCCTGAAATCGTTTTCCTGAAATTCTGCCCCGCTTTCAAGTCCTCTTCGAAGACTTACTTCAGTACATTTTTGGACGATAGCTGTCATTCATAACTCTGCAGGTTTGTGAATTACAGTGCCCCTGAGCTCCTGTCTTCAACTCCTTTTCTTGTGAGCTGGCCGCAAAACCGCAGGATTGCTTCAGGCCCTAATATGTTTCCGGCCGGGCACGCTGAGCCTTTGGTTAATTCCTCTTCCTGGTGGGAAATGATCGTTCCATTTGCCCGTGCAGACACCAACAGCTAGTCTCTCATTGGTTCTCCCTATGCCTGTTCATCTTGCGCAGAAATTGCAAACTGTGCCAAACAGGAGGTTAAAGGCACTGACTCTCCAAGTGGGGAGAGTGTTAGTAAAGCGTCTGGAATGGTGAACCCGAGTACCAGGGGACGAAAACTGAGATGCATTTGAAAACGTTTCCCAATCACACGGCGGACGATAGTCTGGGTTTCCCATGCATGTTTTAGCTGAAGGAAGAATCCCTTAAACCTGGAGAGTTGGGACCCATGGAATGGGTACCATGCAGTATGACTTCAAAGGGTCTGCGTTTGCTCACCGAACCTCACCAATGTTGTCAGCCCGAAGTGCCCAGCCTTATGTCTCACCCAGCTCTGGGTGTAGATGTGGTAAATCCAGGTTGCATCACAAGCCCTGAATGAATGATTTAAGAATTGCTCTCTATTTCACTGTCATTGTGTTTTGTTTTTGAAATTTATTTTGATAATGGGATTTATCGGATTTTCACTGCTGCGTTTAGGCCGCTGTACACACGCTTGATTTCCTTATGGAGACATATAAATCCATGGGTTTTAAGATTCTTACTTGTCAGGTATCTTGCCAGGCGTTGAATATGGGGTGTTGAGTCCATTTCGTTGAGCAAGGAGTAGGGCTTGTCTATTATATATTTGGCTTATGGAACGGTATCTGTGCTAATTTCAATCTCTGGTTTTATGCAGCACCCCAACTCACCTTTCCCCATAAGCAAGCATAAGTTGGTTTTCTAAATTTGAGACCCTGTTCTGTTTTGTAATTCAGTTTATGTGTAGCCAAGTTTACATTCCGTGTATTACTGATATATTATGATGTTTCTTTTTCTGTGTGACTTATTTCTCGTAGAATCATCGTACCTGAATCCACTCATTATGCCGCTACGGGCCTGAAGACGTAGATTTCATTGCTGAGTGATATTCCATTGTACGTGCGTACCAGAACTTCTTTATCCATTTTTTCCTTTCTCGGATATTTAACTTGTACCGTAGACAAGGTTCTTGTAAACAGAGCCATCCCAAACTTTGGGGTGGCTGTGTGTTTGTGATTTTAATTTCCCTAAGCTATAGGACCATAAGTGGAAGTGACATAGGCTGTGTTGCTTTGTTTCCTACGTGTTTCAGGATACACCATACATTTCTCCAGAGTGGCTGTTGGCAATTTACATCCCGCCCATCAGCATAACAAGGCTCCCTGTTCTCCAAGACCTGTCCTGCCTTTCTGGATTTTACACTTTTTTCAGATGGCCCTTTTGACCGGGGGGCAGTGAGACTTCATTGTAGTGCAGATTTCCTTTACACGCTTGCTTGGTTGGCCAAAAAGGGCGTATGCGTTTTTTCCTGAATATATTCAGGAAAAAACGCATACGCCCTTTTTGGCCAAGTGCATCATTGTCGACATTCTGCCTCTTTTCCTATGCTTTAAGTGCAATTCCAGTCTACCCCCTGAAATCGTTTTCCTGAAATTCTGCCCCGCTTTCAAGTCCTCTTTGAAGACTTACTTCAGTACATTTTTGGACGATAGCTGTCATTCATAACTCTGCAGGTTTGTGAATTACAGTGCCCCTGAGCTCCTGTCTTCAACTCCTTTTCTTGTGAGCTGGCCGCAAAACCGCAGGATTGCTTCAGGCCCTAATATGTTTCCGGCCGGGCACGCTGAGCCTTTGGTTAATTCCTCTTCCTGGTGGGAAATGATCGTTCCATTTGCCCGTGCAGACACCAACAGCTAGTCTCTCATTGGTTCTCCCTATGCCTGTTCATCTTGCGCAGAAATTGCAAACTGTGCCAAACAGGAGGTTAAAGGCACTGACTCTCCAAGTGGGGAGAGTGTTAGTAAAGCGTCTGGAATGGTGAACCCGAGTACCAGGGGACGAAAACTGAGATGCATTTGAAAACGTTTCCCAATCACACGGCGGACGATAGTCTGGGTTTCCCATGCATGTTTTAGCTGAAGGAAGAATCCCTTAAACCTGGAGAGTTGGGACCCATGGAATGGGTACCATGCAGTATGACTTCAAAGGGTCTGCGTTTGCTCACCGAACCTCACCAATGTTATCAGCCCGAAGTGCCCAGCCTTATGTCTCACCCAGCTCTGGGTGTAGATGTGGTAAATCCAGGTTGCATCACAAGCCCTGAATGAATGATTTAAGAATTGCTCTCTATTTCACTGTCATTGTGTTTTGTTTTTGAAATTTATTTTGATAATGGGATTTATCGGATTTTCACTGCTGCGTTTAGGCCGCTGTACACACGCTTGATTTCCTTATGGAGACATATAAATCCATGGGTTTTAAGATTCTTACTTGTCAGGTATCTTGCCAGGCGTTGAATATGGGGTGTTGAGTCCATTTCGTTGAGCAAGGAGTAGGGCTTGTCTATTATATATTTGGCTTATGGAACGGTATCTGTGCTAATTTCAATCTCTGGTTTTATGCAGCACCCCAACTCACCTTTCCCCATAAGCAAGCATAAGTTGGTTTTCTAAATTTGAGACCCTGTTCTGTTTTGTAATTCAGTTTATGTGTAGCCAAGTTTACATTCCGTGTATTACTGATATATTATGATGTTTCTTTTTCTGTGTGACTTATTTCTCGTAGAATCATCGTACCTGAATCCACTCATTATGCCGCTACGGGCCTGAAGACGTAGATTTCATTGCTGAGTGATATTCCATTGTACGTGCGTACCAGAACTTCTTTATCCATTTTTTCCTTTCTCGGATATTTAACTTGTACCGTAGACAAGGTTCTTGTAAACAGAGCCATCCCAAACTTTGGGGTGGCTGTGTGTTTGTGATTTTAATTTCCCTAAGCTATAGGACCATAAGTGGAAGTGACATAGGCTGTGTTGCTTTGTTTCCTACGTGTTTCAGGATACACCATACATTTCTCCAGAGTGGCTGTTGGCAATTTACATCCCGCCCATCAGCATAACAAGGCTCCCTGTTCTCCAAGACCTGTCCTGCCTTTCTGGATTTTACACTTTTTTCAGATGGCCCTTTTGACCGGGGGGCAGTGAGACTTCATTGTAGTGCAGATTTCCTTTACACGCTTGCTTGGTTGGCCAAAAAGGGCGTATGCGTTTTTTCCTGAATATATTCAGGAAAAAACGCATACGCCCTTTTTGGCCAAGTGCATCATTGTCGACATTCTGCCTCTTTTCCTATGCTTTAAGTGCAATTCCAGTCTACCCCCTGAAATCGTTTTCCTGAAATTCTGCCCCGCTTTCAAGTCCTCTTTGAAGACTTACTTCAGTACATTTTTGGACGATAGCTGTCATTCATAACTCTGCAGGTTTGTGAATTACAGTGCCCCTGAGCTCCTGTCTTCAACTCCTTTTCTTGTGAGCTGGCCGCAAAACCGCAGGATTGCTTCAGGCCCTAATATGTTTCCGGCCGGGCACGCTGAGCCTTTGGTTAATTCCTCTTCCTGGTGGGAAATGATCGTTCCATTTGCCCGTGCAGACACCAACAGCTAGTCTCTCATTGGTTCTCCCTATGCCTGTTCATCTTGCGCAGAAATTGCAAACTGTGCCAAACAGGAGGTTAAAGGCACTGACTCTCCAAGTGGGGAGAGTGTTAGTAAAGCGTCTGGAATGGTGAACCCGAGTACCAGGGGACGAAAACTGAGATGCATTTGAAAACGTTTCCCAATCACACGGCGGACGATAGTCTGGGTTTCCCATGCATGTTTTAGCTGAAGGAAGAATCCCTTAAACCTGGAGAGTTGGGACCCATGGAATGGGTACCATGCAGTATGACTTCAAAGGGTCTGCGTTTGCTCACCGAACCTCACCAATGTTATCAGCCCGAAGTGCCCAGCCTTATGTCTCACCCAGCTCTGGGTGTAGATGTGGTAAATCCAGGTTGCATCACAAGCCCTGAATGAATGATTTAAGAATTGCTCTCTATTTCACTGTCATTGTGTTTTGTTTTTGAAATTTATTTTGATAATGGGATTTATCGGATTTTCACTGCTGCGTTTAGGCCGCTGTACACACGCTTGATTTCCTTATGGAGACATATAAATCCATGGGTTTTAAGATTCTTACTTGTCAGGTATCTTGCCAGGCGTTGAATATGGGGTGTTGAGTCCATTTCGTTGAGCAAGGAGTAGGGCTTGTCTATTATATATTTGGCTTATGGAACGGTATCTGTGCTAATTTCAATCTCTGGTTTTATGCAGCACCCCAACTCACCTTTCCCCATAAGCAAGCATAAGTTGGTTTTCTAAATTTGAGACCCTGTTCTGTTTTGTAATTCAGTTTATGTGTAGCCAAGTTTACATTCCGTGTATTACTGATATATTATGATGTTTCTTTTTCTGTGTGACTTATTTCTCGTAGAATCATCGTACCTGAATCCACTCATTATGCCGCTACGGGCCTGAAGACGTAGATTTCATTGCTGAGTGATATTCCATTGTACGTGCGTACCAGAACTTCTTTATCCATTTTTTCCTTTCTCGGATATTTAACTTGTACCGTAGACAAGGTTCTTGTAAACAGAGCCATCCCAAACTTTGGGGTGGCTGTGTGTTTGTGATTTTAATTTCCCTAAGCTATAGGACCATAAGTGGAAGTGACATAGGCTGTGTTGCTTTGTTTCCTACGTGTTTCAGGATACACCATACATTTCTCCAGAGTGGCTGTTGGCAATTTACATCCCGCCCATCAGCATAACAAGGCTCCCTGTTCTCCAAGACCTGTCCTGCCTTTCTGGATTTTACACTTTTTTCAGATGGCCCTTTTGACCGGGGGGCAGTGAGACTTCATTGTAGTGCAGATTTCCTTTACACGCTTGCTTGGTTGGCCAAAAAGGGCGTATGCGTTTTTTCCTGAATATATTCAGGAAAAAACGCATACGCCCTTTTTGGCCAAGTGCATCATTGTCGACATTCTGCCTCTTTTCCTATGCTTTAAGTGCAATTCCAGTCTACCCCCTGAAATCGTTTTCCTGAAATTCTGCCCCGCTTTCAAGTCCTCTTCGAAGACTTACTTCAGTACATTTTTGGACGATAGCTGTCATTCATAACTCTGCAGGTTTGTGAATTACAGTGCCCCTGAGCTCCTGTCTTCAACTCCTTTTCTTGTGAGCTGGCCGCAAAACCGCAGGATTGCTTCAGGCCCTAATATGTTTCCGGCCGGGCACGCTGAGCCTTTGGTTAATTCCTCTTCCTGGTGGGAAATGAGCGTTCCATTTGCCCGTGCAGACACCAACAGCTAGTCTCTCATTGGTTCTCCCTAAGCCTGTTCATCTTGCGCAGAAATTGCAAATTGTGCCAAACAGGAGGTTAAAGGCACTGACTCTCCAAGTGGGGAGAGTGTTAGTAAAGCGTCTGGAATGGTGAACCCGAGTACCAGGGGACGAAAACTGAGATGCATTTGAAAACGTTTCCCAATCACACGGCGGACGATAGTCTGGGTTTCCCATGCATGTTTTAGCTGAAGGAAGAATCCCTTAAACCTGGAGAGTTGGGACCCATGGAATGGGTACCATGCAGTATGACTTCAAAGGGTCTGCGTTTGCTCACCGAACCTCACCAATGTTATCAGCCCGAAGTGCCCAGCCTTATGTCTCACCCAGCTCTGGGTGTAGATGTGGTAAATCCAGGTTGCATCACAAGCCCTGAATGAATGATTTAAGAATTGCTCTCTATTTCACTGTCATTGTGTTTTGTTTTTGAAATTTATTTTGATAATGGGATTTATCGGATTTTCACTGCTGCGTTTAGGCCGCTGTACACACGCTTGATTTCCTTATGGAGACATATAAATCCATGGGTTTTAAGATTCTTACTTGTCAGGTATCTTGCCAGGCGTTGAATATGGGGTGTTGAGTCCATTTCGTTGAGCAAGGAGTAGGGCTTGTCTATTATATATTTGGCTTATGGAACGGTATCTGTGCTAATTTCAATCTCTGGTTTTATGCAGCACCCCAACTCACCTTTCCCCATAAGCAAGCATAAGTTGGTTTTCTAAATTTGAGACCCTGTTCTGTTTTGTAATTCAGTTTATGTGTAGCCAAGTTTACATTCCGTGTATTACTGATATATTATGATGTTTCTTTTTCTGTGTGACTTATTTCTCGTAGAATCATCGTACCTGAATCCACTCATTATGCCGCTACGGGCCTGAAGACGTAGATTTCATTGCTGAGTGATATTCCATTGTACGTGCGTACCAGAACTTCTTTATCCATTTTTTCCTTTCTCGGATATTTAACTTGTACCGTAGACAAGGTTCTTGTAAACAGAGCCATCCCAAACTTTGGGGTGGCTGTGTGTTTGTGATTTTAATTTCCCTAAGCTATAGGACCATAAGTGGAAGTGACATAGGCTGTGTTGCTTTGTTTCCTACGTGTTTCAGGATACACCATACATTTCTCCAGAGTGGCTGTTGGCAATTTACATCCCGCCCATCAGCATAACAAGGCTCCCTGTTCTCCAAGACCTGTCCTGCCTTTCTGGATTTTACACTTTTTTCAGATGGCCCTTTTGACCGGGGGGCAGTGAGACTTCATTGTAGTGCAGATTTCCTTTACACGCTTGCTTGGTTGGCCAAAAAGGGCGTATGCGTTTTTTCCTGAATATATTCAGGAAAAAACGCATACGCCCTTTTTGGCCAAGTGCATCATTGTCGACATTCTGCCTCTTTTCCTATGCTTTAAGTGCAATTCCAGTCTACCCCCTGAAATCGTTTTCCTGAAATTCTGCCCCGCTTTCAAGTCCTCTTCGAAGACTTACTTCAGTACATTTTTGGACGATAGCTGTCATTCATAACTCTGCAGGTTTGTGAATTACAGTGCCCCTGAGCTCCTGTCTTCAACTCCTTTTCTTGTGAGCTGGCCGCAAAACCGCAGGATTGCTTCAGGCCCTAATATGTTTCCGGCTGGGCACGCTGAGCCTTTGGTTAATTCCTCTTCCTGGTGGGAAATGATCGTTCCATTTGCCCGTGCAGACACCAACAGCTAGTCTCTCATTGGTTCTCCCTATGCCTGTTCATCTTGCGCAGAAATTGCAAACTGTGCCAAACAGGAGGTTAAAGGCACTGACTCTCCAAGTGGGGAGAGTGTTAGTAAAGCGTCTGGAATGGTGAACCCGAGTACCAGGGGACGAAAACTGAGATGCATTTGAAAACGTTTCCCAATCACACGGCGGACGATAGTCTGGGTTTCCCATGCATGTTTTAGCTGAAGGAAGAATCCCTTAAACCTGGAGAGTTGGGACCCATGGAATGGGTACCATGCAGTATGACTTCAAAGGGTCTGCGTTTGCTCACCGAACCTCACCAATGTTGTCAGCCTGAAGTGCCCAGCCTTATGTCTCACCCAGCTCTGGGTGTAGATGTGGTAAATCCAGGTTGCATCACAAGCCCTGAATGAATGATTTAAGAATTGCTCTCTATTTCACTGTCATTGTGTTTTGTTTTTGAAATTTATTTTGATAATGGGATTTATCGGATTTTCACTGCTGCGTTTAGGCCGCTGTACACACGCTTGATTTCCTTATGGAGACATATAAATCCATGGGTTTTAAGATTCTTACTTGTCAGGTATCTTGCCAGGCGTTGAATATGGGGTGTTGAGTCCATTTCGTTGAGCAAGGAGTAGGGCTTGTCTATTATATATTTGGCTTATGGAACGGTATCTGTGCTAATTTCAATCTCTGGTTTTATGCAGCACCCCAACTCACCTTTCCCCATAAGCAAGCATAAGTTGGTTTTCTAAATTTGAGACCCTGTTCTGTTTTGTAATTCAGTTTATGTGTAGCCAAGTTTACATTCCGTGTATTACTGATATATTATGATGTTTCTTTTTCTGTGTGACTTATTTCTCGTAGAATCATCGTACCTGAATCCACTCATTATGCCGCTACGGGCCTGAAGACGTAGATTTCATTGCTGAGTGATATTCCATTGTACGTGCGTACCAGAACTTCTTTATCCATTTTTTCCTTTCTCGGATATTTAACTTGTACCGTAGACAAGGTTCTTGTAAACAGAGCCATCCCAAACTTTGGGGTGGCTGTGTGTTTGTGATTTTAATTTCCCTAAGCTATAGGACCATAAGTGGAAGTGACATAGGCTGTGTTGCTTTGTTTCCTACGTGTTTCAGGATACACCATACATTTCTCCAGAGTGGCTGTTGGCAATTTACATCCCGCCCATCTGCATAACAAGGCTCCCTGTTCTCGAAGACCTGTCCTGCCTTTCTGGATTTTACACTTTTTTCAGATGGCCCTTTTGACCGGGGGGCAGTGAGACTTCATTGTAGTGCAGATTTCCTTTACACGCTTGCTTGGTTGGCCAAAAAGGGCGTATGCGTTTTTTCCTGAATATATTCAGGAAAAAACGCATACGCCGTTTTTGGCCAAGTGCATCATTGTCTACATTCTGCCTCTTTTCCTATGTTTTAAGTGCAATTCCAGTCTACTCCATGAAATCGTTTTCCTGAAATTCTGCCCCGCCTTCAAGTCCTCTTCGAAGACTTACTTCAGTACATTTTTGGACGATAGCTGTCATTCATAACTCTGCAGGTTTGTGAATTACAGTGCCCCTGAGCTCCTGTCTTCAACTCCTTTTCTTGTGAGCTGGCCGCAAAACCGCAGGATTGCTTCAGGCCCTAATATGTTTCCGGCCGGGCACGCTGAGCCTTTGGTTAATTCCTCTTCCTGGTGGGAAATGAGCGTTCCATTTGCCCGTGCAGACACCAACAGCTAGTCTCTCATTGGTTCTCCCTATGCCTGTTCATCTTGCGCAGAAATTGCAAACTGTGCCAAACAGGAGGTTAAAGGCACTGACTCTCCAAGTGGGGAGAGTGTTAGTAAAGCGTCTGGAATGGTGAACCCGAGTACCAGGGGACGAAAACTGAGATGCATTTGAAAACGTTTCCCAATCACACGGCGGACGATAGTCTGGGATTCCCATGCATGTTTTAGCTGAAGGAAGAATCCCTTAAACCTGGAGAGTTGGGACCCATGGAATGGGTACCATGCAGTATGACTTCAAAGGGTCTGCGTTTGCTCACCGAACCTCACCAATGTTATCAGCCCGAAGTGCCCAGCCTTATGTCTCACCCAGCTCTGGGTGTAGATGTGGTAAATCCAGGTTGCATCACAAGCCCTGAATGAATGATTAAGAATTGCTCTCTATTTCACTGTCATTGTGTTTTGTTTTTGAAATTTATTTTGATAATGGGATTTATCGGATTTTCACTGCTGCGTTTAGGCCGCTGTACACACGCTTGATTTCCTTATGGAGACATATAAATCCATGGGTTTTAAGATTCTTACTTGTCAGGTATCTTGCCAGGCGTTGAATATGGGGTGTTGAGTCCATTTCGTTGAGCAAGGAGTAGGGCTTGTCTATTATATATTTGGCTTATGGAACGGTATCTGTGCTAATTTCAATCTCTGGTTTTATGCAGCACCCCAACTCACCTTTCCCCATAAGCAAGCATAAGTTGGTTTTCTAAATTTGAGACCCTGTTCTGTTTTGTAATTCAGTTTATGTGTAGCCAAGTTTACATTCCGTGTATTACTGATATATTATGATGTTTCTTTTTCTGTGTGACTTATTTCTCGTAGAATCATCGTACCTGAATCCACTCATTATGCCGCTACGGGCCTGAAGACGTAGATTTCATTGCTGAGTGATATTCCATTGTACGTGCGTACCAGAACTTCTTTATCCATTTTTTCCTTTCTCGGATATTTAACTTGTACCGTAGACAAGGTTCTTGTAAACAGAGCCATCCCAAACTTTGGGGTGGCTGTGTGTTTGTGATTTTAATTTCCCTAAGCTATAGGACCATAAGTGGAAGTGACATAGGCTGTGTTGCTTTGTTTCCTACGTGTTTCAGGATACACCATACATTTCTCCAGAGTGGCTGTTGGCAATTTACATCCCGCCCATCAGCATAACAAGGCTCCCTGTTCTCCAAGACCTGTCCTGCCTTTCTGCATTTTACACTTTTTTCAGATGGCCCTTTTGACCGGGGGGCAGTGAGACTTCATTGTAGTGCAGATTTCCTTTACACGCTTGCTTGGTTGGCCAAAAAGGGCGTATGCGTTTTTTCCTGAATATATTCAGGAAAAAACGCATACGCCCTTTTTGGCCAAGTGCATCATTGTCGACATTCTGCCTCTTTTCCTATGCTTTAAGTGCAATTCCAGTCTACCCCCTGAAATCGTTTTCCTGAAATTCTGCCCCGCTTTCAAGTCCTCTTCGAAGACTTACTTCAGTACATTTTTGGACGATAGCTGTCATTCATAACTCTGCAGGTTTGTGAATTACAGTGCCCCTGAGCTCCTGTCTTCAACTCCTTTTCTTGTGAGCTGGCCGCAAAACCGCAGGATTGCTTCAGGCCCTAATATGTTTCCGGCCGGGCACGCTGAGCCTTTGGTTAATTCCTCTTCCTGGTGGGAAATGAGCGTTCCATTTGCCCGTGCAGACACCAACAGCTAGTCTCTCATTGGTTCTCCCTATGCCTGTTCATCTTGCGCAGAAATTGCAAACTGTGCCAAACAGGAGGTTAAAGGCACTGACTCTCCAAGTGGGGAGAGTGTTAGTAAAGCGTCTGGAATGGTGAACCCGAGTACCAGGGGACGAAAACTGAGATGCATTTGAAAACGTTTCCCAATCACACGGCGGACGATAGTCTGGGTTTCCCATGCATGTTTTAGCTGAAGGAAGAATCCCTTAAACCTGGAGAGTTGGGACCCATGGAATGGGTACCATGCAGTATGACTTCAAAGGGTCTGCGTTTGCTCACCGAACCTCACCAATGTTATCAGCCCGAAGTGCCCAGCCTTATGTCTCACCCAGCTCTGGGTGTAGATGTGGTAAATCCAGGTTGCATCACAAGCCCTGAATGAATGATTAAGAATTGCTCTCTATTTCACTGTCATTGTGTTTTGTTTTTGAAATTTATTTTGATAATGGGATTTATCGGATTTTCACTGCTGCGTTTAGGCCGCTGTACACACGCTTGATTTCCTTATGGAGACATATAAATCCATGGGTTTTAAGATTCTTACTTGTCAGGTATCTTGCCAGGCGTTGAATATGGGGTGTTGAGTCCATTTCGTTGAGCAAGGAGTAGGGCTTGTCTATTATATATTTGGCTTATGGAACGGTATCTGTGCTAATTTCAATCTCTGGTTTTATGCAGCACCCCAACTCACCTTTCCCCATAAGCAAGCATAAGTTGGTTTTCTAAATTTGAGACCCTGTTCTGTTTTGTAATTCAGTTTATGTGTAGCCAAGTTTACATTCCGTGTATTACTGATATATTATGATGTTTCTTTTTCTGTGTGACTTATTTCTCGTAGAATCATCGTACCTGAATCCACTCATTATGCCGCTACGGGCCTGAAGACGTAGATTTCATTGCTGAGTGATATTCCATTGTACGTGCGTACCAGAACTTCTTTATCCATTTTTTCCTTTCTCGGATATTTAACTTGTACCGTAGACAAGGTTCTTGTAAACAGAGCCATCCCAAACTTTGGGGTGGCTGTGTGTTTGTGATTTTAATTTCCCTAAGCTATAGGACCATAAGTGGAAGTGACATAGGCTGTGTTGCTTTGTTTCCTACGTGTTTCAGGATACACCATACATTTCTCCAGAGTGGCTGTTGGCAATTTACATCCCGCCCATCAGCATAACAAGGCTCCCTGTTCTCCAAGACCTGTCCTGCCTTTCTGGATTTTACACTTTTTTCAGATGGCCCTTTTGACCGGGGGGCAGTGAGACTTCATTGTAGTGCAGATTTCCTTTACACGCTTGCTTGGTTGGCCAAAAAGGGCGTATGCGTTTTTTCCTGAATATATTCAGGAAAAAACGCATACGCCCTTTTTGGCCAAGTGCATCATTGTCGACATTCTGCCTCTTTTCCTATGCTTTAAGTGCAATTCCAGTCTACCCCCTGAAATCGTTTTCCTGAAATTCTGCCCCGCTTTCAAGTCCTCTTCGAAGACTTACTTCAGTACATTTTTGGACGATAGCTGTCATTCATAACTCTGCAGGTTTGTGAATTACAGTGCCCCTGAGCTCCTGTCTTCAACTCCTTTTCTTGTGAGCTGGCCGCAAAACCGCAGGATTGCTTCAGGCCCTAATATGTTTCCGGCCGGGCACGCTGAGCCTTTGGTTAATTCCTCTTCCTGGTGGGAAATGAGCGTTCCATTTGCCCGTGCAGACACCAACAGCTAGTCTCTCATTGGTTCTCCCTATGCCTGTTCATCTTGCGCAGAAATTGCAAACTGTGCCAAACAGGAGGTTAAAGGCACTGACTCTCCAAGTGGGGAGAGTGTTAGTAAAGCGTCTGGAATGGTGAACCCGAGTACCAGGGGACGAAAACTGAGATGCATTTGAAAACGTTTCCCAATCACACGGCGGACGATAGTCTGGGATTCCCATGCATGTTTTAGCTGAAGGAAGAATCCCTTAAACCTGGAGAGTTGGGACCCATGGAATGGGTACCATGCAGTATGACTTCAAAGGGTCTGCGTTTGCTCACCGAACCTCACCAATGTTATCAGCCCGAAGTGCCCAGCCTTATGTCTCACCCAGCTCTGGGTGTAGATGTGGTAAATCCAGGTTGCCTCACAAGCCCTGAATGAATGATTAAGAATTGCTCTCTATTTCACTGTCATTGTGCTTTGTTTTTGAAATTTATTTTGATAATGGGATTTATCGGATTTTCACTGCTGCGTTTAGGCCGCTGTACACACGCTTGATTTCCTTATGGAGACATATAAATCCATGGGTTTTAAGATTCTTACTTGTCAGGTATCTTGCCAGGCGTTGAATATGGGGTGTTGAGTCCATTTCGTTGAGCAAGGAGTAGGGCTTGTCTATTATATATTTGGCTTATGGAACGGTATCTGTGCTAATTTCAATCTCTGGTTTTATGCAGCACCCCAACTCACCTTTCCCCATAAGCAAGCATAAGTTGGTTTTCTAAATTTGAGACCCTGTTCTGTTTTGTAATTCAGTTTATGTGTAGCCAAGTTTACATTCCGTGTATTACTGATATATTATGATGTTTCTTTTTCTGTGTGACTTATTTCTCGTAGAATCATCGTACCTGAATCCACTCATTATGCCGCTACGGGCCTGAAGACGTAGATTTCATTGCTGAGTGATATTCCATTGTACGTGCGTACCAGAACTTCTTTATCCATTTTTTCCTTTCTCGGATATTTAACTTGTACCGTAGACAAGGTTCTTGTAAACAGAGCCATCCCAAACTTTGGGGTGGCTGTGTGTTTGTGATTTTAATTTCCCTAAGCTATAGGACCATAAGTGGAAGTGCCATAGGCTGTGTTGCTTTGTTTCCTACGTGTTTCAGGATACACCATACATTTCTCCAGAGTGGCTGTTGGCAATTTACATCCCGCCCATCAGCATAACAAGGCTCCCTGTTCTCCAAGACCTGTCCTGCCTTTCTGGATTTTACACTTTTTTCAGATGGCCCTTTTGACCGGGGGGCAGTGAGACTTCATTGTAGTGCAGATTTCCTTTACACGCTTGCTTGGTTGGCCAAAAAGGGCGTATGCGTTTTTTCCTGAATATATTCAGGAAAAAACGCATACGCCCTTTTTGGCCAAGTGCATCATTGTCGACATTCTGCCTCTTTTCCTATGCTTTAAGTGCAATTCCAGTCTACCCCCTGAAATCGTTTTCCTGAAATTCTGCCCCGCTTTCAAGTCCTCTTCGAAGACTTACTTCAGTACATTTTTGGACGATAGCTGTCATTCATAACTCTGCAGGTTTGTGAATTACAGTGCCCCTGAGCTCCTGTCTTCAACTCCTTTTCTTGTGAGCTGGCCGCAAAACCGCAGGATTGCTTCAGGCCCTAATATGTTTCCGGCCGGGCACGCTGAGCCTTTGGTTAATTCCTCTTCCTGGTGGGAAATGAGCGTTCCATTTGCCCGTGCAGACACCAACAGCTAGTCTCTCATTGGTTCTCCCTATGCCTGTTCATCTTGCGCAGAAATTGCAAACTGTGCCAAACAGGAGGTTAAAGGCACTGACTCTCCAAGTGGGGAGAGTGTTAGTAAAGCGTCTGGAATGGTGAACCCGAGTACCAGGGGACGAAAACTGAGATGCATTTGAAAACGTTTCCCAATCACATGGCGGACGATAGTCTGGGATTCCCATGCATGTTTTAGCTGAAGGAAGAATCCCTTAAACCTGGAGAGTTGGGACCCATGGAATGGGTACCATGCAGTATGACTTCAAAGGGTCTGCGTTTGCTCACCGAACCTCACCAATGTTATCAGCCCGAAGTGCCCAGCCTTATGTCTCACCCAGCTCTGGGTGTAGATGTGGTAAATCCAGGTTGCATCACAAGCCCTGAATGAATGATTAAGAATTGCTCTCTATTTCACTGTCATTGTGCTTTGTTTTTGAAATTTATTTTGATAATGGGATTTATCGGATTTTCACTGCTGCGTTTAGGCCGCTGTACACACGCTTGATTTCCTTATGGAGACATATAAATCCATGGGTTTTAAGATTCTTACTTGTCAGGTATCTTGCCAGGCGTTGAATATGGGGTGTTGAGTCCATTTCGTTGAGCAAGGAGTAGGGCTTGTCTATTATATATTTGGCTTATGGAACGGTATCTGTGCTAATTTCAATCTCTGGTTTTATGCAGCACCCCAACTCACCTTTCCCCATAAGCAAGCATAAGTTGGTTTTCTAAATTTGAGACCCTGTTCTGTTTTGTAATTCAGTTTATGTGTAGCCAAGTTTACATTCCGTGTATTACTGATATATTATGATGTTTCTTTTTCTGTGTGACTTATTTCTCGTAGAATCATCGTACCTGAATCCACTCATTATGCCGCTACGGGCCTGAAGACGTAGATTTCATTGCTGAGTGATATTCCATTGTACGTGCGTACCAGAACTTCTTTATCCATTTTTTCCTTTCTCGGATATTTAACTTGTACCGTAGACAACGTTATTTTAAACAGAGCCATCCCAAACTTTGGGGTGGCTGTGTGTTTGTGATTTTAATTTCCCTAAGCTATAGGACCATAAGTGGAAGTGACATAGGCTGTGTTGCTTTGTTTCCTACGTGTTTCAGGATACACCATACATTTCTCCAGAGTGGCTGTTGGCAATTTACATCCCGCCCATCAGCATAACAAGGCTCCCTGTTCTCCAAGACCTGTCCTGCCTTTCTGGATTTTACACTTTTTTCAGATGGCCCTTTTGACCGGGGGGCAGTGAGACTTCATTGTAGTGCAGATTTCCTTTACACGCTTGCTTGGTTGGCCAAAAAGGGCGTATGCGTTTTTTCCTGAATATATTCAGGAAAAAACGCATACGCCCTTTTTGGCCAAGTGCATCATTGTCGACATTCTGCCTCTTTTCCTATGCTTTAAGTGCAATTCCAGTCTACCCCCTGAAATCGTTTTCCTGAAATTCTGCCCCGCTTTCAAGTCCTCTTTGAAGACTTACTTCAGTACATTTTTGGACGATAGCTGTCATTCATAACTCTGCAGGTTTGTGAATTACAGTGCCCCTGAGCTCCTGTCTTCAACTCCTTTTCTTGTGAGCTGGCCGCAAAACCGCAGGATTGCTTCAGGCCCTAATATGTTTCCGGCCGGGCACGCTGAGCCTTTGGTTAATTCCTCTTCCTGGTGGGAAATGAGCGTTCCATTTGCCCGTGCAGACACCAACAGCTAGTCTCTCATTGGTTCTCCCTATGCCTGTTCATCTTGCGCAGAAATTGCAAACTGTGCCAAACAGGAGGTTAAAGGCACTGACTCTCCAAGTGGGGAGAGTGTTAGTAAAGCGTCTGGAATGGTGAACCCGAGTACCAGGGGACGAAAACTGAGATGCATTTGAAAACGTTTCCCAATCACACGGCGGACGATAGTCTGGGTTTCCCATGCATGTTTTAGCTGAAGGAAGAATCCCTTAAACCTGGAGAGTTGGGACCCATGGAATGGGTACCATGCAGTATGACTTCAAAGGGTCTGCGTTTGCTCACCGAACCTCACCAATGTTATCAGCCCGAAGTGCCCAGCCTTATGTCTCACCCAGCTCTGGGTGTAGATGTGGTAAATCCAGGTTGCATCACAAGCCCTGAATGAATGATTTAAGAATTGCTCTCTATTTCACTGTCATTGTGTTTTGTTTTTGAAATTTATTTTGATAATGGGATTTATCGGATTTTCACTGCTGCGTTTAGGCCGCTGTACACATGCTTGATTTCCTTATGGAGACATATAAATCCATGGGTTTTAAGATTCTTACTTGTCAGGTATCTTGCCAGGCGTTGAATATGGGGTGTTGAGTCCATTTCGTTGAGCAAGGAGTAGGGCTTGTCTATTATATATTTGGCTTATGGAACGGTATCTGTGCTAATTTCAATCTCTGGTTTTATGCAGCACCCCAACTCACCTTTCCCCATAAGCAAGCATAAGTTGGTTTTCTAAATTTGAGACCCTGTTCTGTTTTGTAATTCAGTTTATGTGTAGCCAAGTTTACATTCCGTGTATTACTGATATATTATGATGTTTCTTTTTCTGTGTGACTTATTTCTCGTAGAATCATCGTACCTGAATCCACTCATTATGCCGCTACGGGCCTGAAGACGTAGATTTCATTGCTGAGTGATATTCCATTGTACGTGCGTACCAGAACTTCTTTATCCATTTTTTCCTTTCTCGGATATTTAACTTGTACCGTAGACAAGGTTCTTGTAAACAGAGCCATCCCAAACTTTGGGGTGGCTGTGTGTTTGTGATTTTAATTTCCCTAAGCTATAGGACCATAAGTGGAAGTGACATAGGCTGTGTTGCTTTGTTTCCTACGTGTTTCAGGATACACCATACATTTCTCCAGAGTGGCTGTTGGCAATTTACATCCCGCCCATCAGCATAACAAGGCTCCCTGTTCTCCAAGACCTGTCCTGCCTTTCTGCATTTTACACTTTTTTCAGATGGCCCTTTTGACCGGGGGGCAGTGAGACTTCATTGTAGTGCAGATTTCCTTTACACGCTTGCTTGGTTGGCCAAAAAGGGCGTATGCGTTTTTTCCTGAATATATTCAGGAAAAAACGCATACGCCCTTTATGGCCAAGTGCATCATTGTCGACATTCTGCCCCTTTTCCTATGCTTTAAGTGCAATTCCAGTCTACCCCCTGAAATCGTTTTCCTGAAATTCTGCCCCGCTTTCAAGTCCTCTTTGAAGACTTACTTCAGTACATTTTTGGACGATAGCTGTCATTCATAACTCTGCAGGTTTGTGAATTACAGTGCCCCTGAGCTCCTTTCTTCAACTCCTTTTCTTGTGAGCTGGCCGCAAAACCGCAGGATTGCTTCAGGCCCTAATATGTTTCCGGCCGGGCACGCTGAGCCTTTGGTTAATTCCTCTTCCTGGTGGGAAATGATCGTTCCATTTGCCCGTGCAGACACCAACAGCTAGTCTCTCATTGGTTCTCCCTATGCCTGTTCATCTTGCGCAGAAATTGCAAAATGTGCCAAACAGGAGGTTAAAGGCACTGACTCTCCAAGTGGGGAGAGTGTTAGTAAAGCGTCTGGAATGGTGAACCCGAGTACCAGGGGACGAAAACTGAGATGCATTTGAAAACGTTTCCCAATCACACGGCGGACGATAGTCTGGGTTTCCCATGCATGTTTTAGCTGAAGGAAGAATCCCTTAAACTTGGAGAGTTGGAACCCATGGAATGGGTACCATGCAGTATGACTTCAAAGGGTCTACGTTTGCTCACCGAACCTCACCAATGCTTTCAGCCCGAAGTGTCCAGCCTTATGTCTCACCCAGCTCTGGGTGTAGATGTGGTAAATCCAGGTTGCCTCACAAGCCCTGAATGAATTATTTAAGAATTGCTCTCTATTTCACTGTCATTGTGTTTTGTTTTTGTAATTTATTTTGATAATGGGATTTATCGGATTTTCATTGCTGCGTTTAGGCCGCTGTACACACGCTTGATTTCCTTATGGAGACATATAAATCCATGGGTTTTAAGATTCTTACTTGTCAGGTATCTTGCCAGGCGTTGAATATGGGGTGTTGAGTCCATTTCGTTGAGCAAGGAGTAGGTCTTGTCTATTATATATTTGGCTTATGGAACGGTATCTGTGCTAATTTCAATCTCTGGTTTTATGCAGCACCCCAACTCACCTTTCCCCATAAGCAAGCATAAGTTGGTTTTCTAAATTTGAGACCCTGTTCTGTTTTGTAATTCAGTTCATGTGTAGCCAACTTTACATTCCGTGTATTACTGATATATTATGATGTTTCTTTTTCTGTGTGACTTATTTCTCGTAGAATCATCGTACCTGAATCCACTCATTATGCCGCTACGGGCCTGATGACGTAGATTTCATTGCTGAGTGATATTCCATTGTACGTGCGTACCACAACTTCTTTATCAATTTTTTGCTTTCTGGGATATTTTACTTGTACCGTAGACGATGTTCTTGTAAACAGAGCCGTCCCAAACTCTGGGGTGGCTGTGTGTTTTTGATTTTAATTTCCCTAAGCTATAGGACTATAAGTGGATGTGCCATAAGCTGTGTTGCTTTGTTTCCCACGTGTTTCTGGAAACACCATACATTTCTCCAGAGTGGTTGTTGGCAATTTACATCCCGCCCATCAGCATGACAAGGCTCCCTGTTCTCCATGACCTGTCCTGACTTTCTGGATTTTACATTTTTTTCAGATGGCCCTTTTGACCGGGGGGCAGTGAGACTGCATTGTAGTGCAGATTTCCATTACACGCTTGCTTGGTTGGCCAAAAAGGGCTTATGCGTTTTTTCCTGAATATATTCAAGAAAAAACGCATACGCCCTTTTTGGCCAAGTGCATCATTGTCGACATTCTGCCTCTTTTCCTATGCTTTTAGTACAATTCCAGTCTACCCCCTGAAATCGTTTTCCTGAAATTCTGCCCCGCTTTCAAGTCCTCTTCGAAGACTTACTTCAATACATTTTTGGACGATAGCTTTCATTCATAACTCTGCAGGTTTGTGAATTACAGTGCCACTGAGCTCATTTCTTCAACTCGCTTTCTTGTGAGCTGGCCGCAAAACCGCAGAATTGCTTCAGGCCCTAATCTGTTTCCGGCAGGGCACGCTGAGCCTTTGGTTAATTCCTCTTCCTGCTGGGAAATGAGCGTTCCATTTGCCCGTGCAGACACCTACAGCTAGTCTCTCATTGCTTCTCCCTATTCCTGTTCATCTTGCGCAGAAATTGCAAACTGTGCCAAACAGGAAGTTAATGGCACTGACTCTCCAAGTGCGGAGAGTGTTAGTAAAGCGTTCAAATGTTGAACCCGAGTACCAGGGGACGAAAACTGAGATGCATTTGAAAACGTTCCCCAATCACACGGCGGACGATAGTCTGGGTTTCCCATGCATGTTTTAGCTGAAGGAAGAATCCCTTAAACCTGGAAATTTGGGACCCATAGAATGGGTACCATGCAGTATGACTTCAAAGGGTCTGCGTTTGCTCACCGAACCTCACCAATGTTATCAGCCCGAAGTGCCCAGCCTTATGTCTCACCCAGCTCTGGGTGTAGATGTGGGATATCCAGGTTGCATCACAAGCCCTGAATGAATGATTTAAGAATTGCTCTCTATTTCACTGTCATTGGGTTTTGTTTTTGAAATTTATTTTGATAATGGGATTTATCGGATTTTCACTGTTGCGTTTAGGCCGCTGTACACACGATTGATTTCCTTATGGAGACATATAATTCCATGGGTTTTAAGATTCTTACTTGTCAGGTATCTTGCCAGGCGTTGAATATGGGGTGTTGAGTCCATTTGGTTGAGCAAGGAGTAGGGCTTGTCTATTATATATTTGGCTTATGGAACGGTATCTGTGCTAATTTCAATCTCTGGTTTTATGCAGCACCCCAACTCACCTTTCCCCATAAGCAAGCATAAGTTGGTTTTCTAAATTTGAGACCCTGTTCTGTTTTGTAATTCAGTTCATGGGTAGCCAAGATTACATTCCGTGTATTAGTGATATATTATGATGTTTCTTTTTCTGTGTGACTTATTTCTCATAGAATCATCATACCTGAATCCACTCATTATGCCGCTACGGGCCTGATGACGTAGATTTCATTGCTGAGTGATATTCCATTGTACGTGCGTACCACAACTTCTTTATCCATTTTTTACTTTCTGGGATATTTTACTTGTACCGTAGACGAGGTTCTTGTAAACAGAGCCGTCCCAAACTCTGGGGAGGCTGTGTGTTTTTGATTTTAATTTCCCTAAGCTATAGGACCATAAGTGGAAGTGCCATAGGCTGTGTTGCTTTGTTTCCTACGTGTTTCTGGAAACACCATACACTTCTCCAGAATGGTTGTTGGCAATTTACATCCCGCCCATCAGCATGACAAGGCTCCCTGTTCTCCATGACCTGTCCTGCCTTTCTGGATTTTACACTTTTTTCAGATGGCCCTTTTGACCGGGGGGGCAGTGAGACTTCATTGTAGTGCAGATTTCCTTTACACGCTTGCTTGGTTGGCCAAAAACGGCGTATGCGTTTTTTCCTGAATATATTCAGGAAAAAACGCATACGCCCTTTTTGGCCAAGTGCATCGTTGTCGACATTCTGCCTCTTTTCCTATGCTTTTAGTACAATTCCAGTCTACCCCCTGAAATCGTTTTCCTGAAATTCTGCCCCGCTTTCAAGTCCTCTTCGAAGACTTACTTCAATACATTTTTGGACGATAGCTGTCATTCATAACTCTGCAGGTTTGTGAATTACAGTGCCCCTGAGCTCATGTCTTCAACTCGCTTTCTTGTGAGCTGGCCGCAAAACCGCAGGATTGCTTCAGGCCATAATCTCTTTCCGGCAGGGCATGCTGAGCCTTTGTTTAATTCCTCTTCCTGGTCGGAAATTAGCGTTCCTTTTGCCCGTGCAGGCACCTACAGCTAGTCTCTCATTGGTTCTCCCTATTCCTGTACATCTTGCGCAGAAATTGCAAACTGTGCCAAACAGGAGGTTAATGGCACTGACTCTCCAAGTGGGGAGAGTGTTAGTAAAGCGTATGGAATGGTGAACCCGAGTACCAGGGGACGAAAACTGAGATGCATTTGAAAACGTTTCCCAATCACACGGCGGACGATAGTCTGGGTTTCCCATGCATGTTTTAGCTGAAGGAAGAATCCCTTAAACCTGGAGAGTTGGGACCCATGGAATGGGTACCATGCAGTATGACTTCAAAGGGTCTGCGTTTGCTCACCGAACCTCAACAAATCTATCAGCCCGAAGTGTCCAGCCTTATGTCTCACCCAGCTCTGGGTGTAGATGTGGTAAATCCAGGTTGCATCACAAGCCCTGAATGAATGATTTAAGAATTGCTCTCTATTTCACTGTCATTATGTTTTGTTTTTGAAATTTATTTTGATAATGGGATTTATCGGATTTTCACTGCTGCGTTTAGGCCGCTGTACACACGCTTGATTTCCTTATGGAGACATATAAATCCATGGGTTTTAAGATTCTTACTTGTCAGGTATCTTGCCAGGCGTTGAATATGGGGTGTTGAGTCCATTTCGTTGAGCAAGGAGTAGGTCTTGTCTATTATACCTTTGGCTTATGGAATGGTATCTGTGCTAATTTTATTCTCTGGTTTTATGCAGCACCCCAACTCACCTTTCCCCATAAGCAAGCATAAGTTGGTTTTCTAAATTTGAGACCCTGTTCTGTTTTGTAATTCAGTTTATGTGTAGCCAAGTTTACATTCCGTGTATTACTGATATATTATGATGATTCTTTTGCTGTGTGACTTATTTCTCATAGAATCATCGTACCTGAATCCACTCATTATGCCGCTACGGGCCTGAAGACGTAGATTTCATTGCTGAGTGATATTCCATTGTACGTGCGTACCAGAACTTCTTTATCCATTTTTTCCTTTCTCAGATATTTAACTTGTACCGTAGACAAGGTTCTTGTAAACAGAGCCGTCCCAAACTTTGGGGTGGCTGTGTGTTTGTGATTTTAATTTCCCTAAGCTATAGGACCATAAGTGGAAGTGACATAGGCTGTGTTGCTTTGTTTTCTACGTGTTTCAGGATACACCATACATTTCTCCAGAGTGGCTGTTGGCAATTTACATCCCGCCCATCAGCATAACAAGGCTCCCTGTTCTCAAGACCTGTCCTGCCTTTCTGGATTTTACACTTTTTTCAGATGGCCCTTTTGACCGGGGGGCAGTGAGACTTCATTGTAGTGCAGATTTCCTTTACACGCTTGCTTGGTTGGCCAAAAAGGGCGTATGCGTTTTTTCCTGAATATATTCAGGAAAAAACGCATACGCCCTTTTTGGCCAAGTGCATCATTGTCGACATTCTGCCCCTTTTCCTATGCTTTAAGTGCAATTCCAGTCTACCCCCTGAAATCGTTTTCCTGAAATTCTGCCCCGCTTTCAAGTCCTCTTTGAAGACTTACTTCACTACATTTTTGGATGATAGCTGTCATTCATAACTCTGCAGGTCCGTGAATTACAGTGCCCCTGAGCTCCTTTCTTCAACTCCTTTTCTTGTGAGCTGGCCGCAAAACCGCAGGATTGCTTCAGGCCCTAATATGTTTCCGGCCGGACACGCTGAGCCTTTGGTTAATTCCTCTTCCTGGTGGGAAATGAGCATTCAATTTGCCCGTGCAGACACCAACAGCTAGTCTCTCATTGGTTCTCCCTATGCCTGTTCATCTTGCGCAGAAATTGCAAATTGTGCCAAACAGGAGGTAAAATGCACTGACTCTCCAATTGGGGAGAGTGTTAGTAAAGCGTCTGGAATGGTGAACCCGAGTACCAGGGGACAAAAACTGAGATGCATTTGAAAACGTTTCCCAATCACACGGCGGACAATAGTCTGGGTTTCCCATGCATGTTTTAGCTGAAGGAAGAATCCCTTAAACCTGGAGAGTTGGGACCCATGGAATGGGTACCATGCAGTATGACTTCAAAGGGTCTGCGTTTGCTCACCGAACCTCACCAATGCTATCAGCCCGAAGTGCCCAGCCTTATGTCTCACCCAGCTCTGGGTGTAGATGTGGTAAATCCAGGTTGCATCACAAGCCCTGAAAGAATGATTTAAGAATTGCTCTCTATTTCACTGTCATTGTGTTTTGTTTTTGAAATTTATTTTGATAATGGGATTTATCGGATTTTCACTGCTGTGTTTAGGCTGCTGTACACACGCTTGATTTCCTTATGGAGACATATAAATCCATGGGTTTTAAGATTCTTACTTGTCAGGTATCTTGCCAGGTGTTGAATATGGGGTGTTGAGTCCATTTCGTTGAGCAAGGAGTAGGGCTTGTCTATTATATATTTGGCTTATGGAATGGTATCTGTGCTAATTTCAATCTCTGGTTTTATGCAGCACCCCAACTCACTTTTCCCCATAAGCAAGCATAAGATGGTTTTCTAAATTTGAGACCCTGTTCTGTTTTGTAATTCAGTTCATGTGTAGCCAACTTTACATTCCGTGTATTAGTGATATCTTATGATGTTTCTTTTTCTGTGTGACTTATTTCTCGTAGAATCATCGTACCTGAATCCACTCATTATGCCGCTACGGGCCTGATGACGTACATTTCATTGCTGAGTGATATTCCATTGTACGTGCGTACCACAACTTCTTTTTCCATTTTTTGCTTTCTGGGATATTTTACTTGTACCGTAGACGAGGTTCTTGTAAACAGAGCCGTCCCAAACTCTGGGGTGGCTGTGTGTTTTTGATTTTAATTTCCCTAAGCTATAGGACCATAAGTGGAAGTGCCATAGGCTGTGTTGCTTTGTTTCCTACGTGTTTCTGGAAACACCATACACTTCTCCAGAGTGGTTGTTGGCAATTTACATCCCGCCCATCAACATGACAAGGCTCCCTGTTCTCCATGACCTGTCCAGACTTTCTGGATTTTACATTTTTTTCAGATGGCCCTTTTGACCGGGGGGCAGTGACACTTCATTGTAGTGCAGATTTCCATTACACGCTTGCTTGGTTGGCCAAAAAGTGCGTATGCGCTTTTTCCTGAATATATTCAGGAAAAAACGCATACGCCCTTTTTGGCCAAGTGCATCATTGTCGACATTCTGCCTCTTTTCCTATGCTTTTAGTACAATTCCAGTCTACCCCCTGAAATCGTTTTCCTGAAATTCTGCCCCGCTTTCAAGTCCTCTTCGAAGACTTACTTCAGTACATTTTTGGACGATAGCTGTCATTCATAGCAGGTTTGTGAATTACAGTGCCCCTGAGCTCCTTTCTTCAACTCGCTTTCTTGTGAGCTGGCCGCAAAACCGCAGGATTGCTTCAGGCCCTAATCTGTTTCTGGCAGGGCACACTGAGCCTTTGGTTAATTCCTCTTCCTGGTGGGAAATGAGCGTTCCATTTGCCCGTGCAGACACCTACAGCTAGTCTCTCATTGGTTCTCTCTATTCCTGTTCATCTTGCGCAGAAATTGCAAACTGTGCCAAACAGGAGGTTAATGGCACTGACTCTCCAAGTGGGGAGAGTGTTAGTAAAGCGTTGAAATGGTGAACCCGAGTACCAGGGGACGAAAACTGAGATGCATTTGAAAACGTTTCCCAATCACACGGTGGACCATACTCTGGGTTTCCCATGCATGTTTTAGCTGAAGGAAGAATCCCTTAAACCTGGAGAGTTGGGCCCCATGGAATGGGTACCATGCAGTATGACTTCAAAGGGCCTGCGTTTGCTCACCGAACCTCACCAATGCTATCAGCCCGAAGTGTCCAGCCTTATGTCTCATCCAGCTCTGGTTGTAGATGTGGTAAATCCAGGTTGCATCAGAAGCCCTGAATGAATTATTTAAGAATTGCTCTCTATTTCACTGTCATTGTGTTTTGTTTTTGAAATTCATTTTGATAATGGGATTTATCGGATTTTCACTGCTGCTTTTAGGCCACTGTACACACGCCTGATTTCCTTATGGAGACATATAAATCCATGGGTTTTAAGATTCTTACTGGTCAGGTATCTTCCCAGGCAATGAATATAGGGTGTTGAGTGCTTTTCGTTGAGCAAGGTGTAGGTCTTGTGTATTATATATTTGGCTTATGGAACGGTATCTGTGCTAATTTCAATCTCTGGTTTTATGCAGCATCCCAACTGACCTTTCCCCATAAGCAAGCATAAGTTGGTTTTCTAAAGTTGAGACCCTGTTCTGTTTTGTAACTCAGTTCATGTGTAGCCAAGGTTACATTCCGTGTATTACTGATATATTATGATGTTTCTTTTTCTGTGTGACTTATTTCTCGTAGAATCATCGTACCTAAATCCACTCATTATGCCGCTAGGGACCTGATGACGTAGATTTCATTGCTGAGTGATATTTCATTGTACGTGCGTACCACAACTTCTTTATCCATTTTTTGCTTTCTCGGATATTTAACTTGTACCGTAGACGAGGTTCTTGTAAACAGAGCCGTCCCAAACTTTGGGGTGGCTGTGTCTTTTTGATTTTAATTTCCCTAAGCTATAGGACCATAAGTGGAAGTGCCATAGGCTGTGTTGCTTTGTTTCCTACGTGTTTCTGGAAACAACATACACTTCTCCAGAGTGGTTTTTGGCAATTTACATCCCCCCCATCAGCATAACAAGGCTCCCTGTTCTCCATGACCTGTCCTGCCTTTCTGGATTTTACACTTTTTTCAGATGGCCCTTTTGACCGGTGGGCAGTGAGACATCTTTGTAGTGCAGATTTCCTTTACACGCTTGCTTGGTTGGCAAAAAAGTGCGTATGCGTTTTTTCCTGAATATATTCAGGAAAAAACGCATACGCCCTTTTTGGCCAAGTGCATCTTTGTCGACATTCTGCCTCTTTTCCTATGCTTTAAGTGCAATTCCAGTCTACCCCCTGAAATCGTTTTCCTGAAATTCTGCCCCGCTTTCAAGTCCTCTTCGAAGACTTACTTCAATACATTTTTGGACGATAGCTGTTATTCATAACTCTGCAGGTTTGTGAATTACAGTGCCCCTGAGCTCCTTTCCTCAACTAGTTTCTTGTGAGCTGGCCGAAAAAGCGCAGGATTGCTTCAGGCCCTAATCTGTTTCCAGCCGGGCACGCTGAGCCTATGGTTAATTCCTCTTCCTGGTGGGAAATGAGCGTCCCATTTGCCCGTGCAGACACCAACAGTTAGTCTCTCATTGGTTCTCCCTATTCCTGTTCATCTTGCGCAGAAATTGCAAACTGTGCCAAGCAGGAGGTTAAAGGCACTGACTCTCCAAGTGGGGAGAGTGTTAGTAAAGCGCCTGGAATGGTGAACCCGAGTACCAGGGGCGAAAACTGAGATGCATTTGAAAACGTTTCCCAATCACACGGTGGACCATACTCTGGGTTTCCCATGCATGTTTTAGCTGAAGGAAGAATCCCTTAAACCTAGAGAGTTGGGACGCATGGAATGGGTACCATGCAGTATGATTTCAAAGGGTCTGCGTTTGCTCACCGAACCTCACCAATGCTATCAGCTCGAAGAGTCCAGCCTTATGTCTCACCCAGATCTGGGTGTAGATGTGGGAAATCCAGGTTGCATCACAAGCCCTGAATGAATGATTTAAGAATTGCTCTCTATTTCACTGTCATTGTGTTTTGTTTTTGATATTTATTTTGATAATGGGATTTATCGGATTTTCACTGCTGCGTTTAGGCCGCTGTACACATGCTTGATTTCCTTATGGAGACATATAAATCCATGGGTTTTAAGATTCTTACTTGTCAGGTATATTCCCAGGCGTTGAATATGGGGTGTTGAGTCCATTTCGTTGAGCAAGGAGTAGGTCTTGTGTATTATATATTTGGCTTATGGAACGGTATCTGTGCTAATTTCAATCTCTGGTTTTATGCAGCACCCCAACTCACCTTTCCCCGTAAGCAAGCATAAGTTGGTTTTCTAAATTTGAGACCCTGTTCTGATTTGTAATTCAGTTCATGTGTAGCCAAGTTTATATTCCGTGTATTAGTGATATCTTATGATGTTTCTTTTTCTGTGTGACTTATTTCTCGTAGAATCATCGTACCTGAATCCACTCATTATGCCGCTAGGGACCTGGTGACGTAGATTTCATTGCTGAGTGATATTCCATTGTACGTGCGTACCACAACTTCTTTATCCATTTTTTGCTTTCTCGGATATTTAACTTGTACCGTAGACGAGGTTATTGTAAACAGAGCCGTCCCAAATTTTGGGGTGGCTGTTTCTTTTTGATTTTAATTTCCCTAAGCTATAGGACCATAAATGTAAGTGCCATAGGCTGTGTTGCTTTGTTTCCTTCGTGATTCAGGATACACCATAGACTTCTCCAGAGTGGCTGTTGGCAATTTATATCCCGCCCATCAGCATAACAAGGCTCCCTGTTCTCCATGACCTGTCCTGCCTTTCTGGATCTTGCACTTTTTTCAGATGGCCCTTTTGACCGGGGGGCAGTGAGACTTCATTGTAGTGCAGATTTCCTTTACGCGCTTGCTTGGTTGGCCAAAATGGGCGTATGCGTTTTTTCCTGAATATATTCAGGAAAAAACGCATACGCCCTTTTTGGCCAAGTGCATCATTGTCGACATTCTGCTTCTTTTCCTATGCTTTAAGTGCAATTCCTGTCTACCCCCTGAAATCGTTTTCCTGAAATTCTGCCCCGCTTTCAAGTCCTCTTCGAAGACTTACTTCAGTACAGTTTTGGACGATAGGTGTCATTCATAACTCTGCAGGTTTGTGAATTACAGTGCCCCTGAGCTCCTTTCCTCAACTAGTTTCTTGTGAGCTGGCCGAAAAAGCGCAGGATTGCTTCAGGCCCTAATCTGTTTCCGGCGGGGCACACTGAGCCTTTGGTTAATTCCTCTTCCTGGTGAGAAATGAGCATTCCATTTGCCCGTGCAGACACCTACAGCTAGTCTCTCATTGGTTCTCCCTATTCCTGTTCATCTTGCGCAGAAATTGCAAACTGTGCCAAAGAGGAGGTTAAAGGCACTGAGTCTCCAACTGGGGAGAGTGTTAGTAAAGCGTCTGGAATGGTGAACCCGAGTGCCAGGGGCGAAAATTGAGATGCATTTGAAAACGTTTCCCGGTCACACAGTGCACTGTACTCTGGGTTTCCCATGCATGTTTTAGCTGAAGGAAGAATCCCTTAAACCTGGAGAGTTGGGACCCATGGAATGGGTACCATGCAGTATGACTTCAAAGGGTCTGCGTTTGCTCACCGAACCTCACCAATGCTATCAGCCCGAAGTGTCCAGCCTTATGACTCACCCAGCTCTGGGTGTAGATGTGGTACATCCAGGTTGCATCACAAGCCCTGAATGAATTATTTAAGAATTGCTCTCTATTTCACTGTCATTGTGTTTTCTTTTTGAAATTTATTTTGATAATGGGATTTATCGGATGTTCACTGCTGCGTTTAGGCCGCTGTACACATGGTTGATTTCCTTATGGAGACATATAAATCCATGGGTTTTAAGATTCTTACTTGTCAAGTATCTTGCCAGGCGTTGAATATGCGGTGTTGAGTCCATTTCGTTGAGCAAGGAGTAGGTCTTGTCTATTATATAATTGGCTTATGGATTGGTATCTGTGCTAATTTCAATCTCTGGTTTTATGCAGCACCCCAACTCACCTTTCCCCATAAGCAAGCATAAGTTGGTTTTCTAAATTTGAGACCCTGTTCTGTTTTGTAATTCAGTTCATGTGTAGCCAAGTTTACATTCCGTGTATTAGTGATATCTTATGATGTTTCTTTTTCTGTGTGACTTATTTCTCATAGAATCATCGTACCTGAATCCACTCATTATGCCGCTACGGGCCTGAAGACGTAGATTTCATTGCTGAGTGATATTCCATTGTACGTGCGTACCAGAACTTCTTTATCCATTTTTTCCTTTCTCGGATATTTAACTTGTACCGTAGACAACGTTATTTTAAAACAGAGCCATCCCAAACTTTGGGGTGGCTGTGTGTTTGTGATTTTAATTTCCCTAAGCTATAGGACCATAAGTGGAAGTGACATAGGCTGTGTTGCTTTGTTTCCTACGTGTTTCAGGATACACCATACATTTCTCCAGAGTGGCTGTTGGCAATTTACATCCCGCCCATCAGCATAACAAGGCTCCCTGTTCTCCAAGACCTGTCCTGCCTTTCTGCATTTTACACTTTTTTCAGATGGCCCTTTTGACCGGGGGGCAGTGAGACTTCATTGTAGTGCAGATTTCCTTTACACTCTTGCTTGGTTGGCCAAAAAGGGCGTATGCGTTTTTTCCTGAATATATTCAGGAAAAAACGCATACGCCCTTTTTGGCCAAGTGCATCATTGTCGACATTCTGCCTCTTTTCCTATGCTTTAAGTGCAATTCCAGTCTACCCCCTGAAATCGTTTTCCTGAAATTCTGCCCCGCTTTCAAGTCCTCTTCGAAGACTTACTTCAGTATATTTCTGGACGATAGCTGTCATTCATTACTCTGCAGGTTTGTGAATTACAGTGCCCCTGAGCTCCTTTCTTCAACACGCTTTCTTGTGAGCTGTCCGCAATATTGCAGGATTACTTCAGGCCCTAATCTGTTTCTGGCAGGGCACGCTGAGCCTTTGTTTAATTCCTCATCCTGGTGGGAAATGTGCATTCCATTTGTCCGTGAAGACACCTACAGCTAGTCTCTCATTGGTTCTCCATATTCCTGTTCATCTTGTGCAGAAATTGCAAACTGTGCCAAACAGGAGGTTAAAGGCACTGACTCTCCAAGTGGGGAGAGTGTTAGTAAAGCGTCTGGAATGGTGAACCCGAGTCCCAGGTTTCGAAAACTGAGATGCATTTGAAAAGGTTTCCCAATCACACGGTTGACTATACTCTGGGTTTCCCATGCATGTTTTAGCTGAAGGCAGAATGCCTTAAACCTGGAGAGTTGGGACCCATGGAATGGGTACCATGCAGTATGACTTCAAAGGGTCTGCGTTTGCTCACCGAACCTAACCAATGCTATCAGCCCGAAGTGTCCAGCCTTATGTCTCAGCCAGCTCTGGGTGTAGATGTGGTAAATCCAGGTTGCATCACAGGCCTTGAATGAATTATTTAAGAATTGCTCTCTATTTCACTGTCATTGGGTTTTGTTTTTGAAATTTATTTTGGTAATGGGATTTATCGGATGTTCACTGCTGCATTTAGACCGCTGTACACACGCTTGATTTCCTTATGGAGACATATAAATCCATGGGTTTTAAGATTCTTACTTGTCAGGTATCTTCCCAGGTGTTGAATATGGGGTGTTGAGTCCATTTCGTTGAGCAAGGAGTAGGTCTTGTCTATTATATATTTGGCTTATGGAACGGTATCTGTGCTAATTTCAATCTCTGGTTTTATGCAGCACCCCAACTCACCTTTCCCCATAAGCAAGCATAAGTTGGTTTTCTAAATTTGAGACACTGTTCTGTTTTGTAATTCAGTTCATGTGTAGCCAAGTTTACATTCCGTGTATTAGTGATATCTTATGATATTTCTTTTTCTGTGTGACTTATTTCTCATAGAATCATCGTACCTGAATCCACTCATTATGCCGCTACGGGCCTGATGACGTAGATTTCATTGCTGAGTGATATTCCATTGTACGTGCGTACCACAACATCTTTATGCATTTTTTGCTTTCTGGGATATTTAACTTGTACCGTAGACGAGGTTGTTGTAAACAGAGCCGTCCCAAACTTTGGGGTGGCTGTGTGTTTTTGATTTTAATTTCCCTAAGCTATAGGACCATAAGTGGAAGTGCCATAGGCTGTGTTGCTTTGTTTCCTACGTGTTTCAGGAAACACCATACACTTCTCCAGAGTGGTTGTTGGCAATTTACATCCCGCCCATCAACATAACAAGGCTCCCTGTTCTCCATGACCTGTCCTGCCTTTCTGGATTTTACACTTTTTTCAGATGGCCCCTTTGACCGGGGGGCAGTGAGACTTCATTGTAGTGCAGATTTCCTTTACACGCTTGCTTGATTGGCCAAAAAGGGCGTATGCGTTTTTTCCTGAATATATTCAGGAAAAAACGCATACGCCCTTTTTGGCCAAGTGCATTATTGTCGACATTCTGCCTCTTTTTCTATCCTTTAAGTGCAATTCCAGTCTACCCCGTGAAATCGTTTTCCTGAAATTCTGCCCCGCTTTCAAGTCCTCTTTGAAGACTTACTTCAATACATTTTTGGACGACAGCTGTCATTCATAACTCTGCAGGTTTCTGAATTACCCTGCCCCTGAGCTCCTTTCTTCAACTCGCTTTCTTGTGAGCTGGCCGCAAAACCGCAGGATTGCTTCAGGCCGTAATCTCTTTCTGGCAGGGCATGCTGAGCTTTTGTTTAATTCCTCTTCCTGGTGGGAAATGATCGTTCCATTTGCCCGTGCAGACACCTACAGCTAGTCTCTCATTGGTTCTCCATATTCCTGTTCATCTTGCACAGAAATTGCAAACTGTGCCAAACAGGAGGTTAATGGCACTGACTCTCCAAGTGGGGAGAGTGTTAGTAAAGCATTGAAAAGGTGAACCCGAGTACCAGGGGACGAAAACTGAGATGCATTTGAAAACGTTTCCCAATCACACGGTGGACCATACTCTGGGTTTCCCATGCATGTTTTAGCTGAAGGAAGAATCCCTTAAACCTGGAGAGTTGGGAACCATGGAATGGGTACCATGCAGTATGACTTCAAAGGGTCTGCGTTTGCTAACCGAACCTCACCATTGCTATCAGCCCGAAGTGTCCAGCCTTATGTCTCATCCAGCTCTGGTTGTAGATGTGGTAAATCCAGGTTGCATCACATGCCCTGAATGAATGATTTAAGAATTGCTCTCTATTTCACTGTCATTGTGTTTTGTTTTTGAAATTAATTTTGATAATGGGATTTATCGGATTTTCACTGCTGCTTTTAGGCCACTGTACACACGCCTGATTTCCTTATGGAGACATATAAATCCATGGGTTTTAAGATTCTTACTGGTCAGGTATCTTCCCAGGCAATGAATATAGGGTGTTGAGTCCATTTCGTTGAGCAAGGAGTAGGTCCTGTGTATTATATATTTGGCTTATGGAATGGTATCTGTGCTAATTTCAATCTCTGGTTTTATGCAGCATCCCAACTGACCTTTCCCCATAAGCAAGCATAAGTTGGTTTTCTAAAGTTGAGACCCTGTTCTGTTTTGTAACTCAGTTCATGTGTAGCCAAGGTTACATTCCGTTTATTACTGATATATTATGATGTTTCTTTTTCTGTGTGACTTATTTCTCGTAGAATCATCGTACCTGAATCCACTCATTATGCCGCTAGGGACCTGATGACGTAGATTTCATTGGTGAGTGATATTTCATTGTACGTGCGTACCACAACTTCTTTAACCATTTTTCACATTCTGGGATATTTAACTTGTACCGTAGACGACGTTCTTGTAAACAGAGCTGTCCCAAACTTTGGGGTGGCTGTGTGTTTTTGATTTTAATTTCCCTAAGCTATAGGACCATAAGTGGAAGTGCCATAGGCTGTGTTGCTTTGTTTCCTACGTGTTTCAGCAAACCCCATACACTTCTCCAGAGTGGCTGTTTGCAATTTACATCCCCCCCATCAGCATAAGAAGGCTCCCTGTTCTCCATGACCTGTCCTGCCTTTCTGACTTTTACACTTTTTCAGATGGCCCTTTTGACCGGGGGGCAGTGAGACTTCATTGTAGTGCAGATTTTATTTACCTGCTTGCTTGCTTGGCCAAAAATGTCGTATGCGTTTTTTCCTGAATATATTCAGGAAAAAACGCATACGCACTTTTTGGCCAAGTGCATCATTGTCGACATTCTGCCTCTATTCCTATGCTTTAAGTGCAATTCCAGTCTACCCCCTGAAATCGTTTTCCTGAAATTCTGCCCCGCTTTCAAGTCCTCTTCGAAGACTTACTTCAATACATTTTTGGACGATAGCTGTCATTCATAACTCTGCAGGTTTGTGAATTACAGTGCCCCTGAGCTCGTTTCCTCAACTCGCTTTCTTGTGAGCTGGCCGAAAAACCGCAGGATTGCTTCAGGCCCTAATCTGTTTCCGGCAGGGCATGCTGAGCCTTTGGTGAATTCCTCTTCCTGGTGGGAAATGAGCGTTCCATTTGCCCGTGCAGACACCTACAGCTAGTCTCTCATTGGTTCTGCCTATTCCTGTTAATCTTGCGTAGAAATTGCAAACTGTGCCAAACAGGAGGTTAAAGGCACTGACTCTCCAAGTGGGGAGAATAGTAGTAAAGTGTCTGGAATGGTGAACCCGAATACCAGGGTTCGAAAACTGAGATATATTTGAAAACGTTTCCCAATCACACGGTGGACAATACTCTGGGTTTCCCATGCATGTCTTAGCTGAAGGAAGAATCCTTTAAACCTGGAGAGCTGGGAACCATGGAATGGGTACCATACAGTATGACTACAAAGGGTCTGCGTTTTCTCACCGAACCTCACAAATGCTATCAGCCCGAAGTGTCCAGCCTTATGTCTCACCCAGCTCTGGGTGTAGATGTGGTAAATCCAGGTTGCATCACAAGCCCTGAATGAATTATTTAAGAATTGCTCTCTATTTCACTGTCAATGTGTTTTGGTTTTGAAATTTATTTTGATAATGGGATTTATCGGATTTTCACTGCTGCGTTTAGGCCGGTGTACACACGCTTGATTTCCTTTTGGAGACATATAAATCCATGGGTTTTAAGATTCTTATTTGTCAGGTATATTTCCAGGCTTTGAGTCCGTTTCGTTGAGCAAGGAGTAGGCCTTGTCTATTATATATTTGGGTTATGGAACGGTATCTGTGCTAATTTCAATCTCTGGTTTTATGCAGCACCCCAACTCACCTTTCCGCATAAGCAAGCATAAGTTGGTTGTCTCAATTTGAGACCCTTTTCTGTTTTGTAATTCAGTTCATGTGTAGCCAAGTTTACATTCCGTGTATTAGTCATATCTTATGATGTTTCTTTTTCTGTGTGACTTATTTTTCATAGAATCATCGTACCTGGATCCACTCTTTATGGCGCTACGGGCCTGATGATGTAGATTTCATTGCTGTGTGATATTCCATTGTACGTATGTAGCAGAACTTCTTTATCCATTTTTTGCTTTCTCGGATATTTAACTTGTACCATAGACGAGGTTCCTGTAAACGGAGCCGTCCCAAATTTTGGGGTGGCTGTGTGTTTTTGATTTTAATTTCCCTAAGCTATAGGACCATAAGTGGAAGTGCCATAGGCTGTGTTGCTTTGTTTCCTATGTGTTTCAGGAAACACCATACACTTCTCCAGAGTGGCTGTTGGCAATTTACATCCCGTCCATCAGCATAACAAGGCTCCCTGTTCTCCATGACCTGTCCTGCCTTTCTGGATTTTACACTTTTTTCAGATGGCCCTTTTGACTGGGGTGCAGTGAGACTTCATTGTAGTGAAAATTTCCTTTACACGCCTGCTTGGATGGCCAAAAAGTGCGTATGCGTTTTTTCCTGAATATATTCAGGAAAAAACCCATACGCCCTTTTTGGCCAAGTGCATCATTGTCGACATTTTGCCCCTTTTCCTATGCTTTAAGTGCAATTCCAGTCTACCCCCTGAAATCGTTTTCCTGAAATTCTGCCCCGCTTTCAAGTCCTCTTCGAAGACTTACTTCAATACATTTTTGGACGATAGCTGTTATTCATAACTCTGCAGGTTTGTGATTTACAGTGCCCCTGAGCTCCTTTCCTCAACTAGTTTCTTGTGAGCTGGCCGAAAAACCGCAGGATTGCTTCAGGCCCTAATCTGTTTCCAGCCGGGCACGCTGAGCCTATGGTTAATTCCTCTTCCTGGTGGGAAATGAGCGTTCCATTTGCCCGTGCAGACACCAACAGCTAGTCTCTCATTGGTTCTACCTATGCCTGTTCATCTTGCGCAGAAATTGCAAACTGTGCCAAACAGGAGGTTAAAGGCACTGACTCTCCAAGTGGGGAGAGTGTTAGTAAAGTTCTGGAATGGTGAACCCGAGTAAAAGGGGACGAAAACTGAGATGCATTTGAAAACGTTTCCTGGTCACACGTTGCACCATACTGTGGGTTTCCCATGCACGTTTTAGCTGAAGGAAGAATCCCTTAAACCTGGAGAGTTGGGACCCATGGAATGGGTAACATGCAGTATGATTTCAAAGGGTCTGCGTTTGCTCACCGAACCTCACCAATGCTATCAGCCCGAAGTGTCCAGCCTTATGTCTCACCCAGCTCTGGGTGTAGATGTGGTAAATCCAGGTTGCAACACAAGCCCTGAATGAATTGTTTAAGAATTGCTCTCTATTTCACTGTCATTGTGTTTTGTTTTTGAAATTCATTTTGATAATGGGATTTATCGGATTTTCACTGCTGCGTTTAGGCCGTTGTACACACACTTGATTTCCTTATGGAGACATATAAATCCATGGGTTTTAAGATTCTTACTTGTCAGGTATCCTGCCAGGCGTTGAATATGGGGTGTTGAGTTCATTTCGTTGAGCAAGGAGTAGGTCTTGTCTATTATATATTTGGCTTATGGAACGGTATCTGTGCTAATTTCAATCTCTGGTTTTATGCAGCACCCCAACTCAACTTTCCCCATAAGCAAGCATAAGTTGGTTTTCTAAATTTGAGACCCTGTTCTGTTTTGTAATTCAGTTCATGCGTAGCCAAGTTTACATTCCGTGTATTAGAGATATCTTATGATGTTTCTTTTCTGTGTGACTTATTTCTCGTAGAATCATCGTACCTGAATCCACTCATTATGCCGCGAGGGACCTGATGACGTAGATTTCATTGCTGAGTGATATTCCATTGTACGTGCGTACCAGGACTTCTTTATCCATTTTTTCCTTTCTCGGATATTTAAAATGTACTGTAGACGAGGTTCTTGTAAACAGAGCCATCCCAAATTTTGGGGTGGCTGTGTCTTTTTGAATTTAATTTCCCTAAGCTATAGGACCATAAGTGGAAGTGCCATAGGCTGTGTTGCTTTGGTCCTACATGTTTCAGGAAACACCATACACTTCTCCAGAGTGGCTGTTGGCAATTTACATCCCACCCATCAGCATAACAAGGCTCCCTGTTCTCCATGACCTGTCCTGCCTTTCTGGATTTTACACTTTTTTCAGATGGCCCTTTTGACCGGGGGGCAGTGAGACTTCATTGTAGTGTAGATTTCCTTTACACGCTTGCTTGGTTGGCCAAAAAGTGCGTATGCTTTTTTCCTGAACATATTGAGGAAAAAACGCATACGCACTTTTTGGCCAAGTGCATCATTGTCGACCTTCTGCCTCTTTTCCTATGCTTTAAGTGCAATTCCAGTCTACCCCCTGAAATCGTTTTCCTGAAATTCTGCCCCACTTTCAAGTCCTCTTCGAAGACTTACTTCAGTACATTTTTGGACGATAGCTGTCATTCATAACTCTGCAGGTTTGTGAATTTCACTGCCCCTGAGCTCCTTTCTTCAACTCGCTTTCTTGTGAGTTGGCCGCAAAACCGCAGGATTGCTTCAGGACCTAATCTGTTTCCAGCTGGGCACGCTGAGCCTTTGGTTAATTCCTCTTCCTCGTAGAAATGAGTGTTTCATTTGCCCGTGCAGACACCTACAGTTATCCTCTAATTGGTTCTCCCTATTCCTGTTCATCTTGCGCAGAAATTGCAAACTGTGCCAAACAGGAGGTTAAAGGCACTGACTCTCCAAGTGGGGAGAGTGTTAGTAAAGCGTCTGGAATGGTGAACCCGTGTACCAGGGTTCGAAAAGTGAGATGCATTTGAAAACTTTTCCCAATCACACGGTGGACCATACTCTGGGTTTCCCATTCATGTTTTAGCTGAAGGAAGAATCCCTTAAACCTGGAGAGTTCGGAACCATAGATTGGGTACCATGCAGTATGGCTTCAAAGGGTCTACATTTGCTCATCTAACCTCACCCATACTATCAGCCCGAAGTGTCCAGCCTTATGTCGCACTCAGCTCTGGGTGTAGATGTGGAAAACCCAGGTTGCATCACAATCCCTGAATGAATTATTTAAGAATTGCTCTCTATTTCACTGTCATTGCTTTTGTTTTTGTAATTTATTTTGATAATGGGATTTATCGGATTTTCTCTGCTGCGTTCATGCAACTGTACACACGCTTGATTCTGTTATGGAGACATATAAATCCATGGGTTTGAAGCTTCTTACTAGTCATGTGTAATCCTACGCGCTGAATAAGGGGTGTTTAGTTCATTTCGTTGAGCAAGGGGTAGGTCTTGACTATTACATATTTGGCTTATGGAAAGGTATCTGTGCTAATTTCTATCTCTGGTTTTATGCAGCACCCCAACTCACCTTTCCCCTTAAGAAAGCATAAGCTGGTTTTCTCAATATGAGTCCCTGTTCTGTTTTGTAATTCAGTTCATGTGTAGCCAAGTTTACATTCCGTGTATTAGTGATATCTTATGATGTTTCATTTTCTGTGTGATTTATTTCACTTAGAATCATCGTACCTGAATCCACTCATTACGCCACGATGGGCCTGATGACATAGATTTCATTGGTGAGAGCTATTCCATTGTACGTACGTACCACAACTTCTTTATCCATTTTTAACATTCTGGGATATTTAACTTGTCCCGTAGACGAGGTTCTTGTAAACAGAGCTGTCCAAAACTTTGGGGTGGCTGTGTGTTTTTGATTTTAATTTCCCTAAGCTATAGGACCATAAGTGGAAGTGCCATAGGCTGTGTTGCTTTGTTTCCTACGTGTTTCAGGAAACACCATACACTTCTCCAGAGTGGCTGTTGGCAATTTATATCCCACAGTTCAGCATAACAAGGCTCCCTGTTCTCCATGACCTGTCCTGCCTTTCTGGATTTTACACTTTTTTCAAATGACTCTTTGGACCGGGGAGCAGTGAGACTTCATTGTAGTGCAGATTTCCTTTACACGCTTGCTTGGTTGGCCAAAAAGGGCGTATGCGTTTTTCCCTGAATATATTCAGGAAAAAACGCATACGTCCTTTTTGGCCAAGTGCATCATTGTCGACATTCTGCCTCTTTTCCTATGCTTTAAGGGCAATTCCAGTCTACCCCCTGAAATCGTTTTCCTATAATTCTGCCCCGCTTTCAAGTCCTCTTCGAAGACTTACTTCAATACATTTTTGGACGATAGCTGTCATTCATAACTCTGCAGGTTTGTGAATTACAGTGCCCCTGAGCTCATTTCTTCAACTCGCTTTCTTGTGAGCTGGCCGCAAAACTGCAGGATTGCTTCAGGCCCTAATCTGTTTCCGGCAGGGCACGCAGATCCTTTGGTTAATTCCTCTTCCTGGTGGGAAATGAGCGTTCCATTTGCCCGTGCAGACACCTACAGCTAGTCTCTCACTGGTTCTCCCTATTCCTGTTCATCTTGCGCAGAAATTGCAAACTGTGCCAAACAGGAGGTTAAAGGCACTGACTCTCCAAGTGGGGAGAGTGTTAGTAAAGCGTCTGGAATGATGAACCCGAGTACCAGGGTTCGAAAACTGAGATGCATTTGAAAACGTTTCCCAATCATACGGTGGTCCATACTCTGGGTTTCCCATGCATGTTGTAGCTGAAGGAAGAATCCCTTAAACCTGGAGAGTTGGGACCCATGGAATGGGTACCATGCAGTATGACTTCAAAAGGTCTGCGTTTACTCACCGAACCTCACCAATGCTATCAGCACGAACTGTCCAGCCTTATGTCTCACCCAGCTCTGGGTGTAGATGTGGTTAATCCAGGTTGCATCGCAAACCCTGAATGAATTATTTAAGAAGTGCTCTCTATTTCACTGTCATTGTATATTGTTTTTGAAATTTATTTCGATAATGGCATTTATCGGATTTTCACTGCTGCGTTTAGGTCGCTGTACACACGCTTGATTTCCTTATGGAGACATATAAATCCATGGGTTTTAAGATTCTTACTTGTCAGGTATATTCCCAGGCGTTGAATATGGGGTGTTGAGTCCATTTCGTTGAGGAAGTAGTAGGTCTGGTCTATTATATATTTGGCTTATGGAAAGGTGTCTGTGCTACTTTCAATCTCTGGTTTTATGTAGCACCCCAACTCACCTTTCCCCATAAGCAAGCATAAGTTGCTTTTCTCAATTTGAGACCCTGTTCTGTTTTGTAATTCAGTTCATGCGTAGCCAAGTTTACATTCCGTGTATTAGTGATATCTTATGATGTTTCTTATTCTGTGTGACTTATTTCTCGTAGAATCATCGTACCTGAATCCACTCATTATGCTGCTACGGGCCTGATGACGTAGATTTCATTGCTGTGTGATATTCCATTGTACGTGCGTACCACAACTTCTTTATCCATTTTGTGATTTCTCGGATATTTAACTTGTACCGTAGACGAGGTTCTTGTAAACAGAGCCGTCCCAAACTTTGGGGTGGCTGTGTGTTTTTGATTTTAATTTCCCTAAGCTATAGGACCATAAGTGGAAGTGCCATAGGCTGTGTTTCTTTGTTTCCTATGTGTTTCAGGAAACACCATACACTTCTCCAGAGTGGCTGTTGGCAATTTATAACCCACAGGTCAGCATAACAAGGCTCCCTGTTCTCCATGACCTGTCCTGTCTTTCTGGATTTTACACTTGTTTCAGATGGCCCTTTTGACCGGGGGGCAGTGAGACTTCATTGTAGTGCAGATTTCCTTTACACGCTTGCTTGGTTGGCCAAAAAGGGCGTATGCGTTTTTTCCTGAATATATTCAGGAAAAAACGCATACGCCCTTTTTGGCCAAGTGCATCATTGTCGACATTCTGCCTCTTTTCCTATGCTTTAAGTGCAATTCCTGTCTACCCCCTGAAATCGTTTTCCTGAAATTCTGCCCCGCTTTCAAGTCCTCTTCGAAGACTTACTTCAATACATTTTTGGACGATAGCTGTCATTCATAACTCTGCAAGTTTATGAATTACAGGACCCTGAGCTCCTTTCTTCAACACGCTTTCTTGTGAGCTGGCCGCAAACCGCAGGATTGCTTCAGGCCCTAATCTGTTTCAGGCAGGGCATGCTGAGCCTTTGGTTAATTCCTCTTCCTGGTGGGAAATGAGCGTTCCATTTTCCCGTGCAGACACCTACAGCTAGTCTCTCATTGGTTCTCCCTATTCCTGTTCATCTTGCGCAGAAATTGCAAACTGTGCCAAACAGGAGTTTAAAGGAACTGACTCTCCAAGTGGGGAGAGTGTTAGTAAAGCGTCTGGAAAGGTGAACCCGAGTACCAGGGGACGAAAAATGAGATGCATTTGAAAACGTTTCCCAATCACACGGTGGACCATACTCTGGGTTTCCCATGCATGTTTTAGCTGAAGGAAGAATACCTTAAGCCTGGAGAGTTGGAACACATGGAATGGGTACCATGCAGTATGATTTCAAAGGGTCTGCGTTTGCTCACCGAACCTCACCAATGCTATCAGCCCAAAGTGTCCAGCCTTATGTCTCACCCAGCTCTGGCTGTAGATGTGGTAAATCCAGGTTGCCTCACAAGCCCTGAATGAATGATTTAAGAATTGCTCTCTATTTCACTGTCATTGTGTTTTGTTTTTGAAATTTATTTTGGTAATGGGATTTATCAGATGTTCACTGCTGCGTTTAGGCCGCTGTACACGCGCTTGATTTCCTTATGGAGACATATAAATCCATGGGTTTTAAGATTCTTACTTCTCAGGTATCTTCCCTGGCGTTGAATATGGGGTGTTGAGTCCATTTCGTTGAGCAAGGAGTAGATCTTGTCTATTATATATTTGGCTTATGGAACGGTATCTGTGCTAATTTCAATCTCTGGTTTTATGCAGCACCCCAACTCACCTTTCCCCATAAGCAAGCATAAGTTGGTTTTCTAAATTTGAGACCCTGTTCTGTTTTGTAATTCAGTTCATGTGTAGCCAAGTTTACATTCCGTGTATTAGGGATATCTAATGATGTTTCTTTTTCTGTGTGACTTATTTCTCGTAGAATCAACGTAACTGAATCCACTCATTATGCTGCTAGGGACCTGATGTCATAGATTTCATTGCTGAGTGATATTCCATTGTACGTGCGTACCACAACTTCTTTATCCATTTTTTGCTTTCTTGGATATTTAACTTGCACCGTAGACGAGGTTCTTGTAAACAGAGCCGTCCCAAACTTTGTGGTGGCTGTGTCTTTTTGATTTTACTTTCCCTAAGCTATAGGACCATAAGTGGAAGTGCCATAGGCTGTGATGCTTTGTTTCCTATCTGTTTCAGGAAACACTATACACTTCTCCAGAGTGGCTGTTGGCAATTTACATCCTCCCATCAGCATAACAAGGCTCCTTCTTCTCCATGGCCAGTCCTGCCTTTCTGGATTTTACACTTTTTGAAGATGGCCCTTTTGACCGGGGGGCAGTGAGACTTCATTGTAGTGCAGATTTCCTTTACACGCTTGCTTGGTTGGCCAAAAAGTGTGCATGCGTTTTTTCCTGAATATATTCAGGAAAAAACGCATACGCCCTTTTTGGCCAAGTGCATCATTGTCGACATTCTGCCTCTTCTCCTATGCTTTAAGTGCAATTCCAGTCTACCCGCTGAAATCGTGTTCCTGAAATTCTGCCCCGCTTTCAAGTCCTCTTCGAAGACTTACTTCAATATATTTTTGGACGATAGCTGTCATTCATAACTCTGCAGGTTTCTGAATTACACTGCCCCTGAGCTCCTTTCTTCAACTCGCTTTCTTGTGAGCTGGCCGCAAAACCGCAGGATTGCTTCACGCCATAATCTCTTTCTGGCAGGGCAAGCTGAGCCTTTGGTTAATTCCTCTTCCTGGTGGGAAATGAGCGTTCCATTTGCCCGTGCAGACACCTACATCTAGTCTCTCATTGGTTCTCCCTATTCCTGTTCATCTTGCGCAGAAATTGCAAACTGTGCCAAACAGGAGGTTAAAGGCACTGACTCTCCAAGTGGGGAGAGTGTTAGTAAAGCGTCTGGAATGGTGAACCCGAGTACCAGGGGCGAAAACTGAGATGCATTTGAAAACGTTTCCCAATCACACGGTGGTCCATACTCTGGGTTTCCCATGCATGTTTTAGCTGAAGGAAGAATCCCTTAAACATGGAGAGTTGGGACCCATAGAATGGGTACCATGCAGTATGACTTCAAAGGGTCTGCGTTTGTTCTCTGAAACTCACCAATGCTATCAGCCCAAAGTGTCCAGCCTTATGTCTCACCCAGCTCTGGCTGTATATGTGGTAAATCCAGGTTTCATCACAAGCCCTGAATGAATTATTTAAGAATTGCTCTCTATTTCACTGTCATTGTGTTTTGTTTTTGAAATTTATTTTGATAATGGGATTTATCGGATTTTCACTGCTGCGTTTAGGTCGCTGTACACACGCTTGATTTCCTTATGGAGACATATAAATCCATGGGTTTTAAGATTCTTACTTGTCAGGTATCTTCCCAGGCGTTGAATATGGGGTGTTGAGTCCATTTCGTTGAGCAAGGAGTAGGTCTTGTCTATTATATATTTGGCTTATGGAAAGGTATCTGTGCTAATTTCAATCTCTGGTTTTATGCAGCACCCCAACTCACCTTTCCCCATAAGCAAGCATAAGTTGTTTTTCTAAACTTGAGACCCTGTTCTGTTTTGTAATTCAGTACATGTTTCGCCAAGTTTACATTCCGTGTATTAGGGATATCTTATGATGTTTCTTTTTCTGTGTGACTTATTTCTCGTAGAATCATTGTACCTGAATCCACTCATTATGCCGATAGGGACCTGATGACGTAGATTTCATTGCTGAGTGATATTCCATTGTACGTGCGTACCACAACTTCTTTATCCATGTTTTGCTTTCTCGGATATTTAAATTGTACTGTAGACGAGGTTCTTGTAAACAGAGCCATCCCAAATTTTGGGGTGGCTGTGTCTTTTTGATTTTAATTTCCCTAAGCTATAGGACCATAAGTGGAAGTGCCATAGGCTGTGTTGCTTTGTTTCCTACGTGTTTCTGGAAACACCATACACTTCTCCAGAGTGGTTGTTGGCAATTTACATCCCACCCATCAGCATAACAAGGCTCCCTGTTCTCCATGACCTGTCCTGCCTTTCTGACTTTTACACTTTTTCAGATGGCCCTTTTGACCGGGGGGCAGTGAGACTTCATTGTAGTGCAGATTTTATTTACCTGCTTGCTTGCTTGGCCAAAAATGTCGTATGCGTTTTTTCCTGAATATATTCAGGAAAAAACGCATACGCCCTTTTTGGCCAAGTGCATCATTGTTGACATTCTGCCTCTTTTCCTATGCTTTAAGTGCAATTCCAGTTTACCCCCTGAAATCGTGTTCCTGAAATTCTGCCCCGCTTTCAAGTCCTCTTCGAAGACTTACTTCAATATATTTTTGGACGATAGCTGTCATTCATAACTCTGCAGGTTTCTGAATTACACTGCCCCTGAGCTCCTTTCTTCAACTCGCTTTCTTGTGAGCTGGCCGCAAAACCGCAGGATTGCTTCACGCCATAATCTCTTTCTGGCAGGGCAAGCTGAGCCTTTGGTTAATTCCTCTTCCTGGTGGGAAATGAGCGTTCCATTTGCCCGTGCAGACACCTACATCTAGTCTCTCATTGGTTCTCCCTATTCCTGTTCATCTTGCGCAGAAATTGCAAACTGTGCCAAACAGGAGGTTAAAGGCACTGACTCTCCAAGTGGGGAGAGTGTTAGTAAAGCGTCTGGAATGGTGAACCCGAGTACCAGGGGCGAAAACTGAGATGCATTTGAAAACGTTTCCCAATCACACGGTGGTCCATACTCTGGGTTTCCCATGCATGTTTTAGCTGAAGGAAGAATCCCTTAAACCTGGAGAGTTGGGACCCATAGAATGGGTACCATGCAGTATGACTTCAAAGGGTCTGCGTTGCTCACCGAACCTCACCAATGCTATCAGCCCGAAGTGTCCGGCCTTATGTCTCACGCAGCTCTGTGTGTAGATGTGGTAAATCCAGGTTGCATCACAAGCCCTGAATCAATTATTTAAGAATTGTTCTCTATTTCACTGTCATTGTGTTTTGTTTTTGAAATTTATTATGATAATGGGATTTATCGGATTTTCATTGCTGCGTTTAGGCCACTGTACACACTCTTGATTTCCTTATCGAGACATATAAATCCATGGGTTTTAAGATTTTAGTTGTCCGGTATCTTCCCAGGTGTTGAATATGGGGTGTTGAGTCCATTTCGTTGAGCAAGGAGTAGGTCTTGTCTATTATATATTTGGTTTATGGAACGGTATCTGTGCTAATTTCAATCTCTGGTTTTATGCAGCACCCCAACTCACCTTTCCCCATAAGCAAGCATAAGTTTGTTTTCTCAATTTGAGACCCTGTTCTGTTTTGTAATTCAGTTCATGTGTAGCCAAGTTTACATTCCATGTATTAGTGATATCTTATGATGTTTCTTTTTCTGTGTGACTTATTTCTCGTAGAATCATCGTACCTGAAACCACTCATTATGCCGCTACGGGCCTGATGACGTAGATTTCATTGCTGAGTGATATTCCACTGTACGTGTGTACCACAACTTCTTTATCCATTTTTTGCTTTCTCGGATATTTAACTTGTACCGTAGAGGACGTTCTTGTAAACAGAGACGTCCCAAATTTTGGGGTGGATGTGACTTTTTTATTTTAATTTCCCTAAGCTATAGGACTATAAGTGGAAGTGCCATAGGCTGTGTTGTTTTGTTTCCTACGTGTCTCTGGAAACACCATACACTTCTCCAGAGTGGTTGTTGGCAATTTACATCCCGCCCATCAGCATAACAAGGCTCCCTGTTCTCCATAACCTGTCCTGCCTTTCTGGATTTTACACTTTTTTCAGATGGCCCTTTTGACCGGGGGGCAGTGAGACTTCATTGTAGTGCAGATTTCCTTTACACGCTTGCTTGGATGGCCAAAAAGGGCGTATGCGTTTTTTCCTGAATATATTCAGGAAAAAACGCATACGCCCTTTTTGGCCAAGTGCATCATTGTCGACATTCTGCCTCTTTTCCTATGCTTTAAGCGCAATTCCAGTCTACCCCCTGAAATCGTGTTCCTGAAATTCTGCCCCGCTTTCAAGTCCTCTTCGAAGTCTTACTTCAATACATTTTTGGACGATAGCTGTCATTCATATCTCTGCAGATCTGTGAATTACAGTGCCCCTGAGCTCCTTTCTTCAACTCGCTTTCTTGTGAGCTGGCCGCAATACCGCCGGATTGCTTCAGGCCCTAATCTGTTTCTGGCAGGGCACGGTGAGCCTTTCGTTAATTCCTCTTACTGTTGGGAAATGAGCGTCCCATTTGCCCGTGCAGACACCTACATCTAGTCTCTCATTGGTTCTCCCTATTCCTGTTCATCTTGCACAGAAATTGCAAACTGTGCCAAACAGGAGGTTAAAGGCACTGACTCTCCAAGTGGGGAGAGAGTTAGTAAAGCGTCTGGAATGGTGAACCCGAGTACCAGGGGACGAAAACTGAGATGCATTTGAAAACGTTTCCCAATCACACGGTGGACCATACTCTGGGTTTCCCATGCATGTTTTAACTGAAGGAAGAATTTTTTAAACCTGGAGAGTTGGGACCCATGGAATGGGTATCATGCAGTATGACTTCAAAAGGTCTGACTGTGCTCACCGAACCTCACCAATGCTATCAGCGCGAAGTGTCCAGCCTTATGTCTCACCCAGCTCTGGGTGTAGATGTGGTAAATCCAGGTGGCATCACCAACCCTGAATGAATTATTTAAGTATTGCTCTCTATTTCACTGTCATTGTGTTTTGTTTTTGAAATTTATTTTGATAATGGGATTTATCGGATGTCCACTGTTCCGTTTAGGCCGCTGTACACACGCTTGATTTCCTTATGGAGACATATAAATCCATGGGTTTTAAGATTCTTACTTGTCAGGTATCTTCCCAGGCGTTGAATATGGGGTGTTGAGTCCATTTCGTTGAGCAAGGAGTAGGTCTTGTCTATTATATATTTGGCTTATGGAAAGGTATCTGTGCTAATTTCAATCTCTGGCTTTATGCAGCACCCCAACTCACCTTTCCCCATAAGCAAGCATAAGTTGTTTTTCTAAACTTGAGACCCTGTTCTGTTTTGTAATTCAGTTCATGTGTAGCCAAGTTTACATTCCGTGTATTAGAGATATCTTATGATATTTCTTTTTCTGTGTGACTTATTTCTTGTAGAATCATCGTACCTGAATCCACTCATTATGCCGCGAGGGACCTGATGACGTAGATTTCATTGCTGAGTGATATTCCATTGTACGTGCGTACCACAACTTCATTATACATTTTTTGCTTTCTCGGATATTTAACTTGTACCATAGATGACGTTCCTGTAAACAGAGCCGTCCCAAATTTTGGGGTGGCTGTGTCTTTTTGATTTTAATTTCCGTAAGCTATAGGACCATAAGTGGAAGTGCCATAGGCTGTGTTGCTTTGTTTCCTATGTGTTTCAGGAAACACCATACACTTCTCCAGAGTGGCTGTTGGCAATTTATATCCCACAGGTCAGCATAACAAGGCTCCCTGTTCTCCAAGACCTGTCCTGCCTTTCTGGATTTTACACTTTTTTCAGATGGCCCTTTTGACCGGGGGGCAGTGAGACTTCATTGTAGTGCAGATTTCCTTTACACGCTTGCTTGGTTGGCCAAAAAGGGCGTATGCGTTTTTTCCTGAATATATTCAGGAAAAAACGCATACGCCCTTTTTGGCCAAGTGCATCATTGTCGACATTCTGCCTCTTTTCCTATGCTTTAAGTGCAATTCCAGTCTACCCCCTGAAATCGTTTTCCTGAAATTCTGCCCCCTTTCAAGTCCTCTTCGAAGACTTACTTCAATACATTTTTGGACGATAGCTGTCATTCATAACTCTGCAGTTTGGTGAAATACAGTGCCCCTGAGCTGCTTTCTTCAACTCGCTTTCTTGTGAGCTGTCCGCAAAACAGCAGGATTGTTTCAGGCCCTAATGTGTTTCCGGCAGGGCACGCTGAGCCTTTGTTTAATTCCTCTTCCTGGTGGGAAATGAGTGTTCCATTTGCCCGTGCAGACACCTACAGCTAGTCTCTCATTGGTTCTCCCTATTCCTGTTCATCTTGCGCAGAAATTGTAAACTGTGTCAAACAGGAGGTTAAAGGCACTGACTCTCCAAGTGGGGAGACTGTTAGTAAAGCGTCTGGAATGGTGAACCCGAGTACCAGGGGACGAAAACTGAGATGCATTTGAAAACGTTTCCCAATCACACGGTGGACCATACTCTGGGTTTCACATGCATGTTTTAACTGAAGGAAGAATTCCTTAAACCTGGAGAGTTGGGACCCATGGAATGTGTATCATGCAGTATGACTTCAAAGGGTCTGCGTTTGCTCACCGAACCTCACCAATGCTATCAGCGCGAAGTGTCCAGCCGTATGTCTCACCCAGCACTGGGTGTAGATGTGGTAAATCCAGGTGGCATCACAAGCCCTGAATGAATGATTTAAGAATTGCTCTCTATTTCACTGTCATTGTGTTTTGTTTTTGAAATTTATTTTGATAATGGGATTTATCGGATGTCCACTGTTCCGTTTAGGCCGCTGTACACACACTTGATTTCCTTATGGAGACATATAAATCCATGGGTTTTAAGATTCTTACTTGTCAGGTATCTTCCCAGGCGTTGAATATGGGGTGTTGAGTCCATTCCGTTGAGCAAGGAGTAGGTCTTTTCTATTATATATTTTGCTTATGGAAAGGTATCTGTGCTAATTTCAATCTCTGGTTTTATGCAGCACCCCAACTCACCTTTCCCCATAAGCAAGCATAAGTTGTTTTTCTAAACTTGAGACCCTGTTCTGTTTTGTAATTCAGTACATGTTTCGCCAAGTTTACATTCCGTGTATTAGGGATATCTTATGATGTTTCTTTTTCTGTGTGACTTATTTCTCGTAGAATCATCGTACCTGAATCCACTCATTATGCCGATAGGGACCTGATGACGTAGATTTCATTGCTGAGTGATATTCCATTGTACGTGCGTACCACAACTTCTTTATCCATTTTTTGCTTTCTCGGATATTTAAATTGTACCGTAGACGAGGTTCTTGTAAACAGAGCCATCCCAAATTTTGGGGTGGCTGTGTCTTTTTGATTTTAATTTCCCTAAGCTATAGGACCATAAGTGGAAGTGCCATAGGCTGTGTTGCTTTGTTTCCTACGTGTTTCTGGAAACACCATACACTTCTCCAGAGTGGTTGTTGGCAATTTACATGCCACCCATCAGCATAACAAGGCTCCCTGTTCTCCATGACCTGTCCTGCCTTTCTGGATTTTACACTTTTTTCAGATGGCCCTTTTGACCGGGGTCAGTGAGGCTTCATAGTAGTGCAGATTTCCTTTACACGCTTGCTTGGTTGGCCAAAAAGGGCGTATGCGTTTTTTCCTGAATATATTCAGGAAGAAACGCCTACGCCCTTTTTGGCCAAGTGCATCATTGTTGACATTCTGCCTCTTTTCCTATGCTTTAAGTGCAATTCCAGTTTACCCCCTGAAATCGTGTTCCTGAAATTCTGCCCCACTTTCAAGTCCTCTTCGAAGACTTACTTCAATATATTTTTGGACGATAGCTGTCATTCATAACTCTGCAGGTCTGTGAATTACAGTGCCCCTGAGCTCCTTTCTTCAACTCGCTTTCTTGTGAGCTGGCCGCAATACCGCAGGATTGCTTCAGGCCCTAATCTGTTTATGGCAGGGCATGGTGAGCCTTTCGTTAATTCCTCTTCCTGTTGGGAAATGAGCGTCCCATTTGCCCGTGCAGACACCTACATCTAGTCTCTCATTGGTTCTCCCTATTCCTGTTCATCTTGCACAGAAATTGCAAACTGTGCCAAACAGGAGGTTAAAGGCACTGACTCTCCAAGTGGGGAGAGTGTTAGTAAAGCGTCTGGAATGGTGAACCCGAGTACCAGGGGACGAAAACTGAGATGCATTTGAAAACGTTTCCCAAACACACGGTGGACCATACTCTGGGTTTCCCATGCATGTTTTAACTGAAGGAAGAATTTTTAAACCTGGAGAGTTGGGACCCATGGAATGGGTATCATGCAGTATGACTTCAAAGGGTCTGACTGTGCTCACCGAACCTCACCAATGCTATCAGCGTGAAGTGTCCAGCCTTATGTCTCACCCAGCTCTGGGTGTAGATGTGGTAAATCCAGGTGGCATCACAAATCCTGAATGAATTATTTAAGTATTGCTCTCTATTTCACTGTCATTGTGTTTTGTTTTTGAAATTTATTTTGATAATGGGATTTATCGGATGTCCACTGTTCCGTTTAGGCCGCTGTACACACGCTTGATTTCCTTATGGAGACATATAAATCCATGGGTTTTAAGATTCTTACTTGTCAGGTATCTTCCCAGGCGTTGAATATGGGGTGTTGAGTCCATTTCGTTGAGCAAGGAGTAGGTCTTGTCTATAATATATATGGCTTATGGAAAGGTATCTGTGCTAATTTCAATCTCTGGTTTTATGCAGCACCCCAACTCATCTTTCCCCATAAGCAAGCATAAGTTGTTTTTCTAAACTTGAGACCCTGTTCTGTTTTGTAATTCATTTCATGTGTAGCCAAGGTTACATTCCTTGTATTAGTGATATCTTATGATGTTTCTTTTTCTGTGTAACTTATTTCTCGTAGAATCATCGTACCTGAATCCACTCATTATGCCGATAGGACCTGATGACGTAGATTTCATTGCTGAGTGATATTCCATTGTACGTGCGTACCACAACTTCTTTATCCATTTTTTGCTTTCTTGGATATTTAACTTGTACCGTAGACGAGGTTCTTGTAAACAGAGCCATCCCAAATTTTGGGGTGGCTGTGTCTTTTTGATTTTAATTTCCCTAAGCTATAGGACCATAAGTGGAAGTGCCATAGGCTGTGTTGCTTTGTTTCCTACGTGTTTCTGGAAACACCATACACTTCTCCAGAGTGGTTGTTGGCAATTTACATCCCACCCATCAGCATAACAAGGCTCCCTGTTCTCCATGACCTGTCCTGCCTTTCTGGATTTTACACTTTTTTCAGATGGCCCTTTTGACCGGGGGCAGTGAGACTTCATTGTAGTGCAGATTTCCTTTACACGCTTGCTTGGTTGGCCAAAAAGGGCGTATGCGCTTATTCCTGAATATATTCAGGAAAAAACGCATACGCCCTTTTTGGCCAAGTGCATCATTGTCGACATTTTGCCTCTTTTCCTATGCTTTAAGTGCAATTCCAGTCTACCCCGTGAAATCGTTTTCCTGAAATTCTGCCCCGCTTTCAAGTCCTCTTCGAAGACTTACTTCAATACATTTTTGGACAATAGCTGTCATTCATAACTCTGCAGGTTTCTGAATTACACTGCCCCTGAGCTCCTTTCTTCAACTTGCTTTCTTGTGAGCTGGCCGCAAAACCGCAGGATTGCTTCAGGCCATAATCTCTTTCTGGCAGGTCATGCTGAGCTTTTGGTTAATTCCTCTTCCTGGTGGGAAATGAGCGTTCTATTTGCCCGTGCAGACACCTACAGCTAGTCTCTCATTGGTTCTCCCTATTCCTGTTCATCTTGCGCAGAAATTGCAAACTGTGCCAAACAGGAGGTTAAAGGCACTTACTCTCCAAGTGGGGATAGTGTTAGTAAAGCGTCTGGAATGGTGAACCCAAGTACCAGGGGACGAAAGCTGAGATGCATTTGAAAACGTTTCCCGGTCACACAGTGCACTGTACTGTGGGTTTCCCATTCATGTTTTAGCTGAAGGAAGTATCCCTTAAACCTGGAGAGTTGGGACCCATGGAATGGGTACCATGCAGTATGACTTCAAAGGGTCTGCGTTTGCTCACCGAAACTCACCAATGCTATCAGCCCGAAGTGTCCAGCCTTATGTCTCACCCAGCTCTGGGTGTAGATGTGGTAAATCCAGGTTGCATCACAAGCCTTGAATGAATATTTAAGAATTGCTCTCTATTTCACTGTCATTGTGTTTTGTTTTTGAAATTCATTTTGATAATGGGATTTATCGGATGTTCACTGCTGCGTTTAGGCCGCTGTACACACGCTTGATTTCCTTATGGAGACATATAAATGCATGGGTTTTAAGATTCTTACTTCTCAGGTATCTTCCCAGGCGTTGAATATGGGGTGTTGAGTCCATTTCGTTGAACAAGGAGTAGGTCTTGTCTATTATATATTTGGCTTATGGAACGGTATGTGTGCTAATTTCAATCTCTGGTTTTATGCAGCACCCCAACTCACCGTTCCCCATAAGCAAGCATAAGTTGGTTTTCTAAATTTGAGACCCTGTCCTGTTTTGTAATTCAGTTCATGTGTAGCCAAGGTTACATTCCGTGTATTAGTGATATCTTATGATGTTTCTTTTTCTGTGTGACTTATTTCTCGTAGAATCATCGTACCTGAATCCACTCATTATGCTGATAGGGACCTGATGACGTAGATTTCATTGCTGAGTGATATTCCATTGTACGTGCGTACCACAACTTCTTTATCCATTTTTTGCTTTCTCAGATATTTAAATTGTACCGTAGACGAGGTTCTTGTAAACAGAGCCATCCGAAATTTTGGGGTGGCTGTGTCTTTTTGTACTTAATTTCCCTAAGCTATAGGACCATATGTGGAAGTGCCATAGGCTGTGTTGCTTTGTTTCCTACGTGTTTCTGGAAACACCATACACTTCTCCAGAGTGGTTGTTGGCAATTTACATCCCACCCATCAGCATAACAAGGCTCCCTGTTCTCCATGACCTGTCCTGCCTTTCTGGATTTTACACTTTTCTCAGATGGCCCTTTTGACCGGGAGTCAGAGAGACTTCATTGTAGTGCAGATTTCCTTTACACGCTTGCTTGGTTGGCCAAAAAGTGCGTATGCGTTTTTTCCTGAATATATTCAGGACAAAACGCATACGCCGTTTTTGACCAAGTGCATCATTGTCGACATTCTGCCTCTTTTCCTATGCTTTAAGTGCAATTCTAGTCTACCCCCTGAAATCGTTTTCCTGAAATTCTGCCCCCCTTTTAAATCCTTTTCGAAGACTTACTTCAGTATATTTTGGGACGATAGCTGTCATTCATAACTCTGCAGTTTAGTGAATTACAGTGCCCCTGAGCTCCTTTCTTCAACTCGCTTTCTTGTGAGCTGGCCGCAGAACCGCAGGATTGCTTCAGGCCCTAATCTGTTTCCGGCAGGGCACGCTGAGCCTTTCCTTAATTCCTCTTCCTGGTGGGAAATGAGCGTTCCATTTGCCCGTGCAGACACCTACAGCTAATCTCTCATTGGTTCTCCCTATTCCTGTTCATCTTGCGCAGAAATTGCAAACTGTGCCAAACAGGAGGTTAAAGGCACTGACTCTCCAAGTGGGGAGAGTGTTAGCAAAGCGTCTGGAATGGTGAACCCGTGTTCCAGGGGACGAAAACTGAGATGCATTTCAAAATGTTTCCCAATCACACGGTGGACCATACTCTGGGTTTCCCATGCATGTTTTAGCTGAAGGAAGAATCCCTTAAACCTGGAGAGTTGGGACCCATGGAATGGGTACCATGCAGTATGACTTCAAAGGGTCTGCGTTTGCTCACCGAACCTCACCAATGCTATCAGCCCGAACTGTCCAGCCTTATGTCTCACCCAGCTCTGGGTGTAGATGTGGTGAATCCAGGTTGCATCGCAAACCCTGAATGAATTATTTAAGAAGTGCTCTCTATTTCACTGTCATTGTGTTTTGTTTTTGAAATTTATTTCGATAATGGGATTTATCGGATTTTCACTGCTGCGTTTAGGCCGCTGTACACACGCTTGATTTTCTTATGGAGACATATAAATCCATAGGTTTTAAGATTCTTACTTGTCAGGTATATTCCCAGGCATTGAATATGGGGTTTTGAGTCCATTTCGTTGAGCAAGGAGTAGGTCTTGTCTATTATATATTTGGCTTATGGAAAGGTATATGTGCTACTTTCAATCTCTGGTTTTATGTAGCACGCCAACTCACCTTTCCCCATAAGCAAGCATAAGTTGGTTTTCTAAATTTTAGACCCTGTTCTGTTTTGTAATTCAGTTCATGTGTAGTCAATTTTACATTCCGTGTATTAGTGATATCTTATGATGTTTCTTTTCCTGTGTGACTTATTTCTCGTAAAATCATCGTACTTGAATCCACTCATTATGCCGCTACCGGCCTGATGACGTAGATTTCATTGCTGAGGGATATTCCATTGTACGTGCGTACCACACTTCTTTATCCATTTTTTGCTTTCTTGAATATTTAACTTGTACCGTAGACGAGGTTCTTGTAAACATAGCCATCCCAAATATTGCGGTGGCTGTGTGATTTTGATTTCAATTTCCCTAAGCTATAGGACCATAAGTGGAAGTGCCATAGGCTGTGTTGCTTTGTTTCCGACGTGTTTCAGTAAACACCATACACTTCTCCAGAGTGGCTGTTGGCAATTTATATCCCGCCCATCAGCATAACAAGGCTCCCTGTTCTCCATGACCTGTCCTGCCTTTCTGGATTTTACACTTTTTTCAGATGGCCGTTTTGACCAGGGGGCAGTGAGACTTCATTGTAGTGCAGATTTCCTTTACACGCTTGCTTGGTTGGCCAAAAAGGGCGTATGCGTTTTTTCCTGAATATATTCAGGAAAAAGCGCATACACACTTTCTGGCCTAGTGCATCATTGTCGACATTCTGCCTCTTTTCCTATGCTTTAAGTGCAGTTCCAGTCTACCCCCTGAAATCGTTTTCCTGAAATTCTGCCCCGCTCTCAAGTCCTCTTCGAAGACTTTCATCAATACATTTTTGAACGATAGGTGTCATTCATAACTCTGCAAGTTTGTGAATTACAGTGCCCCTGCGCTCCTTTCTTCAACTCGCTTTCTCGTGAGCTGGCCACAAAACCGCAGGATTGCTTCAGGCCCTAATCTGTTTCCGGCAGGGCATGCTGAGCCTTTGGTTAATTCCTCTTCCTGGTGGGAAATGAGCGTTCCATTTGCCCGTGCAGACACCTACAGCTAGTCTCTCATTGGTTCTCCCTATTCCTGTTCATCTTGAACAGAAATTGCAAACTGTGCCAAACAGGAGGTTAAAGGCACTGACTCTCCAAGTGGGGAGAGTGTTAGTAAAGCGTCTGGAATGGTGAACCCGAGTACCAGGGTGCGAAAACTGAGATGCATTTTAAAACGTTTCCCAATCACACGGTGGACCATACTCTGGGTTTCCCATGCATGTTTTAGCTGAAGGAAGAATACCTTAAACCTGGAGAGTTGGGACCCATGTAATGGGTATCATGCAGTATGACTTCAAAGGGTTTGCGTTTGCTCAACGAACCTCACCAATGCTATCAGCCCAAAGTGTCCAGCCTTATGTCTCACCCAGCTCTGGGTGTAGATGTGGTAAATCCAGGTTGCATCACAAGCCCTGAATGAATTATTTAAGAATTGCTCTCTATTTCACTGGCATTGTGTTTTGTTTTTGAAATTTATTTTGATAATGGGATTTATCGGATTTTCACTGCTGCGTTTAGGCCGCTGTACAGACACTTGATTTCCTAATGGAGACATACAAATCCATGGATTTTAAGATTCTTACATGTCAGGTATATTCACAGGCATTGAATATGGGGTGTTGAGTCCATTTCGTTGAGCAAGGAGTAGGTCTTGTCTATTATATATTTGGCTTATGGAAAGGTATCTGTGCTAATTTCAATCTCTGGTTTTATGCAGCACCCCAACTCACCTTTCCCCATAAGCAAGCATAAGTTGTTTTTCTAAACTTGAGACCCTGTTCTGTTTTGTAATTCAGTACATGTTTCGCCAAGTTTACATTCCGTGTATTAGGGATATCTTATGATGTTTCTTTTTCTGTGTGACTTATTTCTCGTAGAATCATCGTACCTGAATCCACTCATTATGCCGATAGGGACCTGATGACGTAGATTTCATTGCTGAGTGATATTCCATTGTACGTGCGTACCACAACTTCTTTATCCATTTTTTGCTTTCTCGGATATTTAAATTGTACCGTAGACGAGGTTCTTGTAAACAGAGCCATCCCAAATTTTGGGGTGGCTGTGTCTTTTTGATTTTAATTTCCCTAAGCTATAGGACCATAAGTGGAAGTGCCATAGGCTGTGTTGCTTTGTTTCCTACGTGTTTCTGGAAACACCATACACTTCTCCAGAGTGGTTGTTGGCAATTTACATGCCACCCATCAGCATAACAAGGCTCCCTGTTCTCCATGACCTGTCCTGCCTTTCTGGATTTTACACTTTTTTCAGATGGCCCTTTTGACCGGGGTCAGTGAGGCTTCATAGTAGTGCAGATTTCCTTTACACGCTTGCTTGGTTGGCCAAAAAGGGCGTATTCGTTTTTTCCTGAATATATTCAGGAAGAAACGCCTATGCCCTTTTTGGCCAAGTGCATCATTGTTGACATTCTGCCTCTTTTCCTATGCTTTAAGTGCAATTCCAGTTTACCCCCTGAAATCGTGTTCCTGAAATTCTGCCCCACTTTCAAGTCCTCTTCGAAGACTTACTTCAATATATTTTTGGACGATAGCTGTCATTCATAACTCTGCAGGTTTCTGAATTACACTGCCCCTGAGCTCCTTTCTTCAACTCGTTTTCTTGTGAGCTGGCCGCAAAACCGCAGGATTGCTTCACGCCATAATCTCTTTCTGGCAAGGCAAGCTGAGCCTTTGGTTAATTCCTCTTCCTGGTGGGAAATGAGCGTTCCATTTGCCCGTGCAGACACCTACATATAGTCTCTCATTGGTTCTCCCTATTCCTGTTCATCTTGCGTAGAAATTGCAAACTGTGCCAAACAGGAGGTTAAAGGCACTGACTCTCCAAGTGGGGAGAGTGTTAGTAAAGCGTCTGGAATGGTGAACCCGAGTACCAGGGGCGAAAACTGAGATGCATTTGAAAACGTTTCCCAATCACACGGTGGTCCATACTCTGGGTTTCCCATGCATGTTTTAGCTGAAGGAAGAATTCCTTAAACCTGGAGAGTTGGGACCCATGGAATGGGTACCATGCAGTATGACTTCAAAGGGTCTGCGTTGCTCACCGAACCTCACCAATGCTATCAGCCCGAAGTGTCCGGCCTTATGTCTCACGCAGCTCTGTGTGTAGATGTGGTAAATTCAGGTTGCATCACAAGCCCTGAATGAATTATTTAAGAATTGTTCTCTATTTCACTGTCATTGTGTTTTGTTTTTGAAATTTATTTTGATAATGGGATTTATCGGATTTTCATTGCTGCGTTTAGGCCACTGTACACACTCTTGATTTCCTTATGGAGACATATAAATCCATGGGTTTTAAGATTTTACTTGTCAGGTATCTTCCCAGGAGTTGAATATGGGGTGTTGAGTCCATTTCGTTGAGCAAGGAGTAGGTCTTGTCTATTATATATTTGGTTTATGGAACGGTATCTGTGCTAATTTCAATCTCTGGTTTTATGCAGCACCCCAACTCACCTTTCCCCATAAGCAAGCATAAGTTTGTTTTCTCATTTTGAGACCCTGTTCTGTTTTGTAATTCAGTTCATGTGTAGCCAAGTTTACATTCCGTGTATTAGTGATATCTTATGATGTTTCATTTTCTGTGTGACTTATTTCTCGTAGAATCATCGTACCTGTATCCACTCATTATGCCACTACGGGCCTGATGACGTAGATTTCATTGCTGAGTGATATTCCACTGTACGTGCGTACCACAACTGCTTTATCCATTTTTTGCTTTCTCGGATATTTAACTTGTATCGTAGAGGACGTTCTTGTAAACAGAGACGTCCCAAATTTTGGGGTGGCTGTGTCTTTTTTATTTTAATTTCCCTAAGCTATAGGACCATAAGTGGAAGTGCCATAGGCTGTGTTGTTTTGTTTCCTACGTGTCTCTGGAAACACCATACACTTCTCCAGAGTGGCTGTTGGCAATTTACATCCCGCCCATCAGCATAACATGGCTCCCTGTTCTCCATAACCTGTCCTGCCTTTCTGGATTTTACACTTTTTTCAGATGGCCCTTTTGACCGGGGGGCAGTGAGACTTCATTGTAGTGCAGATTTCCTTTACACGCTTGCTTGGTTGGCCAAAAAGGGCGTATGCGTTTTTTCCTGAATATATTCAGGAGAAAACGCATACGCCCTTTTTGGCCAATTGCATCATTGTCGACATTCTGCCTCTTTTCCTATGCTTTAAGTGCAATTCCAGTCTACCCCCTGAAATCGTGTTCCTGAAATTCTGCCCCGCTTTCAAGTCCTCTTCGAAGTCTTACTTCAATACATTTTTGGACGATAGCTGTCATTCATAACTCTGCAGGTCTGTGAATTACAGTGCCCCTGAGCTCCTTTCTTCAACTCGCTTTCTTGTGAGCTGGCCGCAATACCGCAGGATTGCTTCAGGCCCTAATCTGTTTATGGCAGGGCACGGTGAGCCTTTCGTTAATTCCTCTTCCTGTTGGGAAATGAGCGTCCCATTTGCCCGTGCAGACACCTACATCTAGTCTCTCATTGGTTCTCCCTATTCCTGTTCATCTTGCACAGAAATTGCAAACTGTGCCAAACAGGAGGTTAAAGGCACTGACTCTCCAAGTGGGGAGAGTGTTAGTAAAGCGTCTGGAATGGTGAACCCGAGTACCAGGGGACGAAAACTGAGATGCATTTGAAAACGTTTCCCAAACACACGGTGGACCATACTCTGGGTTTCCCATGCATGTTTTAACTGAAGGAAGAATTTTTTAAACCTGGAGAGTTGGGACCCATGGAATGGGTATCATGCAGTATGACTTCAAAGGGTCTGACTGTGCTCACCGAACCTCACCAATGCTATCAGCGTGAAGTGTCCAGCCTTATGTCTCACCCAGCTCTGGGTGTAGATGTGGTAAATCCAGGTGGCATCACAAATCCTGAATGAATTATTTAAGTATTGCTCTCTATTTCACTGTCATTGTGTTTTGTTTTTGAAATTTATTTTGATAATGGGATTTATCGGATGTCCACTGTTCCGTTTAGGCCGCTGTACACACGCTTGATTTCCTTATGGAGACATATAAATCCATGGGTTTTAAGATTCTTACTTGTCAGGTATCTTCCCAGGCGTTGAATATGGGGTGTTGAGTCCATTTCGTTGAGCAAGGAGTAGGTCTTGTCTATAATATATATGGCTTATGGAAAGGTATCTGTGCTAATTTCAATCTCTGGTTTTATGCAGCACCCCAACTCATCTTTCCCCATAAGCAAGCATAAGTTGTTTTTCTAAACTTGAGACCCTGTTCTGTTTTGTAATTCAGTACATGTTTCGCCAAGTTTACATTCCGTTTATTAGGGATATCTTATGATGTTTCTTTTTCTGTGTGACTTATTTCTCGTAGAATCATCATACCTGAATCCACTCATTATGCCGCTACGGGCCTGATGATGTAGATTTCATTGCTGAGTGATATTCCATTGTACGTGCGTACCACAACTTCTTTATCCATTTTTTGCTTTCTCGGATATTTAACTTGTACCGTAGACGAGGTTCTTGTAAACAGAGCCGTCCCAAATTTTGGGTTGGCTGTGTCTTTTTGATTTTAATTTCCCTAAGCTATAGGACCATAAGTGGAAGTGCCATAGGCTGTGTGCTTTGTTTCCTACGTGTCTCTGGAAACACCATACACTTCTCCAGGGTGGTTATTGGCAATTTACATCCCGCCCATCAGCATAACAAGGCTCCCTGTTCTCCATGACCTGTCCTGCCTTTCTGGATTTTACACTTTTTTCATATGGCCCTTTTGACCGGGGGGCAGTGAGACTTCATTGTAGTGCAGATTTCCTTTACACGCTTGCTTTGTTGGCCAAAAAGTGCGTATGCGTTTTTTCCTGAATATATTCAGGAAAAAACGCATACGCATTTTTTGGCCAAGTGCATCATTGTCGACATTCTGCCTCTATTCCTATGCTTTAAGCGCAATTCCAGTCTACCCCCTGAAATCGTTTTCCTAAAATTCTGCCCCGCTTTCAAGGCCTCTTCGAAGACTTACTTCAGTACATTTTGGACGATAGCTGTCATTCATAACTCTGCAGGTTTGTGAATTACAGTGCCCCTGAGCTCCTTTCTGCAACTCGCGTTCATGTGAGCTGGCCGCAAAACCGCAGGATTGCTTCAGGCCCTAATCTGTTTCCGGAAGGGCACGCTGAGCCTTTGGTTAATTCCTCTTCCTGGTGGGAAATGAGCGTTCCATTTGCCCGTGCAGACACCTACATCTAGTCTCTCATTGGTTCTCCCTATTCCTGTTCATCTTGCGCAGAAATTGCAAACTGTGCCAAACAGGAGGTTAAAGGCACTGACTCTCCAAGTGGGGAGAGTGTTAGTAAAGCGTCTGGAATGGTGAACCCGAGTACCAGGGTTCGAAAACTGAGATGCATTTGAAAACGTTTCCCAATCACACGGTGGACCATACTCTGGGTTTCCCATGCATGTTTTAGCTGAAGGAAGAATACCTTAGGCCTGGAGATTTGGGACCCATGGAATGGGTACCATGCAGTATGACTTCAAACGGTCTGCGTTTGCTCACCGAACCTCACCAATGCTATCAGCCCGAAGTGTGCAGCCTTATGTCTCACCCAGCTCTGGGTGTAGATGTGGTAAATCCAGGTTGCCTCACAAGTCCTGAATGAATTATTTAAGAATTGCTCTCTATTTCACTGTCATTGTGTTTTCTTTTTGAAATTTATTTTGATAATGGGATTTATCGGATGTTCACTGCTGCGTTTAGGCCGCTGTACACATGCTTGATTTCCTTATGGAGACATATAAATCCATGGGTTTTAAGATTCTTACTTGTCAAGTATCTTGCCAGGCGTTGAATATGCGGTGTTGAGTCCATTTCGTTGAGCAAGGAGTAGGTCTTGTCTATTATATATTTGGCTTATGGAATGGTATCTGTGCTAATTTCAATCTCTGGTTTTATGCAGCACCCCAACTCACCTTTCCCCATAAGCAAGCATAAGTTGGTTTTCTAAATTTGAGACCCTGTTCTGTTTTGTAATTCAGTTCATGGGTAGCCAAGTTTACATTCCGTGTATTAGTGATATCTTATGATGTTTCTTTTTCTGTGTGACTTATTTCTCGTAGAATCATCGTATCTGAATCCACTCATTATGCCGCTACGGGCCTGATGACGTAGATTTCATTGCTGAGTGATATTCCATTGTACGTGCGTACCACAACTTCTTTATCCATTTTTTACTTTCTGGGATATTTTACTTGTACCGTAGACGAGGTTCTTGTAAACAGAGCCATCCCAAACTTTGGGGTGGCTGTGTGTTTTTGATTTTAATTTCCCTAAGCTATAGGACCATAAGTGGAATTGACATAGGCTGTGTTGCTTTGTTTCCTACGTGTTTCAGGATACACCATACATTTCTCCAGAGTGGCTGTTGGCACTTTACATCCCACCCATCAGCATAACAAGGCTCCCTGTTCTCCAAGACCTGTCCTGCCTTTCTGGATTTTACACGTTTTTCAGATGGCCCTTTTGACCGGGGGTAGTGAGACTTCATTGTAGTGCAGATTTCCTTTACACGCTTGCTTGGTTGGCCAAAAAGGGCGTATGCGTTTTTTCCTGAATATATTCAGGAGAAAACGCATACGCCCTTTTTGGCCAAGTGCATCATTGTCGACATTCTGCCTCTTTTCCTATGCTTTAAGTGCAATTCCAGTCTACCCCCTGAAATCGTTTTCCTGAAATTCTGCCCCGCTTTCAAGTCCTCTTTGAAGACTTACTTCAGTATATTTTTGGACGATAGCTGTCATTCATAACTCTGCAGGTTTGTGAATTACAGTGCCCCTGAGCTCCTTTCCTCAACTCGTTTTCTTGTGAGCTGGCCGCAAAACCGGAGGATTGCTTCAGGCCCTAATATGTTTCCAGCCGGGCACGCTGAGCCTTTGGTTAATTCCTCTTCCTGGTGGGAAATGAGCGTTGAATTTGCCCGTGCAGACACCAACAGCTAGTCTCTCATTGGTTCTCCCTATGCGTGTTCATCTTGCGCAGAAATTGCAAACTGTGCCAAACAGGAGGTTAAAGGCACTGACTCTCCAAGTGGGGAGAGTGTTAGTAAAGCGTCTGGAATGGTGAACCCGAGTACCAGGGGACGAAAACTGAGATGCATTTGAAAACGTTTCCCAATCACACGGCCGACGATAGTCTGGGTTTCCCATGCATGTTTTAGCTGAAGGAAGAATTCCTTAAACCTTGAGAGTTGGGACCCATGGAATGGGTACCATGCAGTATGACTTCAAAGGGTCTGCATTTGCTCACCGAACCTCACCAATGCTATCAGCCCGAAGTGTCCAGCCTTATGTCTCACCCAGCTCTGGGTGTAGATGTGGTAAATCCAGGTTGCATCACAAGCCCTGAATGAATTATTTAAGAATTGCTCTCTATTTCACTGTCATTTTGTTTTGTTTTTGAAATTTATTTTGATAATGGGATTTATCGGATGTTCACTGCTGCGTTTAGGCCGCTGTACACACGCTTGATTTCCTTATGGAGACATATAAATCTATGGGTTTTAAGATTCTTACTTGTCAGGTATCTTGCCAGGCGTTGAATATGGGGTGTTGAGTCCATTACGTTGAGCAAGGAGTAGGTCTTGTCTATTATATATTTGACTTATGGAACGGTATCTGTGCTAATTTCAATCTCTGGTTTTATGCAGCACCCCAACTCACCTTTCCCCATAAGCAAGCATAAGTTGGTTTTCTAAATTTGAGACCCTGTTCTGTTTTGTAATTCAGTTCATGTGTAGTCAAGTTTACATTCCGTGTATTAGTGATATCTTACGATGTTTCTTTTTCTGTGTGACTTATTTCTCGTAGAATCATCGTACCTGAATCCACTCATTATGCCGCTATGGGCCTGATGACGTAGATTTCATTGCTGAGTGATATTCCATTGTACGTGCGTACCACAACTTCTTTATCCATTTTTTACTTTCTGGGATATTTTACTTGTACCGTAGACGAGGTTCTTGTAAACAGAGCCGTCCCAAACTCTGGGGTGGCTGTGTGTTTTTGATTTTAATTTCCCTAAGCTATAGGACCATAAGTGGAAGTGCCATAGGCTGTGTTGCTTTGTTTCTTACGTGTTTCTGGAAACACCATACACTTCTCCAGAGTGGTTGTTGGCAATTCACATCCCGCCCATCAGGATGACAAGGCTCCCTGTTCTCCATGACCTGTCCTGCCTTTCTGGATTTTACACTTTTTTCAGATGGCCCTTTTGACCGGGGGGGCAGTGAGACTTCCTTGTAGTGCAGAGTTCCTTTACACGCTTTCTTGGTTGGCCAAAAAGGGCGTATGCCTTTTTTTTCTGAATATTCAGGAAAAAACGCATACGCCCTTTTTGGCCAAGTGCATCGTTGTCGACATTCTGCCTCTTTTCCTATGCTTTTAGTACAATTCCAGTCTACCCCCTGAAATCGTTTTCCTGAAATTCTGCCCCGCTTACAAGTCCTCTTCGAAGACTTACTTCAATACATTTTTGGACGATAGCTGTCATTCATAACTCTGCAGGTTTGTGAATTACAGTGCCCCTGAGCTCATGTCTTCAACTCGCTTTCTTGTGAGCTGGCCGCAAAACCGCAGGATTGCTTCAGGCCATAAACTCTTTCCGGCAGGGCATGCTGAGCCTTTGTTTAATTCCTCTTCCTGGTCGGAAATGAGTGTTCCTTTTGCCCGTGCAGGCATCTACAGCTAGTCTCTCATTGGTTCTCCCTATTCCTGTACATCTTGCGCAGAAATTGCAAACTGTGCCAAACAGGAGGTTAATGGCACTGACTCTCCAAGTGGGGAGAGTGTTAGTAAAGCGTCTGGAATGGTGAACCCGAGTACCAGGGGACGATAACTAAAATGCATTTGAAAAGGTTTCCCGGTCACACAGTGCACTGTACTGTGGGTTTCCCATGCATGTTTTAGCTGAAGGAAGAATTCCTTAAAACTGGAGAGTTGGGACCCATGGAAAGGTTACCATGCAGTATGACTTCAAAGGGTCTGCGTTTGCTCACCGAACCTCACCAATGCTATCAGCCCGAAGTGTCCAGCCTTATGTCTCAACCAGCTCTGGGTGTAGATGTGGTAAATCCAGTTTGCATCACAAACCCTGAATGAATTATTTAAGAATTGCTCTCTATTTCACTGTCATTTTGTTTTGTTTTTCAAATTTATTTTGATAATGGGATTTATCGGAATTTCACTGCTGCGTTTAGGCCACTGTACAAACGCATGATTTCATTATGGAGACATATATATCCATGGGTTTTAAGATTCTTACTTGTCAGGTATCTTGCCAGGCGTTGAATATGGGGTGTTGAGTCCATTTCGTTGAGCAAGGAGTAGGTCTTGTCTATTATATATTTGGCTTATGGAACGGTATCTGTGCTAATTTCAATCTCTGGTTTTATGCAGCACCCCAACTCACCTTTCCCCATAAGCAAGCATAAGTCGGTTTTCTAAATTTGAGACCCTGTTCTGTTTTGTAATTCAGTTTATGTGTAGCCAAGTTTACATTCCGTGTATTAGTGATATCTTATGATGTTTCTTTTTCTGTGTGACTTATTTCTCGTAGAATCATTGTACCTGAATCCACTCATTATGCCGCTATGGGCCTGAAGACGTAGATTTCATTGCTGAGTGATATTCCATTGTACGTGCGTACCACAACTTCTTTATCCATTTTTTCCTTTCTGGGATATTTTACTTGTACCGTAGACGAGGTTCTTGTAAACAGAGCCGTCCCAAACTCTGGGGTGGCTGTGTGTTTTTGATTTTAATTTCCCTAAGCTATAGGACCATAAGTGGAAGTGCCATAGGCTGTGTTGCTTTGTTTCCTACGTGTTTCTGGAAACACCATACACTTCTCCAGAGTGGTTGTTGGCAATTTACATCCCGCCCATCAGGATGACAAGGCTCCCTGTTCTCCATGACCTGTCCTGCCTTTCTGGATTTTACACTTTTTTCAGATGGCCCTTTTGACCGGGGGGGCAGTGAGACTTCCTTGTAGTGCAGAGTTCCTTTACATGCTTGCTTGGTTGGCCAAAAAGGGCGTATGCGTTTTTTCCTGAATATATTCAGGAAAAAACGCATACGCCCTTTTTGGCCAAGTGCATCGTTGTCGACATTCTGCCTCTTTTCCTATGCTTTTAGTACAATTCCAGTCTACCCCCTGAAATCGTTTTCCTGAAATTCTGCCCCGCTTACAAGTCCTCTTCGAAGACTTACTTCAATACATTTTTGGACGATAGCTGTCATTCATAACTCTGCAGGTTTGTGAATTACAGTGCCCCTGAGCTCATGTCTTCAACTCGCTTTCTTGTGAGCTGGCCGCAAAACCGCAGGATTGCTTCAGGCCCTAATATGTTTCCGGCCGGGCACGCTGAGCCTTTGGTTAATTCCTCTTCCTGGTGGGAAATGAGCGTTCCATTTGCCCGTGCAGACACCTACAGCTAGTCTCTCATTGCTTCTCCCTATTCCTGTTCATCTTGCGCAGAAATTGCAAACTGTGCCAAACAGGAGGTTAATGGCACTGACTCTCCAAGTGGGGAGAGTGTTAGTAAAGCGTTCAAATGTTGAACCCGAGTACCAGGGGACGAAAACTGAGATGCATTTGAAAACGTTTCCCAATCACACGGTGGACCATACTCTGGGTTTCCCATGCATGTTTTAGCTGAAGGAAGAATCCCTTAAACCTGGAGAGTTGGGACCCATGGAATGGGTACCATGCAGTATGACTTCAAAGGGTCTGCGTTTGCTCACCGAACCTCACCAATGTTATCAGCCCGAAGTGCCCAGCCTTATGTCTCACCCAGCTCTGGGTGTAGATGTGGTAAATCCAGTTTGCATCACAAACCCTGAATGAATTATTTAAGAATTGCTCTCTATTTCACTGTCATTTTGTTTTGTTTTTCAAATTTATTTTGATAATGGGATTTATCGGAATTTCACTGCTGCGTTTAGGCCACTGTACAAACGCATGATTTCATTATGGAGACATATATATCCATGGGTTTTAAGATTCTTACTTGTCAGGTATCTTGCCAGGCGTTGAATATGGGGTGTTGAGTCCATTTCGTTGAGCAAGGAGTAGGTCTTGTCTATTATATATTTGGCTTATGGAACGGTATCTGTGCTAATTTCAATCTCTGGTTTTATGCAGCACCCCAACTCACCTTTCCCCATAAGCAAGCATAAGTCGGTTTTCTAAATTTGAGACCCTGTTCTGTTTTGTAATTCAGTTTATGTGTAGCCAAGTTTACATTCCGTGTATTAGTGATATCTTATGATGTTTCTTTTTCTGTGTGACTTATTTCTCGTAGAATCATTGTACCTGAATCCACTCATTATGCCGCTATGGGCCTGAAGACGTAGATTTCATTGCTGAGTGATATTCCATTTTACGTGCGTACCACAACTTCTTTATCCATTTTTTCCTTTCTGGGATATTTTACTTGTACCGTAGACGAGGTTCTTGTAAACAGAGCCGTCCCAAACTCTGGGGTGGCTGTGTGTTTTTGATTTTAATTTCCCTAAGCTATAGGACCATAAGTGGAAGTGCCATAGGCTGTGTTGCTTTGTTTCCTACGTGTTTCTGGAAACACCATACACTTCTCCAGAGTGGTTGTTGGCAATTTACATCCCGCCCATCAGGATGACAAGGCTCCCTGTTCTCCATGACCTGTCCTGCCTTTCTGGATTTTACACTTTTTTCAGATGGCCCTTTTGACCGGGGGGGCAGTGAGACTTCCTTGTAGTGCAGAGTTCCTTTACATGCTTGCTTGGTTGGCCAAAAAGGGCGTATGCGTTTTTTCCTGAATATATTCAGGAAAAAACGCATACGCCCTTTTTGGCCAAGTGCATCGTTGTCGACATTCTGCCTCTTTTCCTATGCTTTTAGTACAATTCCAGTCTACCCCCTGAAATCGTTTTCCTGAAATTCTGCCCCGCTTACAAGTCCTCTTCGAAGACTTACTTCAATACATTTTTGGACGATAGCTGTCATTCATAACTCTGCAGGTTTGTGAATTACAGTGCCCCTGAGCTCATGTCTTCAACTCGCTTTCTTGTGAGCTGGCCGCAAAACCGCAGGATTGCTTCAGGCCCTAATATGTTTCCGGCCGGGCACGCTGAGCCTTTGGTTAATTCCTCTTCCTGGTGGGAAATGAGCGTTCCATTTGCCCGTGCAGACACCTACAGCTAGTCTCTCATTGCTTCTCCCTATTCCTGTTCATCTTGCGCAGAAATTGCAAACTGTGCCAAACAGGAGGTTAATGGCACTGACTCTCCAAGTGGGGAGAGTGTTAGTAAAGCGTTCAAATGTTGAACCCGAGTACCAGGGGACGAAAACTGAGATGCATTTGAAAACGTTTCCCAATCACACGGTGGACCATACTCTGGGTTTCCCATGCATGTTTTAGCTGAAGGAAGAATCCCTTAAACCTGGAGAGTTGGGACCCATGGAATGGGTACCATGCAGTATGACTTCAAAGGGTCTGCGTTTGCTCACCGAACCTCACCAATGTTATCAGCCCGAAGTGCCCAGCCTTATGTCTCACCCAGCTCTGGGTGTAGATGTGGTAAATCCAGGTTGCATCACAAGCCCTGAATGAATTATTTAAGAATTGCTCTCTATTTCACTGTCATTGTGTTTTGTTTTTGAAATTCATTTTGATAATGGGATTTATCGGATTTTCACTGCTGCTTTTAGGTCACTGTACACACGCTTGATTTCCTTATGGAGACATATAAATCCATGGGTTTTAAGATTCTTACTTGTCAGGTATCTTCCCAGGCGTTGAATATAGGGTGTTGAGTCCATTTCGTTGAGCAAGGAGTAGGTTTTGTCTATTATATATTTGGCTTATGGAATGGTATCTGTGCTCATTTCAATCTCTGGTTTTATGCAGCATCCCAACTGACCTTTCCCCATAAGCAAGCATAAGTTGGTTTGCTAAATTTGAGACCCTGTTCTGTTTTGTAATTCAGTTCATGGGTAGCCAAGTTTACATTCCGTGTATTACTGATATATTATGATGTTTCTTTTTCTGTGTGACTTATTTCTGTAGAATCATCGTACCTGAATCCACTCATTATGCCGCTATGGGCCTGAAGACGTAGATTTCATTGCTGAGTGATATTCCATTGTACGTGCGTACCAGAACTTCTTTATCCATTTTTTCCTTTCTCGGATATTTAACTTGTACCGTAGACAAGGTTCTTGTAAACAGAGCCATCCCAAACTTTGGGGTGGCTGTGTGTTTTTGATTTTAATTTCCCTAAGCTATAGGACCATAAGTGGAAGTGACATAGGCTGTGTTGCTTTGTTTCCTACATGTTTCAGGATACACCATACATTTCTCCAGAGTGGCTGTTGGCAATTTACATCCCGCCCATCAGCATAACAAGGCTCCCTGTTCTCCATGACCTGTCCTGTCTTTCTGGATTTTACACTTTTTTCAGATGGCCCTTTTGACCGGGGGGCAGTGAGACTTCATTGTAGTGCAGATTTCCTTTACACGCTTGCTTGGTTGGCCAAAAAGGGCGTATGCGTTTTTTCCTGAATATATTCAGGAAAAAACGCATACGCCCTTTTTGGCCAAGTGCATCATTGTCGACATTCTGCCTCTTTTCCTATGCTTTAAGTGCAATTCCAGTCTACCCCCTGAAATCTTTTTACTGAAATTCTGCCCCGCTTTCAAGTCCTCTTTGAAGACTTACTTCAGTATATTTTTGGACGATACCTGTCATTCATAACTCTGCAGGTTTGTGAATTACAGTGCCCCTGAGCCCCTTTCTTCAACTCGTATTCTTGTGAGCTGGCCGCAAAACCGCAGGATTGCTTCAGGCCCTAATCTCTTTCCAGCAGGGCACGCTGAGCCTTTGGTTAATTCCTCTTCCTGGTGGGAAATGAGCGTTCCATTTGCCCGTGCAGACACCAACAGCTAGTCTCTCATTGGTTCTCCCTATGCCTGTTCATCTTGCGCAGAAATTGCAAACTGTGCCAAACAGGAGGTTAAAGGCACTGACTCTCCAAGTGGGGAGAGTGTTAGTTAAGCGTCTGGAATGGTGAACCCGAGTACCAGGGGACGAAAACTGAGATGCATTTGAAAACGTTTCCCAATCACATGGCGGACGATAGTCTGTGTTTCCCATTCATGTTTTAGCTGAAGGAAGAATCCCTTAAACCTGGAGAGTTGGGACCCATGGAATGGGTACCATGCAGTATGACTTCAAAGGGTCTGCGTTTGCTCACCGAACCTCACCAATGCTATCAGCCCGAAGTGTCCAGCCTTATGTCTCACCCAGCTCTGGGTGTAGATGTGGTAAAGCCAGGTTGCATCACAAGCCCTGAATGAATTATTTAAGAATTGCTCTCTATTTCACTGTCATTGTGTTTTGTTTTTGAAATTTATTTTGATAATGGGATTTATCGGATTTTCACTGCTGCGTTTAGACCGCTGTACACACGCTTGATTTCCTTATGGAGACATATAAATCCATGGGTTTTAAGATTCTTACTTGTCAGGTATCTTGCCAGGCGTTGAATATGGGGTGTTGAGTCCATTTCGTTGAGCAAGGAGTAGGGCTTGTCTATTATATATTTGGCTTATGGAACGGTATCTGTGCTAATTTCAATCTCTGGTTTTATGCAGCATCCCAACTGACCTTTCCCCATAAGCAAGCATAAGTTGGTTTTCTAAATTTGAGACCCTGTTCTGTTTTGTAATTCAGTTCATGTGTAGCCAACTTTACATTCCGTGTATTAGTGATATCTTATGATGTTTCTTTTTCTGTGTGACTTATTTCTCGTAGAATCATCGTACCTGAATCCACTCATTATGCCGCTACGGGCCTGATGACGTAGATTTCATTGCTGAGTGATATTCCATTGTACGTGCGTACCACAACTTCTTTATCCATTTTTTGCTTTCTGGGATATTTTACTTGTACCGTAGACGAGGTTCTTGTAAACAGAGCCGTCCCAAACTCTGGGGTGGCTGTGTGTTTTTGAATTTAATTTCCCTAAGCTATAGGACCATAAGTGGAAGTGCCATAGGCTGTGTTGCTTTGTTTCCTACGTGTTTCTGGAAAAACCATACACTTCTCCAGAGTGGTTGTTGGCAATTTACATCCCGCCCATCAGCATGACAAGGCTCCCTGTTCTCCATGACCTGTCCTGTCTTTCTGGATTTTACACTTTTTTCAGATGGCCCTTTTGACCGGGGGGCAGTGAGACTTCATTGTAGTGCAGATTTCCTTTACACGCTTGCTTGGTTGGCCAAAAAGGGCGTATGCGTTTTTTCCTGAATATATTCAGGAAAAAACGCATACGCCCTTTTTGGCCAAGTGCATCATTGTTGACATTCTGCCTCTTTTTCTACGCTTTAAGTGCAATTCCAGTCTACCCCCTGAAATCGTTTTCCTGAAATTCTGCCCTGCATTCAAGTCCTCTTTGAAGACTTACTTCAGTACATTTTTGGACGATAGCTGTCATTCATAATTCTGCAGGTTTGTGAATTACAGTGCCCCTGAGCTCCTTTCTTCAACTCGTTTTCTTGTGAGCTGGCCACAAAACCGCAGGATTGCTTCAGGCCCTAATATGTTTCCGGCCGGGCACGCTGAGCCTTTGGTTAATTCCTCTTCCTGGTGGGAAATGAGCGTTCAATTTGCCCGTGCAGACACCAACAGCTAGTCTCTCATTGCTTCTCCCTATTCCTGTTCATCTTGCGCAGAAATTGCAAAGTGTGCCAAACAGGAGGTTAATGGCACTGACTCTCCAAGTGGGGAGAGTGTTAGTAAAGCGTTCAAATGTTGAACCCGAGTACCAGGGGACGAAAACTGAGATGCATTTTAAAACGTTTCCCAATCACATGGTGGACCATACTCTGGGTTTCCCATGCATGTTTTAGCTGAATGAAGAATCCCTTAAACCTGGAGAGTTGGGACCCATGGAATGGGTACCATGCAGTATGACTTCAAAGGGTCTGCGTTTGCTCACCGAACTTCACCAATGCTATCAGCCCGAAGTGTCCAGCCTTATGTCTCATCCAGCTCTGGGTTTAGATGTGGTAAATACAGGTTGCATCACAAGCCCTGAATGAATTATTTAAGAATTGCTCTCTATTTCACTGTCATTGTGTTTTGTTTTTGAAATTCATTTTGATAATGGGATTTATCGGATTTTCACTGCTGCTTTTAGGCCACTGTACACACGCTTGATTTCCTTATGGAGACATATAAATCCATGGGTTTTAAGATTCTTACTTGTCAGGTATCTTCCCAGGCGTTGAATATAGTGTGTTGAGTCCATTTCGTTGAGCAAGGAGTAGGTTTTGTCTATTATATATTTGGCTTATGGAACGGTATCTGTGCTAATTTCAATCTCTGGTTTTATGCAGCATCCCAACTGACCTTTCCCCATAAGCAAGCATAAGTTGGTTTGCTAAATTTGAGAACCTGTTCTGTTTTGTAATTCAGTTCATGGGTAGCCAAGTTTACATTCCGTGTATTAGTGATAACTTATGATGTTTCTTTTTCTGTCTGACTTATTTCTCATAGAATCATCGTACCTGAATCCACTCATTATGCCGCTACGGTCCTGATGACGTAGATTTCATTGCTGAGAGATATTCCATTGTACGTGCGTACCACAACTTCTTTATCCATTTTATGCTTTCTCGGATATTTAACTTCTACCATATATGAGGTTCTTGTAAACAGAGCCATCCCAAACTTTGGGGTGGCTGTGTGTTTTTGATTTTATTTTCCCTAAGCTATAGGACCATAAGTGGAAGTGCCATAGGCTGTGTTGCTTTGTTTCCTACGTGTTTCAGGAAACACCATACACTTTTCCAGAGTGGCTGTTGGCAATTTAAATCCGCCCATCAGCATAACAAGGCTCCCTGTTCTCCATGACCTGTCCTGCCTTTCTGGATTTTACACTTTTTTCAGATGGCCCTTTTGACCGGGGGGCAGTGAGACTTCATTGTAGTGCAGATTTCCTTTACACGCTTGCTTGGTTGGCCAAAAAGGGCGTATGCGTTTTTTCCTGAATATATTCAGGAAAAAACGCATACGCCCTTTTTGGCCAAGTGCATCATTGTCAACATTCTGCCTCTTTTCCTATGCTTTAAGTGCAATTCCAGTCTACCCCCTGAAATCGTTTTCCTGAAATTCTGCCCCGCTTTCAAGTCCTCTTTGAAGACTTACTTCTATACATTTTTGGACGATAGCTGTCATTCATAACTCTGCAGGTTTGTGAATTACAGTGCCCCTGAGCTCCTTCCTTCAACTCGCTTTCTTGTGAGCTGGCCGCAAATCCGCAGGATTGCTTCAGGCCCTAATCTCTTTCCGGCAGGGCACGCTGAGCCTTTGGTTAATTCCTCTTCCTGGTGGGAAATGAGCGTTCCATTTGCCCGTGCAGACACCTACAGCTAGTCTCTCATTGCTTCTCCCTATTCCTGTTCATCTTGCGCAGAAATTGCAAAGTGTGCCAAACAGGAGGTTAAATGCACTGACTCTCCAAGTGGGGAGAGTGTTAGTAAAGCGTCTGGAATGGTGAACCCGAGTACCAGGGGACGAAAACTGAGATGCATTTGAAAACGTTTCCCAATCACACGGTGGACCATACTATGGGTTTCCCATGCATGTTTTAGCTGAAGGAAGAATCCCTTAAACCTGGAAATTTGGAACCCATGGAATGGGTACCATGCAGTATGACTTCAAAGGGTATGCGTTTGCTCACCGAACCTCACCAATGCTATCAGCCCGAAGTGTCCAGCCTTATGACTCACCCAGCTCTGGGTGTAGATGTGGGAAATCCAGGTTGCATCACAAGCCCTGAATGAATTATTTAAGAATTGCTCTCTATTTCACTGTCATTTTGTTTTGTTTTTGAAATTTATTTTGATAATGGGATTTATCGGATTTTCACTGCTGCGTTTAGGCCGCTGTACACACGCTTGATTTCCTTATGGAGACATATAAATCCATGGGTTTTAAGATTCTTACTTGTCAGGTATCTTGCCAGGCGTTGAATATGGGGTGTTGAGTCCATTTCGTTGAGCAAGGAGTAGGTCTTGTCTATTATATATTTGGCTTATGGAACGGTATCTGTGCTAATTTCAATCTCTGGTTTTATGCAGCACCCCAACTCACCTTTCCCCATAAGCAAGCATAAGTTGGTTTTCTAAATTTGAGACCCTGTTCTGTTTTGTAATTCAGTTCATGGGTAGCCAAGTTTACATTCCGTGTATTAGTGATATCTTATGATGTTTCTTTTTCTGTGTGACTTATTTCTCGTAGAATCATCATACCTGAATCCACTCATTATGCCGCTACGGGCCTGATGACGTAGATTTCATTGCTGAGTGATATTCCATTGTACGTGCGTACCACAATTTCTTTATCCATTTTTTACTTTCTGGGATATTTTACTTGTACCGTAGACGAGGTTCTTGTAAACAGAGCCGTCCCAAACTCTGGGGTGGCTGTGTGTTTTTGATTTTAATTTCTCTAAGCTATAGGACCATAAGTGGAAGTGCCATACGCTGTGTTGCTTTGTTTCCTACGTGTTTCTGGAAACACCATACACTTCTCCAGAGTGGTTGTTGGCAATTTACATCCCGCCCATCAGCATGACAAGGCTCCCTGTTCTCCATGTCCTGTCCTGCCTTTCTGGATTTTTGCACTTTTTTCAGATGGCCCTTTTGACCGTGGGGGCAGTGAGACTTCATTGTAGTGCAGATTTCCTTTACACGCTTGCTTGGTTGGCCAAAAAGGGCGTATGCGTTTTTTCCTGAATATATTCAGGAAAAAACGCATACGCCCTTTTTGGCCAAGTGCATCGTTGTCGACATTCTGCCTCTTTTCCTATGCTTTTAGTACAATTCCAGTCTACCCCCTGAAATAGTTTTCCTGAAATTCTGCCCCGCTTTCAAGTCCTCTTGGAAGACTTACTTCAGTACATTTTTGGACGATAGCTGTCATTCATAACTCTGCAGGTTTGTGAATTACAGTGCCCCTGAGCTCCTTTCTTCAACTCGTTTTCTTGTGAGCTGGCCGCAAAACCGCAGGATTGCTTCAGGCCCTAATATGTTTCCGGCCGGGCACGCTGAGCCTTTGGTTAATTCCTCTTCCTGGTGGGAAATGAGTGTTCAATTTGCCCGTGCAGACACCAACAGCTAGTCTCTCATTGCTTCTCCCTATTCCTGTTCATCTTGCGCAGAAATTGCAAAGTGTGCCAAACAGGAGGTTAATGGCACTGACTCTCCAAGTGGGGAGAGTGTTAGTAAAGCGTTCAAATGTTGAACCCGAGTACCAGGGGACGAAAACTGAGATGCATTTGAAAACGTTTCCCAATCACATGGTGGACCATACTCTGGGTTTCCCATGCATGTTTTAGCTGAAGGAAGAATCCCTTAAACCTGGAGAGTTGGGACCCATGGAATGGGTACCATGCAGTATGACTTCAAAGGGTCTGCGTTTGCTCACCGAACCTCACCAATGCTATCAGCCCGAAGTGTCCAGCCTTATGTCTCATCCAGCTCTGGGTGTAGATGTGGTAAATACAGGTTGCATCACAAGCCCTGAATGAATTATTTAAGAATTGCTCTCTATTTCACTGTCATTGTGTTTTGTTTTTGAAATTCATTTTGATAATGGGATTTATCGGATTTTCACTGCTGCTTTTAGGCCACTGTACACACGCTTGATTTCCTTATGGAGACATATAAATCCATGGGTTTTAAGATTCTTACTTGTCAGGTATCTTCCCAGGCGTTGAATATAGGGTGTTGAGTCCATTTCGTTGAGCAAGGAGTAGGTCTTGTCTATTATATATTTGGCTTATGGAATGGTATCTGTGCTAATTTCAATCTCTGGTTTTATGCAGCATCCCAACTGACCTTTCCCCATAAGCAAGCATAAGTTGGTTTGCTAAATTTGAGACCCTGTTCTGTTTTGTAATTCAGTTCATGGGTAGCCAAGTTTACATTCCGTGTATTAGTGATAACTTATGAGGTTTCTTTTTCTGTGTGACTTATTTCTCATAGAATCATCGTACCTGAATCCACTCATTATGCCGCTATGGGCCTGAAGACGTAGATTTCATTGCTGAGTGATATTCCATTGTACGTGCGTACCAGAACTTCTTTATCCATTTTTTCCTTTCTCGGATATTTAACTTGTACCGTAGACAAGGTTCTTGTAAACAGAGCCATCCCAAACTTTGGGGTGGCTGTGTGTTTTTGATTTTAATTTCCCTAAGCTATAGGACCATAAGTGGAAGTGACATAGGCTGTGTTGCTTTGTTTCCTACGTGTTTCAGGATACACCATACATTTCTCCAGAGTGGCTGTTGGCAATTTACATCCCGCCCATCAGCATAACAAGGCTCCCTGTTCTCCATGACCTGTCCTGTCTTTCTGGATTTTACTCTTTTTTCAGATGGCCCTTTTGACCGGGGGGCAGTGAGACTTCATTGTAGTGCAGATTTCCTTTACATGCTTGCTTGGTTGGCCAAAAAGGGCGTATGCGTTTTTTCCTGAATATATTCAGGAAAAAACGCATACGCCCTTTTTGGCCAAGTGCATCATTGTCGACATTCTGCCTCTTTTCCTATGCTTTAAGTGCAATTCCAGTCTACCCCCTGAAATCTTTTTCCTGAAATTCTGCCCCGCTTTCAAGTCCTCTTTGAAGACTTACTTCAGTACATTTTTGGACGATAGCTGTCATTCATAACTCTGCAGGTTTGTGAATTACAGTGCCCCTGAGCCCCTTTCTTCAACTCGTTTTCTTGTGAGCTGGCCGCAAAACCGCAGGATTGCTTCAGGCCCTAATCTCTTTCCAGCAGGGCACGCTGAGCCTTTGGTTAATTCCTCTTCCTGGTGGGAAATGAGCGTTCCATTTGCCCGTGCAGACACCAACAGCTAGTCTCTCATTGGTTCTCCCTATGCCTGTTCATCTTGCGCAGAAATTGCAAACTGTGCCAAACAGGAGGTTAAAGGCACTGACTCTCCAAGTGGGGAGAGTGTTAGTTAAGCGTCTGGAATGGTGAACCCGAGTACCAGGGGACGAAAACTGAGATGCATTTGAAAACGTTTCCCAATCACACGGCGGACGATAGTCTGGGTTTCCCATGCATGTTTTAGCTGAAGGAAGAATCCCTTAAACCTGGAGAGTTGGGACCCATGGAATGGGTACCATGCAGTATGACTTCAAAGGGTCTGCGTTTGCTCACCGAACCTCACCAATGCTATCAGCCCGAAGTGTCCAGCCTTATGTCTCACCCAGCTCTGGGTGTAGATGTGGTAAAGCCAGGTTGCATCACAAGCCCTGAATGAATTATTTAAGAATTGCTCTCTATTTCACTGTCATTGTGTTTTGTTTTTGAAATTTATTTTGATAATGGGATTTATCGGATTTTCACTGCTGCGTTTAGGCCGCTGTACACACGCTTGATTTCCTTATGGAGACATATAAATCCATGGGTTTTAAGATTCTTACTTGTCAGGTATCTTGCCAGGCGTTGAATATGGGGTGTTGAGTCCATTTCGTTGAGCAAGGAGTAGGTCTTGTCTATTATATATTTGGCTTATGGAACGGTATCTGTGCTAATTTCAATCTCTGGTTTTATGCAGCACCCCAACTCACCTTTCCCCATAAGCAAGCATAAGTTGGTTTTCTAAATTTGAGACCCTGTTCTGTTTTGTAATTCAGTTCATGTGTAGCCATCTTTACATTCCGTGTATTAGTGATATCTTATGATGTTTCTTTTTCTGTGTGACTTATTTCTCGTAGAATCATCGTACCTGAATCCACTCATTATGCCGCTACGGGCCTGATGACGTAGATTTCATTGCTGAGTGATATTCCATTGTACGTGCGTACCACAACTTCTTTATCCATTTTTTGCTTTCTGGGATATTTTACTTGTACCGTAGACGAGGTTCTTGTAAACAGAGCCGTCCCAAACTCTGGGGTGGCTGTGTGTTTTTGAATTTAATTTCCCTAAACTATAGGACCATAAGTGGAAGCGCCATAGGCTGTGTTGCTTTGTTTCCTACGTGTTTCTGGAAAAACCATACACTTCTCCAGAGTGGTTGTTGGCAATTTACATCCCGCCCATCAGCATGACAAGGCTCCCTGTTCTCCATGACCTGTCCTGTCTTTCTGGATTTTACACTTTTTTCAGATGGCCCTTTTGACCGGGGGGCAGTGAGACTTCATTGTAGTGCAGATTTCCTTTACACGCTTGCTTGGTTGGCCAAAAAGGGCGTATGCGTTTTTTCCTGAATATATTCAGGAAAAAACGCATACGCCCTTTTTGGCCAAGTGCATCATTGTTGACATTCTGCCTCTTTTTCTACGCTTTAAGTGCAATTCCAGTCTACCCCCTGAAATCGTTTTCCTGAAATTCTGCCCCGCTTTCAAGTCCTCTTGGAAGACTTACTTCAGTACATTTTTGGACGATAGCTGTCATTCATAACTCTGCAGGTTTGTGAATTACAGTGCCCCTGAGCTCCTTTCTTCAACTCGTTTTCTTGTGAGCTGGCCGCAAAACCGCAGGATTGCTTCAGGCCCTAATATGTTTCCGGCCGGGCACGCTGAGCCTTTGGTTAATTCCTCTTCCTGGTGGGAAATGAGCGTTCAATTTGCCCGTGCAGACACCAACAGCTAGTCTCTCATTGCTTCTCCCTATTCCTGTTCATCTTGCGCAGAAATTGCAAACTGTGCCAAACAGGAGGTTAATGGCACTGACTCTCCAAGTGGGGAGAGTGTTAGTAAAGCGTTCAAATGTTGAACCCGAGTACCAGGGGACGAAAACTGAGATGCATTTGAAAACGTTTCCCAATCACATGGTGGACCATACTCTGGGTTTCCCATGCATGTTTTAGCTGAAGGAAGAATCCCTTAAACCTGGAGAGTTGGGACCCATGGAATGGGTACCATGCAGTATGACTTCAAAGGGTCTGCGTTTGCTCACCGAACTTCACCAATGCTATCAGCCCGAAGTGTCCAGCCTTATGTCTCATCCAGCTCTGGGTGTAGTTGTGGTAAATACAGGTTGCATCACAAGCCCTGAATGAATTATTTAAGAATTGCTCTCTATTTCACTGTCATTGTGTTTTGTTTTTGAAATTCATTTTGATAATGGGATTTATCGGATTTTCACTGCTGCTTTTAGGCCACTGTACACACGCTTGATTTCCTTATGGAGACATATAAATCCATGGGTTTTAAGATTCTTTCTTGTCAGGTATCTTCCCAGGCGTTGAATATAGGGTGTTGAGTCCATTTCGTTGAGAAAGGAGTAGGTTTTGTCTATTATATATTTGGCTTATGGAACGGTATCTGTGCTAATTTCAATCTCTGGTTTTATGCAGCATCCCAACTGACCTTTCCCCATAAGCAAGCATAAGTTGGTTTGCTAAATTTGAGACCCTGTTCTGTTTTGTAATTCAGTTCATGTGTAGCCAAGTTTACATTCCGTGTATTAGTGATAACTTATGATGTTTCTTTTTCTGTCTGACTTATTTCTCATAGAATCATCGTACCTGAATCCACTCATTATGCCGCTACGGTCCTGATGACGTAGATTTCATTGCTGAGAGATATTCCATTGTACGTGCGTACCACAACTTCTTTATCCATTTTATGCTTTCTCGGATATTTAACTTCTACCGTAGATGAGGTTCTTGTAAACAGAGCCATCCCAAACTTTGGGGTGGCTGTGTGTTTTTGATTTTAATTTCCCTAAGCTATAGGACCATAAGTGGAAGTGCCATAGGCTGTGTTGCTTTGTTTCCTACGTGTTTCAGGAAACACCATACACTTTTCCAGAGTGGCTGTTGGCAATTTAAATCCGCCCATCAGCATAACAAGGCTCCCTGTTCTCCATGACCTGTCCTGCCTTTCTGGATTTTACGCTTTTTTCAGATGGCCCTTTTGACCGGGGGGCAGTGAGACTTCATTGTAGTGCAGATTTCCTTTACACGTTTGCTTGGTTGGCCAAAAAGGGCGTATGCGTTTTTTCCTGAATATATTCAGGAAAAAACGCATACGCCCTTTTTGGCCAAGTGCATCGTTGTCGACATTCTGCCTCTTTTCCTATGCTTTTGGTACAATTCCAGTCTACCCCCTGAAATCGTTTTCCTGAAATTCTGCCCCGCTTTCAAGTCCTCTTGGAAGACTTACTTCAATACATTTTTGGACGATAGCTGTCATTCATAACTCTGCAGGTTTGTGAATTACAGTGCCCCTGAGCTCATGTCTTCAACTTGCTTTCTTGTGAGCTGGCCGCAAAACCGCAGGATTGCTTCAGGCCAAAGTCTCTTTCCAGCAGGGCATGCTGAGCCTTTGTTTAATTCCTCTTCCTGGTCGGAAATGAGCGTTCCATTTGCCCGTGCAGACACCTACAGCTAGTCTCTCATTGCTTCTCCCTATTCCTGTTCATCTTGCGCAGAAATTGCAAAGTGTGCCAAACAGGAGGTTAAATGCACTGACTCTCCAAGTGGGGAGAGTGTTAGTAAAGCGTCTGGAATGGTGAACCCGAGTACCAGGGGACGAAAACTGAGATGCATTTGAAAACGTTTCCCAATCACACGGTGGACCATACTATGGGTTTCCCATGCATGTTTTAGCTGAAGGAAGAATCCCTTAAACCTGGAAATTTGGAACCCATGGAATGGGTACCATGCAGTATGACTTCAAAGGGTCTGCGTTTGCTCACCGAACCTCACCAATGCTATCAGCCCGAAGTGTCCAGCCTTATATCTCACCCAGCTCTGGGTGTAGATGTGGGAAATCCAGGTTGCATCACAAGCCCTGAATGAATTATTTAAGAATTGCTCTCTATTTCACTGTCATTGTGTTTTGTTTTTGAAATTTATTTTGGTAATGGGATTTATCGGATTTTCACTGCTGCCTTTAGGCCGCTGTACACACGCTTGATTTCCTTATGGAGACATATAAATCCATGGGTTTTAAGATTCTTACTTGTCAGGTATAGTCCCAGGCGTTGCGTCCGTTTCGTTGAGCCAGGATTAGGTCTTGTCTATTATATATTTGGCTTATGGAACGGTATCTGTGCTAATTTCAATCTCTGGTTTTATGCAGCACCCCAACTCAACTTTCCGCATAAGCAAGCATAAGTTGATTTTCTCAATTTGAGACCATTTTCTGTTTTGTAATTCAGTTCATGTGTAGCCAAGTTTACATTCCGTGTATTAGTCATATCTTATGATGTTTCTTTTTCTGTGTGACTTATTTCTCGTAGAATCATCGTAACTGAATCCACTCATTATGGCGCTTCGGGCCTGATGACGTAGATTTCATTGCTGAGTGGTATTCCATTGTACGTGCGTATCACAACTTCTTTATCCATTTTTTGCTTTCTCGGATATTTAACTTGTACCATAGACGACGTTCTTTTTAACAGAGCCGTCCCAAATTTTGGGGTGGCTGTGTGTTTTTGATTTTAATTTCCCTAAGCTATAGGACCATAAGTGGAAGTGCCATAGGCTGTGTTGATTTGTTGCCTACGTGTTTCAGGAAACACTATACACTTCTCCAGACTGGCTGTTGGCAATTTATATCCCGCACATCAGCATAACTAGGATCCCTGTTCTCCATGACCTCTCCTGCCTTTCAAGATTTTACACTTTTTTCAGATGGCCCTTTTGATTGGGGAGCAGTGAGACTTCCTTGTAGTGCAGATTTCCTTTACACGCCTGCTTGGTTGGCCAAAAAGTGCGTATGCGTTTTTTCCTGAATATATTCAGGAAAAAACGCATACGCACTTTTTGGCCAAGTGCATCATTGTGGACATTCTGCCTCTTTTCCTATGCTTTAAGTGCAATTCCAGTCTACCCCCTGAAATCGTTTTCCTGAAATTCTGCCCCGCTTTCAACTCCTTTTCGAAGACTTACTTCAATACATTTTTGGACGATAGCTGTCATTCATAACTCTGCAGGTTTGTGAATTTCAGTGGCCCTGAGCTCCTTTCTTCAACTCACTTTCTTGTGAGCTGGCTGCAAAACCGCAGGATTGCTTAAGGCGCTAATCTGTTTCTGGCAGGGCACGCTGAGCCTTTGGTTAATTCCACTTCCTGGTGGGAAATGAGCGTTCCATTTGCCAGTGCAGACACCTACAGCTAGTCTCTCATTGGTTCTCCCTATTCCTGTTCCTCTTGCGCAGAAATTGCAAACTGTGCCAAACAGGAGTTTAAAGTCCCTGACTCTCCAAGTGGGGAGAGTGTTAGTAAAGCGTCTGCCATGCTGAACACGAGTACCAGGGTTCGAAAACTGAGATGCATTTGAAAACGTTTCCCAATCACACGGTGGACCATACTCTGGGTTTCCCATGCATGTTTTAGCTGAAGGAAGAATCCCTTAAACGTGGAGAGTTGGGACCCATGGAATGGGTACCGTGCAGTATGACTTCAAAGGGTCTGCATTTGCTCACTGAACCTCACCAATGCTATCAGCCCGATGTGTCCAGCCTTATGTCTCACCCAGCTCTGGGTGTAGATGTTGTAAATCCAGGTTGCATCACAAGCCCTGAATGAATTATTTAAGAATTGCTCTCTATTTCACTGTCATTGTGTTTTGTTTTTGAAATTTATTTTGATAATGGGATTTATCGGATTTTCACTGCTGCTTTTAGGCCACTGTACACACGCTTGATTTCCTTATGGAGACATATAAATCCATGGGTTTTAAGATTCTTACTTGTCAGGTATCTTCCCAGGCGTTGAATATAGGGTGTTGAGTCCATTTCGTTGAGCAAGGAGTAGGTTTTGTCTATTATATATTTGGCTTATGGAATGGTATCTGTGCTAATTTCAATCTCTGGTTTTATGCAGCATCCCAACTGACCTTTCCCCATAAGCAAGCATAAGTTGGTTTGCTAAATTTGAGACCCTGTTCTGTTTTGTAATTCAGTTCATGGGTAGCCAAGTTTACATTCCGTGTATTAGTGATAACTTATGATGTTTCTTTTTCTGTCTGACTTATTTCTCATAGAATCATCGTACCTGAATCCACTCATTATGCCGCTACGGTCCTGATGATGTAGATTTCATTGCTGAGTGATATTCCATTGTACGTGCGTACCACAACTTCTTTATCCATTTTTTGCTTTCTGGGATATTTTACTTGTACCGTAGACGAGGTTCTTGTAAACAGAGCCGTCCCAAACTCTGGGGTGGCTGTGTGTTTTTGAATTTAATTTCCCTAAGCTATAGGACCATAAGTGGAAGTGCCATAGGCTGTGTTGCTTTGTTTCCTACGTGTTTCTGGAAAAACCATACACTTCTCCAGAGTGGTTGTTGGCAATTTACATCCCACCCATCAGCATGACAAGGCTCCCTGTTCTCCATGACCTGTCCTGTCTTTCTGGATTTTACACTTTTTTCAGATGGCCCTTTTGACCGGGGGGCAGTGAGACTTCATTGTAGTGCAGATTTCCTTTACACGCTTGCTTGGTTGGCCAAAAAGGGCGTATGCGTTTTTTCCTGAATATATTCAGGAAAAAACGCATACGCCCTTTTTGGCCAAGTGCATCATTGTTGACATTCTGCCTCTTTTTCTACGCTTTAAGTGCAATTCCAGTCTACCCCCTGAAATCGTTTTCCTGAAATTCTGCCCCGCTTTCAAGTCCTCTTTGAAGACTTACTTCAGTACATTTTTGGACGATAGCTGTCATTCATAACTCTGCAGGTTTGTGAATTACAGTGCCCCTGAGCTCCTTTCTTCAACTCGTTTTCTTGTGAGCTGGCTGCAAAACCGCAGGATTGCTTCAGGCCCTAATATGTTTCCGGCCGGGCACGCTGAGCCTTTGGTTAATTCCTCTTCCTGGTGGGAAATGAGCGTTCAATTTGCCCGTGCAGACACCAACAGCTAGTCTCTCATTGCTTCTCCCTATTCCTGTTCATCTTGCGCAGAAATTGCAAAGTGTGCCAAACAGGAGGTTAATGGCACTGACTCTCCAAGTGGGGAGAGTGTTAGTAAAGCGTTCAAATGTTGAACCCGAGTACCAGGGGACGAAAACTGAGATGCATTTTAAAACGTTTCCCAATCACATGGTGGACCATACTCTGGGTTTCCCATGCATGTTTTAGCTGAAGGAAGAATCCCTTAAACCTGGAAATTTGGAACCCATGGAATGGGTACCATGCAGTATGACTTCAAAGGGTCTGCGTTTGCTCACCGAACCTCACCAATGCTATCAGCCCGAAGTGTCCAGCCTTATGTCTCATCCAGCTCTGGGTGTAGATGTGGTAAATACAGGTTGCATCACAAGCCCTGAATGAATTATTTAAGAATTGCTCTCTATTTCACTGTCATTGTGTTTTGTTTTTGAAATTTATTTTGATAATGGGATTTATCGGATTTTCACTGCTGCTTTTAGGCCACTGTACACACGCTTGATTTCCTTATGGAGACATATAAATCCATGGGTTTTAAGATTCTTACTTGTCAGGTATCTTCCCAGGCGTTGAATATAGGGTGTTGAGTCCATTTCGTTGAGCAAGGAGTAGGTTTTGTCTATTATATATTTGGCTTATGGATCGGTATCTGTGCTAATTTCAATCTCTGGTTTTATGCAGCATCCCAACTGACCTTTCCCCATAAGCAAGCATAAGTTGGTTTGCTAAATTTGAGACCCTGTTCTGTTTTGTAATTCAGTTCATGGGTAGCCAAGTTTACATTCCGTGTATTAGTGATAACTTATGATGTTTCTTTTTCTGTCTGACTTATTTCTCATAGAATCATCGTACCTGAATCCACTCATTATGCCGCTACGGTCCTGATGACGTAGATTTCATTGCTGAGAGATATTCCTTTGTACGTGCGTACCACAACTTCTTTATCCATTTTATGCTTTCTCAGATATTTAACTTCTACCGTAGATGAGGTTCTTGTAAACAGAGCCACCCGAAACTTTGGGGTGGCTGTGTGTTTTTGATTTTAATTTCCCTAAGCTATAGGACCATAAGTGGAAGTGCCATAGGCTGTGTTGCTTTGTTTCCTACGTGTTTCAGGAAACACCATACACTTTTCCAGAGTGGCTGTTGGCAATTTAAATCCGCCCATCAGCATAACAAGGCTCCCTGTTCTCCATGACCTGTCCTGCCTTTCTGGATTTTACACTTTTTTCAGATGGCCCTTTTCACCGGGGGGCAGTGAGACTTCATTGTAGTGCAGATTTCCTTTACACGCTTGCTTGGTTGGCCAAAAAGGGCGTATGCGTTTTTTCCTGAATATATTCAGGAAAATATATTCAGGAAAATATATTCAGGAAAAAACGCATACGCCCTTTTTAGCCAAGTGCATCGTTGTCGACATTCTGCCTCTTTTCCTATGCTTTTAGTACAATTCCAGTCTACCCCCTGAAATCGTTTTCTTGAAATTCTGCCCCGCTTTCAAGTCCTCTTGGAAGACTTACTTCAATACATTTTTGGACGATAGCTGTCATTCATAACTCTGCAGGTTTGTGAATTACAGTGACCCTGAGCTCATGTCTTCAACTCGCTTTCTTGTGAGCTGGCCGCAAAACCGCAGGATTGCTTCAGGCCAAAGTCTCTTTCCGGCAGGGCACGCTGAGCCTTTGTTTAATTCCTGTTCCTGGTCGGAAATGAGCGTTCCATTTGCCCGTGCAGACACCTACAGCTAGTCTCTCATTGCTTCTCCCTATTCCTGTTCATCTTGCGCAGAAATTGCAAACTGTGCCAAACAGGAGGTTAATGGCACTGACTCTCCAAGTGGGGAGAGTGTTAGTAAAGTGTTCAAATGTTGAACCCAAGTACCAGGGGACGAAAACTGAGATGCATTTGAAAATGTTTACCAGTCACACAGTGCACTGTACTGTGGGTTTCCCATGCATGTTTTAGCTGAAGGAAGAATCCCTTAAACCTGGAGAGTTGGGACCCATGGAATGGGTACCATGCAGTATGACTTCAAAGGGTCTGCGTTTGCTCACCGAACCTCACCAATGCTATCAGCCCGAAGTGTCCAGCCTTATGTCTCACCCAGCTCTGGGTGTAGATGTGGTAAATCCAGGTTGCATCACAAGCCCTGAATGAATTATTTAAGAATTGCTCTCTATTTCACTGTCATTGTGTTTTGTTTTTGAAATTTATTTTGATAATGGGATTTATCGGATTTTCACTGCTGCGTTTAGGCCGCTGTACACACGCTTGATTTCCTTATGGAGACATATAAATCCATGGGTTTTAAGATTCTTACTTGTCAGGTATCTTGCCAGGCGTTGAATATGGGGTGTTGAGTCCATTTCGTTGAGCAAGGAGTAGGTCTTGTCTATTATATATTTGGCTTATGGAACGGTATCTGTGCTAATTTCAATCTCTGGTTTTATGCAGCACCCCAACTCACCTTTCCCCATAAGCAAGCATAAGTTGGTTTTCTAAATTTGAGACCCTGTTCTGTTTTGTAATTCAGTTCATGGGTAGCCAAGTTTACATTCCGTGTATTAGTGATATCTTATGATGTTTCTTTTTCTGTGTGACTTATTTCTCGTAGAATCATCATACCTGAATCCACTCATTATGCCGCTACGGGCCTGATGACATAGATTTCATTGCTGAGTGATATTCCATTGTACGTGCATACCACAACTTCTTTATCCATTTTTTACTTTCTGGGATATTTTACTTGTACCGTAGACGAGGTTCTTGTAAACAGAGCCGTCCCAAACTCTGGGGTGGCTGTGTGTTTTTGATTTTAATTTCCCTAAGCTATAGGACCATAAGTGGAAGTGCCATAGGCTGTGTTGCTTTGTTTCCTACGTGTTTCTGGAAACACCATACACTTCTCCAGAGTGGTTGTTGGCAATTTACATCCCGCCCATCAGCATGACAAGGCTCCCTGTTTTCCATGACCTGTCCTGCCTTTCTGGATTTTACACTTTTTTCAGATGGCCCTTTTGACCGTGGGGGCAGTGAGACTTCATTGTAGTGCAGATTTCCTTTACACGCTTGCTTGGTTGGCCAAAAAGGGCGTATGCGTTTTTTCCTGAATATATTCAGGAAAAAACGCATACGCCCTTTTTGGCCAAGTGCATCGTTGTCGACATTCTGCCTCTTTTCCTATGCTTTTAGTACAATTCCAGTCTACCCCCTGAAATCGTTTTCCTGAAATTCTGCCCCGCTTTCAAGTCCTCTTGGAAGACTTACTTCAATACATTTTTGGACGATAGCTGTCATTCATAACTCTGCACGTTTGTGAATTACAGCGCCCCTGAGCTCATGTCTTCAACTCGCTTTCTTGTGAGCTGGCCGCAAAACCGCAGGATTGCTTCAGGCCAAAGTCTCTTTCCGGCAGGGCATGCTGAGCCTTTGTTTAATTCCTCTTCCTGGGCGGAAATGATCGCTCCTTTTGCCCGTGCAGGCACCTACAGCTAGTATCTCATTGGTTCGCCCTATTCCTGTACACCTTGCGCAGAAATTGCAAACTGTGCCAAACAGGAGGTTAATGGCACTGACTCTCCAAGTGGGGACAGTGTTAGTAAAGCGTTCAAATGTTGAACACAAGTACCAGGGGACGAAAACTGAGATGCATTTGAAAACGTTTACCGGTCACACAGTGCACTGTACTGTGGGTTTCCCATGCATGTTTTAGCTGAAGGAAGAATCCCTTAAACCTGGAGAGTTGGGACCCATGGAATGGGTACCATGCAGTATGGCTTCAAAGGGTCTGCGTTTGCTCACCGAACCTCACCAATGCTATCAGCCCAAAGTGTCCAGCCTTATGTCTCACCCAGCTCTGGGTGTAGATGTGGTAAATCCAGGTTGCATCACAAGCCCTGAATGAATTATTTAAGAATTGCTCTCTATTTCACTGTCATTGTGTTTTGTTTTTGAAATTTATTTTGATAATGGGATTTATCGGATTTTCACTTCTGCCTTTAGGCCGCTGTACACACGCTTGATTTCCTTATGGAGACATATAAATCCATGGGTTTTAAGATTCTTACTTGTCAGGTATCTTGCCAGGCGTTGAATATGGGGTGTTGAGTCCATTTCGTTGAGCAAGGAGTAGGGCTTGTCTATTATATATTTGGCTTATGGAACGGTATCTGTGCTAATTTCAATCTCTGGTTTTATGCAGCACCCCAACTCACCTTTCCCCATAAGGAAGCATAAGTTGGTTTTCTAAATTTGAGACCCTGTTCTGTTTTGTAATTCAGTTTATGTGTAGCCAAGTTTACATTCCGTGTATTACTGATATATTATGATGTTTCTTTTTCTGTGTGACTTATTTCTGTAGAATCATCGTACCTGAATCCACTCATTATGCCGCTATGGGCCTGAAGACGTAGATTTCATTGCTGAGTGATATTCCATTGTACGTGCGTACCAGAACTTCTTTATCCATTTTTTCCTTTCTCGGATATTTAACTTGTACCGTAGACAAGGTTCTTGTAAACAGAGCCATCCCAAACTTTGGGGTGGCTGTGTGTTTTTGATTCTAATTTCCCTAAGCTATAGGACCATAAGTGGAAGTGACATAGGCTGTGTTGCTTTGTTTCCTACGTGTTTCAGGATACACCATACATTTCTCCAGAGTGGCTGTTGGCAATTTACATCCCGCCCATCAGCATAACAAGGCTCCCTGTTCTCCATGACCTGTCCTGTCTTTCTGGATTTTACTCTTTTTTCAGATGGCCCTTTTGACCGGGGGGCAGTGAGACTTCATTGTAGTGCAGATTTCCTTTACACGCTTGCTTGGTTGGCCAAAAAGGGCGTATGCGTTTTTTCCTGAATATATTCAGGAAAAAACGCATACGCCCTTTTTGGCCAAGTGCATCATTGTCGACATTCTGCCTCTTTTCCTATGCTTTAAGTGCAATTCCAGTCTACCCCCTGAAATCTTTTTACTGAAATTCTGCCCCGCTTTCAAGTCCTCTTTGAAGACTTACTTCAGTACATTTTTGGACGATACCTGTCATTCATAACTCTGCAGGTTTGTGAATTACAGTGCCCCTGAGCCCCTTTCTTCAACTCGTTTTCTTGTGAGCTGGCCGCAAAACCGCAGGATTGCTTCAGGCCCTAATCTCTTTCCAGCAGGGCACGCTGAGCCTTTGGTTAATTCCTCTTCCTGGTGGGAAATGAGCGTTCCATTTGCCCGTGCAGACACCAACAGCTAGTCTCTCATTGGTTCTCCCTATGCCTGTTCATCTTGCGCAGAAATTGCAAACTGTGCCAAACAGGAGGTTAAAGGCACTGACTCTCCAAGTGGGGAGAGTGTTAGTTAAGCGTCTGGAATGGTGAACCCGAGTACCAGGGGACGAAAACTGAGATGCATTTGAAAACGTTTCCCAATCACATGGCGGACGATAGTCTGGGTTTCCCATACATGTTTTAGCTGAAGGAAGAATCCCTTAAACCTGGAGAGTTGGGACCCATGGAATGGGTACCATGCAGTATGACTTCAAAGGGTCTGCGTTTGCTCACCGAACCTCACCAATGCTATCAGCCCGAAGTGTCCAGCCTTATGTCTCACCCAGCTCTGGGTGTAGATGTGGTAAAGCCAGGTTGCATCACAAGCCCTGAATGAATTATTTAAGAATTGCTCTCTATTTCACTGTCATTGTGTTTTGTTTTTGAAATTTATTTTGATAATGGGATTTATCGGATTTTCACTGCTGCGTTTAGGCCGCTGTACACACGCTTGATTTCCTTATGGAGACATATAAATCCATGGGTTTTAAGATTCTTACTTGTCAGGTATCTTGCCAGGCGTTGAATATGGGGTGTTGAGTCCATTTCGTTGAGCAAGGAGTAGGGCTTGTCTATTATATATTTGGCTTATGGAACGGTATCTGTGCTAATTTCAATCTCTGGTTTTATGCAGCACCCCAACTCACCTTTCCCCATAAGCAAGCATAAGTTGGTTTTCTAAATTTGAGACCCTGTTCTGTTTTGTAATTCAGTTCATGTGTAGCCAACTTTACATTCCGTGTATTAGTGATATCTTATGATGTTTCTTTTTCTGTGTGACTTATTTCTCGTAGAATCATCGTACCTGAATCCACTCATTATGCCGCTACGGGCCTGATGACGTAGATTTCATTGCTGAGTGATATTCCATTGTACGTGCGTACCACAACTTCTTTATCCATTTTTTGCTTTCTGGGATATTTTACTTGTACCGTAGACGAGGTTCTTGTAAACAGAGCCGTCCCAAACTCTGGGGTGGCTGTGTGTTTTTGAATTTAATTTCCCTAAGCTATAGGACCATAAGTGGAAGTGCCATAGGCTGTGTTGCTTTGTTTCCTACGTGTTTCTGGAAAAACCATACACTTCTCCAGAGTGGTTGTTGGCAATTTACATCCCGCCCATCAGCATGACAAGGCTCCCTGTTCTCCATGACCTGTCCTGTCTTTCTGGATTTTACACTTTTTTCAGATGGCCCTTTTGACCGGGGGGCAGTGAGACTTCATTGTAGTGCAGATTTCCTTTACAAGCTTGCTTGGTTGGCCAAAAAGGGCGTATGCGTTTTTTCCTGAATATATTCAGGAAAAAACGCATACGCCCTTTTTGGCCAAGTGCATCATTGTTGACATTCTGCCTCTTTTTCTACGCTTTAAGTGCAATTCCAGTCTACCCCCTGAAATCGTTTTCCTGAAATTCTGCCCCGCTTTCAAGTCCTCTTTGAAGACTTACTTCAGTACATTTTTGGACGATAGCTGTCATTCATAACTCTGCAGGTTTGTGAATTACAGTGCCCCTGAGCTCCTTTCTTCAACTCGTTTTCTTGTGAGCTGGCCGCAAAACCGCAGGATTGCTTCAGGCCCTAATATGTTTCCGGCCGGGCACGCTGAGCCTTTGGTTAATTCCTCTTCCTGGTGGGAAATGAGCATTCAATTTGCCCGTGCAGACACCAACAGCTAGTCTCTCATTGCTTCTCCCTATTCCTGTTCATCTTGCGCAGAAATTGCAAAGTGTGCCAAACAGGAGGTTAATGGCACTGACTCTCCAAGTGGGGAGAGTGTTAGTAAAGCGTTCAAATGTTGAACCCGAGTACCAGGGGACGAAAACTGAGATGCATTTGAAAACGTTTCCCAATCACATGGTGGACCATACTCTGGGTTTCCCATGCATGTTTTAGCTGAAGGAAGAATCCCTTAAACCTGGAGAGTTGGGACCCATGGAATGGGTACCATGCAGTATGACTTCAAAGGGTCTGCGTTTGCTCACCGAACTTCACCAATGCTATCAGCCCGAAGTGTCCAGCCTTATGTCTCATCCAGCTCTGGGTGTAGATGTGGTAAATACAGGTTTCATCACAAGCCCTGAATGAATTATTTAAGAATTGCTCTCTATTTCACTGTCATTGTGTTTTGTTTTTGAAATTCATTTTGATAATGGGATTTATCGGATTTTCACTGCTGCTTTTAGGCCACTGCACACACGCTTGATTTCCTTATGGAGACATATAAATCCATGGGTTTAAAGATTCTTACTTGTCAGGTATCTTCCCAGGCGTTGAATATATGGTGTTGAGTCCATTTCGTTCAGCAAGGAGTAGGTTTTGTCTATTATATATTTGGCTTCTGGAACGGTATCTGTGCTAATTTCAATCTCTGGTTTTATGCAGCATCCCAACTGACCTTTCCCCATAAGCAAGCATAAGTTGGTTTGCTAAATTTGAGACCCTGTTCTGTTTTGTAATTCAGTTCATGGGTAGCCAAGTTTACATTCCGTGTATTAGTGATAACTTATGATGTTTCTTTTTCTGTCTGACTTATTTCTCATAGAATCATCGTACCTGAATCCACTCATTATGCCGCTACGGTCCTGATGACGTAGATTTCATTGCTGAGAGATATTCCATTGTACGTGCGTACCACAACTTCTTTATCCATTTTATGCTTTCTCGGATATTTAACTTCTACCGTAGATGAGGTTCTTGTAAACAGAGCCATCCCAAACTTTGGGGTGCCTGTGTGTTTTTGATTTTAATTTCCCTAAGCTATAGGACCATAAGTGGAAGTGCCATAGGCTGTGTTGCTTTGTTTCCTACGTGTTTCAGGAAACACCATACACTTTTCCAGAGTGGCTGTTGGCAATTTAAATCCGCCCATCAGCATAAAAAGGCTCCCTGTTCTCCATGACCTGTCCTGCCTTTCTGGATTTTACACTTTTTTCAGATGGCCCTTTTGACCGGGGGGCAGTGAGACTTCATTGTAGTGCAGATTTCCTTTACACGCTTGCTTGGTTGGCCAAAAAGGGCGTATGCGTTTTTTCCTGAATATATTCAGGAAAAAACGCATACGCCCTTTTTGGCCAAGTGCATCATTGTCAACATTCTGCCTCTTTTCCTATGCTTTAAGTGCAATTCCAGTCTACCCCCTGAAATCGTTTTCCTGAAATTCTGCCCCGCTTTCAAGTCCTCTTCGAAGACTTACTTCTATACATTTTTGGACGATAGCTGTCATTCATAACTCTGCAGGTTTGTGAATTACAGTGCCCCTGAGCTGCTTCCTTCAACTCGCTTTCTTGTGAGCTGGCCGCAAATCCGCAGGATTGCTTCAGGCCCTAATCTCTTTCCGGCAGGGCACGCTGAGCCTTTGGTTAATTCCTCTTCCTGGTGGGAAATGAGCGTTCCATTTACCCGTGCAGACACCTACAGCTAGTCTCTCATTGCTTCTCCCTATTCCTGTTCATCTTGCGCAGAAATTGCAAAGTGTGCCAAACAGGAGGTTAAAGGCACTGACTCTCCAAGTGGGGAGAGTGTTAGTAAAGCGTCTGGAATGGTGAACCCGAGTACCAGGGGACGAAAACTGAGATGCATTTGAAAACGTTTCCCAATCACACGGCGGACGATAGTCTGGATTTCCCATTCATGTTTTAGCTGAAGGAAGAATCCCTTAAACCTGGAGAGTTGGGACCCATGGAATGGGTACCATGCAGTATGACTTCAAAGGGTCTGCGTTTGCTCACCGAACCTCACCAATGCTATCAGCCCGAAGTGTCCAGCTTTATGTCTCACCCAGCTCTGGGTGTAGATGTGGTAAATCCAGGTTGCATCACAAGCCCTGAATGAATTATTTAAGAATTGCTCTCTATTTCACTGTCATTGTGTTTTGTTTTTGAAATTTATTTTGATAATGGGATTTATCGGATTTTCACTGCTGCCTTTAGGCCGCTGTACACACGCTTGATTTCCTTATGGAGACATATAAATCCATGGGTTTTAAGATTCTTACTTGTCAGGTATCTTGCCAGGCGTTGAATATGGGTTGTTGAGTCCATTTCGTTGAGCAAGGAGTAGGTCTTGTCTATTATATATTTGGCTTATGGAACGGTATCTGTGCTAATTTCAATCTCTGGTTTTATGCAGCACCCCAACTCACCTTTCCCCATAAGCAAGCATAAGTTGGTTTTCTAAATTTGAGACCCTGTTCTGTTTTGTAATTCAGTTCATGTGTAGCCAACTTTACATTCCGTGTATTAGTGATATCTTATGATGTTTCTTTTTCTGTGTGACTTATTTCTCGTAGAATCATCATACCTGAATCCACTCATTATGCCGCTACGGGCCTGATGACGTAGATTTCATTGCTGAGTGATATTCCATTGTACGTGCGTACCACAACTTCTTTATCCATTTTTTGCTTTCTGGGATATTTTACTTGTACCGTAGACGAGGTTCTTGTAAACAGAGCCGTCCCAAACTCTGGGGTGGCTGTGTGTTTTTGAATTTAATTTCCCTAAGCTATAGGACCATAAGTGGAAGTGCCATAGGCTGTGTTGCTTTGTTTCCTATGTGTTTCTGGAAAAACCATACACTTCTCCAGAGTGGTTGTTGGCAATTTACATCCCGCCCATCAGCATGACAAGGCTCCCTGTTCTCCATGACCTGTCCTGTCTTTCTGGATTTTACACTTTTTTCAGATGGCCCTTTTGACCGGGGGGCAGTGAGACTTCATTGTAGTGCAGATTTCCTTTACACGCTTGCTTGGTTGGCCAAAAAGGGCGTATGCGTTTTTTCCTGAATATATTCAGGAAAAAACGCATACGCCCTTTTCGGCCAAGTGCATCATTGTTGACATTCTGCCTCTTTTTCTACGCTTTAAGTGCAATTCCAGTCTATCCCCTGAAATCTTTTTCCTGAAATTCTGCCCCGCTTTCAAGTCCTCTTTGAAGACTTACTTCAGTACATTTTTGGACGATAGCTGTCATTCATAACTCTGCAGGTTTGTGAATTACAGTGCCCCTGAGCTCCTTTCTTCAACTCGTTTTCTTGTGAGCTGGCCGCAAAACCGCAGGATTGCTTCAGGCCCTAATATGTTTCCGGCCGGACACGCTGAGCCTTTGGTTAATTCCTCTTCCTGGTGGGAAATGAGCGTTCAATTTGCCCGTGCAGACACCTACAGCTAGTCTCTCATTGCTTCTCCCTATTCCTGTTCATCTTGCGCAGAAATTGCAAACTGTGCCAAACAGGAGGTTAATGGCACTGACTCTCCAAGTGGGGAGAGTGTTAGTAAAGTGTTCAAATGTTGAACCCAAGTACCAGGGGACGAAAACTGAGATGCATTTGAAAATGTTTACCGGTCACACAGTGCACTGTACTGTGGGTTTCCCATGCATGTTTTAGCTGAAGGAAGAATCCCTTAAACCTGGAGAGTTGGGACCCATGGAATGGGTACCATGCAGTATGACTTCAAAGGGTCTGCGTTTGCTCACCGAACTTCACCAATGCTATCAGCCCGAAGTGTCCAGCCTTATGTCTCATCCAGCTCTGGGTGTAGTTGTGGTAAATACAGGTTGCATCACAAGCCCTGAATGAATTATTTAAGAATTGCTCTCTATTTCACTGTCATTGTGTTTTGTTTTTGAAATTCATTTTGATAATGGGATTTATCGGATTTTCACTGCTGCTTTTAGGCCACTGTACACACGCTTGATTTCCTTATGGAGACATATAAATCCATGGGTTTTAAGATTCTTTCTTGTCAGGTATCTTCCCAGGCGTTGAATATAGGGTGTTGAGTCCATTTCGTTGAGAAAGGAGTAGGTTTTGTCTATTATATATTTGGCTTATGGAACGGTATCTGTGCTAATTTCAATCTCTGGTTTTATGCAGCATCCCAACTGACCTTTCCCCATAAGCAAGCATAAGTTGGTTTGCTAAATTTGAGACCCTGTTCTGTTTTGTAATTCAGTTCATGTGTAGCCAAGTTTACATTCCGTGTATTAGTGATAACTTATGATGTTTCTTTTTCTGTCTGACTTATTTCTCATAGAATCATCGTACCTGAATCCACTCATTATGCCGCTACGGTCCTGATGACGTAGATTTCATTGCTGAGAGATATTCCATTGTACGTGCGTACCACAACTTCTTTATCCATTTTATGCTTTCTCGGATATTTAACTTCTACCGTAGATGAGGTTCTTGTAAACAGAGCCATCCCAAACTTTGGGGTGGCTGTGTGTTTTTGATTTTAATTTCCCTAAGCTATAGGACCATAAGTGGAAGTGCCATAGGCTGTGTTGCTTTGTTTCCTACGTGTTTCAGGAAACACCATACACTTTTCCAGAGTGGCTGTTGGCAATTTAAATCCGCCCATCAGCATAACAAGGCTCCCTGTTCTCCATGACCTGTCCTGCCTTTCTGGATTTTACGCTTTTTTCAGATGGCCCTTTTGACCGGGGGGCAGTGAGACTTCATTGTAGTGCAGATTTCCTTTACACGCTTGCTTGGTTGGCCAAAAAGGGCGTATGCGTTTTTTCCTGAATATATTCAGGAAAAAACGCATACGCCCTTTTTGGCCAAGTGCATCGTTGTCGACATTCTGCCTCTTTTCCTATGCTTTTGGTACAATTCCAGTCTACCCCCTGAAATCGTTTTCCTGAAATTCTGCCCCGCTTTCAAGTCCTCTTGGAAGACTTACTTCAATACATTTTTGGACGATAGCTGTCATTCATAACTCTGCAGGTTTGTGAATTACAGTGCCCCTGAGCTCATGTCTTCAACTTGCTTTCTTGTGAGCTGGCCGCAAAACCGCAGGATTGCTTCAGGCCAAAGTCTCTTTCCAGCAGGGCATGCTGAGCCTTTGTTTAATTCCTCTTCCTGGTCGGAAATGAGCGTTCCATTTGCCCGTGCAGACACCTACAGCTAGTCTCTCATTGCTTCTCCCTATTCCTGTTCATCTTGCGCAGAAATTGCAAAGTGTGCCAAACAGGAGGTTAAATGCACTGACTCTCCAAGTGGGGAGAGTGTTAGTAAAGCGTCTGGAATGGTGAACCCGAGTACCAGGGGACGAAAACTGAGATGCATTTGAAAACGTTTCCCAATCACACGGTGGACCATACTATGGGTTTCCCATGCATGTTTTAGCTGAAGGAAGAATCCCTTAAACCTGGAAATTTGGAACCCATGGAATGGGTACCATGCAGTATGACTTCAAAGGGTCTGCGTTTGCTCACCGAACCTCACCAATGCTATCAGCCCGAAGTGTCCAGCCTTATATCTCACCCAGCTCTGGGTGTAGATGTGGGAAATCCAGGTTGCATCACAAGCCCTGAATGAATTATTTAAGAATTGCTCTCTATTTCACTGTCATTGTGTTTTGTTTTTGAAATTTATTTTGATAATGGGATTTATCGGATTTTCACTGCTGCCTTTAGGCCGCTGTACACACGCTTGATTTCCTTATGGAGACATATAAATCCATGGGTTTTAAGATTCTTACTTGTCAGGTATAGTCCCAGGCGTTGCGTCCGTTTCGTTGAGCAAGGAGTAGGTCTTGTCTATTATATATTTGGCTTATGGAACGGTATCTGTGCTAATTTCAATCTCTGGTTTTATGCAGCACCCCAACTCAAATTTCCGCATAAGCAAGCATAAGTTGATTTTCTCAATTTGAGACCATTTTCTGTTTTGTAATTCAGTTCATGTGTAGCCAAGTTTACATTCCGTGTATTAGTCATATCTTATGATGTTTCTTTTTCTGTGTGACTTATTTCTCGTAGAATCATCGTAACTGAATCCACTCATTATGGCGCTTCGGGCCTGATGACGTAGATTTCATTGCTGAGTGGTATTCCATTGTACGTGCGTATCACAACTTCTTTATCTATTTTTTGTTTTCTCGGATATTTAACTTGTACCATAGACGACGTTCTTTTTAACAGAGCCGTCCCAAATTTTGGGGTGGCTGTGTGTTTTTGATTTTAATTTCCCTAAGCTATAGGACCATAAGTGTAAGTGCCATAGGCTGTGTTGATTTGTTGCCTACGTGTTTCAGGAAACACTATACACTTCTCCAGACTGGCTGTTGGCAATTTATATCCCGCACATCAGCATAACTAGGATCCCTGTTCTCCATGACCTCTCCTGCCTTTCAAGATTTTACACTTTTTTCAGATGGCCCTTTTGATTGGGGAGCAGTGAGACTTCCTTGTAGTGCAGATTTCCTTTACATGCCTGCTTGGTTGGCCAAAAAGTGCGTATGCGTTTTTTCCTGAATATATTCAGGAAAAAACGCATACGCACTTTTTGGCCAAGTGCATCATTGTGGACATTCTGCCTCTTTTCCTATGCTTTAAGTGCAATTCCAGTCTACCCCCTGAAATCGTTTTCCTGAAATTCTGCCCCGCTTTCAACTCCTTTTCGAAGACTTACTTCAATACATTTTTGGACGATAGCTGTCATTCATAACTCTGCAGGTTTGTGAATTTCAGTGGCCCTGAGCTCCTTTCTTCAACTCACTTTCTTGTGAGCTGGCTGCAAAACCGCAGGATTGCTTAAGGCGCTAATCTGTTTCTGGCAGGGCACGCTGAGCCTTTGGTTAATTCCACTTCCTGGTGGGAAATGAGCGTTCCATTTGCCAGTGCAGACACCTACAGCTAGTCTCTCATTGGTTCTCCCTATTCCTGTTCCTCTTGCGCAGAAATTGCAAACTGTGCCAAACAGGAGTTTAAAGTCCCTGACTCTCCAAGTGGGGAGAGTGTTAGTAAAGCGTCTGCCATGCTGAACACGAGTACCAGGGTTCGAAAACTGAGATGCATTTGAAAACGTTTCCCAATCACACGGTGGACCATACTCTGGGTTTCCCATGCATGTTTTAGCTGAAGGAAGAATCCCTTAAACGTGGAGAGTTGGGACCCATGGAATGGGTACCATGCAGTATGATTTCAAAGGGTCTGCGTTTGCTCACCGAACCTCACCAATGCTATCAGCCCGATGTGTCCAGCCTTATGTCTCACCCAGCTCTGGGTGTAGATGTTGTAAATCCAGGTTGCATCACAAGCCCTGAATGAATTATTTAAGAATTGCTCTCTATTTCACTGTCATTGTGTTTTGTTTTTGAAATTTATTTTGATAATGGGATTTATCGGATTTTCACTGCTGCGTTTAGGCCGCTGTACACACGCTTGATTTCCTTATGGAGACATATAAATCCATGGGTTTTAAGATTCTTACTTGTCAGGTATCTTCCGAGGCGTTGAATATGGGGTGTTGAGTCCATTTCGTTGAGCAAGGAGTAGGTCTTGTCTATTATATATTGAGCTTATGGAAAGGTATCTGTGCTAATTTCACTCTCTGGTTTTATGCAGCACCCCAACTCACCTTTCCCCATATGCAAGCATAAGTTGGTTTTCTAAATTTGAGACCCTGTTCTGTTTTGTAATTCAGTTCATGTGTAGGCAAGTTTACATTCCGTGTATTAGTGATATCCTATGATATTTCTTTTTCTGTGTGACTTATTTCTCGTAAAATCATCGTACCTGAATCCACTCATTATGCCGCCACGGGCCTGATGACTTAGATTTCATTGCTGAGTGATATTCCATTGTACGTGCGTACCACAACTTCTTTATCCATTTTTTGCTCTCTCGGATATTTAACTTGTACTGTAGACGAGGTTCTTGTAAACAGAGCCGTCCCAAACTTTGGGGTGGCTGTGTGTTTTTGATTTTAATTTCCCTAAGCTATAGGACCATAAGTGGAAGTGCCATAGGCTGTGTTGCTTTGTTTCCTACGTGTTTCATGAAACACCATACACTTCTCCAGAGTGGCTGTTGGCAATTTACATCCCGCCCATCAGCATGACAAGGCTCCCTGTTCTCCATGACCTGTCCTGCCTTTCTGGATTTTACACGTTTTTCAGATGGCCCTTTTGACCGCTGGGCAGTGAGACTTCACTGTAGTGCAGATTTCTTTTACACGCCCGCCTGGTTGGCCAAAAAGGGCGTATGCGTTTTTTCCTGAATATATTCAGGAAAAAACGCATACGCCCTTTTTGGCCAAGTGCATCATTGTCGACATTCTGCCTCTTTTCCTATGCTTTAAGTGCAATTCCAGCCTACCCCCTGAAATCTTTTTCCTGAAATTCTGCCCCGCTTTCAAGTCCTCTTCGAAGACTTACTTCAGTACATTTTTGGACGATAGCTGTCATTCATAACTCTGCATGTTTGTGAATTACAGTGCCCCTGAGCTCCTTTCCTCAACACGCTTTCTTGTGATCTGGCCGCAAAACCGCAGGATTGCTTCAGGCCCTAATCTGTTTCCGGCAGGGCACGCTGAGCCTTTGGTTAATTCCTCTTCCTGGTGGGAAATGAGCGTTCCATTTGCCCGTGCAGACACCTACAGCTAGTCTCTCATTGGTTCTCCCTATTCCTGTTCATCTTGCGCAGAAATTGCAAATTGTGCCAAACAGGACGTTAAAGGCACTGACTCTCCAAGTGGGGAGAATGTTAGTAAAGCATCTGGAATGGTGAACCCGAGTACCAGGGTTCGAAAACTGAGATGCATTTGAAAACGTTTCCCAATCACACGGTGGACCATACTCTGGGTTTCCCATGCATGTTTTAGCTGAAGGAAGAATCCCTTAAACGTGGAGACTTGGGACCCATGGAATGGGTACCATGCAGTATGACTTCAAAGGGTCTGCGTTTGCTCACCGAAGCTCACCAATGCTATCAGCCCGAAGTGTGCAGCCTTATGTCTCACCCAGCTCTGGGTGTAGATGTGGTAAATCCAGGTTGCATCACAAGCCCTGAATGAATTATTTAAGAATTGCTCTCTATTTCACTGTCATTGTGTTTTGTTTTTGAAATTTATTTTGATAATGGGATTTATCGGATTTTCACTGCTGCATTTAGGCCGCTGTACACACGCTTTATTTCCTTATGGAGATATATAAATCCATGGGTTTTAAGATTCTTAATTTTCAGGTATCTTGCCAGGCGTTGAATATGGGGTGTTGAGTCCATTTCGTTGAGCAAGGAGTAGGTATTGTCTATTATATATTTTGCTTATGGAATGGTATCTGTGCTAATTTCAATCTCTGCTTTTATGCAGCACCCCAACTCACCTTTCCCCATAAGCAAGCATAAGTTGGTTTTCTAAATTTGAGACCCTGTTCTGTTTTGTAATTCAGTTCATGTGTGGCCAAGTTTACATTCCGTGTATTAGTGATATCTTATGATGTTTCTTTTTCTGTGTGACTTATTTCTCGTAGAATCATCGTACCTGAATCCACTCATTATGCCGCTACGGGCCTGATTACGTAGGTTTCATTGCTGAGTGATATTCCATTGTACGTGCGTACCACAAATTCTTTATCCATTTTTTGCTTTCTCGCATATTTAACTTGTACCGTAGACGAGGTTCTTGTAAACAGAGCCATCCCAAATTTTGGGGTGGCTGTGTGATTTTGATTTTAATTTCTCTATGCTATAGGACCATAAGTGGAAGTGCCATAGGCTGTGTTGCTTTTTTTCCTACGTGTTTCAGGAAACACCATACATTTCTCCAGAGTGGCTGTTGGCAATTTACATCCCGCCCATCAGCATAACAAGGCTCCCTGTTCTCCATGACCTGTCGTGCCTTTCTGGAATTTACACATTTTTCAGATGGCCCTTTTGAGTGGTGGGCAGTGAGACTTCATTGTAGTGCACATTTCCTTTACACGCTTGCTTGGTTGGCCAAAAAGTGCGTATGCGTTTTTTCCTGAATATATTCAGGAAAAAACGCATACGCCCTTTTTGGCCAAGTGCATCATTGTCGACATTCTGCCTCTAATCTTATACTTTAAATGCAATTCCATTCTACCCCCTGAAATCGTTTTCCTGAAATTCTGCCCCGATTTCAAGTCCTCTTCGAAGACTTACTTCAAAACATTTTTGGACGATAGCTGTCATTCATTACTCTGCAGGTTTGTGAATTACAGTGCCCCTGAGCTCCTTTCTTCAACTCGCTTTCTTGTGAGCTGGCCAGAAACCCGAAGGATTGCTTCAGGCCCTAATATAGTTCCGGCATGGCATGCTGTGCCTTTGGTTAATTCCTCTTCCTTGTGGGAAATGAGCGTTAAATTTGCATGTGCAGACACCTTCACATGAGTCGTCATGGTGCCCCTTTGCCCCGGTTATCTCTATGGAGGTTGGAGTTGGAGGGCCTCCTCCCTCAAGATCAGTGTGCCCACGGAGCCAACCCTGCAACTTCAGGGCATGGTTGGGGGTTAGTATCACCACGAGGGTTCCTTTTCCCTTAGGAGGGAGGTGGCCTTTTGGGCTGCTGATTTCCAGGTTATCAGATACTGCCAGTATCTTGGCCAGATGTGGCGGTGGGCCAAGCCCCTTGGTGACCGTATTTTATCCTACCTGGATCGCATTCTTGCATTGTTCCATTTCAAGTGGTCCCAGGTTTTGCACTAATACTCCAATGGCGATTCACCGTTCACCAGGAATGTAAAGGTCAAAGGGTTTAGCTAAATTAGGGAGTTCCAGGGCAAGGGTCTGAATTGACTGCTCTTTCCATTCTTGAAAGGCCACTTCTGCATTCTATTCAAAAGGATCATCACCTTTTCCTTTCAGTGTTTCATATAGAGGCCGAGCTAGTAGACTGTAGTTAGGGATCCAGAAGCAGCAAACCCTGTCCTCCCCAGGAACCCCTAAGCTGTCTTCTAGTTTTAGAAATGGGTAAGGCTGTAAATTGTTTCTTCCCTTTCCTGGGATGGGCTTCTCCGACCTTCTGTGAGAATGAAGCCCAGGCAGGTCACCGTAGTCTGTGATATTTGAGCTTTTTCTTGGACAACTTGTATCCTTTATTGGCTTCGTAGTTCAGAGGTCTCCTTAGTAGGGCTGGCGATCAGAATGTCGTCTGCATATTGAAGGAGTGTTTCCTTTTCCAGAGGTAGAACTTTTAGGTCTTTAGCTGAGCTTTCCCCAAAGATGGTGTGGGAATTTTTGAACCCTTGGGGCAACACGGCCCGGAAGTATTGTTTTAGTTGTATGTTGAGTCCTGCCACTCACAAGCCAAAATTTCTTGTGACTCTGGGACTAATAGAATACAAAAGAAGGCATCATTGAAGACTAATACAGAATACCATGTCCTGGTGGTTGGTAGAATGACCAGCAGGGTGTAGGATTTAGGAACTACTGGAGGTATATCCTCGGTGGCTTCACTGACTGTCCTGACATCCTTTACCAGGACTCCAGCAGCCCATGGGGCTCTCGAGGTCAGGCCAATCCCAGGATATGGAGCTCACCTAGGCAGGTACCCCACCCCAGCCCACGGGGCTCTCGTGGTCAGGCCCCTCCCAGGATACAGAGCTACCCTTGCAGGTACCATGGCAGGGCTGGGAACACAGGAACCGTGCATATCGCCCTCATTGCAGAGCACTCCCAGCTCACCTGTCACTCAGATCTGACACAGAGCACCTCAGAGCAGGACTTGAACTAACAAACAGCAGCTCCGACAGGTCTGTGACCCTGGGCATCACTCTGTGTGGCCTCCCTCCACCTGGTCTTCCAGAGACTTCCACTGCACCCGGGGCACCAGGCCTCTGTCTCCACCCACCAGCCACCCCTCCTCTCCCTGACTCCTGGGTTCCTCTCATTAGGAGAGGGTTTTCTTGAAGTTGTCTCCCACTCATGGGCCAGATAATATAATTAGAAAACAAGCCAGAGCTGCAGCCCCTTGTCTATCCTGACTCTCAGGAGCCCACACCTGTTCCTTGGACCTGGCCGATTCAGCAAGTTCCAGTTTCTGCAACTGTGAGCCCCTGAGGGGTGATTATTGGCTGGCCTGGGAAGCCTGACCGTGCCGGCCAGCCCTCCCCAGGTGTGCCTGGGTTCAGATCAATATAAACACTGCTCCAGGCAGCAAGAGCCCCTGCAGCTGTGCCTGACGCCATTTTCTCTGCCCTGTCAGCAGTCTTGGGGCTGGACTGGTGGGAGGGAGTGAGAGGCCACGGCTTTGTGGGTGGCCCAGGGTGAGTGGGGCTCTGCTGGACTTTCTGCAGCAGTTGCCAAGATGCCACCTGCTAAAGAAGAGGATGTGTCACCCATACCTGCCGCTGGAATTTCTCCCTGGGCAGAGGTGAGTGAGGAAGAAAGCAGTGGGGGCCGGGACAGCAGGGGTATCTCAGGCAGGGAAATGGAAAGCTTCCAGAAGAGCACCCAGGACCAGGACCATCCTGGCTGGCCTGCAGGCACCAAGTCGGCTGGCATGCTGTCGCTCATGTGGCTCCACGGCCCTTCCTCTAGGCTTTCAAGTCCTTGTACATATTCAGGTGTTTTACCTGGGAAGGGTGGGAACATTTCAGCAGCAGCTGGCCTGGGGCTCAGCCCACGTTTACTCACAGATGCCTCGGCACGGTCCCCCAGCTTTGCAATGAGGACGCTTGTTGCGTGGGGCCTGCTGGCTGAATGGGAGATGATTCCCCACCACTGACCAACTTCAGAATTGTTTACAACTGGAGCAAGTGCCCTGATACGGTTTTCCTCTGTGTAGCTGGTGGGTTCTGTTTTTTTTTCTTTTTTGGTTCAAGGTAGATTTTATTCCTCTTTTTTGTATTTACAGATATAAGCATGGAAATAATTTATTCATATAAATACATGTATGTGAAGGGAAGAATATTTTTTCTGTTTTACTTTTTGTAATTTGAATTTTATTTTATTTTTTTATACAGCAGGTTCTTTTTGGTTATCTATTTTATACATATAAATGTATACATGCCAATCCCAATCTCTCAACTCCTCCCACCACCACCCCCCAACAGCTTTCCCCCCTTGGTGTCCATACGTTTGTTGTCTACATCTGTTGCTCTATTTCTGCCTTGCAAAACGGTTCATCTGTACAATTTGTCTAGGTTCCACATATAGCCATTAATAGACAAGATTTCTTTTTCTCTTTCTGACTTACTTCACTCTGTATGACAGTCTCTAGATCCATCAACGTCTCTACAAATGACCCAATTTCATTCCTTTTTATGGCTTAGTAATATTCCATTTTATATATGTACCACGTCTTTATGCATTCGTCTGTCTGTGGGCATTTAGGTTGCTTCCATTACCTGGATATTGTAAATAGTGATGCAATGAACATTGCGGTGAATGTCTCTTTTTGATTTATGGTTTTGTCTGGGTATATGCCCAGTAGTGGGACTGCTGTATCATATGGTAATTCTATTCTTAGTTTTATAAGAAACTCCATAACTTTCTCCACAGTGACTGTATCAATTTCATTCCCAACAATAGCGGAAGAGGGTTCCTTATCTCCACACCCTTTCCAGCATTTGTTGTTTGTAGATTTTCTGATGATGCCCATTCTAACAGGTGTGAGGTGATACACCATGGATGAGTCTATTTCGTTGAGCAAAGAGTAGGTCTTGTCTATTACATATTTGGCTTATGGAATGGTATGTGTGCTAATTTCAATCTCTGGTTTTATACAGCACCGCAACTCAACTTTCCCCTTAAGCAAGCATAAGTTTTTATCTAAATGTGAGACTCTGTTCGGTTTTGGAATTCAGTTTATGTGTAGCCAAGTTTACACTCTCTCTATTAGTGATATCTTATGATAATTACCTTTCTCTGTGTGACATATTTCTCTTAGAATCATCATACTTAAATCCACTCAATTTGCTGCTACAGGCCTGATGACATTGATTTCATTGCTGAGTGATATTCCATTGTACGTAAGTAGCACAACTCCTTTATCCATATTTTTCTTTCTGGGATATTTAATTTGTACTGGACTCAAGGTTCTTGTAAACACAGCAGCCCTAAATTTGGTGTTGGCTGTGTCTTGTTGATTTTAATTTTCCTAAGCTATAGGGCCAAAAGTGGAAGTGCCCTAGGGTCTGTAGCTTTGTTTTTCAGATGTTTCAGGATACACCATAAACATCTCCAGAGTGTCTGTTGGCAATTTACATCCCGCCCATCAGCATAACAAGGCTCCCTGTTCTCCATGGCCTGTCCTGTGTTTCTGGTTTTTACACATTTTTCAGATGGCCCTTTTGACGAATGGGAAATGAGACTTCATTGTAGTGCGGATTTCCATTGCTCGAGTGCTTGGTTGGCCAAAAAGGGCATATGTGTTTTTTCCTGAATATATTCAGGAAAAAATGTTTACGCACTTTTGTCCAAGTGCATCACTGTCAAAGATCTGCCGCTTTTCACATGCTTTAAACGCAATTCCAATCTACCTCCTGAAATATGATTCCTGCAATTCTGCCTCGTTTTGAAGTCCTCTTTGCAGACTTACTTCAGTATATTTTTGCCAATAGCTGTCATTTATAACTCTGCAGGTTTGTGAATTACAGTGCCTGTGATTTCCTTTCTTAACTCGTTTCCTTGAAAGCTGGCCACAGAACCGCAGGTTTGCTTTAGGCCATAATCAGGGTCTGGCACGGCACTCTGAGCCTTTGGTTAATTCCTCTTCCTGGTGGGAAATTAGAGTTAAATGTGCCCCTCCGGACACCTGCCTCACTCCCAGCCCCTTGGTGATGTGTGTCCTGTGGTTTGAGGCCACATGTGCTGGGTTCCTCACCTTTGGCTGATGTGGCCCCACTGGTGTGAGGACACTCCTGCCTGGTTCCCATCCCCTTGGTGATGTGGGCCATCCGGTGAGAGTCTGATCCTGGTTGGGTTCCTCACACTTCTGTGAGGTGGGCCCTCTTCTCTGACGTCACTCCTGCCTGGCTGGCACACCCCGCCTTGGCGAAGTCGGCCCTCTGGTGGGATTTTGTGCCTGCTGGGGGTCTCCTGCCCTCGGTAATGAGGGCCCTCTGGCGTCAGGCCCTAATTCCTGGGCTCCCAATATTTTCTGATATGCGCCCTGTGGTTCGAGTACACTCGTGCCAGGTTCCCAACCCCATGGGAATGTGGGCCTTCTGCTCTGAGGTCCCAACCGTGGGTTGCTCAGTTTCATGATGAGGGCCCTCTGCTGTGAGTTCTCTCCGGCCTGGATCCCATAGCCTCGCTGCTCCTGGCCACCTGCTGGGAGGTTCCAACTGCGGGATTCCTCACCTTTTTTCTTCTATGGACCCTCTGTTTTGAGACTCCTCCTGCCTGCCTCACTCCCAGTCCCTTGGTGATGTGTGTCCTCTGGTGTGAGGCCACGTGTGCTGGGTCCCTCGCCTTTGGATGATGTGGCCACACTGGTGTGAGGACACTCCTGCCTGCTTCCTATCCCCTTGATGATGTGGGCCCTCTGGTGAGAGTCTGATCCTGGCTGGGTTCCTCACCCTTCTGTGAGGTGGGCCCTCTGCTGTGAGGTCACTCCTGCCTGGCTGGCACACCCCACCTGGGCAACATCGGCCCTCTTGTGGCACTTGGAGCCTGCTGGGAACCTCCTCCCCTCGGTGATGGGGGCCCTCTAGCGTCAGGCCCTAACTGCTGGGTACCCACATTTTCTGATACGTGCTAAGTGGTGCGAGGACACTCCTGCGAGGTTCCCATCCCCATGGGCATGTGGGCCTTCTGCTCTAAGGTCCCAACACCTGTGTTGTTCACCGTTTCATGATGTTGTCTCTCTGGTGTTAGTTCACTCAGGCCTAGATCCCATAGACTCTGTGCTCTGAGCCGACTGCTGGGAGGTTCCTACTGCTGGATTCCTTACCTTTTTTATTCTTTGGGTCCTGTGTTTTTATGCTCCTACTTCCTGACTCACTCCCAGCCCCTTTGTGATGTAGGTCCTCTGGTTTAAGGCCACATGTACCGGTTTCCTCACCTTTATTGATGTGGCCCCACTGGTGTGAGGACACTCCTGCCTGGTTCCCATCCCCTTGGTGATTGGGGCCCTCTTGTGAGAGTCTGATCCTGTCTGGATTCCTCACACTTCTGGGAGGTGGGCCCTCTGCTGTGAGGTCACTCCTGCCTGGCTGGCACACGTCACGTTGGCGATGTGGGCCCTCAGTTGGGAGTTGGTGCCTGCTGGGAGTCTCCTCCCCTCGGTAATGAGGGCCCTCTGGCGTCAGGCCCTAACTCATGGGCTCCCAAAATTTTCTGATGTGCGCCCTGTCGTGTGAGTACACTCCAGCCAGGGTCCCTTCCCTAGGGGATGTGGGCTTTCTGCTCTGTGGTCCCAACGGCTGGGTTGCTCACAGTGTCAGAATGTGGGCCCTCTGTTTTGAGTTCAGTCAGGCCTGGATCCCATAGCCTCGCTGCTCCTGGCCGCCTGCTGGGAGGTTCCAACTGCGGGATTCCTCACCTTTTTTACGCAATGGGCCCTCTGTTTTGAGGCTCCTCCTGCCTGCCTCACTCCCAGCCCCTTGGTGATGTGTGTCCTGTAGTTTGAGGCCACGTGTGCTGGGTCACTCACATTTCGGTGATGTGGCCCCACTGGTGTGAGGACACTCCTGCCTGGTTTCCATTCCCTTGGTGATGTGGGCCCTCTGGTGAGTGTCTGATCCTCTTTGGGTTCCTCACACTTTTTTGTGGTTGGCCCTCTGCTCTGAGGTCACTCCTGCCTGGCTGGCACACCCCGCATTGGCGACGTCGGCCCTCTGGTAGAAGTTGGAGCTTGCTGGGAGCCTCCTCTCCTCAGTGATGAGGGCCCTCTGGCGTCCGGCCCTAACTGCTGGGCTCCCCACATTTTCTGTTGTGTGCCCACTGGTGCGATGACACTCCTGCTTGGTTCCCTTCCCCATGGGGATGTGGGCCTTGTGCTCTGAGGTCACAACGGCTGGGTTGCTTACAGTATCACGATGAGGGCCCTCTGTTGTGAGTTCATCACTGCCTGGATCCCATAGCCTCGGTGCTCTGGGCCGCCTGCTGGGATGTTCCAACTGCTGGATTCCTCACCTTTTTATACAATGGGCCATGTGTTTTGAGGTTAATCCTGCCTGCCTCGCTCTGAGACCCATGGTGATGTGGGTCTTCTGGTTTGAGGCCACATGTGCTGGGTACCTCAACTTTCGATGATGTGGCCCCACGGGTGTGAGGACACTCGTGCCTGATTCCCAGCCCCTTGCTTATGTGGGCACTCTGGTGAGAGTCTGATCATGACTGGGTTCCTTACCCTTCTGTGAGGTGGGCGCTCTGATGTGAGGTCACTCCTGCCTGGATGGCTCACGTCGCCTTGGCGACGTAGGCCCTCTGTTGGCCACTGAAGCATGCTGGGAGCCTCCTACCCTCTTTAATGAGGGCCCTGGAAGAAACGCATTTGCCCTTTTTGACCAAGTGCATCATTGTCGAAGTTCTGCCTCTTCTCCTATACTTTCAGAGGACTTCCCAGCTACCTCCTGAAATCGTATTCCTGGAATTCTGCCCCGCGTTCAAGTCCTCTTTGCAGCCTTACTTCAATATATTTTTGGACGATAGCTGTCATTTATAACTCTGCAGGTTTGTGAATTACAGTGCCCCTGAGCTCCATTCTTCAACTCGCTTTCTTGTGAGCTGGCCGCAAAACCGCAGGATTGCTTCAGGCCCTAATCTGGTTCCGGCACGGCATGTTGAGCCTTTGGCTAATTCCTCTTCCTGATGGGAAATGAGCATTAAATTTGCTCGTGCAGACACCTACAGCTAATCTCTCATTGGTTCTCCCTATTCCTGTTCATCTTGCTCAGAAATTCCAAACTGTGCCAAACAGGAGGTTAAAGGCACTGACTCTCCAATTGGGGAAAGAGTTAGTAAAGCGTCTGGAATGGTAAAACCGAGTATGAGGGGAAGAAAACTGAGATGCATTTAAAAAGGTTTCCCGGTCACACGGTGGACCATATTCTGGGTTTCCCATGCGTGTTTTACCTGAAGGAAGAATCCCTTAAACCTGGAGAGGTGGGACCCATGCAATGGGTACCATGCAGTATGACTTCAAATGGCCTGCATTTTCTCACCGAACCTCACCAATGCTATCAGCCCAAAGTGTCGAACCTTATGTCTCACTCAGCTCTAGGTGTAGATGTGGTAAATCCAGGTTGCATCACAAGCCCTGAATGAATTATTTAAGAATTGCTCTCTATTTCACTGTCATTGTGTTTGTTTTTGTAGTTTATTTTGATAATGGGATTTATCGGATTTTCTCTGCTGCCTTCATGCAGCTGTACACACACTTGATTCTCTTACGGAGACATATAAATCCATGGATTTGAAGATTCTTACTAGTCATGTGTAATCCTAGGAGTTGAATATGGTGTGTTTAGTCCATTTCGTTGAGCAAGGTGTAAGTCTTGACTATTACATATTTGGCTTATGGAAAGGTATGTGTGCTAATTTCTATCTCTGGTTTTATGCAGCACCCCACCTCACCTTTCCCCATAAGCAAGCATAAGTTGGTGTTCTAAATTTGAGACCCTGTTCTGTTTTGTAATTCAGTTCATGTGTAGCCAAGTTTACATTCCGTGTATTAGTGATATCTTATGATGTTTCATTTTCTGTGTGACTTATTTCACTTAGAATCATCGTACCTGGATCCACTCAATATGCCGCGACGGGCCTGATGACATAGATTTCATTGGTGAGTGATATTCCATTGTACGTGCGTACCACAACTTCTTTAACCATTTTTCACATTCTGGGATATTTAACTTGTACCGTAGACGACGTTCTTGTAAACAGAGCTGTCCCAAACTTTGGGGTGGCTGTGTGTTTTTGATTTTAATTTCCCTAAGCTATAGGACCATATTGGAAGTGACATAGGCTGTGTTGCTTTGTTTCCTACGTGTTTCAGGATACACCATACATTTCTCCAGAGTGGCTGTTGGCAATTTACATCCCGCCCATCAGCATAACAAGGCTCCCTTTTCTCCAAGACCTGTCCTGCCTTTCTGGATTTTACACTTTTTTCAGATGGCCCTTTTGACCGGGGGGCAGTGAGACTTCATTGTAGTGCAGATTTCCTTTACACGCTTGCTTGGTTGGCCAAAAAGTGCGTATGCGTTTTTTCCTGAATATATTCAGGAAAAAACGCATACGCCCTTTTTGGCCAAGTGCATCATTGTCGACATTCTGCCTCTAATCTTATTCTTTAAGTGCAATTCCATTCTACCCCCTGAAATCGTTTTCCTGAAATTCTGCCCCGATTTCAAGTCTTCTTCGAAGACTTACTTCAAAACATTTTTGGACGATAGCTGTCATTCATTACTCTGCAGGTTTGTGAATTACAGTGCCCCTGAGCTCCTTTCTTCAACTCGCTTTCTTGTGAGCTGGCCACAAACCCGAAGGATTGCTTCAGGCCATAATATAGTTCCGGCATGGCATGCTGAGCCTTTGGTTAATTCCTCTTCCTTGTGGGAAATGAGCGTTAAATTTGCATGTGCAGACACCTTCACATGAGTCGTCATGGTGCCCCTTTGCCCCGGTTATCTCTATGGAGGTTGGAGTTGGAGGGCCTCCTCCCTCAAGATCAGTGTGCCCACGGAGCCAACCCTGCAACTTCAGGGCATGGTTGGGGGTTAGGATCACCACGAGGGTTCCTTTTCCCTTAGGAGGGAGGTGGCCTTTTGGGCTGCTGATTTCCAGGTTTTCGGATACTGCCAGTATCTTGGCCAGATGTGGCGGTGGGCCAATCCCCTTGGTGACCGTAGTTTATCCTACCTGGATCGCATTCTTGCATTGTTCCATTTCAAGTGGTCCCAGGTTTTGCACTAATACTCCAATGGCGATTCACCGTTCACCAGGAATGTAAAGGTCAAAGGGTTTAGCTAAATTAGGGAGTTCCAGTGCAAGGGTCTGAATTGACTGCTCTTTCCATTCTTGAAAGGCCACTTCTGCATTCTATTCAAAAGGATCATCACCTTTTCCTTTCAGTGTTTCATATAGAGGCCGAGCTAGTAGACTGTAGTTAGGGATCCAGAAGCAGCAAACCCTGGCCTCCCCAGGAACCCCTAAGCTGTCTTCTAGTTTTAGAAATGGGTAAGGCTGTAAATTGTTTCTTCCCTTTCCTGGGATGGGCTTCTCCGACCTTCTGTGAGAATGAAGCCCAGGCAGGTCACCGTAGTCTGTGATATTTGAGCTTTTTCTTGGACAACTTGTATCCTTTATTGGCTTCGTAGTTCAGAGGTCTCCTTAGTAGGGCTGGCGATCAGAATGTCGTCTGCATATTGAAGGAGTGTTTCCTTTTCCAGAGGTAGAACTTTTAGGTCTTTAGCTGAGCTTTCCCCAAAGATGGTGTGGGAATTTTTGAACCCTTGGGACAACACGGCCCGGAAGTATTGTTTTAGTTGTATGTTGAGTCCTGCCACTCACAAGCCAAAATTTCTTGTGACTCTGGGACTAATAGAATACAAAAGAAGGCATCATTGAAGACTAATACAGAATACCATGTCCTGGTGGTTGGTAGAATGAGCAGCAGGGTGTAGGGTTTAGGAACTACTGGAGGTATATCCTCAGTGGCTTAACTGACTGTCCTGACATCCTTTACCAGGACTCCAGCAGCCCATGGGGCTCTCGAGGTCAGGCCAATCCCAGGATATGGAGCTCACCTGGGCAGGTACCCCAACCCAGCCCACGGGGCTCTCATGTTCAGGACCCTCCCAGGATATGGTGTTCCCTGGGCAGGTCCCCCTGCAGCCCATGGGGCTCTCGTGGTCAGGCCCCTCCCAGGATACAGAGCTACCCTTGCAGGTACCATGGCAGGGCTGGGAACACAGGAACCGTGCATATCGCCCTCATTGCAGAGCACTCCCAGCTCACCTGTCACTCAGATCTGACACAGAGCACCTCAGAGCAGGACTTGAACTAACAAACAGCAGCTCCGACAGGTCTGTGACCCTGGGCATCACTCTGTGTGGCCTCCCTCCACCTGGTCTTCCAGAGACTTCCACTGCACCCGGGGCACCAGGCCTTTGTCTCCACCCACCACCCACCCCTCCTCTCCCTGACTCCTGGGTTCCTCTCATTAGGAGAGGGTTTTCTTGAAGTTGTCTCCCACTCATGGGCCAGATAATATAATTAGAAAACAAGCCAGAGCTGCAGCCCCTTGTCTATCCTGACTCTCAGGAGCCCACACCTGTTCCTTGGACCTGGCCGATTCAGCAAGTTCCAGTTTCTGCAACTGTGAGCCCCTGAGGGGTGATTATTGGCTGGCCTGGGAAGCCTGACCGTGCCGGCCAGCCCTCCCCAGGTGTGCCTGGGTTCAGATCAATATAAACACCGCTCCAGGCAGCAAGAGCCCCTGCAGCTGTGCCTGACGCCATTTTCTCTGCCCTGTCAGCAGTCTTGGGGCTGGACTGGTGGGAGGGAGTGAGAGGCCACGGCTTTGTGGGTGGCCCAGTGTGAGTGGGGCTCTGCTGGACTTTCTGCAACAGTTGCCAAGATGCCACCTGCTAAAGAAGAGGATGTGTCACCCATACCTGCCGCTGGAATTTCTCCCTGGGCAGAGGTGAGTGAGGAAGAAAGCAGTGGGGGCCGGGACAGCAGAGGTATCTCAGGCAGGGAAATGGAAAGCTTCCAGAAGAGCACCCAGGGCCAGGACCATCCTGGCTGGCCTGCGGGCACCAAGTCGGCTGGCATGCTGTCGCTCATGTGGCTCCATGGCCCTTCCTCTAGGCTTTCAAGTCCTTGTACATATTCAGGTGTTTTACCTGGGAAGGGTGGGAACATTTCAGCAGCAGCTGGCCTGGGGCTCAGCCCACGTTTACTCACAGATGCCTTGGCACGGTCCCCCAGCTTTGCAATGAGGACGCTTGTTGCGTGGGGCCTGCTGGCTGAATGGGAGATGATTCCCCACCACTGACCAACTTCAGAATTGCTTACAACTGGAGCAAGTGCCCTGATACGGTTTTCCTCTGTGTAACTGGTGGGTTCTGTTTTTTTTTCTTTTTTTCGTTTTTGGTTCAAGGTAGATTTTATTCCTCTTTTTTGTATTTACAGATATAAGCATGGAAATAATTTATTCATATAAATACATGTATGTGAAGGGAAGAATATTTTCTGTTTTACTTTTTGTAATTTGAATTTTATTTTATTTTTTTATACAGCAGGTTCTTTTTGGTTATCTCTTTTATACATATAAATGTATATATGCCAATCCCAATCTCTCAACTCCTCCCACCACCACCCCCCAACAGCTTTCCCCCCTTGGTGTCCATACGTTTGTTGTCTACATCTGTTGCTCTATTTCTGCCTTGCAAAACGGTTCATCTGTAAAATTTGTCTAGGTTCCACATATAGGCATTAATAGACAAGATTTGTTTTTCTATTTCTGACTTACTTCACTCTGTATGACAGTCTCTAGATCCATCAACGTCTCTACAAATGACCCAATTTCATTCCTTTTTATGGCTTAGTAATATTCCATTTTATATATGTACCACTTCTTTATGCATTCGTCTGTCTGTGGGCATTTAGGTTGCTTCCATTACCTGGATATTGTAAATAGTGATGCAATGAACATTGCGGTGAATGTCTCTTTTTGATTTATGGTTTTGTCTGGGTATATGCCCAGTAGTGGGATTGCTGTATCATATGGTAATTCTATTCTTAGTTTTATAAGAAACTCCATAATGTTCTCCACAGTGACTGTATCAATTTACATTCCCAACAATAGTGCAAGAGGGTTCCTTATCTCCACACCCTTTCCAGCATTTGTTGTTTGTAGATTTTCTGATGATGCCCATTCTAACATGTGTGAGGTGATACACCATGGATGAGTCTATTTCGTTGAGCAAAGAGTAGGTCTTGTCTAGTACATATTTGGCTTATGGAACGGTATGTGTGCTAATTTCAATCTCTGGTTTTATACAGCACCCCAACTCAACATTCCCCTTAAGCAAGCATAAGTGTTTATCTAAATGTGAGACTCTGTTCGGTTTTGTATTTCAGTTTATGTGTAGCCAAGTTTACACTCCCTCTATTAGTGATATCTTATGATACTTATCTTTCTCTGTGTGACGTATTTCTCTTAGAATCATCATATTTAAATCCACTCAATTTGCTGCTACAGGCCTGATGACATTGATTTCATTGCTGAGTGATATTCCGTTGTACGTAAGTAGCACAACTCCTTTATCCATTTTTTTCTTTCTGGGATATTTAATTTGTACTGGACTCGAGTTTCTTGTAAACACAGCAGCCCTAAATTTTGTGCTGGCTGTGTCTTGTTGATTTTAATTTTCCTAAGCTATAGGGCTAAAAGTGGAAGTACCCTAGGCTCTGTAGCTTTGTTTTTCAGATGTTTCAGGATACACCATAAACATCTCCAGAGTGTCTGTTGGCAATTTACATCCCGCCCATCAGCATAACAAGGCTCCCTGTTCTCCATGGCCTGTCCTGTGTTTCTGGTTTTTACACTTTTTTCAGATGGCCCTTTTGACGAATGGGAAATGAGACTTCATTGTAGTGCGGATTTCCATTGCTGGAGTGCTTGGTTGGCCAAAAAGGGCATATGCGTTTTTTCCTAAATATATTCAGGAAAAAATGTTTACGCACTTTTGTCCAAGTGCATCAGTGTCAAAGATCTGCCCCTTTTCACATGCTTTAAATGCAATTCCAATCTACCTCCTGAAATATGATTCCTGCAATTCTGCCTCGTTTTCAAGTCCTCTTTGCAGACTTACTTCAATATATTTTTGCCAATAGCTGTCATTTATATCTCTGCAGGTTTGTGAATTACAGTGCCTGTGATTTCCTTTCTTAACTCGTTTCCTTGAAAGCTGGCCACAGAACCGCAGGTTTGCTTTAGGCCATAATCAGGGTCCGACACGGCACTCTGAGCCTTTGGTTAATTCCTCTTCCTGGTGGGAAATTAGAGTTAAATGTGCCCCTCCGGACACCTGCCTCACTCCCAGCCCCTTGGTTATGTGTGTCCTGTAGTTTGAGGCCACATGTGCTGGGTTCCTCACCTTTGGCTGATGTGGCCCCACTGGTGTGAGGACACTCCTGCCTGGTTCCCATCCCCTTGGTGATGTGGACCCTCCGGTGAGAGTCTGATCCTGGCTGGGTTCCTCACACTTCTGAGAGGTGGGCCCTCTTCTCTGAGGTCACTCCTGCCTGGCTGGCCCACCCCGCCTTGACGACGTCGGCTCTCTCGTGGGAGTTGGTGCCTGCTGCGAGTCTCCTCCCCTTGGTAATGAGGGCCCTCTGGCGTCAGGCCCTAACTCCTGGCCTCCCAAAATTTTCTGATGTGCGCCCTGTGGTGCGAGTACACTCCTGCCAGGTTCCCAACACCATGGGAATGTGGGCCTTCTGCTCTGAGGTCCCAACGGTGGGTTGCTCAGTTTCATGATGAGGGCCCTCTGGTGTGAGTTCACTCCGGCCTGGATCCCATAGCCTCGCTGCTCCTGGCCACCTGCGGGGAGGTTACAACTGCGGGATTCCTCACCTTTTTTCTTCTATGGGCCCTCTGTTTTGAGACTCCTCCTGCCTGCCTCACTCCCAGCCCCTTGGTGATGTGTGTCCTCTGGTTTGAGGCCACGTGTGCTGGGTCCCTCACCTTTCGATGATGTGGCCCCACTGGTGTGAGGACACTCTTGCCTGGTTCCTATCCCCTTGGTGATGTGGGCTCTCTGGTGAGAGTCTGATCCTGGCTGGGTTCCTCACCCTTCTGTGAGGTGGGCCCTCTGCTGTGAGGTCACTCCTGCCTGGCTGGCACAGCCCGCCTGGGCAACATTGGCCCTCTTGTGGCAGTTGGAGCATGCTGGGAGCCTCCTCGCCTCGGTGATGAGGGCCCTCTGGCGTCAGGCCCTAACTGCTGGGTACCCACATTTTCTGATACGTGCTAAGTGGTGCGAGGACACTCCTGCGAGGTTCCCATCCCCATGGGGATGTGGGCCTTCTGCTCTGAGGTCCCAATGGCTGGGTTGCTCACAGTTTCATGATGTGGGCCCTCTGCTGTGAGTTCACTGCAGCCTGGATCACATAGACTTGGTGCTCTGGGCCGCCTGCTGGGAGGTTCCCACTGCAGGATTCCTCACCTTTTTTATTCTATTGGCCCTGTGTTGTGAGGCTACTCATGCCTGCCTCAATCCGAGCCCCTCGGAGATGTGGGTCCTCTGGTTTAGGCCTCATGTGCTGGTTTCCTCACCTTTCTATGATGTGGTCACCCTGGTGTGAAGACAGTCCTGCCTGGTTCTGATCCCCTTGGTGATGTGGGCCCTCTGGTGAGAGTCTTATCCTGGCTGGGTTCCTCACCCTTCTGTGAGGTAGGCCCTCTGCTGTGAGGTCACTCCTGCCTGGCTGTCACACGTCACCTTGTCGACATGGGCCCTCAGTTGGGAGTTGGTGCCTGCTTGGAGTCTCCTCCCCTTGGTAATGAGGGCCCTCTGGCGTCAGACCCTAACTTCTGGGCTCCCACAATTCTCTGATGTGTGCCCTGAGGTGCGAGTACACTTATGCCATGTTCCCAACCACATAGGAATGTGGGCCTTCTGCTCTGAGGTCCCAAAGCCTGGGTTGCTCACAGTTTCATGATGAGGGCCCTCTGTTTTGAGTTCAGTCAGGTCTGGATCCCATAGCCTCGCTGCTCCTGGCCGCCTGCTGGGAGGTTCCAACTGCGGGATTCCTCACCTTTTTTCTTCTATGGGCCCTCTGTTTTGAGACTCCTCCTGCCTGCCTCACTCCCAGCCCCTTGGTGATGTGTGTCCTCTGGTTTGAGGCCACGTGTGCTGGGTCACTCACATTTCGTTGATGAGGTCCCACTGGTGTGAGGACACTCCAGCCTGGTTCCCATTCTCTTGGTGATGTGGGCCCTCTGGTGAGAGTCTGATCCTCCTTGGGTTCCTCACACTTTTGTGAGGTGGGCCCTCTGCTCTGAGGTCACTCTTGCCTGGCTGGCACACCCCGCATTGGCGACGGCGGCCCACTGGTAGCAGTTGGAGCCTGCTGGGAGCCTCCTCTCCTCGGTGATGAGAGCCCTCTGGTGTCAGGCCCTAACTGCTGGGCTCCCCACATTTTCTGATGTGTGCCCACTGGTGCGATGACACTCCTACTTGGTTCCCTTCCCCATGGGGATGTGGGCCTTGTGCTCTGAGGTCACAACGGCTGGTTTGCTCACAGTTTCATGATGAGGGCCCTCTGTTGTGAGTTCATCACTGCCTGGATCCCATAGCCTCGGTGCTCTGGGCCGCCTGCTGGGATGTTCCAACTGCTGGATTCCTCACCTTTTTTATACAATGGGCCATGTGTTGTGAGGTTAATCCTGCCTGCCTCGCTCCAAGACCCATGGTGATGTGGGTCCTCTGGTTTGAGGCCACATTTTCTTGTTACCTCAACTTTTGATGATATGGCCCCACGGGTGTCATGACACTCCTGCCTGGTTCACAGCCCCTTGCTGATGTGGGCACTCTGGTGAGAGTCTGATCCTGGCTGGGTTCCTTACCCTTCTGTGAGGTGGGCCCTCTGATGTGAGGTCACTCCTGCCTGGCTGGCTCACGTCGCCTTGATGATGTGGGCCCTCTGTTGGCCACTAAAGCATTCTGGGAGCCTCCTACCCTCTTTAATGAGGGCCCTGGAAAAAACGCAGATGCACATTTTGACCAAGTGCATCATTGTCCAGGATCTGCCTCTTCTCCTATGCTTTCAAAGCACTTCCCGTCTACGTCCTGAAATCATATTCCAGGAATACTGCCCCGCTTTCAAGTCCTCCTCGCAGCCTTACTTCAATATATTTTTGTATGATACCTGTCATTAATAACTCTGCAGGTTTGTTAACTACAGTGTCCCTGAGCTCCTTTCTTCAACACGCTTTCTTGTGAGCTGGCCGCAAAACCGCAGGATTGCTTCAGGCCGTAATCTGGTTTCGGCACGGCACGCTGAGCCTTTGGTAAATTCCTCTTTCTGGTGAGAAATGAGCATTCAATTTGCCCGTGGAGACACCTACAGCTAGTCTCTCATTGGTTCTCCCTATTCCTGTTCATCTTGTGCAGAAATTGCAAACTGTGCCAAACAGGAGGTTAAAGGCACTGACTCTCCAAGTGGGTAGAGGGTTAGTAAAGCATCTGGAATGGTGAACCCGAGTACCAGGGAACGAAACCTGAGAGCCATTTAAAATGGTTTCCCAGTCTCACAGTGGACAATACTCTGGGTTTCCCATGCATGTTTTAGCTGAAGGAAGAATTCCTTAAACCTGGAGATTATTGACCCATGGAATGGGTACCATGCAGTATGACTAAAAAGGGTCTGAATTTGCTCACCGAACCTCACCAATGCTATCAGTTCGAAGTGTCCAGCCTTATGCCTCACCCAGCTCTGGGTGTAGATGTGGTAAATCCAGGTTTCATCACAAGCCCTGAATCAATTATTTAAGAATTGCTGTCTCTTTCACTGTCATTGTGTTTTGTTTTTGTAATTTAGTTTGATAATGGGATTTATCGGATTTTCACTGCTGCGTTCATGCCGCTGCACAAACGCTTGATTCTCCTACAGAGAAATATAAATCCACGGGTTTTAAGATTCTTACTAGTCAGGTATATTCCTAGGCGTCGAATATGTGGTGTTGAGTCCATGTCGTTGAACAAGGAGTAGGTCTTGACTATTACATATTTGGCTTATGGAACGGCATCTGTGCTATTTTCAATCTCTGGTTTTATGCAGCACCCCAACTCACCTTTGCCCTTAAGCAAGCATAAGTTGGTTTTCTAAATTTGAGTCCCTGTTCTGTTTTGTAATTCAGTTCATGTGTAGCCAAGTTTACATTCCGTGTATTAGTGATATCTTATGATGTTTCATTTTCTGTGTGACTTATTTCACTTAGAATCACTGTAGCTGAATCCACTCATTATGCCGTGATGGGCCTGATGACATAGATTTCATTGCTGAGTGATATTCCATTGTACGTACGAACCACAACTTCTTTATCCATTTTTCACATTCTGGGATATTTAACTTGTACCGTAGATGAGGTTCTTGTAAACAGAGCCGTCCGAAAATTTGGGGTGGCTGTGTGTTTTTGATTTTAATTTCCATAAGCTATAGGACCATAACTGGAAGTGCCGTAGGCTCCGTTGCTTTGTTTTTTAGGTGTTTCAGGAAACACCATACACTTCTCCGGGGTGGCTGTTGGCAATTTACATCCCGCCCATCAGCATAACAAGGCTCCCTGTTCTCCATGGCCTGTGCTGTCTTTCTGGATTTTACACTTTTTTTAGATGGCCCTTTTGACCGGGGGGCTGTGAGACTTCATTGTAGTGCATAATTCTTTAACATGCTTGCATGGTTGGCCAAAAAGGGCGTATGCGTTTTTTCCTGAATATATTCAGGAAAAAACGCATACGCCCTTTTTGGCCAAGTGCATCATTGTCGACGTTCTGCCTCTTTTCCTATGCTTTAAATGCAATTCCAGTCTACCCCCTGAAATCGTTTTCTTGCAATTCTGCCCACTTACAAGTCCTCTTCGCAGCCTTCCTTCAATATATTTTTGGACGATAGCTGTCATTTATAACTCTGCAGGTTTGTGAATTACAGTGCCCCTGAGCTCCTTTCTTCAACTCGCTTTCTTGTGAGCTGGCCGCAAACACACATGATTGCTTCAGGCCCTAATCTAGTTCCGGCACGGCATGCTGAGCCTTTGGTGAATTCCTCTTCCTGGTGGGAAATGAGCGTTAAATTTGCCTGTGCAGACACCTCCAGCTAGTGTCTCATTGATTCCCCCTATTCCTGTTCATCTTGCACAGATATTGCAAACTGTGCCAAACAGGAGGTTAAAGGCACTGAGTCTCCAAGTGGGGAGAGTGTTAGTAAAGGGTCTGGAATGGTGAACCCGAGTAAAAGGGGAAGAAAACTGAGATGCATTTGAAAACGTTTCCCGGTCACATGGTGCACCATACTTGGGTTTTCCATGCATGTTTTAGCTGAAGGAAGAATCCCTCAATCCTGGAGAGTTGGGACCCATGGAATGGGTACCATGCAGTATGACTTCAAAGGGTCTGCACTTGCTCATCGAACCTCACCAATGCTATCAGCCCGAAGTGTCCAACCTTATGTCTCACTCAGCTCTGGGTGTAGATGTGGTAAATCCAGGTTGCATCACAAGCCCTGAATGAATTATTTAAAAATTGCTCTCTATTTCACTGTCATTGTGTTTTGTTTCTGTAATTCATTTTGATAATGGGATTTATCGGATTTTCTCTACTGCATTCTTGCAGCTGTACACACGCTTGATTCTCTTATGGAGACATATAAATCCATGGGTTTGTAGATTCTTACTAGTCAGGTGTATTCCTAGGCGTTGAATATGGGGTGTTTAGTCGATTTCGTTGAGCAAGTAGTAGGTCTTGACTATTACATATTTGGCTTATGGAAATGTATCTGTGCTAATTTCTATCTCTGGTATATGCAGCACACCAGCTTAACTTTCCCTTTAAGAAAGCATAAGTTGGTTTTCTAAATTTGAGACCCTGTTCTGTTTTGTAGTTCAGTTCATGTGTAGCAAAATTTACATTCCGTGTATTAGTGATATCTTATGATGTTTCATTTTCTGTGTGACTTATTTCACTTAGAATTATCGTACCTGAATCCACTCATTATGCCGTGACGGGCCTGATGACATAGATATCATTGCTGAGTGATATTCCATTGTACATGCGTACCACATTTTCTTCATACATTTTTCACGTTCTGGGATATTTAACTTGTACCGTAGACAAGGTTCTTGTAAAAATAGATGTCCAAAACTTTGGGGTGGCTGTGTCTTTTTGACTTTATTTTCCCTAAGCTATAGGACCATAAGTGGAAGTGCCATAGGCTCCGTTGCTTTGTTTTTTAGGTGTTTCAGGGTACACCGTACACTTTTCCAGACTGGCTGTTGGCAATTTACATCCCGACAATCAACATAATAAGGCTCCCTGTTCTCCAAGGCCTGTCCTGATTTTCTGGATTTTTCTCTTTTTTCAGATGGCCCTTTTGACCGGGGGGCAGTGAGACTTCATTGTAGTGCAGATTTCTTTACACGCTTGCTTGGTTGGCCAAAAAGGGCGTATGCGTTTTTTCCTGAATATATTCAGGAAAAAACGCATACGCCCTTTTTGGCCAAGTGCATCATTGTCGTCGTTCTGCCTCTTTTCCTATGCTTTAAATGCAATTCCAGTCTACCCCCTGAAATCGTTTTCCTGAAATTCTGCCCCACTTTCAAGTCCTCTTCGCAGCCTTCCTTCAATATATTTTTAGACCATAGCTGTCATTTATAACTCTGCAGGTTTGTGAATTACAGTGCCCCTGAGCTCCTTTCTTCAACTCGATTTCTTGTGAGCTGGCCGCAAACCCGCAGGAATGCTTCAGGCCCTAATCTGGTTCCGGCACGGCATGCTGAGCCTTTGGTTAATTCCTCTTCCTGTTGGGAAATGAGCGTTAAATTTGCCTGTGCAGACACCTTCACATGAGTCGTCATGGTGCCCCTTTGCCCCGGTTATCTCTATGGAGGTTGGAGTTGGAGGGCCTCCTCACTCAAGGTCAGTGTGCCCACGGAGCCAACCCTGCAACTTCAGGGCATGTTTGGTGGTTAGGATCACCACGTGGGGTCCTTTTACCTTAGGAGGGAGGTGGCCTTTTGGGCTGCTGATTTCCAGGTTTTCGGATACTGCCAGTATCTTGGCCAGATGTGGCGGTGGGCCAATCCCCTTGGTGACCGTAGTTTATCCTACCTGGATCGCATTCTTGCATTGTTCCATTTCAAGTGGTCCCAGGTTTTGCACTAATACTCCAATGGCGATTCACCGTTCACCAGGAATGTAAAGGTCAAAGGGTTTAGCTAAATTAGGGAGTTCCTGTGCAAGGGTCTGAATTGACTGCTCTTTCCATTCTTGAAAGGCCACTTCTGCATTCTATTCAAAAGGATCATCACCTTTTCCTTTCAGTGTTTCATATAGAGGCCGAGCTAGTAGACTGTAGTTAGGGATCCAGAAGCAGCAAACCCTGGCCTCCCCAGGAACCCCTAAGCTGTCTTCTAGTTTTAGAAATGGGTAAGGCTGTAAATTGTTTCTTCCCTTTCCTGGGATGGGCTTCTCCGACCTTCTGTGAGAATGAAGCCCAGGCAGGTCACCGTAGTCTGTGATATTTGAGCTTTTTCTTGGACAACTTGTATCCTTTATTGGCTTCGTAGTTCAGAGGTCTCCTTAGTAGGGCTGGCGATCAGAATGTCGTCTGCATATTGAAGGAGTGTTTCCTTTTCCAGAGGTAGAACTTTTAGGTCTTTAGCTGAGCTTTCCCCAAAGATGGTGTGGGAATTTTTGAACCCTTGGGACAACACGGCCCGGAAGTATTGTTTTAGTTGTATGTTGAGTCCTGCCACTCACAAGCCAAAATTTCTTGTGACTCTGGGACTAATAGAATACAAAAGAAGGCATCATTGAAGACTAATACAGAATACCATGTCCTGGTGGTTGGTAGAATGAGCAGCAGGGTGTAGGGTTTAGGAACTACTGGAGGTATATCCTCAGTGGCTTAACTGACTGTCCTGACATCCTTTACCAGGACTCCAGCAGCCCATGGGGCTCTCGAGGTCAGGCCAATCCCAGGATATGGAGCTCACCTGGGCAGGTACCCCAACCCAGCCCACGGGGCTCTCATGTTCAGGACCCTCCCAGGATATGGTGTTCCCTGGGCAGGTCCCCCTGCAGCCCATGGGGCTCTCGTGGTCAGACCCCTCCCAGGATACAGAGCTACCCTTGCAGGTACCATGGCAGGGCTGGGAACACAGGAACCGTGCATATCGCCCTCATTGCAGAGCACTCCCAGCTCACCTGTCACTCAGATCTGACACAGAGCACCTCAGAGCAGGACTTGAACTAACAAACAGCAGCTCCGACAGGTCTGTGACCCTGGGCATCACTCTGTGTGGCCTCCCTCCACCTGGTCTTCCAGAGACTTCCACTGCACCCGGGGCACCAGGCCTCTGTCTCCACCCACCACACACCCCTCCTCTCCCTGACTCCTGGGTTCCTCTCATTAGGAGAGGGTTTTCTTGAAGTTGTCTCCCACTCATGGGCCAGATAATATAATTAGAAAACAAGCCAGAGCTGCAGCCCCTTGTCTATCCTGACTCTCAGGAGCCCACACCTGTTCCTTGGACCTGGCCGATTCAGCAAGTTCCAGTTTCTGCAACTGTGAGCCCCTGAGGGGTGATTATTGGCTGGCCTGGGAAGCCTGACCGTGCCGGCCAGCCCTCCCCAGGTGTGCCTGGGTTCAGATCAATATAAACACCGCTCCAGGCAGCAAGAGCCCCTGCAGCTGTGCCTGACGCCATTTTCTCTGCCCTGTCAGCAGTCTTGGGGCTGGACTGGTGGGAGGGAGTGAGAGGCCACGGCTTTGTGGGTGGCCCAGTGTGAGTGGGGCTCTGCTGGACTTTCTGCAGCAGTTGCCAAGATGCCACCTGCTAAAGAAGAGGATGTGTCACCCATACCTGCCGCTGGAATTTCTCCCTGGGCAGAGGTGAGTGAGGAAGAAAGCAGTGGGGGCCGGGACAGCAGGGGTATCTCAGGCAGGGAAATGGAAAGCTTCCAGAAGAGCACCCAGGGCCAGGACCACCCTGGCTGGCCTGCAGGCACCAAGTCGGCTGGCATGCTGTCGCTCATGTGGCTCCATGGCCCTTCCTCTAGGCTTTCAAGTCCTTGTACATATTCAGGTGTTTTACCTGGGAAGGGTGGGAACATTTCAGCAGCAGCTGGCCTGGGGCTCAGCCCACGTTTACTCACAGATGCCTCGGCACGGTCCCCCAGCTTTGCAATGAGGACGCTTGTTGCGTGGGGCCTGCTGGCTGAATGGGAGATGATTCCCCACCACTGACCAACTTCAGAATTGCTTACAACTGGAGCAAGTGCCCTGATACGGTTTTCCTCTGTGTAACTGGTGGGTTCTGTTTTTTTTTCTTTTTTTCGTTTTTGGTTCAAGGTAGATTTTATTCCTCTTTTTTGTATTTACAGATATAAGCATGGAAATAATTTATTCATATAAATACATGTATGTGAAGGGAAGAATATTTTTCTGTTTTACTTTTTGTAATTTGAATTTTATTTTATTTTTTTATACAGCAGGTTCTTTTTGGTTATCTCTTTTATACATATAAATGTATATATGCCAATCCCAATCTCTCAACTCCTCCCACCACCACCCCCCAACAGCTTTCCCCCCTTGGTGTCCATACGTTTGTTGTCTACATCTGTTGCTCTATTTCTGCCTTGCAAAACGGTTCATCTGTAAAATTTGTCTAGGTTCCACATATAGGCATTAATAGACAAGATTTGTTTTTCTATTTCTGACTTACTTCACTCTGTATGACAGTCTCTAGATCCATCAACGTCTCTACAAATGACCCAATTTCATTCCTTTTTATGGCTTAGTAATATTCCATTTTATATATGTACCACTTCTTTATGCATTCGTCTGTCTGTGGGCATTTAGGTTGCTTCCATTACCTGGATATTGTAAATAGTGATGCAATGAACATTGCGGTGAATGTCTCTTTTTGATTTATGGTTTTGTCTGGGTATATGCCCAGTAGTGGGATTGCTGTATCATATGGTAATTCTATTCTTAGTTTTATAAGAAACTCCATAATGTTCTCCACAGTGACTGTATCAATTTACATTCCCAACAATAGTGCAAGAGGGTTCCTTATCTCCACACCCTTTCCAGCATTTGTTGTTTGTAGATTTTCTGATGATGCCCATTCTAACATGTGTGAGGTGATACACCATGGATGAGTCTATTTCGTTGAGCAAAGAGTAGGTCTTGTCTAGTACATATTTGGCTTATGGAACGGTATGTGTGCTAATTTCAATCTCTGGTTTTATACAGCACCCCAACTCAACATTCCCCTTAAGCAAGCATAAGTGTTTATCTAAATGTGAGACTCTGTTCGGTTTTGTATTTCAGTTTATGTGTAGCCAAGTTTACACTCCCTCTATTAGTGATATCTTATGATACTTATCTTTCTCTGTGTGACGTATTTCTCTTAGAATCATCATATTTAAATCCACTCAATTTGCTGCTACAGGCCTGATGACATTGATTTCATTGCTGAGTGATATTCCGTTGTACGTAAGTAGCACAACTCCTTTATCCATTTTTTTCTTTCTGGGATATTTAATTTGTACTGGACTCGAGTTTCTTGTAAACACAGCAGCCCTAAATTTTGTGCTGGCTGTGTCTTGTTGATTTTAATTTTCCTAAGCTATAGGGCTAAAAGTGGAAGTACCCTAGGCTCTGTAGCTTTGTTTTTCAGATGTTTCAGGATACACCATAAACATCTCCAGAGTGTCTGTTGGCAATTTACATCCCGCCCATCAGCATAACAAGGCTCCCTGTTCTCCATGGCCTGTCCTGTGTTTCTGGTTTTTACACTTTTTTCAGATGGCCCTTTTGACGAATGGGAAATGAGACTTCATTGTAGTGCGGATTTCCATTGCTGGAGTGCTTGGTTGGCCAAAAAGGGCATATGCGTTTTTTCCTGAATATATTCAGGAAAAAATGTTTACGCACTTTTGTCCAAGTGCATCAGTGTCAAAGATCTGCCGCTTTTCACATGCTTTAAATGCAATTCCAATCTACCTCCTGAAATATGATTCCTGCAATTCTGCCTCGTTTTCAAGTCCTCTTTGCAGACTTACTTCAATATATTTTTGCCAATAGCTGTCATTTATATCTCTGCAGGTTTGTGAATTACAGTGCCTGTGATTTCCTTTCTTAACTCGTTTCCTTGAAAGCTGGCCACAGAACCGCAGGTTTGCTTTAGGCCATAATCAGGGTCCGACACGGCACTCTGAGCCTTTGGTTAATTCCTCTTCCTGGTGGGAAATTAGAGTTAAATGTGCCCCTCCGGACACCTGCCTCACTCCCAGCCCCTTGGTTATGTGTGTCCTGTAGTTTGAGGCCACATGTGCTGGGTTCCTCACCTTTGGCTGATGTGGCCCCACTGGTGTGAGGACACTCCTGCCTGGTTCCCATCCCCTTGGTGATGTGGACCCTCCGGTGAGAGTCTGATCCTGGCTGGGTTCCTCACACTTCTGAGAGGTGGGCCCTCTTCTCTGAGGTCACTCCTGCCTGGCTGGCCCACCCCGCCTTGACGACGTCGGCTCTCTCGTGGGAGTTGGTGCCTGCTGCGAGTCTCCTCCCCTTGGTAATGAGGGCCCTCTGGCGTCAGGCCCTAACTCCTGGCCTCCCAAAATTTTCTGATGTGCGCCCTGTGGTGCGAGTACACTCCTGCCAGTTTCCCAACACCATGGGAATGTGGGCCTTCTGCTCTGAGGTCCCAACGGTGGGTTGCTCAGTTTCATGATGAGGGCCCTCTGGTGTGAGTTCACTCCGGCCTGGATCCCATAGCCTCGCTGCTCCTGGCCACCTGCGGGGAGGTTACAACTGCGGGATTCCTCACCTTTTTTCTTCTATGGGCCCTCTGTTTTGAGACTCCTCCTGCCTGCCTCACTCCCAGCCCCTTGGTGATGTGTGTCCTCTGGTTTGAGGCCACGTGTGCTGGGTCCCTCACCTTTCGATGATGTGGCCCCACTGGTGTGAGGACACTCTTGCCTGGTTCCTATCCCCTTGGTGATGTGGGCTCTCTGGTGAGAGTCTGATCCTGGCTGGGTTCCTCACCCTTCTGTGAGGTGGGCCCTCTGCTGTGAGGTCACTCCTGCCTGGCTGGCACAGCCCGCCTGGGCAACATCGGCCCTCTTGTGGCATTTGGACCATGCTGGGAGCCTCCTCCCCTCGGTGATGAGGGCCCTCTGGCGTCAGGCCCTAACTGCTGGGTACCCACATTTTCTGATACGTGCTAAGTGGTGCGAGGACACTCCTGCGAGGTTCCCATCCCCATGGGGATGTGGGCCTTCTGCTCTGAGGTCCCAATGGCTGGGTTGCTCACAGTTTCATGATGTGGGCCCTCTGCTGTGAGTTCACTGCAGCCTGGATCACATAGACTCGGTGCTCTGGGCCGCCTGCTGGGAGGTTCCCACTGCAGGATTCCTCACCTTTTTTATTCTATTGGCCCTGTGTTGTGAGGCTACTCATGCCTGCCTCAATCCGAGCCCCTCGGAGATGTGGGTCCTCTGGTTTAGGCCTCATGTGCTGGTTTCCTCACCTTTCTATGATGTGGTCACCCTGGTGTGAAGACAGTCCTGCCTGGTTCTGATCCCCTTGGTGATGTGGGCCCTCTGGTGAGAGTCTTATCCTGGCTGGGTTCCTCACCCTTCTGTGAGGTAGGCCCTCTGCTGTGAGGTCACTCCTGCCTGGCTGTCACACGTCACCTTGTCGACATGGGCCCTCAGTTGGGAGTTGGTGCCTGCTTGGAGTCTCCTCCCCTTGGTAATGAGGGCCCTCTGGCGTCAGACCCTAACTTCTGGGCTCCCACAATTCTCTGATGTGTGCCCTGAGGTGCGAGTACACTTATGCCATGTTCCCAACCACATAGGAATGTGGGCCTTCTGCTCTGAGGTCCCAAAGCCTGCGTTGCTCACAGTTTCATGATGAGGGCCCTCTGTTTTGAGTTCAGTCAGGTCTGGATCCCATAGCCTCGCTGCTCCTGGCCGCCTGCTGGGAGGTTCCAACTGCGGGATTCCTCACCTTTTTTCTTCTATGGGCCCTCTGTTTTGAGACTCCTCCTGCCTGCCTCACTCCCAGCCCCTTGGTGATGTGTGTCCTCTGGTTTGAGGCCACGTGTGCTGGGTCACTCACATTTCGTTGATGAGGTCCCACTGGTGTGAGGACACTCCAGCCTGGTTCCCATTCTCTTGGTGATGTGGGCCCTCTGGTGAGAGTCTGATCCTCCTTGGGTTCCTCACACTTTTGTGAGGTGGGCCCTCTGCTCTGAGGTCACTCTTGCCTGGCTGGCACACCCCGCATTGGCGACAGCGGCCCACTGGTAGCAGTTGGAGCCTGCTGGGAGCCTCCTCTCCTCGGTGATGAGAGCCCTCTGGTGTCAGGCCCTAACTGCTGGGCTCCCCACATTTTCTGATGTGTGCCCACTGGTGCGATGACACTCCTGCGAGGTTCCCATCCCCATGGGGATGTGGGCCTTGTGCTCTGAGGTCACAACGGCTGGTTTGCTCACAGTTTCATGATGAGGGCCCTCTGTTGTGAGTTCATCACTGCCTGGATCCCATAGCCTCGGTGCTCTGGGCCGCCTGCTGGGATGTTCCAACTGCTGGATTCCTCACCTTTTTTATACAATGGGCCATGTGTTGTGAGGTTAATCCTGCCTGCCTCGCTCCAAGACCCATGGTGATGTGGGTCCTCTGGTTTGAGGCCACATTTTCTTGTTACCTCAACTTTTGATGATACGGCCCCACGGGTGTGATGACACTCCTGCCTGGTTCACAGCCCCTTGCTGATGTGGGCACTCTGGTGAGAGTCTGATCCTGGCTGGGTTCCTTACCCTTCTGTGAGGTGGGCCCTCTGATGTGAGGTCACTCCTGCCTGGCTGGCTCACGTCGCCTTGATGATGTGGGCCCTCTGTTGGCCACTAAAGCATTCTGGGAGCCTCCTACCCTCTTTAATGAGGGCCCTGGAAAAAACGCAGATGCACATTTTGACCAAGTGCATCATTGTCCAGGATCTGCCTCTTCTCCTATGCTTTCAGAGCACTTCCCGTCTACGTCCTGAAATCATATTCCAGGAATACTGCCCCGCTTTCAAGTCCTCCTCGCAGCCTTACTTCAATATATTTTTGTATGATACCTGTCATTAATAACTCTGCAGGTTTGTTAACTACAGTGTCCCTGAGCTCCTTTCTTCAACACGCTTTCTTGTGAGCTGGCCGCAAAACCGCAGGATTGCTTCAGGCCATAATCTGGTTTCGGCACGGCACGCTGAGCCTTTGGTAAATTCCTCTTTCTGGTGAGAAATGAGCATTCAATTTGCCCGTGGAGACACCTACAGCTAGTCTCTCATTGGTTCTCCCTATTCCTGTTCAACTTGTGCAGAAATTGCAAACTGTGCCAAACAGGAGGTTAAAGGCACTGACTCTCCAAGTGGGTAGAGGGTTAGTAAAGCATCTGGAATGGTGAACCCGAGTACCAGGGAACGAAACCTGAGAGCCATTTAAAATGGTTTCCCAGTCTCACAGTGGACAATACTCTGGGTTTCCCATGCATGTTTTAGCTGAAGGAAGAATTCCTTAAACCTGGAGATTATTGACCCATGGAATGGGTACCATGCAGTATGACTAAAAAGGGTCTGAATTTGCTCACCGAACCTCACCAATGCTATCAGTTCGAAGTGTCCAGCCTTATGCCTCACCCAGCTCTGGGTGTAGATGTGGTAAATCCAGGTTTCATCACAAGCCCTGAATCAATTATTTAAGAATTGCTGTCTCTTTCACTGTCATTGTGTTTTGTTTTTGTAATTTAGTTTGATAATGGGATTTATCGGATTTTCACTGCTGCGTTCATGCCGCTGCACAAACGCTTGATTCTCCTACAGAGAAATATAAATCCACGGGTTTTAAGATTCTTACTAGTCAGGTATATTCCTAGGCGTCGAATATGTGGTGTTGAGTCCATGTCGTTGAACAAGGAGTAGGTCTTGACTATTACATATTTGGCTTATGGAACGGTATCTGTGCTATTTTCAATCTCTGGTTTTATGCAGCACCCCAACTCACCTTTGCCCTTAAGCAAGCATAAGTTGGTTTTCTAAATTTGAGTCCCTGTTCTGTTTTGTAATTCAGTTCATGTGTAGCCAAGTTTACATTCCGTGTATTAGTGATATCTTATGATGTTTCATTTTCTGTGTGACTTATTTCACTTAGAATCACTGTAGCTGAATCCACTCATTATGCCGTGATGGGCCTGATGACATAGATTTCATTGCTGAGTGATATTCCATTGTATGTACGAACCACAACTTCTTTATCCATTTTTCACATTCTGGGATATTTAACTTGTACCGTAGATGAGGTTCTTGTAAACAGAGCCGTCCGAAAATTTGGGGTGGCTGTGTGTTTTTGATTTTAATTTCCCTAAGCTATAGGACCATAACTGGAAGTGCCGTAGGCTCCGTTGCTTTGTTTTTTAGGTGTTTCAGGAAACACCATACACTTCTCCGGGGTGGCTGTTGGCAATTTACATCCCGCCCATCAGCATAACAAGGCTCCCTGTTCTCCATGGCCTGTGCTGTCTTTCTGGATTTTACACTTTTTTTAGATGGCCCTTTTGACCGGGGGGCTGTGAGACTTCATTGTAGTGCATAATTCTTTAACATGCTTGCATGGTTGGCCAAAAAGGGCGTATGCGTTTTTTCCTGAATATATTCAGGAAAAAACGCATACGCCCTTTTTGGCCAAGTGCATCATTGTCGACGTTCTGCCTCTTTTCCTATGCTTTAAATGCAATTCCAGTCTACCCCCTGAAATCGTTTTCTTGCAATTCTGCCCACTTACAAGTCCTCTTCGCAGCCTTCCTTCAATATATTTTTGGACGATAGCTGTCATTTATAACTCTGCAGGTTTGTGAATTACAGTGCCCCTGAGCTCCTTTCTTCAACTCGCTTTCTTGTGAGCTGGCCGCAAACACACATGATTGCTTCAGGCCCTAATCTGGTTCCGGCATGGCATGCTGAGCCTTTGGTGAATTCCTCTTCCTGGTGGGAAATGAGCGTTAAATTTGCCTGTGCAGACACCTCCAGCTAGTGTCTCATTGATTCCCCCTATTCCTGTTCATCTTGCGCAGATATTGCAAACTGTGCCAAACAGGAGGTTAAAGGCACTGAGTCTCCAAGTGGGGAGAGTGTTAGTAAAGGGTCTGGAATGGTGAACCCGAGTAAAAGGGGAAGAAAACTGAGATGCATTTGAAAACGTTTCCCGGTCACATGGTGCACCATACTTGGGTTTTCCATGCATGTTTTAGCTGAAGGAAGAATCCCTCAATCCTGGAGAGTTGGGACCCATGGAATGGGTACCATGCAGTATGACTTCAAAGGGTCTGCACTTGCTCATCGAACCTCACCAATGCTATCAGCCCGAAGTGTCCAACCTTATGTCTCACTCAGCTCTGGGTGTAGATGTGGTAAATCCAGGTTGCATCACAAGCCCTGAATGAATTATTTAAAAATTGCTCTCTATTTCACTGTCATTGTGTTTTGTTTCTGTAATTCATTTTGATAATGGGATTTATCGGATTTTCTCTGCTGCATTCTTGCAGCTGTACACACGCTTGATTCTCTTATGGAGACATATAAATCCATGGGTTTGAAGATTCTGATCAGTCAGGTGTATTCCTAGGCTTTGAATATGGGGTGTTTAGTCCATTTCGTTGAGCAAGGGGTAGGTCTTGAGTATTATATATTTGGCTTATGGAAAGGTATCTGTGCTAATTTCTATCTCTGGTTTTATGCAGCACCCCAACTCACATTTCCCCTTAAGCAAGCATAAGTTGGTTTTCTAAATTTGAGACCCTGTTCTGTTTTGTAATTCAGTTCATGTGTAGCCAAGTTTACATTCCTTGTATTAGTGATATCTTATGATGTTTCATTTTCTGTGTGACTTATTCCACTTAGAATCATCGTACCTGAATCCACTCATTATGCCGCAATGGGCCTGATGACGTAGATTTCATTGGTGAGTGATATTCCATTGTACGTACGTACCACAATTTCTTTATCCATTTTTCGCTTTCTTGGATATTTAACTTGTACCGTAGACGAGGTTCTTGTAAACAGAGCCGTCCGAAACTTTGGGGTGGCTGTGTGTTTTTGATTTTAATTTCACTAAGCTATAGGACCATAAGTGGAAGTGCTGTAGGCTCCGTTGCTTGGTTTTTTAGGTGTTTGAGGAAACACCATACACTTCTCCAGAGTGGCTGTTGGCAAATTACATCCCGCCCATCAGCATAACAAGGCTCCCTCTTCTCCATGGTCTGTGCTGCCTTTCTGGATTTTACACTTTTTTCAGATGGCCCTTTTGACCGGGGCGCAGTGAGACTTCATTGTAGTGCAGATTTCCTTTACACGCTTGCTTGGTTGGCCAAAAAGGGCGTATGCGTTTTTTCCTGAATATATTCAGGAAAAAACGCATACGCCCTTTTTGGCCAAGTGCATCATTGTCGTCGTTCTGCCTCTTTTGCTATGCTTTAAATGCAATTCCAGTCTACCCCTGAAATCGTTTTCCTGAAATTCTGCCCCACTTTCAAGTCCTCTTCGCAGCCTTCCTTCAATATATTTTTAGACCATAGCTGTCATTCATAACTCTGCAGGTTTGTGAATTACAGTGCCCCTGAGCTCCTTTCTTCATCTCGCTTTCTTGTGAGCTGGCCGCAAACCCGCAGGAATGCTTCAGGCCCTAATCTGGTCCTGGCACGGCATGCTGAGCCTTTGGATAATTCCTCTTCCTGGTGGGAAATGAGCGTTAAATTTGCCCGTGCAGACACCTTCACACGAGTCGTCATGGTGCCCCTTTGCCCCGGTTATCTCTATGGAGGTTGGAGTTGGAGGGCCTCCTCACTCAAGGTCAGTGTGCCCACGGAGCCAACACTGCAACTTCAGGGCATGTTTGGTGGTTAGGATCACCACGTGGGGTCCTTTTACCTTAGGAGGGAGGTGGCCTTTTGGGCTGCTGATTTCCATGTTTTCGGATACTGCCAGTATCTTGGCCAGATGTGGCAGTGGGCTAATCCCCTTGGTGACCATAGTTTATCCTACCTGGATCGCATTCTTGCATTGTTCCATTTCAAGTGGTCCCAGGTTTTGCACTAATACTCCAATGGCGATTCACCGTTCACCAGGAATGTAAAGGTCAAAGGGTTTAGCTAAATTAGGGAGTTCCTGTGCAAGGGTCTGAATTGACTGCTCTTTCCATTCTTGAAAGGCCACTTCTGCATTCTATTCAAAAGGATCATCACCTTTTCCTTTCAGTGTTTCATATAGAGGCCGAGCTAGTAGACTGTAGTTAGGGATCCAGAAGCAGCAAACCCTGGCCTCCCCAGGAACCCCTAAGCTGTCTTCTAGTTTTAGAAATGGGTAAGGCTGTAAATTGTTTCTTCCCTTTCCTGGGATGGGCTTCTCCGACCTTCTGTGAGAATGAAGCCCAGGCAGGTCACCGTAGTCTGTGATATTTGAGCTTTTTCTTGGACAACTTGTATCCTTTATTGGCTTCGTAGTTCAGAGGTCTCCTTAGTAGGGCTGGCGATCAGAATGTCGTCTGCATATTGAAGGAGTGTTTCCTTTTCCAGAGGTAGAACTTTTAGGTCTTTAGCTGAGCTTTCCCCAAAGATGGTGTGGGAATTTTTGAACCCTTGGGACAACACGGCCCGGAAGTATTGTTTTAGTTGTATGTTGAGTCCTGCCACTCACAAGCCAAAATTTCTTGTGACTCTGGGACTAATAGAATACAAAAGAAGGCATCATTGAAGACTAATACAGAATACCATGTCCTGGTGGTTGGTAGAATGAGCAGCAGGGTGTAGGGTTTAGGAACTACTGGAGGTATATCCTCAGTGGCTTAACTGACTGTCCTGACATCCTTTACCAGGACTCCAGCAGCCCATGGGGCTCTCGAGGTCAGGCCAATCCCAGGATATGGAGCTCACCTGGGCAGGTACCCCAACCCAGCCCACGGGGCTCTCATGTTCAGGACCCTCCCAGGATATGGTGTTCCCTGGGCAGGTCCCCCTGCAGCCCATGGGGCTCTCGTGGTCAGGCCCCTCCCAGGATACAGAGCTACCCTTGCAGGTACCATGGCAGGGCTGGGAACACAGGAACCGTGCATATCGCCCTCATTGCAGAGCACTCCCAGCTCACCTGTCACTCAGATCTGACACAGAGCACCTCAGAGCAGGACTTGAACTAACAAACAGCAGCTCCGACAGGTCTGTGACCCTGGGCATCACTCTGTGTGGCCTCCCTCCACCTGGTCTTCCAGAGACTTCCACTGCACCCGGGGCACCAGGCCTCTGTCTCCACCCACCACACACCCCTCCTCTCCCTGACTCCTGGGTTCCTCTCATTAGGAGAGGGTTTTCTTGAAGTTGTCTCCCACTCATGGGCCAGATAATATAATTAGAAAACAAGCCAGAGCTGCAGCCCCTTGTCTATCCTGACTCTCAGGAGCCCACACCTGTTCCTTGGACCTGGCCGATTCAGCAAGTTCCAGTTTCTGCAACTGTGAGCCCCTGAGGGGTGATTATTGGCTGGCCTGGGAAGCCTGACCGTGCCGGCCAGCCCTCCCCAGGTGTGCCTGGGTTCAGATCAATATAAACACCGCTCCAGGCAGCAAGAGCCCCTGCAGCTGTGCCTGACGCCATTTTCTCTGCCCTGTCAGCAGTCTTGGGGCTGGACTGGTGGGAGGGAGTGAGAGGCCACGGCTTTGTGGGTGGCCCAGTGTGAGTGGGGCTCTGCTGGACTTTCTGCAGCAGTTGCCAAGATGCCACCTGCTAAAGAAGAGGATGTGTCACCCATACCTGCCGCTGGAATTTCTCCCTGGGCAGAGGTGAGTGAGGAAGAAAGCAGTGGGGGCCGGGACAGCAGGGGTATCGCAGGTAGGGAAATGGAAAGCTTCCAGAAGAGCACCCAGGGCCAGGACCACCCTGGCTGGCCTGTAGGTACCAAGTCGGCTGGCATGCTGTCGCTCATGTGGCTCCATGGCCCTTCCTCTAGGCTTTCAAGTCCTTGTACATATTCAGGTGTTTTACCTGGGAAAGGTGGGAACATTTCAGCAGCAGCTGGCCTGGGGCTCAGCCCACGTTTACTCACAGATGCCTCGGCACGGTCCCCCAGCTTTGCAATGAGGACGCTTGTTGCGTGGGGCCTGCTGGCTGAATGGGAGATGATTCCCCACCACTGACCAACTTCAGAATTGCTTACAACTGGAGCAAGTGCCCTGATACGGTTTTCCTCTGTGTAACTGGTGGGTTCTGTTTTTTTTTCTTTTTTTCGTTTTTGGTTCAAGGTAGATTTTATTCCTCTTTTTTGTATTTACAGATATAAGCATGGAAATAATTTATTCATATAAATACATGTATGTGAAGGGAAGAATATTTTCTCTGTTTTACTTTTTGTAATTTGAATTTTATTTTATTTTTTTATACAGCAGGTTCTTTTTGGTTATCTCTTTTATACATATAAATGTATATATGCCAATCCCAATCTCTCAACTCCTCCCACCACCACCCCCCAACAGCTTTCCCCCCTTGGTGTCCATACGTTTGTTGTCTACATCTGTTGCTCTATTTCTGCCTTGCAAAACGGTTCATCTGTAAAATTTGTCTAGGTTCCACATATAGGCATTAATAGACAAGATTTGTTTTTCTATTTCTGACTTACTTCACTCTGTATGACAGTCTCTAGATCCATCAACGTCTCTACAAATGACCCAATTTCATTCCTTTTTATGGCTTAGTAATATTCCATTTTATATATGTACCACTTCTTTATGCATTCGTCTGTCTGTGGGCATTTAGGTTGCTTCCATTACCTGGATATTGTAAATAGTGATGCAATGAACATTGCGGTGAATGTCTCTTTTTGATTTATGGTTTTGTCTGGGTATATGCCCAGTAGTGGGATTGCTGTATCATATGGTAATTCTATTCTTAGTTTTATAAGAAACTCCATAATGTTCTCCACAGTGACTGTATCAATTTACATTCCCAACAATAGTGCAAGAGGGTTCCTTATCTCCACACCCTTTCCAGCATTTGTTGTTTGTAGATTTTCTGATGATGCCCATTCTAACATGTGTGAGGTGATACACCATGGATGAGTCTATTTCGTTGAGCAAAGAGTAGGTCTTGTCTAGTACATATTTGGCTTATGGAACGGTATGTGTGCTAATTTCAATCTCTGGTTTTATACAGCACCCCAACTCAACATTCCCCTTAAGCAAGCATAAGTGTTTATCTAAATGTGAGACTCTGTTCGGTTTTGTATTTCAGTTTATGTGTAGCCAAGTTTACACTCCCTCTATTAGTGATATCTTATGATACTTATCTTTCTCTGTGTGACGTATTTCTCTTAGAATCATCATATTTAAATCCACTCAATTTGCTGCTACAGGCCTGATGACATTGATTTCATTGCTGAGTGATATTCCGTTGTACGTAAGTAGCACAACTCCTTTATCCATTTTTTTCTTTCTGGGATATTTAATTTGTACTGGACTCGAGTTTCTTGTAAACACAGCAGCCCTAAATTTTGTGCTGGCTGTGTCTTGTTGATTTTAATTTTCCTAAGCTATAGGGCTAAAAGTGGAAGTACCCTAGGCTCTGTAGCTTTGTTTTTCAGATGTTTCAGGATACACCATAAACATCTCCAGAGTGTCTGTTGGCAATTTACATCCCGCCCATCAGCATAACAAGGCTCCCTGTTCTCCATGGCCTGTCCTGTGTTTCTGGTTTTTACACTTTTTTCAGATGGCCCTTTTGACGAATGGGAAATGAGACTTCATCGTAGTGCGGATTTCCATTGCTGGAGTGCTTGGTTGGCCAAAAAGGGCATATGCGTTTTTTCCTGAATATATTCAGGAAAAAATGTTTACGCACTTTTGTCCAAGTGCATCAGTGTCAAAGATCTGTCGCTTTTCACATGCTTTAAATGCAATTCCAATCTACCTCCTGAAATATGATTCCTGCAATTCTGCCTCGTTTTCAAGTCCTCTTTGCAGACTTACTTCAATATATTTTTGCCAATAGCTGTCATTTATATCTCTGCAGGTTTGTGAATTACAGTGCCCGTGATTTCCTTTCTTAACTCGTTTCCTTGAAAGCTGGCCACAGAACCGCAGGTTTGCTGTAGGCCATAATCAGGGTCCGACACGGCACTCTGAGCCTTTGGTTAATTCCTCTTCCTGGTGGGAAATTAGAGTTAAATGTGCCCCTCCGGACACCTGCCTCACTCCCAGCCCCTTGGTTATGTGTGTCCTGTAGTTTGAGGCCACATGTGCTGGGTTCCTCACCTTTGGCTGATGTGGCCCCACTGGTGTGAGGACACTCCTGCCTGGTTCCCATCCCCTTGGTGATGTGGACCCTCCGGTGAGAGTCTGATCCTGGCTGGGTTCCTCACACTTCTGAGAGGTGGGCCCTCTTCTCTGAGGTCACTCCTGCCTGGCTGGCCCACCCCGCCTTGACGACGTCGGCTCTCTCGTGGGAGTTGGTGCCTGCTGCGAGTCTCCTCCCCTTGGTAATGAGGGCCCTCTGGCGTCAGGCCCTAACTCCTGGCCTCCCAAAATTTTCTGATGTGCGCCCTGTGGTGCGAGTACACTCCTGCCAGGTTCCCAACACCATGGGAATGTGGGCCTTCTGCTCTGAGGTCCCAACGGTGGGTTGCTCAGTTTCATGATGAGGGCCCTCTGGTGTGAGTTCACTCCGGCCTGGATCCCATAGCCTCGCTGCTCCTGGCCACCTGCGGGGAGGTTACAACTGCGGGATTCCTCACCTTTTTTCTTCTATGGGCCCTCTGTTTTGAGACTCCTCCTGCCTGCCTCACTCCCAGCCCCTTGGTGATGTGTGTCCTCTGGTTTGAGGCCACGTGTGCTGGGTCCCTCACCTTTCGATGATGTGGCCCCACTGGTGTGAGGACACTCTTGCCTGGTTCCTATCCCCTTGGTGATGTGGGCTCTCTGGTGAGAGTCTGATCCTGGCTGGGTTCCTCACCCTTCTGTGAGGTGGGCCCTCTGCTGTGAGGTCACTCCTGCCTGGCTGGCACAGCCCGCCTGGGCAACATCGGCCCTCTTGTGGCAGTTGGAGCATGCTGGGAGCCTCCTCCCCTCGGTGATGAGGGCCCTCTGGCGTCAGGCCCTAACTGCTGGGTACCCACATTTTCTGATACGTGCTAAGTGGTGCGAGGACACTCCTGCGAGGTTCCCATCCCCATGGGGATGTGGGCCTTCTGCTCTGAGGTCCCAATGGCTGGGTTGCTCACAGTTTCATGATGTGGGCCCTCTGCTGTGAGTTCACTGCAGCCTGGATCACATAGACTCGGTGCTCTGGGCCGCCTGCTGGGAGGTTCCCACTGCAGGATTCCTCACCTTTTTTATTCTATTGGCCCTGTGTTGTGAGGCTACTCATGCCTGCCTCAATCCGAGCCCCTCGGAGATGTGGGTCCTCTGGTTTAGGCCTCATGTGCTGGTTTCCTCACCTTTCTATGATGTGGTCACCCTGGTGTGAAGACAGTCCTGCCTGGTTCTGATCCCCTTGGTGATGTGGGCCCTCTGGTGAGAGTCTTATCCTGGCTGGGTTCCTCACCCTTCTGTGAGGTAGGCCCTCTGCTGTGAGGTCACTCCTGCCTGGCTGTCACACGTCACCTTGTCGACATGGGCCCTCAGTTGGGAGTTGGTGCCTGCTTGGAGTCTCCTCCCCTTGGTAATGAGGGCCCTCTGGCGTCAGACCCTAACTTCTGGGCTCCCACAATTCTCTGATGTGTGCCCTGAGGTGCGAGTACACTTATGCCATGTTCCCAACCACATAGGAATGTGGGCCTTCTGCTCTGAGGTCCCAAAGCCTGGGTTGCTCACAGTTTCATGATGAGGGCCCTCTGTTTTGAGTTCAGTCAGGTCTGGATCCCATAGCCTCGCTGCTCCTGGCCGCCTGCTGGGAGGTTCCAACTGCGGGATTCCTCACCTTTTTTCTTCTATGGGCCCTCTGTTTTGAGACTCCTCCTGCCTGCCTCACTCCCAGCCCCTTGGTGATGTGTGTCCTCTGGTTTGAGGCCACGTGTGCTGGGTCACTCACATTTCGTTGATGAGGTCCCACTGGTGTGAGGACACTCCAGCCTGGTTCCCATTCTCTTGGTGATGTGGGCCCTCTGGTGAGAGTCTGATCCTCCTTGGGTTCCTCACACTTTTGTGAGGTGGGCCCTCTGCTCTGAGGTCACTCTTGCCTGGCTGGCACACCCCGCATTGGCGACGGCGGCCCACTGGTAGCAGTTGGAGCCTGCTGGGAGCCTCCTCTCCTCGGTGATGAGAGCCCTCTGGTGTCAGGCCCTAACTGCTGGGCTCCCCACATTTTCTGATGTGTGCCCACTGGTGCGATGACACTCCTGCGAGGTTCCCATCCCCATGGGGATGTGGGCCTTGTGCTCTGAGGTCACAACGGCTGGTTTGCTCACAGTTTCATGATGAGGGCCCTCTGTTGTGAGTTCATCACTGCCTGGATCCCATAGCCTCGGTGCTCTGGGCCGCCTGCTGGGATGTTCCAGCTGCTGGATTCCTCACCTTTTTTATACAATGGGCCATGTGTTGTGAGGTTAATCCTGCCTGCCTCGCTCCAAGACCCATGGTGATGTGGGTCCTCTGGTTTGAGGCCACATTTTCTTGTTACCTCAACTTTTGATGATACGGCCCCACGGGTGTGATGACACTCCTGCCTGGTTCACAGCCCCTTGCTGATGTGGGCACTCTGGTGAGAGTCTGATCCTGGCTGGGTTCCTTACCCTTCTGTGAGGTGGGCCCTCTGATGTGAGGTCACTCCTGCCTGGCTGGCTCACGTCGCCTTGATGATGTGGGCCCTCTGTTGGCCACTAAAGCATTCTGGGAGCCTCCTACCCTCTTTAATGAGGGCCCTGGAAAAAACGCAGATGCACATTTTGACCAAGTGCATCATTGTCCAGGATCTGCCTCTTCTCCTATGCTTTCAGAGCACTTCCCGTCTACGTCCTGAAATCATATTCCAGGAATACTGCCCCGCTTTCAAGTCCTCCTCGCAGCCTTACTTCAATATATTTTTGTATGATACCTGTCATTAATAACTCTGCAGGTTTGTTAAATACAGTGTCCCTGAGCTCCTTTCTTCAACACGCTTTCTTGTGAGCTGGCCGCAAAACCGCAGGATTGCTTCAGGCCGTAATCTGGTTTCGGCACGGCACGCTGAGCCTTTGGTAAATTCCTCTTTCTGGTGAGAAATGAGCATTCAATTTGCCCGTGGAGACACCTACAGCTAGTCTCTCATTGGTTCTCCCTATTCCTGTTCATCTTGTGCAGAAATTGCAAACTGTGCCAAACAGGAGGTTAAAGGCACTGACTCTCCAAGTGGGTAGAGGGTTAGTAAAGCATCTGGAATGGTGAACCCGAGTACCAGGGAACGAAACCTGAGAGCCATTTAAAATGGTTTCCCAGTCTCACAGTGGACAATACTCTGGGTTTCCCATGCATGTTTTAGCTGAAGGAAGAATTCCTTAAACCTGGAGATTATTGACCCATGGAATGGGTACCATGCAGTATGACTAAAAAGGGTCTGAATTTGCTCACCGAACCTCACCAATGCTATCAGTTCGAAGTGTCCAGCCTTATGCCTCACCCAGCTCTGGGTGTAGATGTGGTAAATCCAGGTTTCATCACAAGCCCTGAATCAATTATTTAAGAATTGCTGTCTCTTTCACTGTCATTGTGTTTTGTTTTTGTAATTTAGTTTGATAATGGGATTTATCGGATTTTCACTGCTGCGTTCATGCCGCTGCACAAACGCTTGATTCTCCTACAGAGAAATATAAATCCACGGGTTTTAAGATTCTTACTAGTCAGGTATATTCCTAGGCGTCGAATATGTGGTGTTGAGTCCATGTCGTTGAACAAGGAGTAGGTCTTGACTATTACATATTTGGCTTATGGAACGGTATCTGTGCTATTTTCAATCTCTGGTTTTATGCAGCACCCCAACTCACCTTTGCCCTTAAGCAAGCATAAGTTGGTTTTCTAAATTTGAGTCCCTGTTCTGTTTTGTAATTCAGTTCATGTGTAGCCAAGTTTACATTCCGTGTATTAGTGATATCTTATGATGTTTCATTTTCTGTGTGACTTATTTCACTTAGAATCACTGTAGCTGAATCCACTCATTATGCCGTGATGGGCCTGATGACATAGATTTCATTGCTGAGTGATATTCCATTGTATGTACGAACCACAACTTCTTTATCCATTTTTCACATTCTGGGATATTTAACTTGTACCGTAGATGAGGTTCTTGTAAACAGAGCCGTCCGAAAATTTGGGGTGGCTGTGTGTTTTTGATTTTAATTTCCCTAAGCTATAGGACCATAACTGGAAGTGCCGTAGGCTCCGTTGCTTTGTTTTTTAGGTGTTTCAGGAAACACCATACACTTCTCCGGGGTGGCTGTTGGCAATTTACATCCCGCCCATCAGCATAACAAGGCTCCCTGTTCTCCGTGGCCTGTGCTGTCTTTCTGGATTTTACACTTTTTTTAGATGGCCCTTTTGACCGGGGGGCTGTGAGACTTCATTGTAGTGCATAATTCTTTAACATGCTTGCATGGTTGGCCAAAAAGGGCGTATGCGTTTTTTCCTGAAAAAACGCATACGCCCTTTTTGGCCAAGTGCATCATTGTCGACGTTCTGCTTCTTTTCCTATGCTTTAAATGCAATTCCAGTCTACCCCCTGAAATCGTTTTCTTGCAATTCTGCCCACTTACAAGTCCTCTTCGCAGCCTTCCTTCAATATATTTTTGGACGATAGCTGTCATTTATAACTCTGCAGGTTTGTGAATTACAGTGCCCCTGAGCTCCTTTCTTCAACTCGCTTTCTTGTGAGCTGGCCGCAAACACACATGATTGCTTCAGGCCCTAATCTGGTTCCGGCATGGCATGCTGAGCCTTTGGTGAATTCCTCTTCCTGGTGGGAAATGAGCGTTAAATTTGCCTGTGCAGACACCTCCAGCTAGTGTCTCATTGATTCCCCCTATTCCTGTTCATCTTGCGCAGATATTGCAAACTGTGCCAAACAGGAGGTTAAAGGCACTGAGTCTCCAAGTGGGGAGAGTGTTAGTAAAGGGTCTGGAATGGTGAACCCGAGTAAAAGGGGAAGAAAACTGAGATGCATTTGAAAACGTTTCCCGGTCACATGGTGCACCATACTTGGGTTTTCCATGCATGTTTTAGCTGAAGGAAGAATCCCTCAATCCTGGAGAGTTGGGACCCATGGAATGGGTACCATGCAGTATGACTTCAAAGGGTCTGCACTTGCTCATCGAACCTCACCAATGCTATCAGCCCGAAGTGTCCAACCTTATGTCTCACTCAGCTCTGGGTGTAGATGTGGTAAATCCAGGTTGCATCACAAGCCCTGAATGAATTATTTAAAAATTGCTCTCTATTTCACTGTCATTGTGTTTTGTTTCTGTAATTCATTTTGATAATGGGATTTATCGGATTTTCTCTGCTGCATTCTTGCAGCTGTACACACGCTTGATTCTCTTATGGAGACATATAAATCCATGGGTTTGAAGATTCTGATCAGTCAGGTGTATTCCTAGGCTTTGAATATGGGGTGTTTAGTCCATTTCGTTGAGCAAGGGGTAGGTCTTGAGTATTATATATTTGGCTTATGGAAAGGTATCTGTGCTAATTTCTATCTCTGGTTTTATGCAGCACCCCAACTCACATTTCCCCTTAAGCAAGCATAAGTTGGTTTTCTAAATTTGAGACCCTGTTCTGTTTTGTAATTCAGTTCATGTGTAGCCAAGTTTACATTCCTTGTATTAGTGATATCTTATGATGTTTCATTTTCTGTGTGACTTATTCCACTTAGAATCATCGTACCTGAATCCACTCATTATGCCGCAATGGGCCTGATGACGTAGATTTCATTGGTGAGTGATATTCCATTGTACGTACGTACCACAATTTCTTTATCCATTTTTCGCTTTCTTGGATATTTAACTTGTACCGTAGACGAGGTTCTTGTAAACAGAGCCGTCCGAAACTTTGGGGTGGCTGTGTGTTTTTGATTTTAATTTCACTAAGCTATAGGACCATAAGTGGAAGTGCTGTAGGCTCCGTTGCTTGGTTTTTTAGGTGTTTGAGGAAACACCATACACTTCTCCAGAGTGGCTGTTGGCAAATTACATCCCGCCCATCAGCATAACAAGGCTCCCTCTTCTCCATGGTCTGTGCTGCCTTTCTGGATTTTACACTTTTTTCAGATGGCCCTTTTGACCGGGGCGCAGTGAGACTTCATTGTAGTGCAGATTTCCTTTACACGCTTGCTTGGTTGGCCAAAAAGGGCGTATGCGTTTTTTCCTGAATATATTCAGGAAAAAACGCATACCCCCTTTTTGGCCAAGTGCATCATTGTCGTCGTTCTGCCTCTTTTGCTATGCTTTAAATGCAATTCCAGTCTACCCCTGAAATCGTTTTCCTGAAATTCTGCCCCACTTTCAAGTCCTCTTCGCAGCCTTCCTTCAATATATTTTTAGACCATAGCTGTCATTCATAACTCTGCAGGTTTGTGAATTACAGTGCCCCTGAGCTCCTTTCTTCATCTCGCTTTCTTGTGAGCTGGCCGCAAACCCGCAGGAATGCTTCAGGCCCTAATCTGGTCCTGGCACGGCATGCTGAGCCTTTGGATAATTCCTCTTCCTGGTGGGAAATGAGCGTTAAATTTGCCCGTGCAGACACCTTCACACGAGTCGTCATGGTGCCCCTTTGCCCCGGTTATCTCTATGGAGGTTGGAGTTGGAGGGCCTCCTCACTCAAGGTCAGTGTGCCCACGGAGCCAACACTGCAACTTCAGGGCATGTTTGGTGGTTAGGATCACCACGTGGGGTCCTTTTACCTTAGGAGGGAGGTGGCCTTTTGGGCTGCTGATTTCCATGTTTTCGGATACTGCCAGTATCTTGGCCAGATGTGGCGGTGGGCCAATCCCCTTGGTGACCATAGTTTATCCTACCTGGATCGCATTCTTGCATTGTTCCATTTCAAGTGGTCCCAGGTTTTGCACTAATACTCCAATGGCGATTCACCGTTCACCAGGAATGTAAAGGTCAAAGGGTTTAGCTAAATTAGGGAGTTCCTGTGCAAGGGTCTGAATTGACTGCTCTTTCCATTCTTGAAAGGCCACTTCTGCATTCTATTCAAAAGGATCATCACCTTTTCCTTTCAGTGTTTCATATAGAGGCCGAGCTAGTAGACTGTAGTTAGGGATCCAGAAGCAGCAAACCCTGGCCTCCCCAGGAACCCCTAAGCTGTCTTCTAGATTTAGAAATGGGTAAGGCTGTAAATTGTTTCTTCCCTTTCCTGGGATGGGCTTCTCCGACCTTCTGTGAGAATGAAGCCCAGGCAGGTCACCGTAGTCTGTGATACTTGAGCTTTTTCTTGGACAACTTGTATCCTTTATTGGCTTGGTAGTTCAGAGGTCTCCTTAGTAGGGCTGGCGATCAGAATGTCGTCTGCATATTGAAGGAGTGTTTCCTTTTCCAGAGGTAGAACTTTTAGGTCTTTAGCTGAGCTTTCCCCAAAGATGGTGTGGGAATTTTTGAACCCTTGGGACAACACGGCCCGGAAGTATTGTTTTAGTTGTATGTTGAGTCCTGCCACTCACAAGCCAAAATTTCTTGTGACTCTGGGACTAATAGAATACAAAAGAAGGCATCATTGAAGACTAATACAGAATACCATGTCCTGGTGGCTGGTAGAATGAGCAGCAGGGTGTAGGGTTTAGGAACTACTGGAGGTATATCCTCAGTGGCTTAACTGACTGTCCTGACATCCTTTACCAGGACTCCAGCAGCCCATGGGGCTCTCGAGGTCAGGCCAATCCCAGGATATGGAGCTCACCTGGGCAGGTACCCCAACCCAGCCCACGGGGCTCTCATGTTCAGGACCCTCCCAGGATATGGTGTTCCCTGGGCAGGTCCCCCTGCAGCCCATGGGGCTCTCGTGGTCAGGCCCCTCCCAGGATACAGAGCTACCCTTGCAGGTACCATGGCAGGGCTGGGAACACAGGAACCGTGCATATCGCCCTCATTGCAGAGCACTCCCAGCTCACCTGTCACTCAGATCTGACACAGAGCACCTCAGAGCAGGACTTGAACTAACAAACAGCAGCTCCGACAGGTCTGTGACCCTGGGCATCACTCTGTGTGGCCTCCCTCCACCTGGTCTTCCAGAGACTTCCACTGCACCCGGGGCACCAGGCCTCTGTCTCCACCCACCAGCCACCCCTCCTCTCCCTGACTCCTGGGTTCCTCTCATTAGGAGAGGGTTTTCTTGAAGTTGTCTCCCACTCATGGGCCAGATAATATAATTAGAAAACAAGCCAGAGCTGCAGCCCCTTGTCTATCCTGACTCTCAGGAGCCCACACCTGTTCCTTGGACCTGGCCGATTCAGCAAGTTCCAGTTTCTGCAACTGTGAGCCCCTGAGGGGTGATTATTGGCTGGCCTGGGAAGCCTGACCGTGCCGGCCAGCCCTCCCCAGGTGTGCCTGGGTTCAGATCAATATAAACACCGCTCCAGGCAGCAAGAGCCCCTGCAGCTGTGCCTGACGCCATTTTCTCTGCCCTGTCAGCAGTCTTGGGGCTGGACTGGTGGGAGGGAGTGAGAGGCCACGGCTTTGTGGGTGGCCCAGTGTGAGTGGGGCTCTGCTGGACTTTCTGCAGCAGTTGCCAAGATGCCACCTGCTAAAGAAGAGGATGTGTCACCCATACCTGCCGCTGGAATTTCTCCCTGGGCAGAGGTGAGTGAGGAAGAAAGCAGTGGGGGCCGGGACAGCAGGGGTATCGCAGGTAGGGAAATGGAAAGCTTCCAGAAGAGCACCGAGGGCCAGGACCACCCTGGCTGGCCTGTAGGTACCAAGTCGGCTGGCATGCTGTCGCTCATGTGGCTCCATGGCCCTTCCTCTAGGCTTTCAAGTCCTTGTACATATTCAGGTGTTTTACCTGGGAAGGGTGGGAACATTTCAGCAGCAGCTGGCCTGGGGCTCAGCCCACGTTTACTCACAGATGCCTCGGCACGGTCCCCCAGCTTTGCAATGAGGACGCTTGTTGCATGGGGCCTGCTGGCTGAATGGGAGATGATTCCCCACCACTGACCAACTTCAGAATTGCTTACAACTGGAGCAAGTGCCCTGATACGGTTTTCCTCTGTGTAACTGGTGGGTTCTGTTTTTTTTTCTTTTTTTCGTTTTTGGTTCAAGGTAGATTTTATTCCTCTATTTTGTATTTGCAGATATAAGCATGGAAATAATTTATTCATATAAATACATGTATGTGAAGGGAAGAATATTTTCTCTGTTTTACTTTTTGTAATTTGAATTTTATTTTATTTTTTTATACAGCAGGTTCTTTTTGGTTATCTCTTTTATACATATAAATGTATATATGCCAATCCCAATCTCTCAACTCCTCCCACCACCACCCCCCAACAGCTTTCCCCCCTTGGTGTCCATACGTTTGTTGTCTACATCTGTTGCTCTATTTCTGCCTTGCAAAACGGTTCATCTGTAAAATTTGTCTAGGTTCCACATATAGGCATTAATAGACAAGATTTGTTTTTCTATTTCTGACTTACTTCACTCTGTATGACAGTCTCTAGATCCATCAACGTCTCTACAAATGACCCAATTTCATTCCTTTTTATGGCTTAGTAATATTCCATTTTATATATGTACCACTTCTTTATGCATTCGTCTGTCTGTGGGCATTTAGGTTGCTTCCATTACCTGGATATTGTAAATAGTGATGCAATGAACATTGCGGTGAATGTCTCTTTTTGATTTATGGTTTTGTCTGGGTATATGCCCAGTAGTGGGATTGCTGTATCATATGGTAATTCTATTCTTAGTTTTATAAGAAACTCCATAATGTTCTCCACAGTGACTGTATCAATTTACATTCCCAACAATAGTGCAAGAGGGTTCCTTATCTCCACACCCTTTCCAGCATTTGTTGTTTGTAGATTTTCTGATGATGCCCATTCTAACATGTGTGAGGTGATACACCATGGATGAGTCTATTTCGTTGAGCAAAGAGTAGGTCTTGTCTAGTACATATTTGGCTTATGGAACGGTATGTGTGCTAATTTCAATCTCTGGTTTTATACAGCACCCCAACTCAACATTCCCCTTAAGCAAGCATAAGTGTTTATCTAAATGTGAGACTCTGTTCGGTTTTGTATTTCAGTTTATGTGTAGCCAAGTTTACACTCCCTCTATTAGTGATATCTTATGATACTTATCTTTCTCTGTGTGACGTATTTCTCTTAGAATCATCATATTTAAATCCACTCAATTTGCTGCTACAGGCCTGATGACATTGATTTCATTGCTGAGTGATATTCCGTTGTACGTAAGTAGCACAACTCCTTTATCCATTTTTTTCTTTCTGGGATATTTAATTTGTACTGGACTCGAGTTTCTTGTAAACACAGCAGCCCTAAATTTTGTGCTGGCTGTGTCTTGTTGATTTTAATTTTCCTAAGCTATAGGGCTAAAAGTGGAAGTACCCTAGGCTCTGTAGCTTTGTTTTTCAGATGTTTCAGGATACACCATAAACATCTCCAGAGTGTCTGTTGGCAATTTACATCCCGCCCATCAGCATAACAAGGCTCCCTGTTCTCCATGGCCTGTCCTGTGTTTCTGGTTTTTACACTTTTTTCAGATGGCCCTTTTGACGAATGGGAAATGAGACTTCATTGTAGTGCGGATTTCCATTGCTGGAGTGCTTGGTTGGCCAAAAAGGGCATATGCGTTTTTTCCTGAATATATTCAGGAAAAAATGTTTACGCACTTTTGTCCAAGTGCATCAGTGTCAAAGATCTGCCGCTTTTCACATGCTTTAAATGCAATTCCAATCTACCTCCTGAAATATGATTCCTGCAATTCTGCCTCGTTTTCAAGTCCTCTTTGCAGACTTACTTCAATATATTTTTGCCAATAGCTGTCATTTATATCTCTGCAGGTTTGTGAATTACAGTGCCTGTGATTTCCTTTCTTAACTCGTTTCCTTGAAAGCTGGCCACAGAACCGCAGGTTTGCTTTAGGCCATAATCAGGGTCCGACACGGCACTCTGAGCCTTTGGTTAATTCCTCTTCCTGGTGGGAAATTAGAGTTAAATGTGCCCCTCCGGACACCTGCCTCACTCCCAGCCCCTTGGTTATGTGTGTCCTGTAGTTTGAGGCCACATGTGCTGGGTTCCTCACCTTTGGCTGATGTGGCCCCACTGGTGTGAGGACACTCCTGCCTGGTTCCCATCCCCTTGGTGATGTGGACCCTCCGGTGAGAGTCTGATCCTGGCTGGGTTCCTCACACTTCTGAGAGGTGGGCCCTCTTCTCTGAGGTCACTCCTGCCTGGCTGGCCCACCCCGCCTTGACGACGTCGGCTCTCTCGTGGGAGTTGGTGCCTGCTGCGAGTCTCCTCCCCTTGGTAATGAGGGCCCTCTGGCGTCAGGCCCTAACTCCTGGCCTCCCAAAATTTTCTGATGTGCGCCCTGTGGTGCGAGTACACTCCTGCCAGTTTCCCAACACCATGGGAATGTGGGCCTTCTGCTCTGAGGTCCCAACGGTGGGTTGCTCAGTTTCATGATGAGGGCCCTCTGGTGTGAGTTCACTCCGGCCTGGATCCCATAGCCTCGCTGCTCCTGGCCACCTGCGGGGAGGTTACAACTGCGGGATTCCTCACCTTTTTTCTTCTATGGGCCCTCTGTTTTGAGACTCCTCCTGCCTGCCTCACTCCCAGCCCCTTGGTGATGTGTGTCCTCTGGTTTGAGGCCACGTGTGCTGGGTCCCTCACCTTTCGATGATGTGGCCCCACTGGTGTGAGGACACTCTTGCCTGGTTCCTATCCCCTTGGTGATGTGGGCTCTCTGGTGAGAGTCTGATCCTGGCTGGGTTCCTCACCCTTCTGTGAGGTGGGCCCTCTGCTGTGAGGTCACTCCTGCCTGGCTGGCACAGCCCGCCTGGGCAACATCGGCCCTCTTGTGGCATTTGGACCATGCTGGGAGCCTCCTCCCCTCGGTGATGAGGGCCCTCTGGCGTCAGGCCCTAACTGCTGGGTACCCACATTTTCTGATACGTGCTAAGTGGTGCGAGGACACTCCTGCGAGGTTCCCATCCCCATGGGGATGTGGGCCTTCTGCTCTGAGGTCCCAATGGCTGGGTTGCTCACAGTTTCATGATGTGGGCCCTCTGCTGTGAGTTCACTGCAGCCTGGATCACATAGACTCGGTGCTCTGGGCCGCCTGCTGGGAGGTTCCCACTGCAGGATTCCTCACCTTTTTTATTCTATTGGCCCTGTGTTGTGAGGCTACTCATGCCTGCCTCAATCCGAGCCCCTCGGAGATGTGGGTCCTCTGGTTTAGGCCTCATGTGCTGGTTTCCTCACCTTTCTATGATGTGGTCACCCTGGTGTGAAGACAGTCCTGCCTGGTTCTGATCCCCTTGGTGATGTGGGCCCTCTGGTGAGAGTCTTATCCTGGCTGGGTTCCTCACCCTTCTGTGAGGTAGGCCCTCTGCTGTGAGGTCACTCCTGCCTGGCTGTCACACGTCACCTTGTCGACATGGGCCCTCAGTTGGGAGTTGGTGCCTGCTTGGAGTCTCCTCCCCTTGGTAATGAGGGCCCTCTGGCGTCAGACCCTAACTTCTGGGCTCCCACAATTCTCTGATGTGTGCCCTGAGGTGCGAGTACACTTATGCCATGTTCCCAACCACATAGGAATGTGGGCCTTCTGCTCTGAGGTCCCAAAGCCTGGGTTGCTCACAGTTTCATGATGAGGGCCCTCTGTTTTGAGTTCAGTCAGGTCTGGATCCCATAGCCTCGCTGCTCCTGGCCGCCTGCTGGGAGGTTCCAACTGCGGGATTCCTCACCTTTTTTCTTCTATGGGCCCTCTGTTTTGAGACTCCTCCTGCCTGCCTCACTCCCAGCCCCTTGGTGATGTGTGTCCTCTGGTTTGAGGCCACGTGTGCTGGGTCACTCACATTTCGTTGATGAGGTCCCACTGGTGTGAGGACACTCCAGCCTGGTTCCCATTCTCTTGGTGATGTGGGCCCTCTGGTGAGAGTCTGATCCTCCTTGGGTTCCTCACACTTTTGTGAGGTGGGCCCTCTGCTCTGAGGTCACTCTTGCCTGGCTGGCACACCCCGCATTGGCGACAGCGGCCCACTGGTAGCAGTTGGAGCCTGCTGGGAGCCTCCTCTCCTCGGTGATGAGAGCCCTCTGGTGTCAGGCCCTAACTGCTGGGCTCCCCACATTTTCTGATGTGTGCCCACTGGTGCGATGACACTCCTGCGAGGTTCCCATCCCCATGGGGATGTGGGCCTTGTGCTCTGAGGTCACAACGGCTGGTTTGCTCACAGTTTCATGATGAGGGCCCTCTGTTGTGAGTTCATCACTGCCTGGATCCCATAGCCTCGGTGCTCTGGGCCGCCTGCTGGGATGTTCCAACTGCTGGATTCCTCACCTTTTTTATACAATGGGCCATGTGTTGTGAGGTTAATCCTGCCTGCCTCGCTCCAAGACCCATGGTGATGTGGGTCCTCTGGTTTGAGGCCACATTTTCTTGTTACCTCAACTTTTGATGATACGGCCCCACGGGTGTGATGACACTCCTGCCTGGTTCACAGCCCCTTGCTGATGTGGGCACTCTGGTGAGAGTCTGATCCTGGCTGGGTTCCTTACCCTTCTGTGAGGTGGGCCCTCTGATGTGAGGTCACTCCTGCCTGGCTGGCTCACGTCGCCTTGATGATGTGGGCCCTCTGTTGGCCACTAAAGCATTCTGGGAGCCTCCTACCCTCTTTAATGAGGGCCCTGGAAAAAACGCAGATGCACATTTTGACCAAGTGCATCATTGTCCAGGATCTGCCTCTTCTCCTATGCTTTCAGAGCACTTCCCGTCTACGTCCTGAAATCATATTCCAGGAATACTGCCCCGCTTTCAAGTCCTCCTCGCAGCCTTACTTCAATATATTTTTGTATGATACCTGTCATTAATAACTCTGCAGGTTTGTTAACTACAGTGTCCCTGAGCTCCTTTCTTCAACACGCTTTCTTGTGAGCTGGCCGCAAAACCGCAGGATTGCTTCAGGCCGTAATCTGGTTTCGGCACGGCACGCTGAGCCTTTGGTAAATTCCTCTTTCTGGTGAGAAATGAGCATTCAATTTGCCCGTGGAGACACCTACAGCTAGTCTCTCATTGGTTCTCCCTATTCCTGTTCAACTTGTGCAGAAATTGCAAACTGTGCCAAACAGGAGGTTAAAGGCACTGACTCTCCAAGTGGGTAGAGGGTTAGTAAAGCATCTGGAATGGTGAACCCGAGTACCAGGGAACGAAACCTGAGAGCCATTTAAAATGGTTTCCCAGTCTCACAGTGGACAATACTCTGGGTTTCCCATGCATGTTTTAGCTGAAGGAAGAATTCCTTAAACCTGGAGATTATTGACCCATGGAATGGGTACCATGCAGTATGACTAAAAAGGGTCTGAATTTGCTCACCGAACCTCACCAATGCTATCAGTTCGAAGTGTCCAGCCTTATGCCTCACCCAGCTCTGGGTGTAGATGTGGTAAATCCAGGTTTCATCACAAGCCCTGAATCAATTATTTAAGAATTGCTGTCTCTTTCACTGTCATTGTGTTTTGTTTTTGTAATTTAGTTTGATAATGGGATTTATCGGATTTTCACTGCTGCGTTCATGCCGCTGCACAAACGCTTGATTCTCCTACAGAGAAATATAAATCCACGGGTTTTAAGATTCTTACTAGTCAGGTATATTCCTAGGCGTCGAATATGTGGTGTTGAGTCCATGTCGTTGAACAAGGAGTAGGTCTTGACTATTACATATTTGGCTTATGGAACGGTATCTGTGCTATTTTCAATCTCTGGTTTTATGCAGCACCCCAACTCACCTTTGCCCTTAAGCAAGCATAAGTTGGTTTTCTAAATTTGAGTCCCTGTTCTGTTTTGTAATTCAGTTCATGTGTAGCCAAGTTTACATTCCGTGTATTAGTGATATCTTATGATGTTTCATTTTCTGTGTGACTTATTTCACTTAGAATCACTGTAGCTGAATCCACTCATTATGCCGTGATGGGCCTGATGACATAGATTTCATTGCTGAGTGATATTCCATTGTATGTACGAACCACAACTTCTTTATCCATTTTTCACATTCTGGGATATTTAACTTGTACCGTAGATGAGGTTCTTGTAAACAGAGCCGTCCGAAAATTTGGGGTGGCTGTGTGTTTTTGATTTTAATTTCCCTAAGCTATAGGACCATAACTGGAAGTGCCGTAGGCTCCGTTGCTTTGTTTTTTAGGTGTTTCAGGAAACACCATACACTTCTCCGGGGTGGCTGTTGGCAATTTACATCCCGCCCATCAGCATAACAAGGCTCCCTGTTCTCCATGGCCTGTGCTGTCTTTCTGGATTTTACACTTTTTTTAGATGGCCCTTTTGACCGGGGGGCTGTGAGACTTCATTGTAGTGCATAATTCTTTAACATGCTTGCATGGTTGGCCAAAAAGGGCGTATGCGTTTTTTCCTGAATATATTCAGGAAAAAACGCATACGCCCTTTTTGGCCAAGTGCATCATTGTCGACGTTCTGCCTCTTTTCCTATGCTTTAAATGCAATTCCAGTCTACCCCCTGAAATCGTTTTCTTGCAATTCTGCCCACTTACAAGTCCTCTTCGCAGCCTTCCTTCAATATATTTTTGGACGATAGCTGTCATTTATAACTCTGCAGGTTTGTGAATTACAGTGCCCCTGAGCTCCTTTCTTCAACTCGCTTTCTTGTGAGCTGGCCGCAAACACACATGATTGCTTCAGGCCCTAATCTGGTTCCGGCATGGCATGCTGAGCCTTTGGTGAATTCCTCTTCCTGGTGGGAAATGAGCGTTAAATTTGCCTGTGCAGACACCTCCAGCTAGTGTCTCATTGATTCCCCCTATTCCTGTTCATCTTGCGCAGATATTGCAAACTGTGCCAAACAGGAGGTTAAAGGCACTGAGTCTCCAAGTGGGGAGAGTGTTAGTAAAGGGTCTGGAATGGTGAACCCGAGTAAAAGGGGAAGAAAACTGAGATGCATTTGAAAACGTTTCCCGGTCACATGGTGCACCATACTTGGGTTTTCCATGCATGTTTTAGCTGAAGGAAGAATCCCTCAATCCTGGAGAGTTGGGACCCATGGAATGGGTACCATGCAGTATGACTTCAAAGGGTCTGCACTTGCTCATCGAACCTCACCAATGCTATCAGCCCGAAGTGTCCAACCTTATGTCTCACTCAGCTCTGGGTGTAGATGTGGTAAATCCAGGTTGCATCACAAGCCCTGAATGAATTATTTAAAAATTGCTCTCTATTTCACTGTCATTGTGTTTTGTTTCTGTAATTCATTTTGATAATGGGATTTATCGGATTTTCTCTGCTGCATTCTTGCAGCTGTACACACGCTTGATTCTCTTATGGAGACATATAAATCCATGGGTTTGAAGATTCTGATCAGTCAGGTGTATTCCTAGGCTTTGAATATGGGGTGTTTAGTCCATTTCGTTGAGCAAGGGGTAGGTCTTGAGTATTATATATTTGGCTTATGGAAAGGTATCTGTGCTAATTTCTATCTCTGGTTTTATGCAGCACCCCAACTCACATTTCCCCTTAAGCAAGCATAAGTTGGTTTTCTAAATTTGAGACCCTGTTCTGTTTTGTAATTCAGTTCATGTGTAGCCAAGTTTACATTCCTTGTATTAGTGATATCTTATGATGTTTCATTTTCTGTGTGACTTATTCCACTTAGAATCATCGTACCTGAATCCACTCATTATGCCGCAATGGGCCTGATGACGTAGATTTCATTGGTGAGTGATATTCCATTGTACGTACGTACCACAATTTCTTTATCCATTTTTCGCTTTCTTGGATATTTAACTTGTACCGTAGACGAGGTTCTTGTAAACAGAGCCGTCCGAAACTTTGGGGTGGCTGTGTGTTTTTGATTTTAATTTCACTAAGCTATAGGACCATAAGTGGAAGTGCTGTAGGCTCCGTTGCTTGGTTTTTTAGGTGTTTGAGGAAACACCATACACTTCTCCAGAGTGGCTGTTGGCAAATTACATCCCGCCCATCAGCATAACAAGGCTCCCTCTTCTCCATGGTCTGTGCTGCCTTTCTGGATTTTACACTTTTTTCAGATGGCCCTTTTGACCGGGGCGCAGTGAGACTTCATTGTAGTGCAGATTTCCTTTACACGCTTGCTTGGTTGGCCAAAAAGGGCGTATGCGTTTTTTCCTGAATATATTCAGGAAAAAACGCATACGCCCTTTTTGGCCAAGTGCATCATTGTCGTCGTTCTGCCTCTTTTGCTATGCTTTAAATGCAATTCCAGTCTACCCCTGAAATCGTTTTCCTGAAATTCTGCCCCACTTTCAAGTCCTCTTCGCAGCCTTCCTTCAATATATTTTTAGACCATAGCTGTCATTCATAACTCTGCAGGTTTGTGAATTACAGTGCCCCTGAGCTCCTTTCTTCATCTCGCTTTCTTGTGAGCTGGCCGCAAACCCGCAGGAATGCTTCAGGCCCTAATCTGGTCCTGGCACGGCATGCTGAGCCTTTGGATAATTCCTCTTCCTGGTGGGAAATGAGCGTTAAATTTGCCCGTGCAGACACCTTCACACGAGTCGTCATGGTGCCCCTTTGCCCCGGTTATCTCTATGGAGGTTGGAGTTGGAGGGCCTCCTCACTCAAGGTCAGTGTGCCCACGGAGCCAACACTGCAACTTCAGGGCATGTTTGGTGGTTAGGATCACCACGTGGGGTCCTTTTACCTTAGGAGGGAGGTGGCCTTTTGGGCTGCTGATTTCCATGTTTTCGGATACTGCCAGTATCTTGGCCAGATGTGGCAGTGGGCTAATCCCCTTGGTGACCATAGTTTATCCTACCTGGATCGCATTCTTGCATTGTTCCATTTCAAGTGGTCCCAGGTTTTGCACTAATACTCCAATGGCGATTCACCGTTCACCAGGAATGTAAAGGTCAAAGGGTTTAGCTAAATTAGGGAGTTCCTGTGCAAGGGTCTGAATTGACTGCTCTTTCCATTCTTGAAAGGCCACTTCTGCATTCTATTCAAAAGGATCATCACCTTTTCCTTTCAGTGTTTCATATAGAGGCCGAGCTAGTAGACTGTAGTTAGGGATCCAGAAGCAGCAAACCCTGGCCTCCCCAGGAACCCCTAAGCTGTCTTCTAGTTTTAGAAATGGGTAAGGCTGTAAATTGTTTCTTCCCTTTCCTGGGATGGGCTTCTCCGACCTTCTGTGAGAATGAAGCCCAGGCAGGTCACCGTAGTCTGTGATATTTGAGCTTTTTCTTGGACAACTTGTATCCTTTATTGGCTTCGTAGTTCAGAGGTCTCCTTAGTAGGGCTGGCGATCAGAATGTCGTCTGCATATTGAAGGAGTGTTTCCTTTTCCAGAGGTAGAACTTTTAGGTCTTTAGCTGAGCTTTCCCCAAAGATGGTGTGGGAATTTTTGAACCCTTGGGACAACACGGCCCGGAAGTATTGTTTTAGTTGTATGTTGAGTCCTGCCACTCACAAGCCAAAATTTCTTGTGACTCTGGGACTAATAGAATACAAAAGAAGGCATCATTGAAGACTAATACAGAATACCATGTCCTGGTGGTTGGTAGAATGAGCAGCAGGGTGTAGGGTTTAGGAACTACTGGAGGTATATCCTCAGTGGCTTAACTGACTGTCCTGACATCCTTTACCAGGACTCCAGCAGCCCATGGGGCTCTCGAGGTCAGGCCAATCCCAGGATATGGAGCTCACCTGGGCAGGTACCCCAACCCAGCCCACGGGGCTCTCATGTTCAGGACCCTCCCAGGATATGGTGTTCCCTGGGCAGGTCCCCCTGCAGCCCATGGGGCTCTCGTGGTCAGGCCCCTCCCAGGATACAGAGCTACCCTTGCAGGTACCATGGCAGGGCTGGGAACACAGGAACCGTGCATATCGCCCTCATTGCAGAGCACTCCCAGCTCACCTGTCACTCAGATCTGACACAGAGCACCTCAGAGCAGGACTTGAACTAACAAACAGCAGCTCCGACAGGTCTGTGACCCTGGGCATCACTCTGTGTGGCCTCCCTCCACCTGGTCTTCCAGAGACTTCCACTGCACCCGGGGCACCAGGCCTCTGTCTCCACCCACCACACACCCCTCCTCTCCCTGACTCCTGGGTTCCTCTCATTAGGAGAGGGTTTTCTTGAAGTTGTCTCCCACTCATGGGCCAGATAATATAATTAGAAAACAAGCCAGAGCTGCAGCCCCTTGTCTATCCTGACTCTCAGGAGCCCACACCTGTTCCTTGGACCTGGCCGATTCAGCAAGTTCCAGTTTCTGCAACTGTGAGCCCCTGAGGGGTGATTATTGGCTGGCCTGGGAAGCCTGACCGTGCCGGCCAGCCCTCCCCAGGTGTGCCTGGGTTCAGATCAATATAAACACCGCTCCAGGCAGCAAGAGCCCCTGCAGCTGTGCCTGACGCCATTTTCTCTGCCCTGTCAGCAGTCTTGGGGCTGGACTGGTGGGAGGGAGTGAGAGGCCACGGCTTTGTGGGTGGCCCAGTGTGAGTGGGGCTCTGCTGGACTTTCTGCAGCAGTTGCCAAGATGCCACCTGCTAAAGAAGAGGATGTGTCACCCATACCTGCCGCTGGAATTTCTCCCTGGGCAGAGGTGAGTGAGGAAGAAAGCAGTGGGGGCCGGGACAGCAGGGGTATCGCAGGTAGGGAAATGGAAAGCTTCCAGAAGAGCACCCAGGGCCAGGACCACCCTGGCTGGCCTGTAGGTACCAAGTCGGCTGGCATGCTGTCGCTCATGTGGCTCCATGGCCCTTCCTCTAGGCTTTCAAGTCCTTGTACATATTCAGGTGTTTTACCTGGGAAGGGTGGGAACATTTCAGCAGCAGCTGGCCTGGGGCTCAGCCCACGTTTACTCACAGATGCCTCGGCACGGTCCCCCAGCTTTGCAATGAGGACGCTTGTTGCGTGGGGCCTGCTGGCTGAATGGGAGATGATTCCCCACCACTGACCAACTTCAGAATTGCTTACAACTGGAGCAAGTGCCCTGATACGGTTTTCCTCTGTGTAACTGGTGGGTTCTGTTTTTTTTTCTTTTTTTCGTTTTTGGTTCAAGGTAGATTTTATTCCTCTTTTTTGTATTTACAGATATAAGCATGGAAATAATTTATTCATATAAATACATGTATGTGAAGGGAAGAATATTTTCTCTGTTTTACTTTTTGTAATTTGAATTTTATTTTATTTTTTTATACAGCAGGTTCTTTTTGGTTATCTCTTTTATACATATAAATGTATATATGCCAATCCCAATCTCTCAACTCCTCCCACCACCACCCCCCAACAGCTTTCCCCCCTTGGTGTCCATACGTTTGTTGTCTACATCTGTTGCTCTATTTCTGCCTTGCAAAACGGTTCATCTGTAAAATTTGTCTAGGTTCCACATATAGGCATTAATAGACAAGATTTGTTTTTCTATTTCTGACTTACTTCACTCTGTATGACAGTCTCTAGATCCATCAACGTCTCTACAAATGACCCAATTTCATTCCTTTTTATGGCTTAGTAATATTCCATTTTATATATGTACCACTTCTTTATGCATTCGTCTGTCTGTGGGCATTTAGGTTGCTTCCATTACCTGGATATTGTAAATAGTGATGCAATGAACATTGCGGTGAATGTCTCTTTTTGATTTATGGTTTTGTCTGGGTATATGCCCAGTAGTGGGATTGCTGTATCATATGGTAATTCTATTCTTAGTTTTATAAGAAACTCCATAATGTTCTCCACAGTGACTGTATCAATTTACATTCCCAACAATAGTGCAAGAGGGTTCCTTATCTCCACACCCTTTCCAGCATTTGTTGTTTGTAGATTTTCTGATGATGCCCATTCTAACATGTGTGAGGTGATACACCATGGATGAGTCTATTTCGTTGAGCAAAGAGTAGGTCTTGTCTAGTACATATTTGGCTTATGGAACGGTATGTGTGCTAATTTCAATCTCTGGTTTTATACAGCACCCCAACTCAACATTCCCCTTAAGCAAGCATAAGTGTTTATCTAAATGTGAGACTCTGTTCGGTTTTGTATTTCAGTTTATGTGTAGCCAAGTTTACACTCCCTCTATTAGTGATATCTTATGATACTTATCTTTCTCTGTGTGACGTATTTCTCTTAGAATCATCATATTTAAATCCACTCAATTTGCTGCTACAGGCCTGATGACATTGATTTCATTGCTGAGTGATATTCCGTTGTACGTAAGTAGCACAACTCCTTTATCCATTTTTTTCTTTCTGGGATATTTAATTTGTACTGGACTCGAGTTTCTTGTAAACACAGCAGCCCTAAATTTTGTGCTGGCTGTGTCTTGTTGATTTTAATTTTCCTAAGCTATAGGGCTAAAAGTGGAAGTACCCTAGGCTCTGTAGCTTTGTTTTTCAGATGTTTCAGGATACACCATAAACATCTCCAGAGTGTCTGTTGGCAATTTACATCCCGCCCATCAGCATAACAAGGCTCCCTGTTCTCCATGGCCTGTCCTGTGTTTCTGGTTTTTACACTTTTTTCAGATGGCCCTTTTGACGAATGGGAAATGAGACTTCATTGTAGTGCGGATTTCCATTGCTGGAGTGCTTGGTTGGCCAAAAAGGGCATATGCGTTTTTTCCTGAATATATTCAGGAAAAAATGTTTACGCACTTTTGTCCAAGTGCATCAGTGTCAAAGATCTGCCGCTTTTCACATGCTTTAAATGCAATTCCAATCTACCTCCTGAAATATGATTCCTGCAATTCTGCCTCGTTTTCAAGTCCTCTTTGCAGACTTACTTCAATATATTTTTGCCAATAGCTGTCATTTATATCTCTGCAGGTTTGTGAATTACAGTGCCCGTGATTTCCTTTCTTAACTCGTTTCCTTGAAAGCTGGCCACAGAACCGCAGGTTTGCTGTAGGCCATAATCAGGGTCCGACACGGCACTCTGAGCCTTTGGTTAATTCCTCTTCCTGGTGGGAAATTAGAGTTAAATGTGCCCCTCCGGACACCTGCCTCACTCCCAGCCCCTTGGTTATGTGTGTCCTGTAGTTTGAGGCCACATGTGCTGGGTTCCTCACCTTTGGCTGATGTGGCCCCACTGGTGTGAGGACACTCCTGCCTGGTTCCCATCCCCTTGGTGATGTGGACCCTCCGGTGAGAGTCTGATCCTGGCTGGGTTCCTCACACTTCTGAGAGGTGGGCCCTCTTCTCTGAGGTCACTCCTGCCTGGCTGGCCCACCCCGCCTTGACGACGTCGGCTCTCTCGTGGGAGTTGGTGCCTGCTGCGAGTCTCCTCCCCTTGGTAATGAGGGCCCTCTGGCGTCAGGCCCTAACTCCTGGCCTCCCAAAATTTTCTGATGTGCGCCCTGTGGTGCGAGTACACTCCTGCCAGGTTCCCAACACCATGGGAATGTGGGCCTTCTGCTCTGAGGTCCCAACGGTGGGTTGCTCAGTTTCATGATGAGGGCCCTCTGGTGTGAGTTCACTCCGGCCTGGATCCCATAGCCTCGCTGCTCCTGGCCACCTGCGGGGAGGTTACAACTGCGGGATTCCTCACCTTTTTTCTTCTATGGGCCCTCTGTTTTGAGACTCCTCCTGCCTGCCTCACTCCCAGCCCCTTGGTGATGTGTGTCCTCTGGTTTGAGGCCACGTGTGCTGGGTCCCTCACCTTTCGATGATGTGGCCCCACTGGTGTGAGGACACTCTTGCCTGGTTCCTATCCCCTTGGTGATGTGGGCTCTCTGGTGAGAGTCTGATCCTGGCTGGGTTCCTCACCCTTCTGTGAGGTGGGCCCTCTGCTGTGAGGTCACTCCTGCCTGGCTGGCACAGCCCGCCTGGGCAACATCGGCCCTCTTGTGGCAGTTGGAGCATGCTGGGAGCCTCCTCCCCTCGGTGATGAGGGCCCTCTGGCGTCAGGCCCTAACTGCTGGGTACCCACATTTTCTGATACGTGCTAAGTGGTGCGAGGACACTCCTGCGAGGTTCCCATCCCCATGGGGATGTGGGCCTTCTGCTCTGAGGTCCCAATGGCTGGGTTGCTCACAGTTTCATGATGTGGGCCCTCTGCTGTGAGTTCACTGCAGCCTGGATCACATAGACTCGGTGCTCTGGGCCGCCTGCTGGGAGGTTCCCACTGCAGGATTCCTCACCTTTTTTATTCTATTGGCCCTGTGTTGTGAGGCTACTCATGCCTGCCTCAATCCGAGCCCCTCGGAGATGTGGGTCCTCTGGTTTAGGCCTCATGTGCTGGTTTCCTCACCTTTCTATGATGTGGTCACCCTGGTGTGAAGACAGTCCTGCCTGGTTCTGATCCCCTTGGTGATGTGGGCCCTCTGGTGAGAGTCTTATCCTGGCTGGGTTCCTCACCCTTCTGTGAGGTAGGCCCTCTGCTGTGAGGTCACTCCTGCCTGGCTGTCACACGTCACCTTGTCGACATGGGCCCTCAGTTGGGAGTTGGTGCCTGCTTGGAGTCTCCTCCCCTTGGTAATGAGGGCCCTCTGGCGTCAGACCCTAACTTCTGGGCTCCCACAATTCTCTGATGTGTGCCCTGAGGTGCGAGTACACTTATGCCATGTTCCCAACCACATAGGAATGTGGGCCTTCTGCTCTGAGGTCCCAAAGCCTGGGTTGCTCACAGTTTCATGATGAGGGCCCTCTGTTTTGAGTTCAGTCAGGTCTGGATCCCATAGCCTCGCTGCTCCTGGCCGCCTGCTGGGAGGTTCCAACTGCGGGATTCCTCACCTTTTTTCTTCTATGGGCCCTCTGTTTTGAGACTCCTCCTGCCTGCCTCACTCCCAGCCCCTTGGTGATGTGTGTCCTCTGGTTTGAGGCCACGTGTGCTGGGTCACTCACATTTCGTTGATGAGGTCCCACTGGTGTGAGGACACTCCAGCCTGGTTCCCATTCTCTTGGTGATGTGGGCCCTCTGGTGAGAGTCTGATCCTCCTTGGGTTCCTCACACTTTTGTGAGGTGGGCCCTCTGCTCTGAGGTCACTCTTGCCTGGCTGGCACACCCCGCATTGGCGACGGCGGCCCACTGGTAGCAGTTGGAGCCTGCTGGGAGCCTCCTCTCCTCGGTGATGAGAGCCCTCTGGTGTCAGGCCCTAACTGCTGGGCTCCCCACATTTTCTGATGTGTGCCCACTGGTGCGATGACACTCCTGCGAGGTTCCCATCCCCATGGGGATGTGGGCCTTGTGCTCTGAGGTCACAACGGCTGGTTTGCTCACAGTTTCATGATGAGGGCCCTCTGTTGTGAGTTCATCACTGCCTGGATCCCATAGCCTCGGTGCTCTGGGCCGCCTGCTGGGATGTTCCAACTGCTGGATTCCTCACCTTTTTTATACAATGGGCCATGTGTTGTGAGGTTAATCCTGCCTGCCTCGCTCCAAGACCCATGGTGATGTGGGTCCTCTGGTTTGAGGCCACATTTTCTTGTTACCTCAACTTTTGATGATACGGCCCCACGGGTGTGATGACACTCCTGCCTGGTTCACAGCCCCTTGCTGATGTGGGCACTCTGGTGAGAGTCTGATCCTGGCTGGGTTCCTTACCCTTCTGTGAGGTGGGCCCTCTGATGTGAGGTCACTCCTGCCTGGCTGGCTCACGTCGCCTTGATGATGTGGGCCCTCTGTTGGCCACTAAAGCATTCTGGGAGCCTCCTACCCTCTTTAATGAGGGCCCTGGAAAAAACGCAGATGCACATTTTGACCAAGTGCATCATTGTCCAGGATCTGCCTCTTCTCCTATGCTTTCAGAGCACTTCCCGTCTACGTCCTGAAATCATATTCCAGGAATACTGCCCCGCTTTCAAGTCCTCCTCGCAGCCTTACTTCAATATATTTTTGTATGATACCTGTCATTAATAACTCTGCAGGTTTGTTAAATACAGTGTCCCTGAGCTCCTTTCTTCAACACGCTTTCTTGTGAGCTGGCCGCAAAACCGCAGGATTGCTTCAGGCCGTAATCTGGTTTCGGCACGGCACGCTGAGCCTTTGGTAAATTCCTCTTTCTGGTGAGAAATGAGCATTCAATTTGCCCGTGGAGACACCTACAGCTAGTCTCTCATTGGTTCTCCCTATTCCTGTTCATCTTGTGCAGAAATTGCAAACTGTGCCAAACAGGAGGTTAAAGGCACTGACTCTCCAAGTGGGTAGAGGGTTAGTAAAGCATCTGGAATGGTGAACCCGAGTACCAGGGAACGAAACCTGAGAGCCATTTAAAATGGTTTCCCAGTCTCACAGTGGACAATACTCTGGGTTTCCCATGCATGTTTTAGCTGAAGGAAGAATTCCTTAAACCTGGAGATTATTGACCCATGGAATGGGTACCATGCAGTATGACTAAAAAGGGTCTGAATTTGCTCACCGAACCTCACCAATGCTATCAGTTCGAAGTGTCCAGCCTTATGCCTCACCCAGCTCTGGGTGTAGATGTGGTAAATCCAGGTTTCATCACAAGCCCTGAATCAATTATTTAAGAATTGCTGTCTCTTTCACTGTCATTGTGTTTTGTTTTTGTAATTTAGTTTGATAATGGGATTTATCGGATTTTCACTGCTGCGTTCATGCCGCTGCACAAACGCTTGATTCTCCTACAGAGAAATATAAATCCACGGGTTTTAAGATTCTTACTAGTCAGGTATATTCCTAGGCGTCGAATATGTGGTGTTGAGTCCATGTCGTTGAACAAGGAGTAGGTCTTGACTATTACATATTTGGCTTATGGAACGGTATCTGTGCTATTTTCAATCTCTGGTTTTATGCAGCACCCCAACTCACCTTTGCCCTTAAGCAAGCATAAGTTGGTTTTCTAAATTTGAGTCCCTGTTCTGTTTTGTAATTCAGTTCATGTGTAGCCAAGTTTACATTCCGTGTATTAGTGATATCTTATGATGTTTCATTTTCTGTGTGACTTATTTCACTTAGAATCACTGTAGCTGAATCCACTCATTATGCCGTGATGGGCCTGATGACATAGATTTCATTGCTGAGTGATATTCCATTGTATGTACGAACCACAACTTCTTTATCCATTTTTCACATTCTGGGATATTTAACTTGTACCGTAGATGAGGTTCTTGTAAACAGAGCCGTCCGAAAATTTGGGGTGGCTGTGTGTTTTTGATTTTAATTTCCCTAAGCTATAGGACCATAACTGGAAGTGCCGTAGGCTCCGTTGCTTTGTTTTTTAGGTGTTTCAGGAAACAGCATACACTTCTCCGGGGTGGCTGTTGGCAATTTACATCCCGCCCATCAGCATAACAAGGCTCCCTGTTCTCCGTGGCCTGTGCTGTCTTTCTGGATTTTACACTTTTTTTAGATGGCCCTTTTGACCGGGGGGCTGTGAGACTTCATTGTAGTGCATAATTCTTTAACATGCTTGCATGGTTGGCCAAAAAGGGCGTATGCGTTTTTTCCTGAAAAAACGCATACGCCCTTTTTGGCCAAGTGCATCATTGTCGACGTTCTGCTTCTTTTCCTATGCTTTAAATGCAATTCCAGTCTACCCCCTGAAATCGTTTTCTTGCAATTCTGCCCACTTACAAGTCCTCTTCGCAGCCTTCCTTCAATATATTTTTGGACGATAGCTGTCATTTATAACTCTGCAGGTTTGTGAATTACAGTGCCCCTGAGCTCCTTTCTTCAACTCGCTTTCTTGTGAGCTGGCCGCAAACACACATGATTGCTTCAGGCCCTAATCTGGTTCCGGCATGGCATGCTGAGCCTTTGGTGAATTCCTCTTCCTGGTGGGAAATGAGCGTTAAATTTGCCTGTGCAGACACCTCCAGCTAGTGTCTCATTGATTCCCCCTATTCCTGTTCATCTTGCGCAGATATTGCAAACTGTGCCAAACAGGAGGTTAAAGGCACTGAGTCTCCAAGTGGGGAGAGTGTTAGTAAAGGGTCTGGAATGGTGAACCCGAGTAAAAGGGGAAGAAAACTGAGATGCATTTGAAAACGTTTCCCGGTCACATGGTGCACCATACTTGGGTTTTCCATGCATGTTTTAGCTGAAGGAAGAATCCCTCAATCCTGGAGAGTTGGGACCCATGGAATGGGTACCATGCAGTATGACTTCAAAGGGTCTGCACTTGCTCATCGAACCTCACCAATGCTATCAGCCCGAAGTGTCCAACCTTATGTCTCACTCAGCTCTGGGTGTAGATGTGGTAAATCCAGGTTGCATCACAAGCCCTGAATGAATTATTTAAAAATTGCTCTCTATTTCACTGTCATTGTGTTTTGTTTCTGTAATTCATTTTGATAATGGGATTTATCGGATTTTCTCTGCTGCATTCTTGCAGCTGTACACACGCTTGATTCTCTTATGGAGACATATAAATCCATGGGTTTGAAGATTCTGATCAGTCAGGTGTATTCCTAGGCTTTGAATATGGGGTGTTTAGTCCATTTCGTTGAGCAAGGGGTAGGTCTTGAGTATTATATATTTGGCTTATGGAAAGGTATCTGTGCTAATTTCTATCTCTGGTTTTATGCAGCACCCCAACTCACATTTCCCCTTAAGCAAGCATAAGTTGGTTTTCTAAATTTGAGACCCTGTTCTGTTTTGTAATTCAGTTCATGTGTAGCCAAGTTTACATTCCTTGTATTAGTGATATCTTATGATGTTTCATTTTCTGTGTGACTTATTCCACTTAGAATCATCGTACCTGAATCCACTCATTATGCCGCAATGGGCCTGATGACGTAGATTTCATTGGTGAGTGATATTCCATTGTACGTACGTACCACAATTTCTTTATCCATTTTTCGCTTTCTTGGATATTTAACTTGTACCGTAGACGAGGTTCTTGTAAACAGAGCCGTCCGAAACTTTGGGGTGGCTGTGTGTTTTTGATTTTAATTTCACTAAGCTATAGGACCATAAGTGGAAGTGCTGTAGGCTCCGTTGCTTGGTTTTTTAGGTGTTTGAGGAAACACCATACACTTCTCCAGAGTGGCTGTTGGCAAATTACATCCCGCCCATCAGCATAACAAGGCTCCCTCTTCTCCATGGTCTGTGCTGCCTTTCTGGATTTTACACTTTTTTCAGATGGCCCTTTTGACCGGGGCGCAGTGAGACTTCATTGTAGTGCAGATTTCCTTTACACGCTTGCTTGGTTGGCCAAAAAGGGCGTATGCGTTTTTTCCTGAATATATTCAGGAAAAAACGCATACGCCCTTTTTGGCCAAGTGCATCATTGTCGTCGTTCTGCCTCTTTTGCTATGCTTTAAATGCAATTCCAGTCTACCCCTGAAATCGTTTTCCTGAAATTCTGCCCCACTTTCAAGTCCTCTTCGCAGCCTTCCTTCAATATATTTTTAGACCATAGCTGTCATTCATAACTCTGCAGGTTTGTGAATTACAGTGCCCCTGAGCTCCTTTCTTCATCTCGCTTTCTTGTGAGCTGGCCGCAAACCCGCAGGAATGCTTCAGGCCCTAATCTGGTCCTGGCACGGCATGCTGAGCCTTTGGATAATTCCTCTTCCTGGTGGGAAATGAGCGTTAAATTTGCCCGTGCAGACACCTTCACACGAGTCGTCATGGTGCCCCTTTGCCCCGGTTATCTCTATGGAGGTTGGAGTTGGAGGGCCTCCTCACTCAAGGTCAGTGTGCCCACGGAGCCAACACTGCAACTTCAGGGCATGTTTGGTGGTTAGGATCACCACGTGGGGTCCTTTTACCTTAGGAGGGAGGTGGCCTTTTGGGCTGCTGATTTCCATGTTTTCGGATACTGCCAGTATCTTGGCCAGATGTGGCGGTGGGCCAATCCCCTTGGTGACCATAGTTTATCCTACCTGGATCGCATTCTTGCATTGTTCCATTTCAAGTGGTCCCAGGTTTTGCACTAATACTCCAATGGCGATTCACCGTTCACCAGGAATGTAAAGGTCAAAGGGTTTAGCTAAATTAGGGAGTTCCTGTGCAAGGGTCTGAATTGACTGCTCTTTCCATTCTTGAAAGGCCACTTCTGCATTCTATTCAAAAGGATCATCACCTTTTCCTTTCAGTGTTTCATATAGAGGCCGAGCTAGTAGACTGTAGTTAGGGATCCAGAAGCAGCAAACCCTGGCCTCCCCAGGAACCCCTAAGCTGTCTTCTAGATTTAGAAATGGGTAAGGCTGTAAATTGTTTCTTCCCTTTCCTGGGATGGGCTTCTCCGACCTTCTGTGAGAATGAAGCCCAGGCAGGTCACCGTAGTCTGTGATACTTGAGCTTTTTCTTGGACAACTTGTATCCTTTATTGGCTTGGTAGTTCAGAGGTCTCCTTAGTAGGGCTGGCGATCAGAATGTCGTCTGCATATTGAAGGAGTGTTTCCTTTTCCAGAGGTAGAACTTTTAGGTCTTTAGCTGAGCTTTCCCCAAAGATGGTGTGGGAATTTTTGAACCCTTGGGACAACACGGCCCGGAAGTATTGTTTTAGTTGTATGTTGAGTCCTGCCACTCACAAGCCAAAATTTCTTGTGACTCTGGGACTAATAGAATACAAAAGAAGGCATCATTGAAGACTAATACAGAATACCATGTCCTGGTGGTTGGTAGAATGAGCAGCAGGGTGTAGGGTTTAGGAACTACTGGAGGTATATCCTCAGTGGCTTAACTGACTGTCCTGACATCCTTTACCAGGACTCCAGCAGCCCATGGGGCTCTCGAGGTCAGGCCAATCCCAGGATATGGAGCTCACCTGGGCAGGTACCCCAACCCAGCCCACGGGGCTCTCATGTTCAGGACCCTCCCAGGATATGGTGTTCCCTGGGCAGGTCCCCCTGCAGCCCATGGGGCTCTCGTGGTCAGGCCCCTCCCAGGATACAGAGCTACCCTTGCAGGTACCATGGCAGGGCTGGGAACACAGGAACCGTGCATATCGCCCTCATTGCAGAGCACTCCCAGCTCACCTGTCACTCAGATCTGACACAGAGCACCTCAGAGCAGGACTTGAACTAACAAACAGCAGCTCCGACAGGTCTGTGACCCTGGGCATCACTCTGTGTGGCCTCCCTCCACCTGGTCTTCCAGAGACTTCCACTGCACCCGGGGCACCAGGCCTCTGTCTCCACCCACCAGCCACCCCTCCTCTCCCTGACTCCTGGGTTCCTCTCATTAGGAGAGGGTTTTCTTGAAGTTGTCTCCCACTCATGGGCCAGATAATATAATTAGAAAACAAGCCAGAGCTGCAGCCCCTTGTCTATCCTGACTCTCAGGAGCCCACACCTGTTCCTTGGACCTGGCCGATTCAGCAAGTTCCAGTTTCTGCAACTGTGAGCCCCTGAGGGGTGATTATTGGCTGGCCTGGGAAGCCTGACCGTGCCGGCCAGCCCTCCCCAGGTGTGCCTGGGTTCAGATCAATATAAACACCGCTCCAGGCAGCAAGAGCCCCTGCAGCTGTGCCTGACGCCATTTTCTCTGCCCTGTCAGCAGTCTTGGGGCTGGACTGGTGGGAGGGAGTGAGAGGCCACGGCTTTGTGGGTGGCCCAGTGTGAGTGGGGCTCTGCTGGACTTTCTGCAGCAGTTGCCAAGATGCCACCTGCTAAAGAAGAGGATGTGTCACCCATACCTGCCGCTGGAATTTCTCCCTGGGCAGAGGTGAGTGAGGAAGAAAGCAGTGGGGGCCGGGACAGCAGGGGTATCGCAGGTAGGGAAATGGAAAGCTTCCAGAAGAGCACCGAGGGCCAGGACCACCCTGGCTGGCCTGTAGGTACCAAGTCGGCTGGCATGCTGTCGCTCATGTGGCTCCATGGCCCTTCCTCTAGGCTTTCAAGTCCTTGTACATATTCAGGTGTTTTACCTGGGAAGGGTGGGAACATTTCAGCAGCAGCTGGCCTGGGGCTCAGCCCACGTTTACTCACAGATGCCTCGGCACGGTCCCCCAGCTTTGCAATGAGGACGCTTGTTGCATGGGGCCTGCTGGCTGAATGGGAGATGATTCCCCACCACTGACCAACTTCAGAATTGCTTACAACTGGAGCAAGTGCCCTGATACGGTTTTCCTCTGTGTAACTGGTGGGTTCTGTTTTTTTTTCTTTTTTTCGTTTTTGGTTCAAGGTAGATTTTATTCCTCTTTTTTGTATTTACAGATATAAGCATGGAAATAATTTATTCATATAAATACATGTATGTGAAGGGAAGAATATTTTCTCTGTTTTACTTTTTGTAATTTGAATTTTATTTTATTTTTTTATACAGCAGGTTCTTTTTGGTTATCTCTTTTATACATATAAATGTATATATGCCAATCCCAATCTCTCAACTCCTCCCACCACCACCCCCCAACAGCTTTCCCCCCTTGGTGTCCATACGTTTGTTGTCTACATCTGTTGCTCTATTTCTGCCTTGCAAAACGGTTCATCTGTAAAATTTGTCTAGGTTCCACATATAGGCATTAATAGACAAGATTTGTTTTTCTATTTCTGACTTACTTCACTCTGTATGACAGTCTCTAGATCCATCAACGTCTCTACAAATGACCCAATTTCATTCCTTTTTATGGCTTAGTAATATTCCATTTTATATATGTACCACTTCTTTATGCATTCGTCTGTCTGTGGGCATTTAGGTTGCTTCCATTACCTGGATATTGTAAATAGTGATGCAATGAACATTGCGGTGAATGTCTCTTTTTGATTTATGGTTTTGTCTGGGTATATGCCCAGTAGTGGGATTGCTGTATCATATGGTAATTCTATTCTTAGTTTTATAAGAAACTCCATAATGTTCTCCACAGTGACTGTATCAATTTACATTCCCAACAATAGTGCAAGAGGGTTCCTTATCTCCACACCCTTTCCAGCATTTGTTGTTTGTAGATTTTCTGATGATGCCCATTCTAACATGTGTGAGGTGATACACCATGGATGAGTCTATTTCGTTGAGCAAAGAGTAGGTCTTGTCTAGTACATATTTGGCTTATGGAACGGTATGTGTGCTAATTTCAATCTCTGGTTTTATACAGCACCCCAACTCAACATTCCCCTTAAGCAAGCATAAGTGTTTATCTAAATGTGAGACTCTGTTCGGTTTTGTATTTCAGTTTATGTGTAGCCAAGTTTACACTCCCTCTATTAGTGATATCTTATGATACTTATCTTTCTCTGTGTGACGTATTTCTCTTAGAATCATCATATTTAAATCCACTCAATTTGCTGCTACAGGCCTGATGACATTGATTTCATTGCTGAGTGATATTCCATTGTACGTAAGTAGCACAACTCCTTTATCCATTTTTTTCTTTCTGGGATATTTAATTTGTACTGGACTCGAGTTTCTTGTAAACACAGCAGCCCTAAATTTTGTGCTGGCTGTGTCTTGTTGATTTTAATTTTCCTAAGCTATAGGGCTAAAAGTGGAAGTACCCTAGGCTCTGTAGCTTTGTTTTTCAGATGTTTCAGGATACACCATAAACATCTCCAGAGTGTCTGTTGGCAATTTACATCCCGCCCATCAGCATAACAAGGCTCCCTGTTCTCCATGGCCTGTCCTGTGTTTCTGGTTTTTACACTTTTTTCAGATGGCCCTTTTGACGAATGGGAAATGAGACTTCATTGTAGTGCGGATTTCCATTGCTGGAGTGCTTGGTTGGCCAAAAAGGGCATATGCGTTTTTTCCTGAATATATTCAGGAAAAAATGTTTACGCACTTTTGTCCAAGTGCATCAGTGTCAAAGATCTGCCGCTTTTCACATGCTTTAAATGCAATTCCAATCTACCTCCTGAAATATGATTCCTGCAATTCTGCCTCGTTTTCAAGTCCTCTTTGCAGACTTACTTCAATATATTTTTGCCAATAGCTGTCATTTATATCTCTGCAGGTTTGTGAATTACAGTGCCCGTGATTTCCTTTCTTAACTCGTTTCCTTGAAAGCTGGCCACAGAACCGCAGGTTTGCTGTAGGCCATAATCAGGGTCCGACACGGCACTCTGAGCCTTTGGTTAATTCCTCTTCCTGGTGGGAAATTAGAGTTAAATGTGCCCCTCCGGACACCTGCCTCACTCCCAGCCCCTTGGTTATGTGTGTCCTGTAGTTTGAGGTCACATGTGCTGGGTTCCTCACCTTTGGCTGATGTGGCCCCACTGGTGTGAGGACACTCCTGCCTGGTTCCCATCCCCTTGGTGATGTGGACCCTCCGGTGAGAGTCTGATCCTGGCTGGGTTCCTCACACTTCTGAGAGGTGGGCCCTCTTCTCTGAGGTCACTCCTGCCTGGCTGGCCCACCCCGCCTTGACGACATCGGCTCTCTCGTGGGAGTTGGTGCCTGCTGCGAGTCTCCTCCCCTTGGTAATGAGGGCCCTCTGGCGTCAGGCCCTAACTCCTGGCCTCCCAAAATTTTCTGATGTGCGCCCTGTGGTGCGAGTACACTCCTACCAGGTTCCCAACAACATGGGAATGTGGGCCTTCTGCTCTGAGGTCCCAACGGTGGGTTGCTCAGTTTCATGATGAGGGCCCTCTGGTGTGAGTTCACTCCGGCCTGGATCCCATAGCCTCGCTGCTCCTGGCCACCTGCGGGGAGGTTACAACTGCGGGATTCCTCACCTTTTTTCTTCTATGGGCCCTCTGTTTTGAGACTCCTCCTGCCTGCCTCACTCCCAGCCCCTTGGTGATGTGTGTCCTCTGGTTTGAGGCCACGTGTGCTGGGTCCCTCACCTTTCGATGATGTGGCCCCACTGGTGTGAGGACACTCTTGCCTGGTTCCTATCCCCTTGGTGATGTGGGCTCTCTGGTGAGAGTCTGATCCTGGCTGGGTTCCTCACCCTTCTGTGAGGTGGGCCCTCTGCTGTGAGGTCACTCCTGCCTGGCTGGCACAGCCCGCCTGGGCAACATCGGCCCTCTTGTGGCAGTTGGAGCATGCTGGGAGCCTCCTCCCCTCGGTGATGAGGGCCCTCTGGCGTCAGGCCCTAACTGCTGGGTACCCACATTTTCTGATACGTGCTAAGTGGTGCGAGGACACTCCTGCGAGGTTCCCATCCCCATGGGGATGTGGGCCTTCTGCTCTGAGGTCCCAATGGCTGGGTTGCTCACAGTTTCATGATGTGGGCCCTCTGCTGTGAGTTCACTGCAGCCTGGATCACATAGACTCGGTGCTCTGGGCCGCCTGCTGGGAGGTTCCCACTGCAGGATTCCTCACCTTTTTTATTCTATTGGCCCTGTGTTGTGAGGCTACTCATGCCTGCCTCAATCCGAGCCCCTCGGAGATGTGGGTCCTCTGGTTTAGGCCTCATGTGCTGGTTTCCTCACCTTTCTATGATGTGGTCACCCTGGTGTGAAGACAGTCCTGCCTGGTTCTGATCCCCTTGGTGATGTGGGCCCTCTGGTGAGAGTCTTATCCTGGCTGGGTTCCTCACCCTTCTGTGAGGTAGGCCCTCTGCTGTGAGTTCACTCCTGCCTGGCTGTCACACGTCACCTTGTCGACATGGGCCCGCAGTTGGGAGTTGGTGCCTGCTTGGAGTCTCCTCCCCTTGGTAATGAGGGCCCTCTGACGTCAGACCCTAACTTCTGGGCTCCCAAAATTCTCTGATGTGTGCCCTGAGGTGCGAGTACACTTATGCCATGTTCCCAACCACATAGGAATGTGGGCCTTCTGCTCTGAGGTCCCAACCGTGGGTTGCTCAGTTTCATGATGAGGGCCCTCTGCTGTGAGTTCTCTCCGGCCTGGATCCCATAGCCTCGCTGCTCCTGGCCACCTGCTGGGAGGTTCCAACTGCTGGATTCCTCACCTTTTTTCTTCTATGGACCCTCTGTTTTGAGACTCCTCCTGCCTGCCTCACTCCCAGTCCCTTGGTGATGTGTGTCCTCTGGTGTGAGGCCACGTGTGCTGGGTCCCTCGCCTTTCGATGATGTGGCCACACTGGTGTGAGGACACTCCTGCCTGCTTCCTATCCCCTTGATGATGTGGGCCCTCTGGTGAGAGTCTGATCCTGGCTGGGTTCCTCACCCTTCTGTGAGGTGGGCCCTCTGCTGTGAGGTCACTCCTGCCTGGCTGGCACACCCCACCTGGGCAACATCGGCCCTCTTGTGGCACTTGGAGCCTGCTGGGAGCCTCCTCCCCTCGGTGATGGGGGCCCTCTAGCGTCAGGCCCTAACTGCTGGGTACCCACATTTTCTGATACGTGCTAAGTGGTGCGAGGACACTCCTGCGAGGTTCCCATCCCCATGGGCATGTGGGCCTTCTGCTCTAAGGTCCCAACACCTGTGTTGTTCACCGTTTCATGATGTTGTCTCTCTGGTGTTAGTTCACTCAGGCCTAGATCCCATAGACTCTGTGCTCTGAGCCGACTGCTGGGAGGTTCCTACTGCTGGATTCCTTACCTTTTTTATTCTTTGGGTCCTGTGTTTTTATGCTCCTACTTCCTGACTCACTCCCAGCTCCTTTGTGATGTAAGTCCTCTGGTTTAAGGCCACATGTACCGGTTTCCTCACCTTTATTGATGTGGCCCCACTGGTGTGAGGACACTCCTGCCTGGTTCCCATCCCCTTGGTGATTGGGGCCCTCTTGTGAGAGTCTGATCCTGTCTGGATTCCTCACACTTCTGGGAGGTGGGCCCTCTGCTGTGAGGTCACTCCTGCCTGGCTGGCACACGTCACGTTGGCGATGTGGGCCCTCAGTTGGGAGTTGGTGCCTGCTGGGAGTCTCCTCCCCTCGGTAATGAGGGCCCTCTGGCGTCAGGCACTAACTCATGGGCTCCCAAAATTTTCTGATGTGCGCCCTGTCGTGTGAGTACACTCCAGCCAGGGTCCCTTCCCTAGGGGATGTGGGCTTTCTGCTCTGTGGTCCCAACGGCTGGGTTGCTCACAGTGTCAGAATGTGGGCCCTCTGTTTTGAGTTCAGTCAGGCCTGGATCCCATAGCCTCGCTGCTCCTGGCCGCCTGCTGGGAGGTTCCAACTGCGGGATTCCTCACCTTTTTTACGCAATGGGCCCTCTGTTTTGAGGCTCCTCCTGCCTGCCTCACTCCCAGCCCCTTGGTGATGTGTGTCCTGTAGTTTGAGGCCACGTGTGCTGGGTCCGTCACATTTCGGTGATGTGACCCCACTGGTGTGAGGACACTCCTGCCTGGTTTCCATTCCCTTGGTGATGTGGGCCCTCTGGTGAGAGTCTGATCCTCTTTGGGTTCCTCACACTTTTGTGTGGTTGGCCCTCTGCTCTGAGGTCACTCCTGCCTGGCTGGCACACCCCGCATTGGCGACGTCGGCCCTCTGGTAGAAGTTGGAGCTTGCTGGGAGCCTCCTCTCCTCAGTGATGAGGGCCCTCTGGCGTCCGGCCCTAACTGCTGGGCTCCCCACATTTTCTGTTGTGTGCCCACTGGTGCGATGACACTCCTGCTGGGTTCCCTTCCCCATGGGGATGTGGGCCTTGTGCTCTGAGGTCACAACGGCTGGGTTGCTTACAGTATCACGATGAGGGCCCTCTGTTGTGAGTTCATCACTGCCTGGATCCCATAGCCTCGGTGCTCTGGGCCGCCTGCTGGGATGTTCCAACTGCTGGATTCCTCACCTTTTTATACAATGGGCCATGTGTTTTGAGGTTAATCCTGCCTGCCTCGCTTTGAGACCCATGGTGATGTGGGTCTTCTGGTTTGAGGCCACATGTGCTGGGTACCTCAACTTTCGATGATGTGGCCCCACGGGTGTGAGGACACTCGTGCCTGATTCCCAGCCCCTTGCTTATGTGGGCACTCTGGTGAGAGTCTGATCATGACTGGGTTCCTTACCCTTCTGTGAGGTGGGCGCTCTGATGTGAGGTCACTCCTGCCTGGATGGCTCACGTCGCCTTGGCGACGTAGGCCCTCTGTTGGCCACTGAAGCATGCTGGGAGCCTCCTACCCTCTTTAATGAGGGCCCTGGAAGAAACGCATATGCCCTTTTTGACCAAGTGCATCATTGTCGAAGTTCTGCCTCTTCTCCTATACTTTCAGAGGACTTCCCATCTACCTCCTGAAATCGTATTCCTGGAATTCTGCCCCGCGTTCAAGTCCTCTTTGCAGCCTTACTTCAATATATTTTTGGACGATAGCTGTCATTTATAACTCTGCAGGTTTGTGAATTACAGTGCCCCTGAGCTCCATTCTTCAACTCGCTTTCTTGTGAGCTGGCCGCAAAACCGCAGGATTGCTTCAGGCCCTAATCTGGTTCCGGCACGGCATGTTGAGCCTTTGGCTAATTCCTCTTCCTGATGGGAAATGAGCGTTAAATTTGCTCGTGCAGACACCTACAGCTAATCTCTCATTGGTTCTCCCTATTCCTGTTCATCTTGCTCAGAAATTCCAAACTGTGCCAAACAGGAGGTTAAAGGCACTGACTCTCCAATTGGGGAAAGAGTTAGTAAAGCGTCTGGAATGGTAAAACCGAGTATGAGGGGAAGAAAACTGAGATGCATTTAAAAAGGTTTCCCGGTCACACGGTGGACCATATTCTGGGTTTCCCATGCGTGTTTTACCTGAAGGAAGAATCCCTTAAACCTGGAGAGGTGGGACCCATGCAATGGGTACCATGCAGTATGACTTCAAATGGCCTGCATTTTCTCACCGAACCTCACCAATGCTATCAGCCCAAAGTGTCGAACCTTATGTCTCACTCAGCTCTAGGTGTAGATGTGGTAAATCCAGGTTGCATCACAAGCCCTGAATGAATTATTTAAGAATTGCTCTCTATTTCACTGTCATTGTGTTTGTTTTTGTAGTTTATTTTGATAATGGGATTTATCGGATTTTCTCTGCTGCCTTCATGCAGCTGTACACACACTTGATTCTCTTACGGAGACATATAAATCCATGGGTTTGAAGATTCTTACTAGTCATGTGTAATCCTAGGAGTTGAATATGGTGTGTTGAGTCCATTTCGTTGAGCAAGGTGTAAATCTTGACTATTACATATTTGCCTTATGGAAAGCTATGTGTGCTAATTTCTATCTCTGGTTTTATGCAGCACCCCACCTCACCTTTCCCCATAAGCAAGCATAAGTTGGTGTTCTAAATTTGAGACCCTGTTCTGTTTTGTAATTCAGTTCATGTGTAGCCAAGTTTACATTCCGTGCATTAGTGATATCTTATGATGTTTCATTTTCTGTGTGACTTATTTCACTTAGAATCATCGTACCTGGATCCACTCAATATGCCGCGACGGGCCTGATGACATAGATTTCATTGGTGAGTGATATTCCATTGTACGTGCGTACCACAACTTCTTTATCCATTTTTTGCTTTCTGGGATATTTTACTTGTACCGTAGATGAGGTTCTTGTAAACAGAGCCGTCCCAAACTCTGGGGTGGCTGTGTGTTTTTGATTTTAATTTCCCTAAGCTATAGGACCATAAGTGGAAGTGCCATAGGCTGTGTTGCTTTGTTTCCTACGTGTTTCTGGAAACACCATACACTTCTCCAGAGTGGTTGTTGGCAATTTATATCCCGCCCATCAGCATGACAAGGCTCCCTGTTCTCCATGACCTGTCCTGACTTTCTGGATTTTACATTTTTATCAGATGGCCCTTTTGACCGGGGGGCAGTGAGACTTCACTGTAGTGCAGATTTCCTTTACACGCTTGCTTGGTTGGCCAAAAACGGCGTATGCGTTTTTTCCTGAATATATTCAGGAAAAAACGCATACGCCCTTTTTGGCCAAGTGCATCATTGTCGACATTCTCCCTCTTTTCCTATGCTTTTAGTACAATTCCAGTCTACCCCCTGAAATCGTTTTCCTGAAATTCTGCCCCGCTTTCAAGTCCTCTTCGAAGACTTACTTCAATACATTTTTGGACGATAGCTGTCATTCATAACTCTGCAGGTTTGTGAATTACAGTGCCCCTGAGCTCCTTTCTTCAACTCGCTTTCTTGTGAGCTGGCCGCAAAACCGCAGGATTGCTTCAGGCCCTAATCTGTTTCCGGCAGGGCACGCTGAGCCTTTGGTTAATTCCTCTTCCTGGTGGGAAATGAGCGTTCCATTTGCCCGTGCAGACACCTACAGCTAGTCTCTTATTGCTTCTCCCTATTCCTGTTCATCTTGCGCAGAAATTGCAAACTGTGCCAAACAGGAGGTTAATGGCACTGACTCTCCAAGTGGGGAGAGTGTTAGTAAAGCGTTCAAATGTTGAACCCGAGTACCAGGGGACGAAAACTGAGATGCATTTGAAAACGTTTCCCAATCACACGGTGGACCATACTCTGGGTTTCCCATGCATGTTTTAGCTGAAGGAAGAATCCCTTAATCCTGGAGAGTTGGGACCCATGGAATGGGTACCATGCAGTGTGACTTCAAAGGGTCTGCGTTTGCTCACCGAACCTCACCAATGCTATCAGCCCGAAGTGTCCAGCCTTATGTCTCATCCAGCTCTGGGTGTAGATGTGGTAAATCCAGGTTGCATCACAAGCCCTGAATGAATTATTTAAGAATTGCTCTCTATTTCACTGTCATTGTGTTTTGTTTTTGAAAATCATTTTGATAATGGGATTTATCGGATTTTCACTGCTGCTTTTAGGCCACTGTACATACGCTTGATTTCCTTATGGAGACATATAAATCCATGGGTTTTAAGATTCTTACTTGTCAGGTATCTTCCCAGGCGATGAATATAGGGTGTTGAGTCCATTTCGTTGAGCAAGGAGTAGGTTTTGTCTATTATATATTTGGCTTCTGGAACGGTATCTGTGCTAATTTCAATCTCTGGTTTTATGCAGCATCCCAACTGACCTTTCCCCATAAGCAAGCATAAGTTGGTTTGCTAAATTTGAGACCCTGTTCTGTTTTGTAGTTCAGTTCATGGGTAGCCAAGTTTACATTCCGTGTATTAGTGATAACTTATGATGTTTCTTTTTCTGTCTGACTTATTTCTCATAGAATCATCGTACCTGAATCCACTCATTATGCCGCTACGGTCCTGAAGACGTAGATTTCATTGCTGAGTGATATTCCATTGTACGTGCGTACCACAAATTCTTTATCCATTTTTTCCTTTCTCGGATATTTAACTTGTACCGTAGACAAGGTTCTTGTAAACAGAGCCATCCCAAACTTTGGGGTGGTTGTGTGTTTTTGATTTTAATTTCCCTAAGCTATAGGACCATAAGTGGAAGTGACATAGGCTGTGTTGCTTTGTTTCCTACGTGTTTCAGGATACACCATACATTTCTCCAGAGTGGCTGTTGGCAGTTTACATCCCGCCCATCAGCATAACAAGGCTCGCTGTTCTCCATGACCTGTCCTGTCTTTCTGGATTTAACACTTTTTTCAGATGGCCCTTTTGACCGGGGGGCAGTGAGACTTCATTGTAGTGCAGATTTCCTTTACACGCTTGCTTGGTTGGCCCAAAAGGGCGTATGCGTTTTTTCCTGAATATATTCAGGAAAAAACGCGTACGCCCTTTTTGGCCAAGTGCATCATTGTCGACATTCTGCCTCTTTTCCTATGCTTTAAGTGCAATTCCAGTCTACCCCCTGAAATCGTTTTCCTGAAATTCTGCCCCGATTTCAAGTCCTCTTCGAAGACTTAGTTCAAAACATTTTTGGACGATAGCTGTCATTCATTACTCTGCAGTTTTGTGAATTACAGTGCCCCTGAGCTCCTTTCTTCAACTCGCTTTCTTGTGAGCTGGCCGCAAACCCGCAGGATTGCTTCAGGCCCTAATATGGTTCCGGCATGGCATGCTGAGCCTTTGGTTAATTCCTCTTCCTGGTGGGAAATGAGCGTTAAATTTCCATGTTCAGACACCTTCACATGAGTCGTCATGGTGCCCCTTTGCCCCGGTTATCTCTATGGAGGTTGGAGTTGGAAGGCCTCCTACCTCAAGATCAGTGTGCCCACGGAGCCAACCCTGCAACTTCAGGGCATGGTTGGGGGTTAGGATCACCACGAGGGTTCCTTTTTCCTTAGGAGGGAGGTGGCCTTTTGGGCTGCTGATTTCCAGGTTATCAGATACTGCCAGTATCTTGGCCAGATGTGGCGGTGGGCCAAGCCCCTTGGTGACCGTAGTTTATCCTACCTGGATCGCATTCTTGCATTGTTCCATTTCAAGTGGTCCCAGGTTTTCCACTAATACTCCAATGGCGATTCACCGTTCACCAGGAATGTAAAGGTCAAAGGGTTTAGCTAAATTAGGGAGTTCCAGGGCAAGGGTCTGAATTGACTGCTCTTTCCATTCTTGAAAGGCCACTTCTGCATTCTATTCAAAAGGATCATCACCTTTTCCTTTCAGTGTTTCATATAGAGGCCGAGCTAGTAGACTGTAGTTAGGGATCCAGAAGCAGCAAACCCTGGCCTCCCCAGGAACCCCTAAGCTGTCTTCTAGTTTCAGAAATGGGTAAGGCTGTAAATTGTTTCTTCCCTTTCCTGGGATGGGCTTCTCCGACCTTCTGTGAGAATGAAGCCCAGGCAGGTCACCGTAGTCTGTGATATTTGAGCTTTTTCTTGGACAACTTGTATCCTTTATTGGCTTCGTAGTTCAGAGGTCTCCTTAGTAGGGCTGGCGATCAGAATGTCGTCTGCATATTGAAGGAGTGTTTCCTTTTCCAGAGGTAGAACTTTTAGGTCTTTAGCTGAGCTTTCCCCAAAGATGGTGTGGGAATTTTTGAACCCTTGGGGCAACACGGCCCGGAAGTATTGTTTTAGCTGTATGTTGAGTCCTGCCACTCACAAGCCAAAATTTCTTGTGACTCTGGGACTAATAGAATACAAAAGAAGGCATCATTGAAGACTAATACAGAATACCATGTCCTGGTGGTTGGTAGAATGACCAGCAGGGTGTAGGATTTAGGAACTACTGGAGGTATATCCTCGGTGGCTTCACTGACTGTCCTGACATCCTTTACCAGGACTCCAGCAGCCCATGGGGCTCTCGAGGTCAGGCCAATCCCAGGATATGGAGCTCACCTGGGCAGGTACCCCACCCCAGCCCACGGGGCTCTCGTGTTCAGGACCCTCCCAGGATACAGAGCTACCCTTGCAGGTACCATGGCAGGGCTGGGAACACAGGAACCGTGCATATCGCCCTCATTGCAGAGCACTCCCATCTCACCTGTCACTCAGATCTGACACAGAGCACCTCAGAGCAGGACTTGAACTAACAAACAGCAGCTCCGACAGGTCTGTGACGCTGGGCATCACTCTGTGTGGCCTCCCTCCACCTGGTCTTCCAGAGACTTCCACTGCACCCGGGGCACCAGGCCTCTGTCTCCACCCACCAGCCACCCCTCCTCTCCCTGACTCCTGGGTTCCTCTCATTAGGAGAGGGTTTTCTTGAAGTTGTCTCCCACTCATGGGCCAGATAATATAATTAGAAAACAAGCCAGAGCTGCAGCCCCTTGTCTATCCTGACTCTCAGGAGCCCACACCTGTTCCTTGGACCTGGCCGATTCAGCAAGTTCCAGTTTCTGCAACTGTGAGCCCCTGAGGGGTGATTATTGGCTGGCCTGGGAAGCCTGACCGTGCCGGCCAGCCCTCCCCAGGTGTGCCTGGGTTCAGATCAATATAAACACCGCTCCAGGCAGCAAGAGCCCCTGCAGCTGTGCCTGACGCCATTTTCTCTGCCCTGTCAGCAGTCTTGGGGCTGGACTGGTGGGAGGGAGTGAGAGGCCACGGCTTTGTGGGTGGCCCAGGGTGAGTGGGGCTCTGCTGGACTTTCTGCAGCAGTTGCCAAGATGCCACCTGCTAAAGAAGAGGATGTGTCACTCATACCTGCCGCTGGAATTTCTCCCTGGGCAGAGGTGAGTGAGGAAGAAAGCAGTGGGGGCCGGGACAGCAGGGGTATCTCAGGCAGGGAAATGGAAAGCTTCCAGAAGAGCACCCAGGACCAGGACCATCCTGGCTGGCCTGCAGGCACCAAGTCGGCTGGCATGCTGTCGCTCATGTGGCTCCATGGCCCTTCCTCTAGGCTTTCAAGTCCTTGTACATATTCAGGTGTTTTACCTGGGAAGGGTGGGAACATTTCAGCAGCAGCTGGCCTGGGGCTCGGCCCACGTTTACTCACAGATGCCTCGGCACGTTCCCCCAGCTTTGCAATGAGGACGCTTGTTGCGTGGGGCCTGCTGGCTGAATGGGAGATGATTCCCCACCACCGACCAACTTCAGAATTGTTTACAACTGGAGCAAGTGCCCTGATACGGTTTTCCTCTGTGTAGCTGGTGGGTTCTGTTTTTTTTTCTTTTTTGGTTCAAGGTAGATTTTATTCCTCTTTTTTGTATTTACAGATATAAGCATGGAAATAATTTATTCATATAAATACATGTATGTGAAGGGAAGAATATTTTTTCTGTTTTACTTTTTGTAATTTGAATTTTATTTTATTTTTTTATACAGCAGGTTCTTTTTGGTTATCTATTTTATACATATAAATGTATACATGCCAATCCCAATCTCTCAACTCCTCCCACCACCACCCCCCAACAGCTTTCCCCCCTTGGTGTCCATACGTTTGTTGTCTACATCTGTTGCTCTATTTCTGCCTTGCAAAACGGTTCATCTGTACAATTTGTCTAGGTTCCACATATAGCCATTAATAGACAAGATTTCTTTTTCTCTTTCTGACTTACTTCACTCTGTATGACAGTCTCTAGATCCATCAACGTCTCTACAAATGACCCAATTTCATTCCTTTTTATGGCTTAGTAATATTCCATTTTATATATGTACCACGTCTTTATGCATTCGTCTGTCTGTGGGCATTTAGGTTGCTTCCATTACCTGGATATTGTAAATAGTGATGCAATGAACATTGCGGTGAATGTCTCTTTTTGATTTATGGTTTTGTCTGGGTATATGCCCAGTAGTGGGACTGCTGTATCATATGGTAATTCTATTCTTAGTTTTATAAGAAACTCCATAACTTTCTCCACAGTGACTGTATCAATTTCATTCCCAACAATAGCGGAAGAGGGTTCCTTATCTCCACACCCTTTCCAGCATTTGTTGTTTGTAGATTTTCTGATGATGCCCATTCTAACAGGTGTGAGGTGATACACCATGGATGAGTCTATTTCGTTGAGCAAAGAGTAGGTCTTGTGTATTACATATTTGGCTTATGGAATGGTATGTGTGCTAATTTCAATCTCTGGTTTTATACAGCACCGCAACTCAACTTTCCCCTTAAGCAAGCATAAGTTTTTATCTAAATGTGAGACTCTGTTCGGTTTTGGAATTCAGTTTATGTGTAGCCAAGTTTACACTCTCTCTATTAGTGATATCTTATGATAATTACCTTTCTCTGTGTGACATATTTCTCTTAGAATCATCATACTTAAATCCACTCAATTTGCTGCTACAGGCCTGATGACATTGATTTCATTGCTGAGTGATATTCCATTGTACGTAAGTAGCACAACTCCTTTATCCATATTTTTCTTTCTGGGATATTTAATTTGTACTGGACTCAAGGTTCTTGTAAACACAGCAGCCCTAAATTTGGTGTTGGCTGTGTCTTGTTGATTTTAATTTTCCTAAGCTATAGGGCCAAAAGTGGAAGTGCTCTAGGGTCTGTAGCTTTGTTTTTCAGATGTTTCAGGATACACCATAAACATCTCCAGAGTGTCTGTTGGCAATTTACATCCCGCCCATCAGCATAACAAGGCTCCCTGTTCTCCATGGCCTGTCCTGTGTTTCTGGTTTTTACACATTTTTCAGATGGCCCTTTTGACGAATGGGAAATGAGACTTCATTGTAGTGCGGATTTCCATTGCTCGAGTGCTTGGTTGGCCAAAAAGGGCATATGTGTTTTTTCCTGAATATATTCAGGAAAAAATGTTTACGCACTTTTGTCCAAGTGCATCACTGTCAAAGATCTGCCGCTTTTCACATGCTTTAAACGCAATTCCAATCTACCTCCTGAAATATGATTCCTGCAATTCTGCCTCGTTTTGAAGTCCTCTTTGCAGACTTACTTCAGTATATTTTTGCCAATAGCTGTCATTTATAACTCTGCAGGTTTGTGAATTACAGTGCCTGTGATTTCCTTTCTTAACTCGTTTCCTTGAAAGCTGGCCACAGAACCGCAGGTTTGCTTTAGGCCATAATCAGGGTCTGGCACGGCACTCTGAGCCTTTGGTTAATTCCTCTTCCTGGTGGGAAATTAGAGTTAAATGTGCCCCTCCGGACACCTGCCTCACTCCCAGCCCCTTGGTGATGTGTGTCCTGTGGTTTGAGGCCACATGTGCTGGGTTCCTCACCTTTGGCTGATGTGGCCCCACTGGTGTGAGGACACTCCTGCCTGGTTCCCATCCCCTTGGTGATGTGGGCCATCCGGTGAGAGTCTGATCCTGGTTGGGTTCCTCACACTTCTGTGAGGTGGGCCCTCTTCTCTGACGTCACTCCTGCCTGGCTGGCACACCCCGCCTTGGCGAAGTCGGCCCTCTGGTGGGATTTGGTGCCTGCTGGGGGTCTCCTGCCCTCGGTAATGAGGGCCCTCTGGCGTCAGGCCCTAATTCCTGGGCTCCCAATATTTTCTGATATGCGCCCTGTGGTTCGAGTACACTCCTGCCAGGTTCCCAACCCCGTGGGAATGTGGGCCTTCTGCTCTGAGGTCCCAACCGTGGGTTGCTCAGTTTCATGATGAGGGCCCTCTGCTGTGAGTTCCCTCCGGCCTGGATCCCATAGCCTCGCTGCTCCTGGCCACCTGCTGGGTGGTTCCAACTGCGGGATTCCTCACCTTTTTTCTTCTATGGACCCTCTGTTTTGAGACTCCTCCTGCCTGCCTCACTCCCAGTCCCTTGGTGATGTGTGTCCTCTGGTGTGAGGCCACGTGTGCTGGGTCCCTCGCCTTTGGATGATGTGGCCACACTGGTGTGAGGACACTCCTGCCTGCTTCCTAACCCCTTGATGATGTGGGCCCTCTGGTGAGAGTCTGATCCTGGCTGGGTTCCTCACCCTTCTGTGAGGTGGGCCCTCTGCTGTGAGGTCACTCCTGCCTGGCTGGCACACCCCACCTGGGCAACATCGGCCCTCTTGTGGCACTTGGAGCCTGCTGGGAGCCTCCTCCCCTCGGTGATGGGGGCCCTCTAGCGTCAGGCCCTAACTGCTGGGTACCCACATTTTCTGATACGTGCTAAGTGGTGCGAGGACACTCCTGCGAGGTTCCCATCCCCATGGGCATGTGGGCCTTCTGCTCTAAGGTCCCAACACCTGTGTTGTTCACCGTTTCATGATGTTGTCTCTCTGGTGTTAGTTCACTCAGGCCTAGATCCCATAGACTCTGTGCTCTGAGCCGACTGCTGGGAGGTTCCTACTGCTGGATTCCTTACCTTTTTTATTCTTTGGGTCCTGTGTTTTTATGCTCCTACTTCCTGACTCACTCCCAGCCCCTTTGTGATGTAAGTCCTCTGGTTTAAGGCCACATGTACCGGTTTCCTCACCTTTATTGATGTGGCCCCACTGGTGTGAGGACACTCCTGCCTGGTTCCCATCCCCTTGGTGATTGGGGCCCTCTTGTGAGAGGCTGATCCTGTCTGGATTCCTCACACTTCTGGGAGGTGGGCCCTCTGCTGTGAGGTCACTCCTGCCTGGCTGGCACACGTCACGTTGGCGATGTGGGCCCTCAGTTGGGAGTTGGTGCCTGCTGGGAGTCTCCTCCCCTCGGTAATGAGGGCCCTCTGGCGTCAGGCCCTAACTCATGGGCTCCCAAAATTTTCTGATGTGCTCCCTGTCGTGTGAGTACACTCCAGCCAGGGTCCCTTCCCTAGGGGATGTGGGCTTTCTGCTCTGTGGTCCCAACGGCTGGGTTGCTCACAGTGTCAGAATGTGGGCCCTCTGTTTTGAGTTCAGTCAGGCCTGGATCCCATAGCCTCGCTGCTCCTGGCCGCCTGCTGGGAGGTTCCAACTGCGGGATTCCTCACCTTTTTTACGCAATGGGCCCTCTGTTTTGAGGCTCCTCCTGCCTGCCTCACTCCCAGCCCCTTGGTGATGTGTGTCCTGTAGTTTGAGGCCACGTGTGCTGGGTCCGTCACATTTCGGGGATGTGGCCCCACTGGTGTGAGGACACTCCTGCCTGGTTTCCATTCCCTTGGTGATGTGGGCCCTCTGGTGAGAGTCTGATCCTCTTTGGGTTCCTCACACTTTTGTGTGGTTGGCCCTCTGCTCTGAGGTCACTCCTGCCTGGCTGGCACACCCCGCATTGGCGACGTCGGCCCTCTGGTAGCAGTTGGAGCTTGCTGGGAGCCTCCTCTCCTCAGTGATGAGGGCCCTCTGGCGTCCGGCCCTAACTGCTGGGCTCCCCACATTTTCTGTTGTGTGCCCACTGGTGCGATGACACTCCTGCTTGGTTCCCTTCCCCATGGGGATGTGGGCCTTGTGCTCTGAGGTCACAACGGCTGGGTTGCTTACAGTATCACGATGAGGGCCCTCTGTTGTGAGTTCATCACTGCCTGGATCCCATAGCCTCGGTGCTCTGGGCCGCCTGCTGGGATGTTCCAACTGCTGGATTCCTCACCTTTTTATACAATGGGCCATGTGTTTTGAGGTTAATCCTGCCTGCCTCGCTCTGAGACCCATGGTGATGTGGGTCTTCTGGTTTGAGGCCACATGTGCTGGGTACCTCAACTTTCGATGATGTGGCCCCACGGGTGTGAGGACACTCGTGCCTGATTCCCAGCCCCTTGCTTATGTGGGCACTCTGGTGAGAGTCTGATCATGACTGGGTTCCTTACCCTTCTGTGAGGTGGGCGCTCTGATGTGAGGTCACTCCTGCCTGGATGGCTCACGTCGCCTTGGCGACGTAGGCCCTCTGTTGGCCACTGAAGCATGCTGGGAGCCTCCTACCCTCTTTAATGAGGGCCCTGGAAGAAACGCATATGCCCTTTTTGACCAAGTGCATCATTGTCGAAGTTCTGCCTCTTCTCCTATACTTTCAGAGGACTTCCCATCTACCTCCTGAAATCGTATTCCTGGAATTCTGCCCCGCGTTCAAGTCCTCTTTGCAGCCTTACTTCAATATATTTTTGGACGATAGCTGTCATTTATAACTCTGCAGGTTTGTGAATTACAGTGCCCCTGAGCTCCATTCTTCAACTCGCTTTCTTGTGAGCTGGCCGCAAAACCGCAGGATTGCTTCAGGCCCTAATCTGGTTCCGGCACGGCATGTTGAGCCTTTGGCTAATTCCTCTTCCTGATGGGAAATGAGCGTTAAATTTGCTCGTGCAGACACCTACAGCTAATCTCTCATTGGTTCTCCCTATTCCTGTTCATCTTGCTCAGAAATTCCAAACTGTGCCAAACAGGAGGTTAAAGGCACTGACTCTCCAATTGGGGAAAGAGTTAGTAAAGCGTCTGGAATGGTAAAACCGAGTATGAGGGGAAGAAAACTGAGATGCATTTAAAAAGGTTTCCCGGTCACACGGTGGACCATATTCTGGGTTTCCCATGCGTGTTTTACCTGAAGGAAGAATCCCTTAAACCTGGAGAGGTGGGACCCATGCAATGGGTACCATGCAGTATGACTTCAAATGGCCTGCATTTTCTCACCGAACCTCACCAATGCTATCAGCCCAAAGTGTCGAACCTTATGTCTCACTCAGCTCTAGGTGTAGATGTGGTAAATCCAGGTTGCATCACAAGCCCTGAATGAATTATTTAAGAATTGCTCTCTATTTCACTGTCATTGTGTTTGTTTTTGTAGTTTATTTTGATAATGGGATTTATCGGATTTTCTCTGCTGCCTTCATGCAGCTGTACACACACTTGATTCTCTTACGGAGACATATAAATCCATGGGTTTGAAGATTCTTACTAGTCATGTGTAATCCTAGGAGTTGAATATGGTGTGTTTAGTCCATTTCGTTGAGCAAGGTGTAAGTCTTGACTATTACATATTTGGCTTATGGAAAGGTATGTGTGCTAATTTCTATCTCTGGTTTTATGCAGCACCCCACCTCACCTTTCCCCATAAGCAAGCATAAGTTGGTGTTCTAAATTTGAGACCCTGTTCTGTTTTGTAATTCAGTTCATGTGTAGCCAACTTTACATTCCGTGTATTAGTGATATCTTATGATGTTTCATTTTCTGTGTGACTTATTTCACTTAGAATCATCGTACCTGGATCCACTCAATATGCCGCGACGGGCCTGATGACATAGATTTCATTGGTGAGTGATATTCCATTGTACGTGCGTACCACAACTTCTTTAACCATTTTTCACATTCTGGGATATTTAACTTGGACCGTAGACGACGTTCTTGTAAACAGAGCTGTCCCAAACTTTGGGGTGGCTGTGTGTTTTTGATTTTAATTTCCCTAAGCTATAGGACCATAAGTGGAAGTGACATAGGCTCTGTTGCTTTGTTTCCTACGTGTTTCAGGAAACCCCATAAACTTCTCCAGAGTGGCTGTTTGCAATTTACATCCCCCCCATCAGCATAACAAGTCTCCCTGTTCTCCATGACCTGTCCTGCCTTTCTGGATTTTACACTTTTTCAGATGGCCCTTTTGACCGGGGGGCAGTGAGACTTCATTGTAGTGCAGATTTCATTTACCTGCTTGCTTGCTTGGCCAAAAATGGCGTATGCGTTTTTTCCTGAATATATTCAGGAAAAAACGCATACGCACTTTTTGACCAGTGCATCATTGTCGACATTCTGCCTCTATTCCTATGCTTTAAGTGCAATTCCAGTCTACCCCCTGAAATCGTTTTCCTGAAATTTTGCCCCGCATTCAAGTCCTCTTCGAAGACTTACTTCAATACATTTTTGGACGATAGCTGTCATTCATAACTCTGCAGGTTTGTGAATTACAGTGCCCCTGAGCTCGTTTCCTCAACTCGCTTTCTTGTGAGCTGGCCGCAAAACCGCAGGATTGCTGCAGGCCCTAATCTGTTTCCGACAGGGCACACTGAGCCTTTGGTGAATTCCTCTTCCTGGTGGGAAATGAGCGTTCCATTTGCCCGTGCAGACACCTACAGCTAGTCTCTCATTGTTTCTCCCTATTCCTGTTAATCTTGTGTAGAAATTGCAAACTGTGCCAAACAGGAGGTTAAAGGCACTGACTCTCCAAGTGGGGAGAATGTTAGTAAAGTGTCTGGAATGGTGAACCCGAGTACCAGGGTTCGAAAACTGAGATATATTTGAAAACGTTTCCCAATCAGACGGTGGACAATACTCTGGGTTTCCCATGCATGTCTTAGCTGAAGGAAAAATCCCTTAAACCTGGAGAGCTGGGAACCATGGAATGGGTACCATGCAGTATGACTACAAAGGGTCTGCGTTTGCTCACCGAACCTCACAAATGCTATCAGCCCGAAGTGTCCAGCCGTATATCTCACCCAGCTCTGGGTGTAGATGTGGTAAATCCAGGTTGCATCACAAGCCCTGAATGAATTATTTAAGAATTGCTCTCTATTACACTGTCAATGTGTTTTGGTTTTGAACTTTATTTTGATAATGGGATTTATCGGATTTTCACTGCTGCGTTTAGGCTGCTGTACACACGCTTGATTTCCTTATGGAGACATATAAATCCATGGGTTTTAAGATTCTTACTTGTCAGGTATATTCCCAGGCTTTGAGTCCATTTCGTTGAGCAAGGAGTAGGTCTTGTCTATTATATATTTGGCTTATGGAACGGTATCTGTGCTAATTTCAATCTCTGGTTTTATGCAGCACCCCAACTCACCTTTCCCCATAAGCAAGCATAAGTTGGTTTTCTAAATTTGAGACCCTGTTCTGTTTTGTAATTCAGTTCATGGGTAGCCAAGTTTACATTCCGTGTATTAGTCATATCTTATGATGTTTCATTTTCTGTGTGACTTATTTCTCGTAAAATCATCATACTTGAATCCACTCATTATGCCGCTACGGGCCTGAAGACGTAGATTTCATTGCTGAGTGATATTCCATTGTACGTGCGTACCAGAACTTCTTTATCCATTTTTTCCTTTCTCGGATATTTAACTTGTACCGTAGACAAGGTTCTTGTAAACAGAGCCATCCCAAACTTTAGGGTGGCTGTGTGTTTGTGATTTTAATAAACCTAAGCTATAGGACCATAGTGGAAGTGACATAGGCTGTCTTGCTTTGTTTCCTACGTGTTTCAGGATACACCATACATTTCTCCAGAGTGGCTGTTGGCAATTTACATCCCGCCCATCAGCATAACAAGGCTCCCTGTTCTCCAAGACCTGTCCTGCCTTTCTGGATTTTACACTTTTTTCAGATGGCCCTTTTGACTGGGGGGCAGTGAGACTTCATTGTAGTGCAGATTTCCTTTACACGCTTGCTTGATGGCCAAAAAGTGCGTATGCGTTTTTTCCTGAATATATTCAGGAAAAAACGCATACGCCCTTTTTGGCCAAGTGCATCATTGTCGACATTCTGCCTCTTTTCCTATGCTGTAAGTGCAATTCCAGTCTACCCCCTGAAATCGTTTTCCTGAAATTCTGCCCCGCTTTCAAGTCCTCTTTGAAGACTTACTTCAGTATATTTTTGTACGATAGCTGTCATTCATAACTCTGCAGGTTTGTGAATTACAGTGCCCCTGAGCTCCTTTCTTCAACTCCTTTTCTTGTGAGCTGCCCGCAAAACCGCAGGATTGCTTCAGGCCGTAATATGTTTCCGGCCGGGCACGCTGAGCCTTTGGTTAATTCCACTTCCTGGTGGGAAATGATCGTTCAATTTGCCCGTGCAGACACCAACAGCTAGTCTCTCATTGCTTCTCCCTATTCCTGTTCATCTTGCGCAGAAATTGCAAACTGTGCCAAACAGGAGGTTAAAGGCACTGACTCTCCAAGTGGGGAGAGTGTTAGTAAAGCGTCTGGAATGGTGAACCCGAGTACCAGGGGACGAAAACTGAGATGCATTTGAAAACGTTTCCCAATCACACGGTGGACGATAGTCTGGGTTTCCCATTCATGTTTTAGCTGAAGGAAGAATCCCTTAAACCTGGAGAGTTGGGACCCATGGAATGGGTACCATGCAGTATGACTTCAAAGGGTCTGCGTTTGCTCACCGAACCTCACCAATGCTATCAGCCCGAAGTGCCCAGCCTTATGTCTCACCCAGCTCTGGGTGTAGATGTGGTAAATCCAGGTTGCATCACAAGCCCTGAATGAATGATTTAAGAATTGCTCTCTATTTCACTGTCATTGTGTTTTGTTTTTGAAATTTATTTTGATAATGGGATTTATCGGATTTTCACTGCTGCGTTTAGGCCGCTGTACACACGCTTGATTTCCTTATGGAGACATATAAATCCATGGGTTTTAAGATTCTTACTTGTCAGGTATCTTGCCAGGCGTTGAATATGGGGTGTTGAGTCCATTTCGTTGAGCAAGGAGTAGGGCTTGTCTATTATATATTTGGCTTATGGAACGGTATCTGTGCTAATTTCAATCTCTGGTTTTATGCAGCACCCCAACTCACCTTTCCCCATAAGCAAGCATAAGTTGGTTTTCTAAATTTCAGACCCTGTTCTGTTTTGTAATTCAGTTCCTGTGTAGCCAACTTTACATTCCGTGTATTAGTGATATCTTATGATGTTTCTTTTTCTGTGTGACTTATTTCTCGTAGAATCATCGTACCTGTATCCACTCATTAGGCCGCTACGGGCGTGATGACGTAGATTTCATTGCTGAGTGATATTCCATTGTACGTGCGTACCACAATTTCTTTATCCATTTTTTGCTTTCTGGGATATTTTACTTGTACCGTAGACGAGGTTCTTGTAAACAGAGCCGTCCCAAACTCTGGGGTGGCTGTGTGTTTTTGAATTTAATTTCCCTAAGCTATAGGACCATAAGTGGAAGTGCCATAGGCTGTGTTGCTTTGTTTCCTACGTGTTTCTGGAAACACCATACACTTCTCCAGAGTGGTTGTTGGCAATTTACATCCCGCCCATCAGCATGACAAGGCTCCATGTTCTCCATGACCTGTCCTGACTTTCTGGATTTTACATTTTTTTCAGATGGCCCTTTTGACCGGGGGGCAGTGAGACTTCATTGTAGTGCAGATTTCCATTACACGCTTGCTTGGTTGGCCAAAAAGGGCGTATGCGTTTTTTCCTGAATATATTCAGGAAAAAACGCATACGCCCTTTTTGGCCAAGTGCATCATTGTCGACATTCTGCCTCTTTTCCTATGCTTTTAGTACAATTCCAGTCTACCCCCTGAAATCGTTTTTCTGAAATTCTGCCCCGCTTTCAAGTCCTCTTCGAAGACTTACTTCAATACATTTTTGGACGATAGCTGTCATTCATAACTCTGCAGGTTTGTGAATTACAGTGCCCCTGAGCTCATTTCTTCAACTCGCTTTCTTGTGAGCTGGCCGCAAAACCGCAAGATTGCTTCAGGCCCTAATCTGTTTCCGGCAGGGCACGCTGAGCCTTTGGTTAATTCCTCTTCCTGGTGGGAAATGAGCGTTCCATTTGCCCGTGCAGACACCTACAGCTAGTCTCTCATTGCTTCTCCCTATTCCTGTTCATCTTGCGCAGAAATTGCAAACTGTGCCAAACAGGAGGTTAATGGCACTGACTCTCCAAGTGGGGAGAGTGTTAGTAAAGCGTTCAAATGTTGAACCCGAGTACGAGGGGACGAAAACAGATGCATTTGAAAACGTTTCCCAATCACACGGTGGACCATACTCTGGGTTTCCCATGCATGTTTGAGCTGAAGGAAGAATCCCTTAAACCTGGAGAGTTGGGACCCATGGAATGGGTACCATGCAGTATGACTTCAAAGGGTCTGGGTTTGCTCACCGAACCTCACCAATGCTATCAGGCTGAAGTGTCCAGCCTTATGTCTCATCGAGCTCTGGGTGTAGATGTGGTAAATACAGGTTGCATCACAAGCCCTGAATGAATTATTTAAGAATTGCTCTCTATTTCTTTGTCATTGTGTTTTGTTTTTGAAATTCATTTTGATAATGGGATTTATCGGATTTTCACTGCTGCTTTTAGGCCACTGTACACACGCTTGATTTCCTTATGGAGACATATAAATCCATGGGTTTTAAGATTCTTACTTGTCAGGCATCTTCCCAGGCGTTGAATATAGGGTGTTGAGTCCATTTCGTTGAGCAAGGAGTAGGTTTTGTCTATTATATATTTGGCTTATGGAACGGTATCTGTGCTAATTTCAATCTCTGGTTTTATGCAGCATCCCAACTGACCTTTCCCCATAAGCAAGCATAAGTTGGTTTGCTAAATTTGAGACCCTGTTCTGTTTTGTAATTCAGTTCATGGGTAGCCAAGTTTACATTCCGTGTAGTAGTGATAACTTATGATGTTTCTTTTTCTGTCTGACTTATTTCTCATAGAATCATCGTACCTGAATCCACTCATTATGCCGCTAGGGTCCTGATGACGTAGATTTCATTGCTGAGTGATATTCCATTGTACGTGCGTACCACAACTTCTTTATCCATTTTATGCTTTCTGGGATATTTAACTGCTACCATAGATGAGGTTCTTGTAAACAGAGCCATCCCAAACTTTGGGCTGGCTGTGTGTTTTTGATTTTAATTTCCCTAAGCTATAGGACCATAAGTGGAAGTGCCATAGGCTGTGTTGCTTTGTTTCCTACGTGTTTCTGGAAACACCATACACTTCTCCAGAGTGTTTGTTGGCAATTTACATCCCGCCCAACAGCATGACAAGGCTCCCTGTTCTGCATGACCTGTCCTGCCTTTCTGGATTTTACACTTTTTTCAGATGGCCCTTTTGACCGGGGGGGGCAGTGAGACTTCATTGTAGTGCAGATTTCCTTTACACGGTTGCTTGGTTGGCCAAAAAGGGCGTATGCGTTTTTTTCTGAATATATTCAGGAAAAAACGCATACGCCCTTTTTGGCCAAGTGCATCGTTGTCGACATTTTGCCTCTTTTCCTATGCTTTTAGTACAATTCCTGTCTACCCCCTGAAGTCGTTTTCCTGAAATTCTGCCCCGCTTACAAGTCCTCTTCGAAGACTTATTTCAATACATTTTTGGACGATAGCTGTCATTCATAACAATGCAGGTTTTTGAATTACAGTGCCCCTGAGCTCATGTCTTCAACTCGCTTTCTTGTGAGCTGGCCGCAAAACCGCAGGATTGCTTCAGGCCATAATCTCTTTCCGGCAGGGCATGCTGAGCCTTTGTTTAATTCCTCTTCCTGGTCGGAAATGAGTGTTCCTTTTGCCCGTGCAGGCACCTACAGCTAGTCTCTCATTGGTTCTCCCTATTCCTGTACATCTTACGCAGAAATTGCAAACTGTGCCAAACAGGAGGTTAATGGCACTGACTCTCCAAGTGGGGAGAGTGTTAGTAAAGCGTCTGGAATGGTGAACCCGAGTACCAGGGGACGATAACTGAGATGCATTTGAAAACGTTTCCCGGTCACACAGTGCACAGTACTGTGGGTTTCCCATGCATGTTTTTGCTGAAGGAAGAATTCCTTAAACCTGGAGAGTTGGGACCCATGGAATGGTTACCATGCAGTATGACTTCAAAGGGTCTGCGTTTGCTCACCGAACCTCACAAATGCTATCAGCCCGAAGTGTCCAGCCTTATGTCTCACCCAGCTCTGGGTGTAGATGTGGTAAATCCAGGTTGCATCACAAACCCTGAATGAATTATTTAAGAATTGCTCTCTATTTCACTGAAATTTTGTTTTGTTTTTGAAATTTATTTTGATAATGGGATTTATCGGATTTTCACTGCTGCGTTTAGGCCGCTGTACACACGCTTGATTTCCTTATGGAGACATATAAATCCATGGGTTTTAAGATTCTTACTTGTCAGGTATCTTGCCAGGCGTTGAATATGGGGTGTTGAGTCCATTTCGTTGAGCAAGGAGTAGGGCTTGTCTATTATATATTTGGCTTATGGAACGGTATCTGTGCTAATTTCAATCTCTGGTTTTATGCAGCACCCCAACTCACCTTTCCCCATAAGCAAGCATAAGTTGGTTTTCTAAATTTGAGACCCTGTTCTGTTTTGTAATTCAGTTCATGTGTAGCCAACTTTATATTCCGTGTATTAGTGATATCTTATGATGTTTCTTTTTCTGTGTGACTTATTTCTCGTAGAATCATCGTACCTGAATACACTCATTATGCCGCTACGGGCCTGATGACGTAGGTTTCATTGCTGATTGATATTCCATTGTACGTGCGTACCACAACTTCTTTATCCATTTTTTGCTTTCTCGGATATTTAACTTGTACCGTAGACGAGGTTCTTGTAAACAGAGCCATCCCAAATTTTGGGGTGGCTGTGTGTTTTTGATTTTAATTTCTCTATGCTATAGGACCATAAGTGGAAGTGCCATAGGCTGTGTTGCTTTGTTTCCTACGTGTTTCAGGAAACACCATACACATCTCCAGAGTGGCTGTTGGCAATTTACATCCCGCCCATCAGCATAACAAGGCTCCCTGTTCTCCATGACCTGTCGTGCCTTTCTGGAATTTACACATTTTTCAGATGGCCCTTTTGACCGGGGGGCAGTGAGACTTCTTTGTAGTACACATTTCCTTTACACGGTTGCTTGGTTGGCCAAAAAGGGCATATGCGTTTTTTCCTGAATATATTCAGGAAAAAACGCATACGCCCTTTTTGGCCAAGTGCATCATTGTCGACATTCTGCCTCTAATCTTATTCTTTAAGTGCAATTCCAGTCTACCCCCTGAAATCGTTTTCCTGAAATTCTGCCCCGATTTCACGTCCTCTTCGAAGACTTACTTCAAAACATTTTTGGACGATAGCTGTCATTCATTACTCTGCAATTTTGTGAATTACAGTGCCCCTGAGCTCCTTTCTTCAACTCGCTTTCTTGTGAGCTGGCCGCAAACCCGCAGGATTGCTTCAGGCCCTAATATGGTTCCGGCATGGCATGCTGAGCCTTTGGTTAATTCCTCTTCCTTGTGGGAAATGAGCGTTAAATTTCCATGTTCAGACACCTTCACATGAGTCGTCATGGTGCCCCTTTGCCCCGGTTATCTCTATGGAGGTTGGAGTTGGAAGGCCTCCTCACTCAAGATCAGTGTGCCCACGGAGCAAACCCTGCAACTTCAGGGCATGGCTGGGGGTTAGGATCACCACGAGGGTTCCTTTTTCCTTAGGATGGAGGTGGCCTTTTGGGCTGCTGATTTCCAGGTTATCAGATACTGCCAGTATCTTGGCCAGATGTGGCGGTGGTCCAAGCCCCTTGGTGACCGTAGTTTATCCTACCTGGATCGCATTCTTGCATTGTTCCATTTCAAGTGGTCCCAGGTTTTGCACTAATACTCCAATGGCGATTCACCGTTCACCAGGAATGTAAAGGTCAAAGGGTTTAGCTAAATTAGGGAGTTCCAGGGCAAGGGTCTGAATTGACTGTTCTTTCCATTCTTGAAAGGCCACTTCTGCATTCTATTCAAAAGGATCATCACCTTTTCCTTTCAGTGTTTCATATAGAGGCCGAGCTAGTAGACTGTAGTTAGGGATCCAGAAGCAGCAAACCCTGGCCTCCCCAGGAACCCCTAAGCTGTCTTCTAGTTTCAGAAATGGGTAAGGCTGTAAATTGTTTCTTCCCTTTCCTGGGATGGGCTTCTCCGACCTTCTGTGAGAATGAAGCCCAGGCAGGTCACCGTAGTCTGTGATATTTGAGCTTTTTCTTGGACAACTTGTATCCTTTATTGGCTTGGTAGTTCAGAGGTCTCCTTAGTAGGGCTGGCGATCAGAATGTCGTCTGCATATTGAAGGAGTGTTTCCTTTTCCAGAGGTAGAACTTTTAGGTCTTTAGCTGAGCTTTCCCCAAAGATGGTGTGGGAATTTTTGAACCCTTGGGGCAACACGGCCCGGAAGTATTGTTTTAGCTGTATGTTGAGTCCTGCCACTCACAAGCCAAAATTTCTTGTGACTCTGGGACTAATAGAATACAAAAGAAGGCATCATTGAAGACTAATACAGAATACCATGTCCTGGTGGTTGGTAGAATGACCAGCAGGGTGTAGGATTTAGGAACTACTGGAGGTATATCCTCGGTGGCTTCACTGACTGTCCTGACATCCTTTACCAGGACTCCAGCAGCCCATGGGACTCTCGAGGTCAGGCCAATCCCAGGATATGGAGCTCACCTGGGCAGGTACCCCACCCCAGCCCACGGGGCTCTCGTGTTCAGGACCCTCCCAGGATATGGGGTTCCCTGGGCAGGTCCCCCTGCAGCCCATGGGGCTCTCGTGGTCAGGCCCCTCCCAGGATACAGAGCTACCCTTGCAGGTACCATGGCAGGGCTGGGAACACAGGAACCGTGCATATCGCCCTCATTGCAGAGCACTCCCAGCTCACCTGTCACTCAGATCTGACACAGAGCATCTCAGAGCAGGACTTGAACTAACAAACAGCAGCTCCGACAGGTCTGTGACCCTGGGCATCACTCTGTGTGGCCTCCCTCCATCTGGTTTTCCAGAGACTTCCACTGCACCCGGGGCACCAGGCCTCTGTCTCCACCCACCAGCCACCCCTCCTCTCCCTGACTCCTGGGTTCCTCTCATTAGGAGAGGGTTTTCTTGAAGTTGTCTCCCACTCATGGGCCAGATAATATAATTAGAAAACAAGCCAGAGCTGCAGCCCCTTGTCTATCCTGACTCTCAGGAGCCCACACCTGTTCCTTGGACCTGGCCGATTCAGCAAGTTCCAGTTTCTGCAACTGTGAGCCCCTGAGGGGTGATTATTGGCTGGCCTGGGAAGCCTGACCGTGCCGGCCAGCCCTCCCCAGGTGTGCCTGGGTTCAGATCAATATAAACACCGCTCCAGGCAGCAAGAGCCCCTGCAGCTGTGCCTGACGCCATTTTCTCTGCCCTGTCAGCAGTCTTGGTGCTGGACTGGTGGGAGGGAGTGAGAGGCCACGGCTTTGTGGGTGGCCCAGTGTGAGTGGGGCTCTGCTGGACTTTCTGCAGCAGTTGCCAAGATGCCACCTGCTAAAGAAGAGGATGTGTCACTCATACCTGCCGCTGGAATTTCTCCCTGGGCAGAGGTGAGTGAGGACGAAAGCAGTGGGGGCCGGGACAGCAGGGGTATCTCAGGCAGGGAAATGGAAAGCTTCCAGAAGAGCACCCAGGACCAGGACCATCCTGGCTGGCCTGCAGGCACCAAGTCGGCTGGCATGCTGTCGCTCATGTGGCTCCATGGCCCTTCCTCTAGGCTTTCAAGTCCTTGTACATATTCAGGTGTTTTACCTGGGAAGGGTGGGAACATTTCAGCAGCAGCTGGCCTGGGGCTCAGCCCACGTTTACTCACAGATGCCTCGGCACGTTCCCCCAGCTTTGCAATGAGGACGCTTGTTGCGTGGGGCCTGCTGGCTGAATGGGAGATGATTCCCCACCACCGACCAACTTCAGAATTGTTTACAACTGGAGCAAGTGCCCTGATACTGTTTTCCTCTGTGTAGCTGGTGGGTTCTGTTTTTTTTTCTTTTTTGGTTCAAGGTAGATTTTATTCCTCTTTTTTGTATTTACAGATATAAGCATGGAAATAATTTATTCATATAAATACATGTATGTGAAGGGAAGAATATTTTTTCTGTTTTACTTTTTGTAATTTGAATTTTATTTTATTTTTTTATACAGCAGGTTCTTTTTGGTTATCTATTTTATACATATAAATGTATACATGCCAATCCCAATCTCTCAACTCCTCCCACCACCACCCCCCAACAGCTTTCCCCCCTTGGTGTCCATACGTTTGTTGTCTACATCTGTTGCTCTATTTCTGCCTTGCAAAACGGTTCATCTGTACAACTTGTCTAGGTTCCACATATAGCCATTAATAGACAAGATTTCTTTTTCTCTTTCTGACTTACTTCACTCTGTATGACAGTCTCTAGATCCATCAACGTCTCTACAAATGACCCAATTTCATTCCTTTTTATGGCTTAGTAATATTCCATTTTATATATGTACCACATCTTTATGCATTCGTCTGTCTGTGGGCATTTAGGTTGCTTCCATTACCTGGATATTGTAAATAGTGATGCAATGAACATTGCGGTGAATGTCTCTTTTTGATTTATGGTTTTGTCTGGGTATATGCCCAGTAGTGGGACTGCTGTATCATATGGTAATTCTATTCTTAGTTTTATAAGAAACTCCATAACTTTCTCCACAGTGACTGTATCAATTTCATTCCCAACAATAGCGGAAGAGGGTTCCTTTTCCCAACAATAGCGGAAGAGGGTTCCTTATCTCCACACCCTTTCCAGCATTTGTTGTTTGTAGATTTTCTGATGATGCCCATTCTAACAGGTGTGAGGTGATACACCATGGATGAGTCTATTTCGTTGAGCAAAGAGTAGGTCTTGTCTATTACATATTTGGCTTATGGAACGGTATGTGTGCTAATTTCAATCTCTGGTTTTATACAGCACCGCAACTCAACTTTCCCCTTAAGCAAGCATAAGTTTTTATCTAAATGTGAGACTCTGTTCGGTTTTGGAATTCAGTTTATGTGTAGCCAAGTTTACACTCTCTCTATTAGTGATATCTTATGATAATTACCTTTCTCTGTGTGACATATTTCTCTTAGAATCATCATACTTAAATCCACTCAATTTGCTGCTACAGGCCTGATGACATTGATTTCATTGCTGAGTGATATTCCATTGTACGTAAGTAGCACAACTCCTTTATCCATATTTTTCTTTCTGGGATATTTAATTTGTACTGGACTCAAGGTTCTTGTAAACACAGCAGCCCTAAATTTGGTGTTGGCTGTGTCTTGTTGATTTTAATTTTCCTAAGCTATAGGGCCAAAAGTGGAAGTGCCCTAGGGTCTGTAGCTTTGTTTTTCAGATGTTTCAGGATACACCATAAACATCTCCAGAGTGTCTGTTGGCAATTTACATCCCGCCCATCAGCATAACAAGGCTCCCTGTTCTCCATGGCCTGTCCTGTGTTTCTGGTTTTTACACTTTTTTCAGATGGCCCTTTTGACGAATGGGAAATGAGACTTCATTGTAGTGCGGATTTCCATTGCTCGAGTGCTTGGTTGGCCAAAAAGGGCATATGTGTTTTTTCCTGAATATATTCAGGAAAAAATGTTTACGCACTTTTGTCCAAGTGCATCACTGTCAAAGATCTGCCGCTTTTCACATGCTTTAAACGCAATTCCAATCTACCTCCTGAAATATGATTCCTGCAATTCTGCCTCGTTTTGAAGTCCTCTTTGCAGACTTACTTCAGTATATTTTTGCCAATAGCTGTCATTTATAACTCTGCAGGTTTGTGAATTACAGTGCCTGTGATTTCCTTTCTTAACTCGTTTCCTTGAAAGCTGGCCACAGAACCGCAGGTTTGCTTTAGGCCATAATCAGGGTCTGGCACGGCACTCTGAGCCTTTGGTTAATTCCTCTTCCTGGTGGGAAATTAGAGTTAAATGTGCCCCTCCGGACACCTGCCTCACTCCCAGCCCCTTGGTGATGTGTGTCCTGTGGTTTGAGGCCACATGTGCTGGGTTCCTCACCTTTGGCTGATGTGGCCCCACTGGTGTGAGGACACTCCTGCCTGGTTCCCATCCCCTTGGTGATGTGGTCCATCCGGTGAGAGTCTGATCCTGGTTGGGTTCCTCACACTTCTGTGAGGTGGGCCCTCTTCTCTGACGTCACTCCTGCCTGGCTGGCACACCCCGCCTTGGCGAAGTCGGCCCTCTGGTGGGATTTGGTGCCTGCTGGGGGTCTCCTGCCCTCGGTAATGAGGGCCCTCTGGCGTCAGGCCCTAATTCCTGGGCTCCCAATATTTTCTGATATGCGCCCTGTGGTTCGAGTACACTCCTGCCAGGTTCCCAACCCCATGGGAATGTGGGCCTTCTGCTCTGAGGTCCCAACCATGGGTTGCTCAGTTTCATGATGAGGGCCCTCTGCTGTGAGTTCCCTCCGGCCTGGATCCCATAGCCTCGCTGCTCCTGGCCACCTGCTGGGAGGTTCCAACTGCGGGATTCCTCACCTTTTTTCTTCTATGGACCCTCTGTTTTGAGACTCCTCCTGCCTGCCTCACTCCCAGTCCCTTGGTGATGTGTGTCCTCTGGTGTGAGGCCACGTGTGCTGGGTCCCTCGCCTTTGGATGATGTGGCCACACTGGTGTGAGGACACTCCTGCCTGCTTCCTAACCCCTTGATGATGTGGGCCCTCTGGTGAGAGTCTGATCCTGGCTGGGTTCCTCACCCTTCTGTGAGGTGGGCCCTCTGCTGTGAGGTCACTCCTGCCTGGCTGGCACACCCCACCTGGGCAACATCGGCCCTCTTGTGGCACTTGGAGCCTGCTGGGAGCCTCCTCCCCTCGGTGATGGGGGCCCTCTAGCGTCAGGCCCTAACTGCTGGGTACCCACATTTTCTGATACGTGCTAAGTGGTGCGAGGACACTCCTGCGAGGTTCCCATCCCCATGGGCATGTGGGCCTTCTGCTCTAAGGTCCCAACACCTGTGTTGTTCACCGTTTCATGATGTTGTCTCTCTGGTGTTAGTTCACTCAGGCCTAGATCCCATAGACTCTGTGCTCTGAGCCGACTGCTGGGAGGTTCCTACTGCTGGATTCCTTACCTTTTTTATTCTTTGGGTCCTGTGTTTTTATGCTCCTACTTCCTGACTCACTCCCAGCCCCTTTGTGATGTAGGTCCTCTGGTTTAAGGCCACATGTACCGGTTTCCTCACCTTTATTGATGTGGCCCCACTGGTGTGAGGACACTCCTGCCTGGTTCCCATCCCCTTGGTGATTGGGGCCCTCTTGTGAGAGGCTGATCCTGTCTGGATTCCTCACACTTCTGGGAGGTGGGCCCTCTGCTGTGAGGTCACTCCTGCCTGGCTGGCACACGTCACGTTGGTGATGTGGGCCCTCAGTTGGGAGTTGGTGCCTGCTGGGAGTCTCCTCCCCTCGGTAATGAGGGCCCTCTGGCGTCAGGCCCTAACTCATGGGCTCCCAAAATTTTCTGATGTGCTCCCTGTCGTGTGAGTACACTCCAGCCAGGGTCCCTTCCCTAGGGGATGTGGGCTTTCTGCTCTGTGGTCCCAACGGCTGGGTTGCTCACAGTGTCAGAATGTGGGCCCTCTGTTTTGAGTTCAGTCAGGCCTGGATCCCATAGCCTCGCTGCTCCTGGCCGCCTGCTGGGAGGTTCCAACTGCGGGATTCCTCACCTTTTTTACGCAATGGGCCCTCTGTTTTGAGGCTCCTCCTGCCTGCCTCACTCCCAGCCCCTTGGTGATGTGTGTCCTGTAGTTTGAGGCCACGTGTGCTGGGTCCGTCACATTTCGGGGATGTGGCCCCACTGGTGTGAGGACACTCCTGCCTGGTTTCCATTCCCTTGGTGATGTGGGCCCTCTGGTGAGAGTCTGATCCTCTTTGGGTTCCTCACACTTTTGTGTGGTTGGCCCTCTGCTCTGAGGTCACTCCTGCCTGGCTGGCACACCCCGCATTGGCGACGTCGGCCCTCTGGTAGCAGTTGGAGCTTGCTGGGAGCCTCCTCTCCTCAGTGATGAGGGCCCTCTGGCGTCCGGCCCTAACTGCTGGGCTCCCCACATTTTCTGTTGTGTGCCCACTGGTGCGATGACACTCCTGCTTGGTTCCCTTCCCCATGGGGATGTGGGCCTTGTGCCCTGAGGTTACAATGGCTGGGTTGCTTACAGTATCACAATGAGGGCCCTCTGTTGTGAGTTCATCACTGCCTGGATCCCATAGCCTCGGTGCTCTGGGCCACATGCTGGGATGTTCCAACTGCTGGATTCCTCACGTTTTTATACAATGGGCCATGTGTTTTGAGGTTAATCCTGCCTGCCTCGCTCTGAGACCCATGGTGATGTGGGTCTTCTGGTTTGAGGCCACATGTGCTGGGTACCTCAACTTTCGATGATGTGGCCCCACGGGTGTGAGGACACTCGTGCCTGATTCCCAGCCCCTTGCTTATGTGGGCACTCTGGTGAGAGTCTGATCATGACTGGGTTCCTTACCCTTCTGTGAGGTGGGCGCTCTGATGTGAGGTCACTCCTGCCTGGATGGCTCACGTCGCCTTGGCGACGTAGGCCCTCTGTTGGCCACTGAAGCATGCTGGGAGCCTCCTACCCTCTTTAATGAGGGCCCTGGAAGAAACGCATATGCCCTTTTTGACCAAGTGCATCATTGTCGAAGTTCTGCCTCTTCTCCTATACTTTCAGAGGACTTCCCATCTACCTCCTGAAATCGTATTCCTGGAATTCTGCCCCGCGTTCAAGTCCTCTTTGCAGCCTTACTTCAATATATTTTTGGACGATAGCTGTCATTTATAACTCTGCAGGTTTGTGAATTACAGTGCCCCTGAGCTCCATTCTTCAACTCGCTTTCTTGTGAGCTGGCCGCAAAACCGCAGGATTGCTTCAGGCCCTAATCTGGTTCCGGCACGGCATGTTGAGCCTTTGGCTAATTCCTCTTCCTGATGGGAAATGAGCGTTAAATTTGCTCGTGCAGACACCTACAGCTAATCTCTCATTGGTTCTCCCTATTCCTGTTCATCTTGCTCAGAAATTCCAAACTGTGCCAAACAGGAGGTTAAAGGCACTGACTCTCCAATTGGGGAAAGAGTTAGTAAAGCGTCTGGAATGGTAAAACCGAGTATGAGGGGAAGAAAACTGAGATGCATTTAAAAAGGTTTCCCGGTCACACGGTGGACCATATTCTGGGTTTCCCATGCGTGTTTTACCTGAAGGAAGAATCCCTTAAACCTGGAGAGGTGGGACCCATGCAATGGGTACCATGCAGTATGACTTCAAATGGCCTGCATTTTCTCACCGAACCTCACCAATGCTATCAGCCCAAAGTGTCGAACCTTATGTCTCACTCAGCTCTAGGTGTAGATGTGGTAAATCCATGTTGCAGCACAAGCCCTGTATGAATTATTTAAGAATTGCTCTCTATTTCACTGTCATTGTATTTTGTTTTTGAAATTTATTTTGATAATGGGATTTATCGGATTTTCACTGCTGCGTTTAGGCCGTTGTACACACGCTTGATTTCATTATGGAGACATATAAATCCATGGGTTTTAAGATTCTTACTTGTCAGGTATCTTGCCAGGCGTTGAATATGGGGTGTTGAGTCCATTTCGTTGAGGAAGGAGTAGGTCTTGTCTATTATATATTTGGCTTATGGAACGGTATCTGTGCTAATTTCAATCTCTGGTTTTATGCAGCACCCCAACTCACCTTTCCCCATAAGCAAGCATAAGTTGGTTTTCTAAATTTGAGTCCCTGTTCTGTTTTGTAATTCACTTTATGTGTAGCCAAGTTTACATTCCGTGTATTACTGATATATTATGATGTTTCTTTTTCTGTGTGACTTATTTCTCGTAGAATCATCGTACCTGAATCCACTCATTATGCCGCTATGGGCCTGCAGACGTAGATTTCTTTGCTGAGTGATATTCCATTGTACGTGCGTACCAGAACTTCTTTTTCCATTTTTTCCTTTCTCGGATATTTAACTTGTACCGTAGACAAGGTTCTTGTAAACAGAGCCATCCCAAACTTTGGGGTGGCTGTGTGTTTTTGATTTTAATTTCCCTAAGCTATAGGACCATAAGTGGAAGTGACATAGGCTGTGTTGCTTTGTTTCCTACGTGTTTCAGGATACACCATATATTTCTCCAGAGTGGCTGTGGGCAATTTACATCCCGCCCATCAGCATAACAAGGCTCCGTGTTCTCCATGACCTGTCCTGCCTTTCTGGATTTTACACATTTTTCAGATGGCCCTTTTGACCGGGGGGCAGTGAGACTTCATTGTTGTGCAGATTTCCTTTACACGCTTGCTTGGTTGGCCAAAAAGGGCGTATGCGTTTTTTCCTGAATATATTCAGGAAAAAACGCATACGCCCTTTTTGGCCAAGTGCATCATTGTCGACATTCTGCCTCTTTTCCTATGCTTTAAGTGCAATTCCCGTCTACCCCCTGAAATCGTTTTCCTGAAATTCTGCCCCGCTTTCAAGTCCTCTTTGAAGACTTACTTCAGTACATTTTTGGACGATAGCTGACATTCATATCTCTGCAGGTTTGTGAATTATAGTGCCCCTGAGCTCCTTTCTTCAACTCGTTTTCTTGTGAGCTGGCCGCAAAACCGCAGGATTGCTTCAGGCCATAATCTGTTTCCGGCCGGGCACGCTGAGCCATTGGTTAATTCCTCTTCCTGGTGGGAAATGAGCGTTCAATTTGCCCGTGCAGACACCAACAGCTAGTCTCTCATTGGTTCTCCCTATGCCTGTTCATCTTGCGCAGAAATTGCAAACTGTGCCAAACAGGAGGTTAAAGGCACTGACTCTCCAAGTGGGGAGAGTGTTAGTAAAGCGTCTGGAATGGTGAACCCGAGTATCAGGGGACGAAAACTGAGATGCGTTTGAAAACGTTTCCCAATCACACGGCGGACGATAGTCTGGGTTTCCAATGCATGTTTTAGCTGAAGGAAGAATCCCTTAAACCTGGAGAGTTGGGACCCATGGAATGGGTACCATGCAGTATGACTTCAAAGGGTCTGCGTTTGTTCACCGAACCTCACCAATGCTATCAGCCCGAAGTGTCCAGCCTTATATCTCATCCAGCTCTGCGTGTAGATGTGGTAAATACAGGTTGCATCACAAGCCCTGAATGAATTATTTAAGAATTGCTCTCTATTTCACTGTCATTGTGTTTTGTTTTTGAAATTCATTTTGATAATGGGATTTATCGGATTTTCACTGCTGCTTTTAGGCCACTGTACACACGCTTGATTTCCTTATGGAGACATATAAATCCATGGGTTTTAAGATTCTTACTTGTCAGGTATCTTCCCAGGCGTTGAATATAGAGTGTTGAGTCCATTTCGTTGAGCAAGGAGTAGGTTTTGTCTATTATATATTTGGCTTATGGAACGGTATCTGTGCTAATTTCAATCTCTGGTTTTATGCAGCATCCCAACTGACCTTTCCCCATAAGCAAGCATAAGTTGGTTTGCTAAATTTGAGACCCTGTTCTGTTTTGTAATTCAGTTCATGGGTAGCCAAGTTTACATTCCGTGTATTAGTGATAACTTATGATGTTTCTTTTTCTGTCTGACTTATTTCTCATAGAATCATCGTACCTGAATCCACTCATTATGCCGCTACGGTCCTGATGACGTAGATTTCATTGCTGAGTGATATTCCATTGTACGTCCGTACAACAACTTCTTTATCCATTTTATGTTTTCACGGATATTTAACTTCTACCGTAGATGAGGTTCTTGTCAACAGAGCCATTCCAAACTTTGGGGTGGCTGTGTGTTTTTGATTTTAATTTCCCTAAGCTATAGGAACATAAGTGGAAATGCCATAGGCTGTGTTGCTTTGTTTCCTACGTGTTTCAGGAAACACCATACACTTCTCCAGAGTGGTTGTTGGCAATTGACATCCCGCCCATCAGCATAACAAGGCTCCCTGTTCTCCATGACCTGTCCTGCCTTTCTGGATTTTACACTTTTTTCAGATGGCCTTTTGACCGGGGGGCAGTGAGACTTCCTTGTAGTGCAGATTTCCTTTACATGCTTGCTTGGTTGGCCAAAAAGGGCGTATTCGTTTTTTCCTGAATGTATTCAGGAAAAAACGCACACGCCCTTTTTGGCCAAGTGCATCATTGTCGACATTCTGCCTCTTTTCCTATTCGTTAAGTGCAATTCCAGTCTACCTCGTGAAATCGTTTTCCTGAAATTTTGCCCCGCTTTCAAATCCTCTTCAAAGACTTACTTCAATACATTTTTGGACGATAGCTGTCATTCATAACTCTGCAGGTTTCTGAATTACACTGCCCCTCAGCTCCTTTCTTCAACTCGCTTTCTTGTGAGCTGGCCGCAAAACCGCAGGATTGCTGCAGGCCATAATCTCTTTCTGGCAGGGCACGCTGAGCTTTTGGTTAATTCCTCTTCCTGGTGGGAAATGAGCGTTCCATTTGCCCGTGCAGACACCTACAGCTAGTCTCTCATTGGTTCTCCCTATTCGTGTTCATCTTGCGCAGAAATTGCAAATTGTGCCAAACAGGAGGTTAAAGGCACTGACTCTAAAAGTGGGGATAGTGTTAGTAAAGCGTCTGGAATGGTGAACCCGAGTACCAGGGGACGAAAACTGAGATGCATTTGAAAACGTTTCCCGGTCACACAGTGCACTGTACTGTGGGTTTCCCATGCATGTTTTAGCTGAAGGAAGAATCCCTTAAACCTGGAGAGTTGGGACCCATGGAATGGGTACCATGCAGTATGACTTCAAAGGGTCTGCGTTTGCTCACCGAACCTCACCAATGCTATCAGCCCGAAGTGCCCAGCCTTATGTCTCACCCAGCTCTGGGTGTAGATGTGGAAAATCCAGGTTGCATCACAAGCCCTGAATGAATTATTTAAGAATTGCTCTCTATTTCACTGTCATTGCGTTTTGTTTTTGAAATTTATTTTGATAATGGGATTTATCGGATTTTCACTGCTACGTTTAGGCCGCTGTACACACGCTTGATTTCCTTATGGAGACATATAAATCCATGGGTTTTAAGATTCTTACTTGTCAGGTATCTTGCCAGGCGTTGAATATGGGGTGTTGAGTCCATTTCGTTGAGCAAGGAGTAGGGCTTGTCTATTATATATTTGGCTTATGGAACGGTATCTGTGCTAATTTCAATCTCTGGTTTTATGCAGCACCCCAACTCACCTTTCCCCATAAGCAAGCATAAGTTGGTTTTCTAAATTTGAGACCCTGTTCTGTTTTGTAATTCAGTTCATGTGTATCCAACTTTACATTCCGTGTATTAGTGATATCTTATGATGTTTCTTTTTCTGTGTGACTTATTTCTCGTAGAATCATCGTACCTGAATACACTCATTATGCCGCTACGGGCCTGATGACGTAGATTTCATTGCTGAGTGATATTCCATTGTACGTGCGTACCACAACTTCTTTATCCATTTTTTGCTTTCTGGGATATTTTACTTGTACCATAGACGAGGTTCTTGTAAACAGAGCCGTCCCAAACTCTGGGGTGGCTGTGTGTTTTTGATTTTAATTTCTCTAAGCTATAGGACCATAAGTGGAAGTGCAATAGGCTGTGTTGCTTTGTTTCCTATGTGTTTCTGGAAACACCATACACTTCTCCAGAGTGGTTGTTGGCAATTTACATCCCGCCCATCAGCATGACAAGGCTCCCTGTTCTCCATGACCTGTCTTGACTTTCTGGATTTTACATTTTTTTCAGATGGCCCTTTTGACCGGGGGGCAGTGAGACTTCATTGTAGTGCAGATTTCCATTACAAGCATGCTTGGTTGGCCAAAAAGGGCGTATGCGTTTTTTCCTGAATATATTCAGGAAAAAACGCATACGCCCTTTTTGGCCAAGTGCATCATTGTCGACATTCTGCCTCTTTTCCTATGCTTTAAGTGCAATTCCAGTCTACCCCCTGAAATCGTTTTCCTTAAATTCTGCCCCGCTTTCAAGTCCTCTTCGAAGACTTACTTCAATACATTTTTGGACGATAGCTGTCATTCATAACTCTGCAGGTTTGTGAATTACAGTGCCCCTGAGCTCATTTCTTCAACTCGCTTTCTTGTGAGCTGGCCGCAAAACCGCAGGATTGCTTCAGGCCCTAATCTGTTTCCGGCAGGGCACGCTGAGCCTTTGGTTAATTCCTCTTCCTGGTGGGAAATGAGCGTTCCATTTGCCCGTGTAGACACCAACAGCTAGTCTCTCATTGCTTCTCCCTATTCCTGTTCATCTTGCGCAGAAATTGCAAAGTGTGCCAAACAGGAGGTTAATGGCACTGACTCTCCAAGTGGGGAGAGTGTTAGTAAAGCGTTCAAATGTTGAACCCGAGTACCAGGGTCGAAAACTGAGATGCATTTGAAAACGTTTCCCAATCATATGGTGGACCATACTCTGGGTTTCCCATGCATGTTTTAGCTGAAGGAAGAATCCCTTAAACCTGGAGAGTTGGGACCCATGGAATGGGTACCATGCAGTATGACTTCAAAGGTTTGCGTTTGCTCATCAAACCTCACCAATGCTATCAGCCCGAAGTGTCCAGCCTTATGTCTCACCCTGCTCTGCGTGTAGATGTGGTAAATCCAGGTTGCATCACAAGCCCTGAATGAATTATTTAAGAATTGCTCTCTATTTCACTGTCATTGTGTTTTGTTTTTGAAATTTATTTTGATAATGGGATTTATCGGATTTTCACTGCTGCGTTTAGGCCGCTGTACACACGCTTGATTTCCTTATGGACACATATAAATCCATGGGTTTTAAGATTTTTACTTCTCAGGTATATTCCCAGGCGTTGAATATGGGGTGTTGAGTCCATTTCGATGAGCAAGGAGTAGGTCTTGTCTATTATATATTTGGCTTATGGTACGGTATCTGTGCTAATTTCAATCTCTGGTTTTATGCAGCACCCCAACTCACCTTTCCCCATAAGCAAGCATAAGTTGGTTTTCTAAATTTGTGACCCTGTTCTGTTTTGTAATTCAGTTCATGTGTAGCCAACTTTACATTCCGTGTATTATTGATATCTTATGATGTTTCATTTTCTGTGTGACTTAATTCTTGTAGAATCATCGTACGTGAATCCACTCATTATGCCGCTGCAGGCCTGATGACGTAGATTTCATTGATGAGTGATAATCTATTGTACGTGCGTACCAGAACTTCTTTATCCATTTTTTGCATTCTCAGATATTTAACTAGTATCGTAGATGACGTTCCTGTAAACAGAGCCGTCCCAAATTTTGGGGTGGCTGTGTCTTTTTGATTTTAATTTCCCTAAGCTATAGGACCATAAGTGGAAGTGCCATAGGCTGTGTTGCTTTGTTTCCTACGCGTTTCAGGAAACACCATACACTTCTCCAGAGTGGCTGTTGGCAATTTACATCCCGCCCATCAGCATAACAAGGCTCCGTGTTCTCCATGACCTGTCCTGCCTTTCTGGATTTTACACTTTTTTCAGATGGCCCTTTTAACCGGGGGGCAGTGAGACTTCATTGTAGTGCAGATTTCCTTTACACGCTTGCTTGGTTGGCCAAAAAGGGCGTATGCTTTTTTTCCTGAATATATTCAGGAAAAAACGCATACGCCCTTTTTGGCCAAGTGCATCATTGTCGACATTCTGCCTCTTTTCCTATGCTTTAAGTGCAATTCCAGTCTATCCCCTGAAATCGTGTTCCTGAAATTCTGCCCCGCTTTCAAGTCCTCTTCAAATACTTAATTCAGTACATTTTTGGACGATAGGTGTCATTCATAACTCTGCAGGTTTGTGAATTACAGTGCCCCTGAGCTCCTTTCTTCAACTCGCTTTCTTGTGAGCTGGCCGCAAAACCGCAGGATTGCTTCACGCCATAATCTCTTTCTGGCAGGGCACGCTGAGCCTTTGGTTAATTCCTCTTCCTGGTGGGAAATGAGCGTTCCATTTGCCCGTGCACACACCTACAGCTAGTCTCTCATTGGTTCTCCCTATTCCTGTTCATCTTGCACAGAAATTGCAAACTGTGCCAAACAGGAGGTTAAAGGTACTGACTCTCCAAGTGGGGATAGTGTTAGTAAAGCGTCTGGAATGGTGAACCCGAGTACCAGGGGACGAAAACTGAGATGCATTTGAAAACGTTTCCCGGTCACACAGTGCACTGTACTGTGGGTTTCCCATGCATGTTTTAGCTGAAGGAAGAATCCCTTAAATTTGGAGAGTTGGGACCCATGGAATGGATACCCTGCAGGATGACTTCAATGGGTCTGCGTTTGCTCACCGAACCTCACCAATGCTATCAGCCCGAAGTGTACAGCCTTATGTCTCACCCAGCTCTGGATGTAGATGTGGTAAATCCAGGTTGCATCACATGCCCTGAATGAATTATTTAAGAATTGCTCTCTATTTCACTCTCATTGTGTTTTGTTTTTCTAATTCATTTTGATAATGGGATTTATTGGATTTTCTCTGCTGCGTTCATGCAGCTGTACACACGCTTGATTGTCTTAAGGAGACATATAAATCCATGGGTTTGAAGATTCTTACTAGTCAGGTGTATTCCTAGGCGTTGAATATGTGGTGTTTAGTCCATTTCGTTGAGCAAGGGGTAGGTCTTGACTATTACATATTTGGCTTATGGAAAGGTATCTGTGCTAATTTCTATCTCTGCTTTTATGCAGCACCCCAACTCACTTTTCCCCTTAAGCAAGCATAAGTTGGTTTTCTAAATTTGAGACCCTGTTCTGTTTTGTAATTCAGTTCATGTGTAGCCAAGTTTACATTCCGTGTATTAGTGATAACTTATGATGTTTCATTTTCTGTGTGACTTATTTCACTTAGAATCATCGTACCTGAATCCACTCATTATGCCGCGACGGGCCTGATGAAATAGATTTCATTGGTGAGTGATATTCATTTGTACGTACGTACCACACTTCTTTATCCATTTTTCGCTTTCTGGGATATTTAACTTGTTCCGTAGACGAGGTTCTTGTAAACAGAGCCGTCCGACACTTTGGGGTGGCTGTCTGTTTTTGATTTTAATTTCCGTGATCTATAAGACCATAAGTGGAAGTGCCGTAGTCTCCGTTGCTTTGTTTCTTAGGTGTTTCAGGAAACACCATACACTTCTCCAGAGTGGCTGTTGGCATTTACATCCCGCCTATCAGCATAACAAGGCTCCCTGTTCTCCATGGCCTGTCCTGTGTTTCTGGTTTTTACACTTTTTTCAGATGGCCCTTTTGACGAATGGGAAATGAGACTTCATTGTAGTGCGGATTTCCATTTCTCGAGTGCTTGGTTGGCCAAAAAGGGCATATGTGTTTTTTCCTGAATATATTCAGGAAAAAATGTTTACGCACTTTTGTCCAAGTGCATCACTGTCAAAGATCTGCCGCTTTTCACATGCTTTAAATGCAATTCCAATCTACCTCCTGAAATATGATTCCTGCAATTCTGCCTCGTTTTCAAGTCCTCTTTGCAGACTTACTTCCATATATTTTTGCCAATAGCTGTCATTTATAACTCTGCAGGTTTGTGAATTACAGTGCCCGTGATTTCCTTTCTTAACTCGTTTCCTTGAAAACTGGCCACAGAACCGCAGGTTTGCTTCAGGCCGTAATCAGGGTCCGGCACGGCACTCTGAGACTTTGGTTCATTCCACTTCCTGGTGGGAAATTAGAGTTAAATGTACCCCTCCAGACACCTGCCTCACTCCTAGCCCCTTGGTGATGTGTGTCCTCTGGTTTGAGGCCACATGTGCTGGGTTCCTCACATTTGGCTGATGTGGCCCCACTGGTGTGAGGACACTCCTGCCTGGTTCCCATCCCCTTGGTGATGTGGGCCCTCCGGTGAGAGTCTGATCCTGGTTGGGTTCCTCACACTTCTGTGAGGTGGGCCCTCTTCTCTGAGGTCACTCCTGCCTGGCTGGCACACCCCGCCTTGGCGACGTCGGCCCTCTGGTGGGATTTGGTGCCTGCTGGGTGTCTCCTCCCCTCGGTAATGAGGGCCCTCTGGCGTCAGGCCCTAACTCCTGGGCTCCCAATATTTTCTGATATGCGCCCTGTGGTTCGAGTACACTCCTGCCAGGTTCCCAACCCCACGGGAATGTGGGCCTTCTGCTCTGAGGTCCCAACCGTGGGTTACTCAGTTTCATGATGAGGGCCCTCTGCTGCGAGTTCTCTCCGGCCTGGATCCCATAGCCTCGCTGCTCTTGGCCAACTGCTGGGAGGTTCCAACTGCGGGATTCCTCACCTTTTTTCTTCTATGGGCCCTCTGTTTTGAGACTCCTCCTGCCTGCCTCACTCCCAGCCCCTTGGTGATGTGTGTCCTCTGGTTTGAGGCCACGTATGCTGGGTCCCTCGCCTTTCGATGATGTGGCCCCACTGATGTGAGGACACTCCTGCCTGGTTCCTATCCCCTTGATGATGTGGGCCCTCTGGTGAGAGTCTGATCCTGGCTGGGTTCCTCACCCTTCTGTGAGGGGGGCCCTCTGCTGTGAGGTCACTCCTGCCTGGCTGGCACACCCCACCTGGGCAACATTGGCCCTCTTGTGGCAGTTGGAGCCTGCTGAGAACCTCCCCTCGGTGATGGGGTCCCTCTTGCCTCAGGCCCTAACTGCTGGGTACCCACATTTTCTGATACGTGCTAAGTGGTGCGAGGACACTCCTGCGAGGTTCCCATCCCCATGGGCATGTGGGCCTTCTGATCTAAGGTCCCAACACCTGTGTTGTTCACCGTTTCATGATGTTGGCTCTCTGGTGTTAGTTCACCCAGGCCTAGATCCCATAGACTCTGTGCTCTGAGCGGCCTGCTGGGAGGTTCCTACTGCTGGATTCCTTAACTCTTTTATTCTTTGGGTCCTGTGTTTTCATGCTCCTACTTCCTGACTCACTTCCAGCCCATTTGTGATGTAGGTCCTCTGGTTTAAGGCCACATGTACCGGTTTCCTCAACTTTATTGATGTGGCCCCACTGGTGTGAGGACACTCCTGCCTGGTTCCCATCCCCTTGGTGATGGGGGCCCTCTGGTGAGAGTCTGATCCTGTCTGGATTCCTCACACTTCTGGGAGGTGGGCCCTCTGCTGTGAGGTCACTCCTGCCTGGCTGGCACACGTCACGTTGGCGATGTGGGCCCTCAGTTGGGAGTTGGTGCCTGCTGGGAGTCTCCTCCCCTCGGTAATGAGGGCCCTCTGGCGTCAGGCCCTAACTCATGGGCTCCCAAAATTTTCTGATGTGCGCCCTGTCGTGCGAGTACACTCCAGCCAGTGTCCCATCCCCATGGGTATGTGGGCTTTCTGCTCTCAGGTCCCAAAGGCTGGGTTGCTCACAGTGTCAGAATGTGGGCCCTCTGCTGTGAGTTCACTCCGGCATGGATCCCATAGCCTCGGTGCTCTGGGCCACCTGCTTGGAGCTTCCAACTGCAGGGTTCCTCACCTTTTTTATTCTATGGGCGCGCTGTTGTGAGTTTCCTCCTGCATGCCTCACTCCCAGCCCTTTCGTGATGTGTGTCCCCTTGTTTGAGGCCACATGTGCTGTGTTCCTCACCTTTCGCTGATGTGGCCCCACTGGTGTGAGGACACTCCTGCCTGGTTTCCATCCCATTGGTGATGTGGGCGCTCTGGTTAGAGTCTGATCCTGTTTGGGCTCCTCACACTTCTGTGAGGTGGGCCCTCTGCTGTGAGGTAACTCCTGCCTGGCTTACTCCCATTGCCTTGGTGACGTCGGCCCTCTGGTGGCATTTGGAGCCTGCTGGTAGCCTCCTCTCTTCAGTGATGAGGGCCCTCTGGCGTCAGGCCATATCTGCTGGGTTCCCACATTTTCTGATACGTGCTAAGTTGTGCGAGGACACTCCTGCGAGGTTCCCATCCCCATGGGGATGTGGGCCTTCTGCTCTGAGGTCCCACTGGCTGGGTTGCTCACAGTTTCATGATGTGGGCCTTCTGCTGTGAGTTCACTGTGGCCTGGATCCCATAGACTCCATGCTCTGGGCCACCTGCTGGGAGGTTCAAACTGCTGGATTCCTCACATTTTTTATTCTGTGGGCCCTGTGTTATTAGGCTACTCCTGCCTGCCTCACTCGGAGCACCTTGGAAATGTGGGTCCTCTGGTTTAGGCCACATGTGCTGGGTTCCTCACCTTTCGCTGATGTGGCCCCACTGGTGTGAGGACACTCCTGCCTTGTTCCGATCCCCTTGGTGATGTGGGCCCTCTGGTGAGAGTCTTATCCTGGCTGGGTTCCTCACCCTTCTGTGAGGTAGGCCCTCTGCTGTGAGGTCACTCCTGCCTGGCTGGCCCAGGTCACCTTGGCGACGTGGGCCGTCAGTTGGGAGTTGGTGCCTGCTGGGAGTCTCCTCCCCTCGGTAATGAGGGCCCTCTGGCGTCAGACCCTAACTCCTGGGCTCCCAAAATTTTCTGTTGTGCGCCCTGTGGTGCTAGTACACTCCTGCCAGGTTCCCAACCCCATGGGAATGTGGACCTTCTGCTCTGAGGTCCCAACCGTGGGTTGCTCAGTTTCTTGATGAGGGCCCTCTGGTGTGAGTTCACTCCAGCATGGATCCCATAGCCTCGCTGCTCCTGGCCACCTGCGGGGAAGTTCCAACTGCGGGATTCCTCACCTTTTTCCTTCTATGGGCCCTCTGTTTTGAGACTCCTCCTGCCTGCCTCACTCCCAGCCCCTTGGTGATGTGTGTCCTCTGGTTTGAGGCCACGTGTGCTGGGTCCCTCACCTTTCGATGATGTGGCCCCACTGGTGTGAGGACACTCCTGCCTGGTTCCTATCCCCTTGGTGATGTGGGCCCTCTGGTGAGAGTCTGATCCTGGCTGTGTTCCTCACACTTCTGTGAGGTGGGCCCTCTGCTGTGAGGTCACTCCTGCCTGGCTGGCACACCCCGCCTTGGCAATGTCGGCCCTCTTGTGGCAGTTGGAGCCTACTGGGAGCCTCCTCCCCTCGGTGATGAGGGCCCTCTGGCGTCAGGCCCTAACTGCTGGGTACCCACATTTTCTGATACGTGCTAAGTTGTGCGAGGACACTCGTGCCATGTTCCCAACCCCATGGTGATGTGGGCCTTCTGCTCTGAGGTCCAAACGGCTGGGTTGCTCACAGTTTCATGATGTGGGCCCTCTGCTGTGAGTTCACTGTGGCCTGGATCGCATAGACTCGGTGCTCTGGGCCGCCCACTGGGAGGTTCCCACTGCAGGATTCCTCAGCTTTTTTATTCTATTCACCCTGTGTTGTGAGACTACTCATGCCTGCCTCACTCCGAACCCCTTGGAGATCTGGGTCCGCTGGTTTAGGCCACATGTGCTGGGTTCCTCACCTTTCTATGATGTGGTCACCCTGGTGTGAAGACAGTCCTGCCTGGTTCTGATGCCCTTGGTGATGTGGGCCCTCTGGTGAGAGTCTAATCCTGGCTGGGTTCCTCACCATTCTGTGAGGTAGGCCCTCAGCTGTGAGGTCACTCCTGCCTGGCTGTTGCACGTCACCTTGGCGACATGGTCCCTCCATAGGGAATTGGTGCCTGCTTGGGGTCTCCTCCCCTTGGTAATGAGGGCCCTCTGGCATCAGGCCCTAATTTCTGGGTTCCCAAAATTCTCTGATGTGCGCCCTGTGGTGCGAGTACACTTCTGCCAAGTTCCCAACCACATGGGAATGTGGGCCTTCTGCTCTAAAGTCCCAACGGCTGGGTTGCTCACAGTTTCATGATGAGGGCCCTCTGTTTTGAGTTCAGTCAGGCCTGAATCCCATAGCCTCGCTGCTCCTGGCCGCCTGCTGGGAGGTTCCAACTGCGGGATTCCTCACCTTTTTTACGCAATGGGCCCTCTGTTTTGAGGCTCCTCCTGCCTGCCTCACTCCCAGCCCCTTGGTGATGTGTGTCACCGGGGGGCAGTGAGACTTCATTGTAGTGCAGATTTCCTTTACACACTTGCTTGGTTGGCCAAAAAGGGCGTATGCGTTTTTGCCTGAATATATTCAGGAAAAAACGCATACGCCCTTTTTGGCCAGTGCATCATTGTCGACATTCTGCCTCTATTCCTATGCTTTAAGTGCAATTCCAGTCTACCCCCTGAAATCGTTTTCCTGAAATTCTGCCCCGCTTTCAAGTCCTCTTCGAAGACTTACTTCAATACATTTTTGGACGATAGCTGTCATTCATAACTCTGCAGGTTTCTGAATTACAGTACCCCTGAGCTCGTTTCCTCAACTCGCTTTCTTGTGAGCTGGCCGCAAAACCGCATGATTGCTTCACGCCATAATCTCTTTCTGGCAGGGCACGCTGAGCCTTTGGTTAATTCGTCTTCCTGGTGGGAAATGAGCGTTCCATTTGCCCGTGTAGACGCCTACAGCTAGTCTCTCATTGGTTCTACCTATTCCTGTTCATCTTGCGCAGAAATTGCAAACTGTGCCAAAGAGGAGGTTAAAAGCACTGACTCTCCCAGTGGGGAGAGTTTTAGTAAAGCATCTGGAATGGTGAACCCGAGTACCAGGGGCGAAAACTGAGATGCATTTGAAAACGTTTCCCAATCACTCGGTGGTCCATACTCTGGGTTGCCCATGCATGTTTTAGCTGAAGGAAGAATCCCTTAAACCTGGAGAGTTGGGACCCATAGAATGGGTACCATGCATTATGACTTCAAAGGGTCTGCGTTGTTCAACGAACCTCACCAATGCTATCAGCCCTAAGTGTCCGGCCTTATGTCTCACGCAGCTCTGTGTGTAGATGTGGTAAATCCAGGTTGCATCACAAGCCCTGAATGAATTATGTAAGAATTGTTCTCTATTTCACTGTTATTGTGTTTTGTTTTTGAAATTTATTTTGATAATGGTATTTATCGGATTTTCATTGCTGCATTTAGGCCACTGTACACACTCTTGATTTCCTTATGGAGACATATAAATCCATGGGTTTTAAGATTTTACTTGTCAGGTATCTTCCCAGACGTTGAATATGGGGTGTTGAGTCCATTTCGTTGAGCAAGGAGTAGGTCTTGTCTATTATATATTTGGTTTATGGAACGGTATCTGTGCTAATTTCAAACTCTGGTTTTATGCAGCACCCCAACTCACCTTTCCCCATAAGCAAGCATAAGTTGGTTTTCTCAATTTGAGACCCTGTTCTGTTTTGTAATTCAGTTCATGTGTAGCCAAGTTTACATTCCGTGTATTAGTGATATATTATGATGTTTCTTTTTCTGTGTGACTTATTTCTCGTAGAATCATCGTACCTGAATCCACTCATTATGCCGCTACGGGCCTGATGACGTAGATTTCATTGCTGAGTGATATTCCACTGTACATGCGTACCACAACTTCTTTATCCATTTTTTGCTCTCTCGGATATTTAACTTGTACCGTAGAGGACGTTCTTGTAAAGCGAGACGTCCCAAATTTTGGGGTGATTGTGTCTTTTTGATTTTAATTTCCCTAAGCTATAGGACCATAAGTGGAAGTGCCATAGGCTGTGTTGTTTTGTTTCCTACGTGTTTTAGGAAACACCATACACTTCTCCAGAGTGGTTGTTGGCAATTTACATCCTACCCATCAGCATAACAAGGCTCCCTGTTCTCCATGACCTGTCCTGCCTTTCTGGATTTTACACTTTTTTCAGATGGCCCTTTTGACCGGGGGCAGTGAGACTTCATTGTAGTGCAGGTTTCCTTTACACGCTTGCTTGGTTGGCCAAAAAGGGCGTATGCGTTTTTTCCTGAATATATTCAGGAAAATAGGCATACGCCCTTTTTGTCCAAGTGCATCATTGTCGACATTCTGCTTCTTTTCCTATGCTTTAAGTGCAATTCCAGTCTACCCCCTGAAATCGTGTTCCTGAAATTCTGCCCCGCTTTCAAGTCCTCTTCGAAGACTTACTTCAATACATTTTTGGACGATAGCTGTCATTCATAACTCTGCAGGTTTCTGAATTACACTGCCCCTGAGCTCCTTTCTTCAACTCGCTTTCTTGTGAGCTGGCCGTAAAACCACAGGATTGCTTCACGCCATAATCTCTTTCTGGCAGGGCACGCTGAGCCTTTGGTTAATTCCTCTTCCTGGTGGGAAATGAGCGTTCCATTTGCCCGTGCAGACACCTACATCTAGTCTCTCATTGGTTCTCCCTATTCCTGTTCATCTTGCGCAGAAATTGCAAACTGTGCCAAACAGGAGGTTAAAGGCACTGACTCTCCAAGTGGGGAGAGTGTTAGTAAAGCGTCTGGAATGGTGAACCCGAGTACCAGGGGCGAAAACTGAGATGAATTTGAAAACGTTTCCCAATCACACGGTGGACCATACTCTGGGTTTCCCATGCATGTTTTAGCTGAAGGAAGAATCCCTTAAACCTGGAGACTTGGGACTCATGGAACGGGTACCATGCAGTATGACTTCAAAGGGTCTGCGTTTGCTCACCGAACCTCACCAATGCTATCAGCCCGAAGTGTCCAGCCTTATGTCTCACCCAGCTCTGGGCATAGAAGTGGTAAATCCAGGTTGCATCACAAGCCCTGAATGAATTATTTAAGAATTGCTCTCTATTTCACTGTCATTGTGTTTTGTTTTTGAAATTTATTTTGATAATGGGATTTATCGGATTTTCACTGCTGCATTTAGGCCGCTGTACACACTCTTGATTTCCTTATGGAGACATATAAATCCATGGGTTTTAAGATTCTTACTTGTCAGGTATCTTGCCAGGCGTTGAATATGGGGTGTTGAGTCCATTTCGTTGAGCAAGGAGTAGGTCTTGTCTATTATATATTTGGCTTATGGAACGGTATCTGTGCTAATTTCAATCTCTGGTTTTATGCAGCACCCCAACTCACCTTTCCCCGTAAGCAAGCATAAGATGATTTTCTCAATTTGAGACCCTGTTCTGTTTTGTAATTCAGTTCATGTGTAGCCAAGTTTACATTCCGTGTATTAGGGATATCTAATGATGTTTCTTTTTCTGTGTGACTTATTTCTCGTAGAATCATGGTACATGAATCCACTCATTATGCCGCTAGGGACCTGATGACGTAGATTTCATTGCTGAGTGATATTCCATTGTACGTGCGTACCACAACTTCTTTATCCATTTTTTGATTTCTTGGATATTCAACTTGTACCGTAGACGAGGTTCTTGTAAACAGAGCCATCCCAAACTTTGGGGTGGCTGTGTCTTTTTGATTTTAATTTCCCTAAGCTATAGGACCATAAGTGGAAGTGCCATAGGCTGTGTTGCTTTGTTTCCTATGTGTTTCAGGAAACACCATACACTTCTCCAGAGTGGCTGTTGGCAATTTACATCCCGCCCATCAGCATAACAAGGCTCCCTGTTCTCCATGACCTTTCCTGCCTTTCTGGATTTTACACTTTTTTCAGATGGCCCTTTTGACCGGGGGGCAGTGAGACTTCATTGTAGTGCCGATTTCATTTACACGCTTGCTTGGTTGGCCAAAAAGTGCGTTTGCGTTTTTTCCTGAATATATTCAGGAAAAAACGCATATGCCCTTTTTAGCCAAGTGCATCATTGTCGACATTCTGCCTCTGTTCATATGCTTTAAGCGCAATTCCAGTCTACCCCCTGAAATCGTTTTCCTGAAATTCTGCCCCGCTTTAAAGTCCTCTTCGAAGACATACTTCAGTACATTTTGGACGATAGCTGTCATTCATAACTCTGCAGGTTTGTGAATTACAGTGCCCCTGAGCTCCTTTCTGCAACTCGCTTCATGTAAGCTGGCCGCCAAACCACAGGATTGCTTCAGGCCATAATCTGTTTCCGGCAGGGCACGTTAAGCCTTTGGTTAATTCCTCTTCCTGGTGGGAAATGAGCATTCCATTTGCCCGTGCAGACACCTACAGCTAGTCTCTCATTGGTTCTCCCTATTCCTATTCATCTTGCGCACAAATTGCAAACTGTGCCAAACAGGAGGTGAAAGGCACTGACTCTCCAAGTGAGGAGAGTGTTAGTAAAGCATTTGGAATGGTGAACCCGAGTAGCAGGGGACGAAAACTGAGATGCATTTGAAAACGTTTCCCAATCACACGGTGGACCATACTCTGGGTTTCCCATGCATGTTTTAACTGAAGAAGAATCCCTAAACCTGGAGAGTTGGGACCCATGGAATGGGTACCATGCAGTATGACTTCAAAGGGTCTGCGTTTGCTCACCGAACCTCACCAATGCTATCAGCCCGAAGTGTCCAGCCTTATGTCTCATCCAGCTCTGGGTGTAGATGTGGTAAATCCAGGTTGCATCACAAGCCCTGAATGAATTATTTAAGAATTGCTCTCTATTTCACTGTCATTGTGTTTTGTTTTTGAAATTCATTTTGATAATGGGATTTATCGGATGTTCACTGCTGCGTTTACGCCGCTGTACACACGCTTGATTTCTTTATGGAGACATATAAATCCATGGGTTTTAAGATTCTTACTTGTCAGCTATCTTCCCAGGCGTTGAATATGGGGTGTTGAGTCCATTTCGTTGAGTAAGGAGTAGGTCTTGTCTATTATATATTTGGCTTATGGAACGGTATGTGTGCTAATTTCAATCTCTGGTTTTATTCAGCACCCCAACTCAAGTTTCCCCATAAGCAAGCATAAGTTGGTTTTCTAAATTTGAGACCCTGTTCTGTTTTGTAATTCAGTTCATGGGTAGCCAAGTTTACATTCCGTGTATTAGTGATATCTTATGATGTTTCTTTTTCTGTGTGACTTATTTCTCGTAGAATCATCGTACATGAATCCACTCATTATGCCGCTACGGGCCTGATGACGTAGATTTCATTGCTGAGTGATATTCCACTGTACGTGCGTACCACAACTTCTTTATCCGTTTTTTGCTTTCTCGGATATTTAACTTGTACCGTAGAGGACGTTCTTGTAAACAGAGACGCCCCAAATTTTGGGGTGGCTGTGTCTTTTTGATTTTAATTTCCCTAAGCTATAGGACCATAAGTGGAAGTGCCATAGGCTGTGTTGTTTTGTTTCCTACGTGTCTCTGGAAACACCATACACTTCTCCAGAGTGGTTGTTGGCAATTTACATCCCGCCCATCAGCATAAGAAGGCTCCCTGTTCTCCATGACCTGTCCTGCCTTTCTGGATTTTACACGTTTTTCAGATGGCCCTTTTGACCGGGGGGCAGTGAGACTTCATTGTAGTGCAGATTTCTTTACACACTTGCTTGGTTGGCCAAAAAGGGCGTATGCGTTTTTTCCTGAATATATTCAGGAAAAAACGCATACGCCCTTTTTGGGCAAGTGCATCATTGTCGACATTCTGCTTCTTTTCCTATGCTTTAAGTGCAATTCCAGTCTACCCCCTGAAATCGTGTTCCTGAAATTCTGCCCCGCTTTCAAGTCCTCTTCGAAGACTTACTTCCATACATTTTTGGACGATAGCTGTCATTCATAACTCTGCAGGTTTCTGAATTACACTGCCCCTGAGTTCCTTTCTTCAACTCGCTTTCTTGTGAGCTGGCCGCAAAACCACAGGATTGCTTCACGCCATAATCTCTTTCTGGCAGGGCACGCTGAGCCTTTGGTTAATTCCTCTTCCTGGTGGGAAATGATCGTTCAATTTGCCCGTGCAGACACCAACAGCTAGTCTCTCATTGGTTCTCCCTATGCCTGTTCATCTTGCGCAGAAATTGCAAACTGTGCCAAACAGGAGGTTAAAAGCACTGACTCTCCAAGTGGGGAGAGTGTTAGTAAAGCGTCTGGAATGGTGAACCCGAGTACCAGGGGACGAAAACTGAGATGCATTTGAAAACGTTTCACAATCACATGGTGGACCATACTCTGGGTTTCCCATGCATGTTTTAGCTGAAGGAAGAATCCCTTAAACCTGGAGAGTTGGGACCCATGGAATGGGTACCATGCAGTATGACTTCAAAGGGTCTGCGTTTGCTCACCGAACCTCACCAATGCTATCAGCCCGAAGTGTCCAGCCTTATGTCTCATCCAGCTCTGGGTGTAGATGTGGTAAATACAGGTTGCATCACAAGCCCTGAATGAATTATTTAAGAATTGCTCTCTATTTCACTTTCATTGTGTTTTGTTTTTGAAATTCATTTTGATAATGGGATTTATCGGATTTTCACTGCTGCTTTTAGGTCACTGTACACACGCTTGATTTCCTCATGGAGACAAATAAATCCATGGGTTTTAAGATTCTTACTTGTCAGGTATCTTCCCAGGCGTTGAATATAGGGTGTTGAGTCCATTTCGTTGAGCAAGGAGTAGGTTTTGTCTATTATATATTTTGCTTATGGAACGGTATCTGTGCTAATTTCAATCTCTGGTTTTATGCAGCATCCCAACTGACCTTTCCCCATAAGCAAGCATAAGTTGGTTTGCTAAATTTCAGACCCTGTTCTGTTTTGTAATTCAGTTCATGGGTAGCCAAGTTTACATCCGTGTATTAGTGATAACTTATGATGTTTCTTTTTCTGTCTGACTTATTTCTCATAGAATCATCGTACCTGAATCCACTCATTATGCCGCTACGGTCCTGATGACGTAGATTTCATTACTGAGAGATATTCCATTGTACGTGCGTACCACAACTTCTTTATCCATTTTATGCTTTCTCAGATATTTAACTTCTACCATAGATGAGGTTCTTGTAAACAGAGCCATCCCAAATTTTGGGGTGGCTGTGTGTTTTTGATTTTAATTTCCCTAAGCTATATGACCATAAGTGGAAGTGCCATAGGGTGTGTTGCTTTGTTTCCTACGTGTTTCAGGAAACAACATACACTTTTCCAGAGTGGCTGTTGGCAATTTAAATCCGCCCATCAGCATAACAAGGCTCCCTGTTCTCCATGACCTGTCCTGCCTTTCTGGATTTTACACTTTTTTCAGATGGCCCTTTTGACCGGGGGGCAGTGAGACTTCATTGTAGTGCAGATTTCCTTTACACGCTTGCTTGGTTGGCCAAAAAGGGCGTATGCGTTTTTTCCTGAATATATTCAGGAAAAAACGCATACGCCCTTTTTGGCCAAGTGCATCGTTGTCGACATTCTGCCTCTTTTCCTATGCTTTTAGTACAATTCCAGTCTACCCCCTGAAATCGTTTTCCTGAAATTCTGCCCCGCTTTCAAGTCCTCTTGGAAGACTTACTTCAATACATTTTTGGACGATAGCTGTCATTCATAACTCTGCAGGTTTTTGAATTACAGTGCCCCTGAGCTCATGTCTTCAACTCGCTTTCTTGTGAGCTGGCCACAAAACCGCAGGATTGCTTCAGGCCAAAGTCTCTTTCCGGCAGGGCACGCTGAGCCTTTGTTTAATTCCTCTTCCTGGTCGGAAATGAGCGTTCCATTTGCCCGTGCAGACACCTACAGCTAGTCTCTCATTGCTTCTCCCTATTCCTGTTCATCTTGCACAAAAATTGCAAAGTGTGCCAAACAGGAGGTTAAATGCACTGACTCTCCAAGTGGGGAGAGTGTTAGTAAAGCGTTCAAATGTTGAACCCGAGTACCAGGGGACGAAAACTGAGATGCATTTGAAAACGTTTCCCAATCACATGGTGGACCATACTCTGGGTTTTCCATGCATGTTTTAGCTGAAGGAAGAATCCCTTAAACCTGGAGAGTTGGGACCCATGGAATGGGTACCATGCAGTATGACTTCAAAGGGTCTGCATTTGTTCACCGAACCTCACCAATGCTATCAGCCCGAAGTGTCCAGCCTTATGTCTCATCCAGCTCTGGGTGTAGATGTGGTAAATCCAGGTTGCATCACAAGCCCTGAATGAATTATTTAAGAATTGCTCTCTATTTCACTGTCATTGTGTTTTGTTTTTGAAATTTATTTTGATAATGGGATTTATCGGATTTTCACTGCTGCGTTTAGGCCGCTGTACACACGCTTGATTTCCTTATGGAGACATATAAATCCATGGGTTTTAAGATTCTTACTTGTCAGGTATCTTGCCAGGCGTTGAATATGGGGTGTTGAGTCCATTTCGTTGAGCAAGGAGTAGGGCTTGTCTATTATATATTTGGCTTATGGAACGGTATCTGTGCTAATTTCAATCTATGGTTTTATGCAGCACCCCAACTCACCTTTCCCCATAAGCAAGCATAAGTTGTTTTTCTAAATTTGAGACCCTGTTCTGTTTTGTAATTCAGTTTATGTGTAGCCAAGTTTACATTCCGTGTATTACTGATATATTATGATGTTTCTTTTTCTGTGTGACTTATTTCTCGTAGAAAAATCGTACCTGAATCCACTCATTATGCCGCTATGGGCCTGAAGACGTAGATTTCATTGCTGAGTGATATTCCATTGTACATGCGTACCAGAACTTCTTTATCCATTTTTTCCTTTCTCGGATATTTAACCTGTACCGTAGACAAGGTTCTTGTAAACAGAGCCATCCCAAACTCTGGGGTGGCTGTGTGTTTTTGATTTTAATTTCCCTAAGCTATAGGACCATAAGTGGAAGTGACATAGGCTGTGTTGCTTTGTTTCCTACGTGTTTCAGGATACACCATACATTTCTCCAGAGTGGCTGTTGGCAATTTACATCCCGCCCATCAGCATAACAAGGCTCCCTGTACTCCATGACCTGTCCTGTCTTTCTGGATTTTACAGTTTTTCAGATGGCCCTTTGGACCGGGGGGCAGTGAGACTTCATTGTAGTGCAGATTTCCTTTACACGCTTGCTTGGTTGGCCAAAAAGAGCGTATGCGTTTTTTCCTGAATATATTCAGGAAAAAACGCATACGCCCTTTTTGGCCAAGTGCATCATTGTTGACATTCTGCCTCTTTTCCTACGCTTTAAGTGCAATTCCAGTCTACCCCCTGAAATCGTTTTCCTGAAATTCTGCCCCTTTTTTAAGTCCTCTTTGAAGACTTACTTCAGTACATTTTTGGACGATAGCTGTCATTCATAACTCTGCAGGTTTGTGAATTACAGTGCCCCTGAGCTCCTTTCTTCAACTCGTTTTCTTGTGAGCTGGCCGCAAAACCGCAGGATTGCTTCAGGCCCTCATATGTTTCCGGAATGGCACGCTGAGCCTTTGGTTAATTCCTCTTCCTGGTGGGAAATGAGTGTTCCATTTGCCCGTGCAGACACCTACAGCTAGTCTCTCATTGGTTCTCCCTATTCCTGTTCATCTTGCGCAGAAATTGCAAACTGTGCCAAACAGGAGGTTAAAGGCACTGACTCTCCAAGTGGGGAGAGTGTTAGTAAAGCGTCTGGAATGGTGAACCCGAGTACCAGGGGACGAAAACTGAGATGCATTTGAAAACGTTTCCCAATCACACGGCGGACGATAGTCTGGGTTTCCCATTCATGTTTTAGCTGAAGGAAGAATCCCTTAAACCTGGAGAGTTGGGACACATGGAATGGGTACCATGCAGTATGACTTCAAATGGTCTGCGTTTGCTCACCGAACCTCACCAATGCTATCAGCCCAAAGTGCCCAGCCTTATGTCTCACCCAGCTCTGGGTGTAGATGTGGTAAATCCAGGTTGCATCACAAGCCCTGAATGAATTATTTAAGAATTGCTCTCTATTTCACTGTCATTGTGTTTTGTTTTTGAAATTTATTTTGATAATGGGATTTATCGGATTTTCACTGCTGCATTTAGGCCGCTGTACACATGCTTGATTTCCTTATGGAGACATATAAATCCATGGGTTTTAAGATTCTTACTTGTCAGGTGTCTTGCCAGGCGTTGAATATGGGGTGTTGAGGCCATTTTGTTGAGCAAGGAGTAGGTCTTGTCTATTATATATTTGGCTTATGGAACGGTATCTGTGCTAATTTCAATCTCTGGTTTTATGCAGCACCCCAACTCACCTTTCCCCATAAGCAAGCATAAGTTGGTTTTCTAAATTTGAGACCCTGTTCTGTTTTGTAATTCAGTTCATGGGTAGCCAAGTTTACATTCCGTGTATTAGTGATATCTTATGATGTTTCTTTTTTGTGTGACTTATTTCTCGTAGAATCATCATACCTGAATCCACTCATTATGCCGCTACGGGCCTGATGACGTAGATTTCATTGCTGAGTGATATTCCATTGTACGTGCGTACCACAACTTCTTTATCCATTTTTTACTTTCTGGGATATTTTACTTGTACCGTAGACGAGGTTCTTGTAAACAGAGCCGTCCCAAACTCTGGGGTGGCTGTGTGTTTTTGATTTTAATTTCCCTAAGCTATAGGACCATAAGTGGAAGTGCCATAGGCTGTGTTGCTTTGTTTCCTACGTGTTTCTGGAAACACCATACACTTCTCCAGAGTGGTTGTTGGCAATTTACATCCCGCCCATCAGCATGACAAGGCTCCCTGTTCTCCATGACCTGTCCTGCCTTTCTGGATTTTACACTTTATTCAGATGGCTCTTTTGACCGGGGGGCCAGTGAGACTTCACTGTAGTGCAGATTTCTTTTACACGCTTGCTTGGTTGGCCAAAAAGGGCGTATGCGTTTTTTCCTGAATATATTCAGGAAAAAACGCATACGCCCTTTTTGGCCAAGTGCATCGTTGTCGACATTCTGCCTGTTTTCCTATGCTTTTAGTACAATTCCAGTCTACCCCCTGAAATCGTTTTCCTGAAATTCTGCCCCGCTTTCAAGTCCTCTTGGAAGACTTACTTCAATACATTTTTGGACGATAGCTGTCATTCATAACTCTGCAGGTTTTTGAATTACAGTGCCCCTGAGCTCATGTCTTCAACTCGCTTTCTTGTGAGCTGGCCACAAAACCGCAGGATTGCTTCAGGCCAAAGTCTCTTTCCGGCAGGGCACGCTGAGCCTTTGTTTAATTCCTCTTCCTGGTCGGAAATGAGCGTTCCATTTGCCCGTGCAGACACCTACAGCTAGTCTCTCATTGCTTCTCCCTATTCCTGTTCATCTTGCACAAAAATTGCAAAGTGTGCCAAACAGGAGGTTAAATGCACTGACTCTCCAAGTGGGGAGAGTGTTAGTAAAGCGTTCAAATGTTGAACCCGAGTACCAGGGGACGAAAACTGAGATGCATTTGAAAACGTTTCCCAATCACATGGTGGACCATACTCTGGGTTTTCCATGCATGTTTTAGCTGAAGGAAGAATCCCTTAAACCTGGAGAGTTGGGACCCATGGAATGGGTACCATGCAGTATGACTTCAAAGGGTCTGCATTTGTTCACCGAACCTCACCAATGCTATCAGCCCGAAGTGTCCAGCCTTATGTCTCATCCAGCTCTGGGTGTAGATGTGGTAAATCCAGGTTGCATCACAAGCCCTGAATGAATTATTTAAGAATTGCTCTCTATTTCACTGTCATTGTGTTTTGTTTTTGAAATTTATTTTGATAATGGGATTTATCGGATTTTCACTGCTGCGTTTAGGCCGCTGTACACACGCTTGATTTCCTTTTGGAGACATATAAATCCATGGGTTTAAAGATTCTTACTTGTCAGGTATCTTGCCAGGCGTTGAATATGGGGTGTTGAGTCCATTTCGTTGAGCAAGGAGTAGGGCTTGTCTATTATATATTTGGCTTATGGAACGGTATCTGTGCTAATTTCAATCTCTGGTTTTATGCAGCACCCCAACTCACCTTTCCCCATAAGCAAGCATAAGTTGTTTTTCTAAATTTGAGACCCTGTTCTGTTTTGTAATTCAGTTTATGTGTAGCCAAGTTTACATTCCGTGTATTACTGATATATTATGATGTTTCTTTGTCTGTGTGACTTATTTCTCGTAGAAAAATCGTACCTGAATCCACTCATTATGCCGCTATGGGCCTGAAGACGTAGATTTCATTGCTGAGTGATATTCCATTGTACATGCGTACCAGAACTTCTTTATCCATTTTTTCCTTTCTCGGATATTTAACCTGTACCGTAGACAAGGTTCTTGTAAACAGAGCCATCCCAAACTCTGGGGTGGCTGTGTGTTTTTGATTTTAATTTCCCTAAGCTATAGGACCATAAGTGGAAGTGACATAGGCTGTGTTGCTTTGTTTCCTACGTGTTTCAGGATACACCATACATTTCTCCAGAGTGGCTGTTGGCAATTTACATCCCGCCCATCAGCATAACAAGGCTCCCTGTACTCCATGACCTGTCCTGTCTTTCTGGATTTTACAATTTTTCAGAAGGCCCTTTGGCCCGGGGGGCAGTGAGACTTCATTGTAGTGCAGATTTCCTTTACACGCTTGCTTGGTTGGCCAAAAAGAGCGTATGCGTTTTTTCCTGAATATATTCAGGAAAAAACGCATACGCCCTTTTTGGCCAAGTGCATCATTGTTGACATTCTGCCTCTTTTCCTACGCTTTAAGTGCAATTCCAGTCTACCCCCTGAAATCGTTTTCCTGAAATTCTGCCCTGCTTTTAAGTCCTCTTTGAAGACTTACTTCAGTACATTTTTGGACGATAGCTGTCATTCATAACTCTGCAGGTTTGTGAATTACAGTGTCCCTGAGCTCCTTTCTTCAACTCGTTTTCTTGTGAGCTGGCCGCAAAACCGCAGGATTGCTTCAGGCCCTCATATGTTTCCGGAATGGCACGCTGAGCCTTTGGTTAATTCCTCTTCCTGGTGGGAAATGAGTGTTCCATTTGCCCGTGCAGACACCTACAGCTAGTCTCTCATTGGTTTTCCCTATTCCTGTTCATCTTGCGCAGAAATTGTAAACTGTGCCAAACAGGAGGTTAAAGGCACTGACTCTCCAAGTGGGGAGAGTGTTAGTAAAGCGTCTGGAATGGTGAACCCGAGTACCAGGGGACGAAAACTGAGATGCATTTGAAAACGTTTCCCAATCACACGGCGGACGATAGTCTGGGTTTCCCATTCATGTTTTAGCTGAAGGAAGAATCCCTTAAACCTGGAGAGTTGGGACCCATGGAATGGGTACCTTGCAGTATGACTTCAAAGGGTCTGCGTTTGTTCACCAAACCTCACCAATGCTATCAGCCCGAAGTGTCCAGCCTTATGTCTCATCCAGCTCTGGGTGTAGATGTGGTAAATCCAGGTTGCATCACAAGCCCTGAATGAATTATTTAAGAATTGCTCTCTATTTCACTGTCATTGTGTTTTGTTTTTGAAATTTATTTTGATAATGGGATTTATCGGATTTTCACTGCTGCGTTTAGGCCGCTGTACACACGCTTGATTTCCTTATGGAGACATATAAATCCATGGGTTTTAAGATTCTTACTTGTCAGGTATCTTGCCAGGCGTTGAATATGGGGTGTTGAGTCCATTTCGTTGAGCAAGGAGTAGGTCTTGTCTATTATATATTTGGCTTATGGAACGGTATCTGTGCTAATTTCAATCTCTGGTTTTATGCAGCACCCCAACTCACCTTTCCCCATAAGCAAGCATAAGTTGTTTTTCTAAATTTGAGACCCTGTTCTGTTTTGTAATTCAGTTTATGTGTAGCCAAGTTTACATTCCGTGTATTACTGATATCTTATGATGTTTCTTTTTCTGTGTGACTTATTTCTCGTAGAAAAATCGTACCTGAATCCACTCATTATGCCGCTATGGGCCTGAAGACGTAGATTTCATTGCTGAGTGATATTACATTGTACGTGCGTACCAGAACTTCTTTATCCATTTTTTCCTTTCTCGGATATTTAACTTGTTCCGTAGACAACGTTCTTGTAAACAGAGCCATCCCAAACTTTGGGGTTGCTCTGTGTTTGTGATTTTAATTTCCCTAAGCTATAGGACCATAAGTGGAAGTGACATAGGCTGTGTTGCTTTGTTTCCTACGTGTTTCAGGATACACCATACATTTCTCCAGAGTGGCTGTTGGCAATTTACATCCCGCCCATCAGCATAACAAGACTCCCTGTTCTCCAAGACCTGTCCTGCCTTTCTGGATTTTACACTTTTTTCAGATGGCCCTTTTGACCGGGGGGCAGTGAGACTTCATTGTAGTGCAGATTTCCTTTACACGCTTGCTTGGTTGGCCAAAAAGGGCGTATGCGTTTTTTCCTGAATATATTCAGGAAAAAATGCATACGCCCTTTTTGGCCAAGTGCATCATTGTCGACATTCTGCCTCTTTTCCTATGCTTTAAGTGCAATTCCAGTCTACCCCCTGAAATCGTTTTCCTGAAATTCTGCCCCGCTTTCAAGTCCTCTTTGAAGACTTACTTCAGTACATTTTTGGACGATAGCTGTCATTCATAACTCTGCAGGTTTGTGAATTACAGTGCCCCTGAGCTCCTTTCTTCAACTCCTTTTCTTGTGAGATGGCCGCAAAACCGCAGGATTGCTTCAGGCCCTAATATGTTTCCGGCCGGGCATGTTGAGCCTTTGGTTAATTCTTCTTCCTGGTGGGAAATGATCATTCAATTTGCCCGTGCAGACACTAACAGCTAGTCTCTCATTGGTTCTCCCTATGCCTGTTCATCTTGCGCAGAAATTGCAAACTGTGCCAAACAGGATGTTAAAGCCACTGACTCTCCAAGTGGGGAGAGTGTTAGTAAAGCGTCTGGAATGGTGAACCCGAGTACCAGAGGACGAAAACTGAGATGCATTTGAAAACGTTTCCCAATCACATGGTGGACCATACTCTTGGTTGCCCATGCATGTTTTAGCTCAAGGAAGAATCCCTTAAACCTGGAGAGTTGGGATCCTTGGAATGGGTACCATGCAGTATGACTTCAAGAGGTCTGCGTTTGCTCACCGAACCTCACCAATGCTTTCAGCCCGAAGGGTCCAGCCTTATGTCTCACCCAGCTCTGGGTGTAGATGTGGTAATTCCAGGTTGCATCACAATCCCTGTATGAATTATTTAAGAATTGCTCTCTATTTCACTGTCATTGTGTTTTGTTTTTGAAATTTATTTTGATAATGGGATTTATCGGATTTTCACTGCTGCATTTAGGCCGCTGTACACACGCTTGACTTCCTTATGGAGACATATAAATCCATGGATTTTAAGATTCTTACTTGTCAGGTATAGTCCCACCGTTGCGTCCGTTTCGTTGAGCAAGGAGTAGGTCTTGTCTATTATATATTTGGCTTATGGAACGGTATCTGTGCTAATTTCAATCTCTGGTTTTATACAGCACCCCAACTCAACTTTCCGCATAAGCAAGCATAAGTTGATTTTCTCAATTTGAGACCATTTTCTGTTTTGTAATTCAGTTCATGTGTAGCCAAGTTTACATTCCGTGTATTAGTCATATCTTATGATGTTTCTTTTTCTGTGTGACTTATTTCTCGTAGAATCATCGTAACTGAATCCACTCATTATGGCGCTTCGGGCCTGATGACGTAGATTTCATTCCTGAGTGATATTCCATTGTACGTGCGTATCACAACTTCTTTATCCATTTTTTGCTTTCTCGGATATTTAACTTGTACCATAGACGACGTTCTTGTAAACAGAGCCGTCCCAAATTTTGGGGTGGCTGTGTGTTTTTGATTTTAATTTCCCTAATCTATAGGACCATAAGTGGAAGTGCCATAGGCTGTGTGGATTTGTTGCCTACGTGTTTCAGGAAACACTATACACTTCTCCAGAGTGGCTGTTGGCAATTTATATCCCGCACATCAGCATAACTAGGCTCCCTGTTCTCCATGACCTGTCCTGCCTTTCTTGATTTTACACTTTTTTCAGATGGCCCTTTTGACCGGGGGGCAATGAGACTTCATTGTAGTGCAGATTTCTTTACACGCTTGCTTGGTTGGCCAAAAAGGGCGTATGCGTTTTTTCCTGAATATATTCAGGAAAAAACGCATACGCCCTTTTTGGCCAAGTGCATCATTGTCGACATTCTGCCTCTTTTCCTATGCTTTAAGTGCAATTCCAGTCTACCCCCTGAAATCGTTTTCCTGAAATTCTGCCCCGCTTTCCAGTCCTCTTCGAAGACTTACTTCAGTACATTTTTGGACGATAGCTGTCATTCATAACTCTGCAAGTTTGTGAATTACAGTGCCCCTGAGCTCTTTTCTTCAACTCGCTTTCTTGTGAGCTGGCCGCAAAACCGCCTGATTGCTTCAGGCCCTAATCTGTTTCCGGCAGGGCACGCTGAGCCTTTGGTTAATTCCTCTTCCTGGTGGGAAATGAGTGTTCCATTTGCCCGTGCAGACACCTACAGCTAGTCTCTCATTGGTTCTCCCTATTCCTGTTCATCTTGCGCAGAAATTGTAAACTGTGCCAAACAGGAGGTTAAAGGCACTGACTCTCCAAGTGGGGAGAGTGTTAGTAAAGCGTCTGGAATGGTGAACCCGAGTACCAGGGGACGAAAACTGAGATGCATTTGAAAACGTTTCCCAATCACACGGAGGACCATACTCTGGGTTTCACATGGACGTTTTAGCTGAAGGTAGAATCCCTTAAACCTGGAGAGTTGGGACCCATGGGATGGGTACCATGCAGTATGACTTCAAAGGGTCTGCGTTTGCTCACCGAACCTCACAAATGCTATCAGCCCGAAGTGCCCAGCCTTATGTCTCACCCAGCTCTGGGTGTAGATGTGGTAAATCCAGGTTGCATCACAAGCCCTGAATGAATTATTTAAGAATTGCTCTCTATTTCACTCTCATTGTGTTTTGTTTTTGAAATTTATTTTGATAATGGGATTTATCGGATTTTCACTGCTGCGTTTAGGCCGCTGTACACACACTAGATTTCCTTATGGAGACATATAAATCCATGGGTTTTAAGATTCTTACTGGTCAGGTATCTTCTCAGGCGTTGAATATGCGGTGTTGAGTCCATTTCGTTGAGCAAGGAGTAGGTCTTGTCTTTTATATATTTGGCTTATGGAACTGTATGTGTGCTAATTTCAATCTCTGGTTTTATGCAGCACCCCAACTCACCTTTCCTCATAAGCAAGCATAAGTTGGTTTTCTAAATTTGAGACCCTGTTCTGTTTTGTAATTCAGTTCATGAGTAGCCAAGTTTACATTCCGTGTATTAGTGATATCTTATGATGTTTCTTTTTCTGTGTGACTTATTTCTCGTAGAATCATCATACCTGAATCCACTCATTATGCCGCTACGGGCCTGATGACGTAGATTTCATTGCTGAGTGATATTCCATTGTACGTGCGTACCACAACTTCTTTATGCACTTTTTGCTTTCTCGGATATTTAACTTGTACCGTAGACGAGGTTCTTGTCAACAGAGCCGTCCCAAACTTTGGGGTGGCTCTGTGTTTTTGGTTTTAATTTCCCTAATCTATAGGACCATAAGTGGAAGTGCCATAGGCTGTGTTGCTTTGTTTCCTACGTGTTTTAGGAAACACCATACACTTCTCCAGAGTGGCTGTTGGCAATTTACATCCCGCCCATCAGCATGACAAGGCTTCCTGTTCTCCATGACCTGTCCTGCCTTTCTGGATTTTACACTTTTTTCAGATGGCCCTTTTGACCGGGGGGCAGGGAGACTTCAATGTAGTGCATATTGCCTTTACACGCTTGCTTGGTTGGCCAAAAAGTGCGTATGCGTTTTTTCCTGAATATATTCAGGAAAAAACGCATACGCCCTTTTTGGCCAAGTGCATCATTGTCGACATTCTGCCTCTTTTCCTATGCTTTAAGTACAATTCCAGTCTACCCCCTGAAATCGTTTTCCTGAAATTCTGCCCCGCTTTCAAGTCCTCTTCGAAGACTTACTTCAATACATTTTTGGACGATAGCTGTCATTCATAACTCTGCAGGTTTGTGAATTACAGTGCCCCTGAGGTCCTTTATTCAACTTGCTTTCTTGTGAGCTGGCCGCAAAACCTCAGGATTGCTTCAGGCCCTAATCTGTTTCCGGCAGGGCACGCTGAGCCTTTGGTTAATTCCTTTCCTGGTGGGAAATGAGCGTTAAATTTCCATGTTCAGACACCTTCACATGAGTCGTCATGGTGCCCCTTTGCCCCGGTTATCTTTATGGAGGTTGGAGTTGGAAGGCCTCCTCACTCAAGATCAGTGTGCCCACGGAGCCAACCCTGCAACTTCAGGGCATGGTTGGGGGTTAGGATCACCACGAGGGTTCCTTTTTCCTTAGGAGGGAGGTGGCCTTTTGGGCTGCTGATTTCCAGGTTATCAGATACTGCCAGTATCTTGGCCAGATGTGGCGGTGGGCCAAGCCCCTTGGTGACCGTAGTTTATCCTACCTGGATCGCATTCTTGCATTGTTCCATTTCAAGTGGTCCCAGGTTTTGCACTAATACTCCAATGGCGATTCACCGTTCACCAGGAATGTAAAGGTCAAAGGGTTTAGCTAAATTAGGGAGTTCCAGGGCAAGGGTCTGAATTGACTGCTCTTTCCATTCTTGAAAGGCCACTTCTGCATTCTATTCAAAAGGATCATCACCTTTTCCTTTCAGTGTTTCATATAGAGGCCGAGCTAGTAGACTGTAGTTAGGGATCCAGAAGCAGCAAACCCTGGCCTCCCCAGGAACCCCTAAGCTGTCTTCTAGTTTCAGAAATGGGTAAGGCTGTAAATTGTTTCTTCCCTTTCCTGGGATGGGCTTCTCCAACCTTCTGTGAGAATGAAGCCCAGGCAGGTCACCGTAGTCTGTGATATTTGAGCTTTTTCTTGGACAACTTGTATCCTTTATTGGCTTGGTAGTTCAGCGGTCTCCTTAGTAGGGCTGGCGATCAGAATGTCGTCTGCATATTGAAGGAGTGTTTCCTTTTCCAGAGGTAGAACTTTTAGGTCTTTAGCTGAGCTTTCCCCAAAGATGGTGTGGGAATTTTTGAACCCTTGGGGCAACACGGCCCGGAAGTATTGTTTTAGCTGTATGTTGAGTCCTGCCACTCACAAGCCAAAATTTCTTGTGGCTCTGGGACTAATAGAATACAAAAGAAGGCATCATTGAAGACTAATACAGAATACCATGTCCTGGTGTTTGGTAGAATGACCAGCAGGGTGTAGGATTTAGGAACTACTGGAGGTATATCCTCGGTGGCTTCACTGACTGTCCTGACATCCTTTACCAGGACTCCAGCAGCCCATGGGGCTCTCGAGGTCAGGCCAATCCCAGGATATGGAGCTCACCTGGGCAGGTACCCAACCCCAGCCCACGGGGCTCACGTGTTCAGGACCCTCCCAGGATATGGGGTTCCCTGGGCAGGTCCCCCTGCAGCCCATGGGGCTCTCGTGGTCAGGCCCCTCCCAGGATACAGAGCTACCCTTGCAGGTACCATGGCAGGGCTGGGAACACAGAAACCGTGCATATCGCCCTCATTGCAGAGCACTCCCAGCTCACCTGTCACTCAGATCTGACACAGAGCACCTCAGAGCAGGACTTGAACTAACAAACAGCAGCTCCGACAGGTCTGTGACCCTGGGCATCACTCTGTGTGGCCTCCCTCCACCTGGTCTTCCAGAGACTTCCACTGCACCCGGGGCACCAGGCCTCTGTCTCCACCCACCAGCCACCCCTCCTCTCCCTGACTCCTGGGTTCCTCTCATTAGGAGAGGGTTTTCTTGAAGTTGTCTCCCACTCATGGGCCAGATAATATAATTAGAAAACAAGCCAGAGCTGCAGCCCCTTGTCTATCCTGACTCTCAGGAGCCCACACCTGTTCCTTGGACCTGGCCGATTCAGCAAGTTCCAGTTTCTGCAACTGTGAGCCCCTGAGGGGTGATTATTGGCTGGCCTGGGAAGCCCGACCGTGCCGGCCAGCCCTCCCCAGGTGTGCCTGGGTTCAGATCAATATAAACACCGCTCCAGGCAGCAAGAGCCCCTGCAGCTGTGCCTGACGCCATTTTCTCTGCCCTGTCAGCAGTCTTGGGGCTGGACTGGTGGGAGGGAGTGAGAGGCCACGGCTTTGTGGGTGGCCCAGTGTGAGTGGGGCTCTGCTGGACTTTCTCCAGCAGTTGCCAAGATGCCACCTGCTAAAGAAGAGGATGTGTCACCCATACCTGCCGCTGGAATTTCTCCCTGGGCAGAGGTGAGTGAGGAAGAAAGCAGTGGGGGCCGGGACAGCAGGGGTATCTCAGGCAGGGAAATGGAAAGCTTCCAGAAGAGCACCCAGGACCAGGACCATCCTGGCTGGCCTGCAGGCACCAAGTCGGCTGGCATGCTGTCGCTCATGTGGCTCCATGGCCCTTCCTCTAGGCTTTCAAGTCCTTGTACATATTCAGGTGTTTTACCTGGGAAGGGTGGGAACATTTCAGCAGCAGCTGGCCTGGGGCTCAGCCCACGTTTACTCACAGATGCCTCGGCATTGTCCCCCAGCTTTGCAATGAGGACGCTTGTTGCGTGGGGCCTGCTGGCTGAATGGGAGATGATTCCCCACCACCGACCAACTTCAGAATTGTTTACAACTGGAGCAAGTGCCCTGATACGGTTTTCCTCTGTGTAGCTGGTGGGTTCTGTTTTTTTTTCTTTTTTGGTTCAAGGTAGATTTTATTCCTCTTTTTTGTATTTACAGATATAAGCATGGAAATAATTTATTCATATAAATACATGTATGTGAAGGGAAGAATATTTTTTCTGTTTTACTTTTTGTAATTTGAATTTTATTTTATTTTTTTATACAGCAGGTTCTTTTTGGTTATCTATTTTATACATATAAATGTATACATGCCAATCCCAATCTCTCAACTCCTCCCACCACCACCCCCCAACAGCTTTCCCCCCTTGGTGTCCATACGTTTGTTGTCTACATCTGTTGCTCTATTTCTGCCTTGCAAAACGGTTCATCTGTACAATTTGTCTAGGTTCCACATATAGCCATTAATAGACAAGATTTCTTTTTCTCTTTCTGACTTACTTCACTCTGTATGACAGTCTCTAGATCCATCAACGTCTCTACAAATGACCCAATTTCATTCCTTTTTATGGCTTAGTAATATTCCATTTTATATATGTACCACGTCTTTATGCATTCGTCTGTCTGTGGGCATTTAGGTTGCTTCCATTACCTGGATATTGTAAATAGTGATGCAATGAACATTGCGGTGAATGTCTCTTTTTGATTTATGGTTTTGTCTGGGTATATGCCCAGTAGTGGGACTGCTGTATCATATGGTAATTCTATTCTTAGTTTTATAAGAAACTCCATAACTTTCTCCACAGTGACTGTATCAATTTCATTCCCAACAATAGCGGAAGAGGGTTCCTTATCTCCACACCCTTTCCAGCATTTGTTGTTTGTAGATTTTCTGATGATGCCCATTCTAACAGGTGTGAGGTGATACACCATGGATGAGTCTATTTCGTTGAGCAAAGAGTAGGTCTTGTCTATTACATATTTGGCTTATGGAACGGTATGTGTGCTAATTTCAATCTCTGGTTTTATACAGCACCGCAACTCAACTTTCCCCTTAAGCAAGCATAAGTTTTTATCTAAATGTGAGACTCTGTTCGGTTTTGGAATTCAGTTTATGTGTAGCCAAGTTTACACTCTCTCTATTAGTGATATCTTATGATAATTACCTTTCTCTGGGTGACCTATTTCTCTTAGAATCATCATACTTAAATCCACTCAATTTGCTGCTACAGGCCTGATGACATTGATTTCATTGCTGAGTGATATTCCATTGTACGTAAGTAGCACAACTCCTTTATCCATATTTTTCTTTCTGGGATATTTAATTTGTACTGGACTCAAGGTTCTTGTAAACACAGCAGCCCTAAATTTGGTGTTGGCTGTGTCTTGTTGATTTTAATTTTCCTAAGCTATAGGGCCAAAAGTGGAAGTGCCCTAGGGTCTGTAGCTTTGTTTTTCAGATGTTTCAGGATACACCATAAACATCTCCAGAGTGTCTGTTGGCAATTTACATCCCGCCCATCAGCATAACAAGGCTCCCTGTTCTCCATGGCCTGTCCTGTGTTTCTGGTTTTTACACATTTTTCAGATGGCCCTTTTGACGAATGGGAAATGAGACTTCATTGTAGTGCGGATTTCGATTGCTCGAGTGCTTGGTTGGCCAAAAAGGGCATATGTGTTTTTTCCTGAATATATTCAGGAAAAAATGTTTACGCACTTTTGTCCAAGTGCATCACTGTCAAAGATCTGCCGCTTTTCACATGCTTTAAACGCAATTCCAATCTACCTCCTGAAATATGATTCCTGCAATTCTGCCTCGTTTTGAAGTCCTCTTTGCAGACTTACTTCAGTATATTTTTGCCAATAGCTGTCATTTATAACTCTGCAGGTTTGTGAATTACAGTGCCTGTGATTTCCTTTCTTAACTCATTTCCTTGAAAGCTGGCCACAGAACCGCAGGTTTGCTTTAGGCCATAATCAGGGTCTGGCACGGCACTCTGAGCCTTTGGTTAATTCCTCTTCCTGGTGGGAAATTAGAGTTAAATGTGCCCCTCCGGACACCTGCCTCACTCCCAGCCCCTTGGTGATGTGTGTCCTGTGGTTTGAGGCCACATGTGCTGGGTTCCTCACCTTTGGCTGATGTGGCCCCACTGGTGTGAGGACACTCCTGCCTGGTTCCCATCCCCTTGGTGATGTGGGCCATCCGGTGAGAGTCTGATCCTGGTTGGGTTCCTCACACTTCTGTGAGGTGGGCCCTCTTCTCTCACGTCACTCCTGCCTGGCTGGCACACCCCGCCTTGGCGAATTCGGCCCTCTGGTGGGATTTGGTGCCTGCTGGGTGTCTCCTGCCCTCGGTAATGAGGGCCCTCTGGCGTCAGGCCCTAATTCCTGGGCTCCCAATATTTTCTGATATGCGCCCTGTGGTTCGAGTACACTCCTGCCAGGTTCCCAACCCCATGGGAATGTGGGCCTTCTGCTCTGAGGTCCCAACCGTGGGTTGCTCAGTTTCATGATGAGGGCCCTCTGCTGTGAGTTCTCTCCGGCGTGGATCCCATAGCCTCGCTGCTCCTGGCCACCTGCTGGGAGGTTCCAACTGCGGGATTCCTCACCTTTTTTCTTCTATGGACCCTCTGTTTTGAGACTCCTCCTGCCTGCCTCACTCCCAGTCCCTTGGTGATGTGTGTCCTCTGGTTTGAGGCCACGTGTGCTGGGTCCCTCGCCTTTGGATGATGTGGCCACACTGGTGTGAGGACACTCCTGCCTGCTTCCTATCCCCTTGATGATGTGGGCCCTCTGGTGAGAGTCTGATCCTGGCTGGGTTCCTCACCCTTCTGTGAGGTGGGCCCTCTGCTGTGAGGTCACTCCTGCCTGGCTGGCACACCCCACCTGGGCAACATCGGCCCTCTTGTGGCACTTGGAGCCTGCTGGGAGCCTCCTCCCCTCGGTGATGGGGGCCCTCTAGCGTCAGGCCCTAACTGCTGGGTACCCACATTTTCTGATACGTGCTAAGTGGTGCGAGGACACTCCTGCGAGGTTCCCATCCCCATGGGCATGTGGGCCTTCTGCTCTAAGGTCCCAACACCTGTGTTGTTCACCGTTTCATGATGTTGTCTCTCTGGTGTTAGTTCACTCAGGCCTAGATCCCATAGACTCTGTGCTCTGAGCCGACTGCTGGGAGGTTCCTACTGCTGGATTCCTTACCTTTTTTATTCTTTGGGTCCTGTGTTTTTATGCTCCTACTTCCTGACTCACTCCCAGCCCCTTTGTGATGTAGGTCCTCTGGTTTAAGGCCACATGTACCGGTTTCCTCACCTTTATTGATGTGGCCCCACTGGTGTGAGGACACTCCTGCCTGGTTCCCATCCCCTTGGTGATTGGGGCCCTCTTGTGAGAGTCTGATCCTGTCTGGATTCCTCACACTTCTGGGAGGTGGGCCCTCTGCTGTGAGGTCACTCCTGCCTGGCTGGCACACGTCACGTTGGCGATGTGGGCCCTCAGTTGGGAGTTGGTGCCTGCTGGGAGTCTCCTCCCCTCGGTAATGAGGGCCCTCTGGCCTCAGGCCCTAACTCATGGGCTCCCAAAATTTTCTGATGTGCGCCCTGTCGTGTGAGTACACTCCAGCCAGGGTCCCTTCCCTAGGGGATGTGGGCTTTCTGCTCTGTGGTCCCAACGGCTGGGTTGCTCACAGTGTCAGAATGTGGGCCCTCTGTTTTGAGTTCAGTCAGGCCTGGATCCCATAGCCTCGCTGCTCCTGGCCGCCTGCTGGGAGGTTCCAACTGCGGGATTCCTCACCTTTTTTACGCAATGGGCCCTCTGTTTTGAGGCTCCTCCTGCCTGCCTCACTCCCAGCCCCTTGGTGATGTGTGTCCTGTAGTTTGAGGCCACGTGTGCTGGGTCCGTCACATTTCGGTGATGTGGCCCCACTGGTGTGAGGACACTCCTGCCTGGTTTCCATTCCCTTGGTGATGTGGGCCCTCTGGTGAGAGTCTGATCCTCTTTGGGTTCCTCACACTTTTGTGTGGTTGGCCCTCTGCTCTGAGGTCACTCCTGCCTGGCTGGCACACCCCGCATTGGCGACGTCGGCCCTCTGGTAGCAGTTGGAGCTTGCTGGGAGCCTCCTCTCCTCAGTGATGAGGGCCCTCTGGCGTCCGGCCCTAACTGCTGGGCTCCCCACATTTTCTGTTGTGTGCCCACTGTTGCGATGACACTCCTGCTTGGTTCCCTTCCCCATGGGGATGTGGGCCTTGTGCTCTGAGGTCACAACGGCTGGGTTGCTTACAGTATCACGATGAGGGCCCTCTGTTGTGAGTTCATCACTGCCTGGATCCCATAGCCTCGGTGCTCTGGGCCGCCTGCTGGGTTGTTCCAACTGCTGGATTCCTCACCTTTTTATACAATGGGCCATGTGTTTTGAGGTTAATCCTGCCTGCCTCGCTCTGAGACCCATGGTGATGTGGGTCTTCTGGTTTGAGGCCACATGTGCTGGGTACCTCAACTTTCGATGATGTGGCCCCACGGGTGTGAGGACACTCGTGCCTGATTCCCAGCCCCTTGCTTATGTGGGCACTCTGGTGAGAGTCTGATCATGACTGGGTTCCTTACCCTTCTGTGAGGTGGGCGCTCTGATGTGAGGTCACTCCTGCCTGGATGGCTCACGTCGCCTTGGCGACGTAGGCCCTCTGTTGGCCACTGAAGCATGCTGGGAGCCTCCTACCCTCTTTAATGAGGGCCCTGGAAGAAACGCATATGCCCTTTTTGACCAAGTGCATCATTGTCGAAGTTCTGCCTCTTCTCCTATACTTTCAGAGGACTTCCCATCTACCTCCTGAAATCGTATTCCTGGAATTCTGCCCCGCGTTCAAGTCCTCTTTGCAGCCTTACTTCAATATATTTTTGGACGATAGCTGTCATTTATAACTCTGCAGGTTTGTGAATTACAGTGCCCCTGAGCTCCATTCTTCAACTCGCTTTCTTGTGAGCTGGCCGCAAAACCGCAGGATTGCTTCAGGCCCTAATCTGGTTCCGGCACGGCATGTTGAGCCTTTGGCTAATTCCTCTTCCTGATGGGAAATGAGCGTTAAATTTGCTCGTGCAGACACCTACAGCTAATCTCTCATTGGTTCTCCCTATTCCTGTTCATCTTGCTCAGAAATTCCAAACTGTGCCAAACAGGAGGTTAAAGGCACTGACTCTCCAATTGGGGAAAGAGTTAGTAAAGCGTCTGGAATGGTAAAACCGAGTATGAGGGGAAGAAAACTGAGATGCATTTAAAAAGGTTTCCCGGTCACACGGTGGACCATATTCTGGGTTTCCCATGCGTGTTTTACCTGAAGGAAGAATCCCTTAAACCTGGAGAGGTGGGACCCATGCAATGGGTACCATGCAGTATGACTTCAAATGGCCTGCATTTTCTCACCGAACCTCACCAATGCTATCAGCCCAAAGTGTCGAACCTTATGTCTCACTCAGCTCTAGGTGTAGATGTGGTAAATCCAGGTTGCATCACAAGCCCTGAATGAATTATTTAAGAATTGCTCTCTATTTCACTGTCATTGTGTTTGTTTTTGTAGTTTATTTTGATAATGGGATTTATCGGATTTTCTCTGCTGCCTTCATGCAGCTGTACACACACTTGATTCTCTTACGGAGACATATAAATCCATGGGTTTGAAGATTCTTACTTGTCAGGTATCTTGCCAGGCGTTGAATAAGGGGTGTTGAGTCCATTTCGTTGAGCAAGGAGTAGGTCTTGTCTATTATATATTTGGCTTATGGAACGGTATCTGTGCTAATTTCAATCTCTGGTTTTATGCAGCACCCCAACTCACCTTTCCCCATAAGCAAGCATAAGTTTGTTTTCTAAATTTGAGACCCTGTTCTGTTTTGTAATTCAGTTTATGTGTAGCCAAGTTTACATTCCGTGTATTACTGATATATTATGATGTTTCTTTTTCTGTGTGACTTATTTCTCATAGAATCATCGTACCTGAATCCACTCATTATGCCGCTATGGGCCTGAAGACGTAGATTTCATTGCTGAGTGATATTCCATTGTACGTGCGTACCAGAACTTCTTTATCCATTTTTTCCTTTCTGGGATATTTAACTAGTACCGTAGACAAGGTTCTTGTAAACAGAGCCATCCCAAACTTTGGGGTGGCTGTGTGTTTTTGATTTTAATTTCCCTAAGCTATAGGACCATAAGTGGAAGTGACATAGGCTGTGTTGCTTTGTTTCCTACGTGTTTCAGGATACACCATACATTTCACCAGAGTGGCTGTTGGCAATTTACATCCCGCCCATCAGCATAACAAGGCTCCCTGTTCTCCATGACCTGTCCTGTCTTTCTGGATTTTACTCTTTTTTCAGATGGCCCTTTTGACCGGGGGGCAGTGAGACTTCATTGTAGTGCAGATTTCCTTTACACGCTTGCTTGGTTGGCCAAAAAGGGCGTATGCGTTTTTTCCTGAATATATTCAGGAAAAAACGCATACGCCCTTTTTGGCCAAGTGCATCATTGTCGACATTCTGCCTCTTTTCCTATGCTTTAAGTGCAATTCCAGTCTACCCCCTGAAATCGTTTTCCTGAAATTCTGCCCCGCTTTCAAGTCCTCCTTTAAGACTTACTTCAGTACATTTTTGGACGATAGCTGTCATTCATAACTCTGCAGGTTTGTGAATTATACAGTGCCCCTGAGCTCCTTTCTTCAACTCGTTTTCTTGTGAGCTGGCCGCAAAACCGCAGGATTGCTTCAGGCCCTAATATGTTTCCGGCCGGGCACGCTGAGTCTTTGGTTAATTCCTCTTCCTGGTGGGAAATGAGCGTTCAATTTGCCCGTGCAGACACCAACAGCTAGTCTCTCATTGCTTCTCCCTATTCCTGTTCATCTTGCGCAGAAATTGCAAAGTGTGCCAAACAGGAGGTTAATGGCACTGACTCTCCAAGTGGGGAGAGTGTTAGTAAAGCGTTCAAATGTTGAACCCGAGTACCAGGGGACGAAAACTGAGATGCATTTGAAAACGTTTCCCAATCACATGGTGGACCATACTCTGGGTTTCCCATGCATGTTTTAGCTGAAGGAAGAATCCCTTAAACCTGGAGAGTTGGGACCCATGGAATGGGTACCATGCAGTATGACTTCAAAGGGTCTGCGTTTGCTCACCGAACCTCACCAATGCTATCAGCCCGAAGTGTCCAGCCTTATGTCTCATCCAGCTCTGGGTGTAGATGTGGTAAATACAGGTTGCATCACAAGCCCTGAATGAATTATTTAAGAATTGCTCTCTATTTCACTGTCATTGTGTTTTGTTTTTGAAATTCATTTTGATAATGGGATTTATCGGATTTTCACTGCTGCTTTTAGGCCACTGTACACACGCTTGATTTCCTTATGGAGACATATAAATCCATGGGTTTTAAGATTCTTACTTGTCAGGTATCTTCCCAGGCGTTGAATATAGGGTGTTGAGTCCATTTCGTTGAGCAAGGAGTAGGTCTTGTCTATTATATATTTGGCTTATGGAATGGTATCTGTGCTAATTTCAATCTCTGGTTTTATGCAGCATCCCAACTGACCTTTCCCCATAAGCAAGCATAAGTTGGTTTGCTAAATTTGAGACCCTGTTCTGTTTTGTAATTCAGTTCATGGGTAGCCAAGTTTACATTCCGTGTATTAGTGATAACTTATGAGGTTTCTTTTTCTGTGTGACTTATTTCTCATAGAATCATCGTACCTGAATCCACTCATTATGCCGCTATGGGCCTGAAGACGTAGATTTCATTGCTGAGTGATATTCCATTGTACGTGCGTACCAGAACTTCTTTATCCATTTTTTCCTTTCTCGGATATTTAACTTGTACCGTAGACAAGGTTCTTGTAAACAGAGCCATCCCAAACTTTGGGGTGGCTGTGTGTTTTTGATTTTAATTTCCCTAAGCTATAGGACCATAAGTGGAAGTGACATAGGCTGTGTTGCTTTGTTTCCTACGTGTTTCAGGATACACCATACATTTCTCCAGAGTGGCTGTTGGCAATTTACATCCCGCCCATCAGCATAACAAGGCTCCCTGTTCTCCATGACCTGTCCTGTCTTTCTGGATTTTACTCTTTTTTCAGATGGCCCTTTTGACCGGGGGGCAGTGAGACTTCATTGTAGTGCAGATTTCCTTTACACGCTTGCTTGGTTGGCCAAAAAGGGCGTATGCGTTTTTTCCTGAATATATTCAGGAAAAAACGCATACGCCCTTTTTGGCCAAGTGCATCATTGTTGACATTCTGCCTCTTTTCTACGCTTTAAGTGCAATTCCAGTCTACCCCCTGAAATCGTTTTCCTGAAATTCTGCCCCGCTTTCAAGTCCTCTTTGTAGACTTACTTCAGTACATTTTTGGACGATAGCTGTCATTCATAACTCTGCAGGTTTGTGAATTACAGTGCCCCTGAGCTCCTTTCTTCAACTCGTTTTCTTGTGAGCTGGCTGCAAAACCGCAGGATTGCTTCAGGCCCTAATATGTTTCCGGCCGGGCACGCTGAGCCTTTGGTTAATTCCTCTTCCTGGTGGGAAATGAGCGTTCAATTTGCCCGTGCAGACACCAACAGCTAGTCTCTCATTGCTTCTCCCTATTCCTGTTCATCTTGCGCATAAATTGCAAAGTGTGCCAAACAGGAGGTTAATGGCACTGACTCTCCAAGTGGGGAGAGTGTTAGTAAAGCGTTCAAATGTTGAACCCGAGTACCAGGGGACGAAAACTGAGATGCATTTTAAAACGTTTCCCAATCACATGGTGGACCATACTCTGGGTTTCCCATGCATGTTTTAGCTGAAGGAAGAATCCCTTAAACCTGGAGAGTTGGGACCCATGGAACGGGTACCATGCAGTATGACTTCAAAGGGTCTGCGTTTGCTCACCGAACCTCACCAATGCTATCAGCCCGAAGTGTCCAGCCTTATGTCTCATCCAGCTCTGGGTGTAGATGTGGTAAATACAGGTTGCATCACAAGCCCTGAATGAATTATTTAAGAATTGCTCTCTATTTCACTGTCATTGTGTTTTGTTTTTGAAATTTATTTTGATAATGGGATTTATCGGATTTTCACTGCTGCTTTTAGGCCACTGTACACACGCTTGATTTCCTTATGGAGACATATAAATCCATGGGTTTTAAGATTCTTACTTGTCAGGTATCTTCCCAGGCGTTGAATATAGGGTGTTGAGTCCATTTCGTTGAGCAAGGAGTAGGTTTTGTCTATTATATATTTGGCTTATGGAACGGTATCTGTGCTAATTTCAATCTCTGGTTTTATGCAGCATCCCAACTGACCTTTCCCCATAAGCAAGCATAAGTTGGTTTGCTAAATTTGAGACCCTGTTCTGTTTTGTAATTCAGTTCATGGGTAGCCAAGTTTACATTCCGTGTATTAGTGATAACTTATGATGTTTCTTTTTCTGTCTGACTTATTTCTCATAGAATCATCGTACCTGAATCCACTCATTATGCCGCTACGGTCCTGATGACGTAGATTTCATTGCTGAGAGATATTCCTTTGTACGTGCGTACCACAACTTCTTTATCCATTTTATGCTTTCTCAGATATTTAACTTCTACCGTAGATGAGGTTCTTGTAAACAGAGCCACCCGAAACTTTGGGGTGGCTGTGTGTTTTTGATTTTAATTTCCCTAAGGTATAGGACCATAAGTGGAAGTGCCATAGGCTGTGTTGCTTTGTTTCCTACGTGTTTCAGGAAACACCATACACTTTTCCAGAGTGGCTGTTGGCAATTTAAATCCGCCCATCAGCATAACAATGCTCCCTGTTCTCCATGACCTGTCCTGCCTTTCTGGATTTTACACTTTTTTCAGATGGCCCTTTTCACCGGGGGGCAGTGAGACTTCATTGTAGTGCAGATTTCCTTTACACGCTTGCTTGGTTGGCCAAAAAGGGCGTATGCGTTTTTTCCTGAATATATTCAGGAAAATATATTCAGGAAAATATATTCAGGAAAAAACGCATACGCCCTTTTTGGCCAAGTGCATCGTTGTCGACATTCTGCCTCTTTTCCTATGCTTTTAGTACAATTCCAGTCTACCCCCTGAAATCGTTTTCTTGAAATTCTGCCCCGCTTTCAAGTCCTCTTGGAAGACTTACTTCAATACATTTTTGGACGATAGCTGTCATTCATAACTCTGCAGGTTTGTGAATTACAGTGACCCTGAGCTCATGTCTTCAACTCGCTTTCTTGTGAGCTGGCCGCAAAACCGCAGGATTGCTTCAGGCCAAAGTCTCTTTCCGGCAGGGCACGCTGAGCCTTTGTTTAATTCCTGTTCCTGGTCGGAAATGAGCGTTCCATTTGCCCGTGCAGACACCTACAGCTAGTCTCTCATTGCTTCTCCCTATTCCTGTTCATCTTGCACAGAAATTGCAAAGTGTGCCAAACAGGAGGTTAAATGCACTGACTCTCCAAGTGGGGAGAGTGTTAGTAAAGCGTCTGGAATGGTGAACCCGAGTACCAGGGGACGAAAACTGAGATGCATTTGAAAACGTTTCCCAATCACACGGTGGACCATACTAACGGTTTCCCATGCATGTTTTAGCTGAAGGAAGAATCCCTTAAACCTTGAGAGTTGGGACCCATGGAATGGGTACCATGCAGTATGTCTTCAAAGGGTCTGCGTTTGCTCACCGAACCTCACCAATGCTATCAGCCCGAAGTGTCCAGCCTTATGTCTCACCCAGCTCTGGGTGTAGATGTGGTAAATCCAGGTTGCATCACAAGCCCTGAATGAATTATTTAAGAATTGCTCTCTATTTCACTGTCATTGTGTTTTGTTTTTGAAATTTATTTTGATAATGGGATTTATCGGATTTTCACTGCTGCGTTTAGGCCGCTGTACACACGCTTGATTTCCTTATGGAGACATATAAATCCATGGGTTTTAAGATTCTTACTTGTCAGGTATCTTGCCAGGCGTTGAATATGGGGTGTTGAGTCCATTTCGTTGAGCAAGGAGTAGGTCTTGTCTATTATATATTTGGCTTATGGAACGGTATCTGTGCTAATTTCAATCTCTGGTTTTATGCAGCACCCCAACTCACCTTTCCCCATAAGCAAGCATAAGTTGGTTTTCTAAATTTGAGACCCTGTTCTGTTTTGTAATTCAGTTCATGGGTAGCCAAGTTTACATTCCGTGTATTAGTGATATCTTATGATGTTTCTTTTTCTGTGTGACTTATTTCTCGTAGAATCATCATACCTGAATCCACTCATTATGCCGCTACGGGCCTGATGACATAGATTTCATTGTTGAGTGATATTCCATTGTACGTGCATACCACAACTTCTTTATCCATTTTTTACTTTCTGGGATATTTTACTTGTACCGTAGACGAGGTTCTTGTAAACAGAGCCGTCCCAAACTCTGGGGTGGCTGTGTGTTTTTGATTTTAATTTCCCTAAGCTATAGGACCATAAGTGGAAGTGCCATAGGCTGTGTTGCTTTGTTTCCTACGTGTTTCTGGAAACACCATACACTTCTCCAGAGTGGTTGTTGGCAATTTACATCCCGCCCATCAGCATGACAAGGCTCCCTGTTTTCCATGACCTGTCCTGCCTTTCTGGATTTTACACTTTTTTCAGATGGCCCTTTTGACCGTGGGGGCAGTGAGACTTCATTGTAGTGCAGATTTCCTTTACACGCTTGCTTGGTTGGCCAAAAAGGGCGTATGCGTTTTTTCCTGAATATATTCAGGAAAAAACGCATACGCCCTTTTTGGCCAAGTGCATCGTTGTCGACATTCTGCCTCTTTTCCTATGCTTTTAGTACAATTCCAGTCTACCCCCTGAAATCGTTTTCCTGAAATTCTGCCCCGCTTTCAAGTCCTCTTGGAAGACTTACTTCAATACATTTTTGGACGATAGCTGTCATTCATAACTCTGCACGTTTGTGAATTACAGCGCCCCTGAGCTCATGTCTTCAACTCGCTTTCTTGTGAGCTGGCCGCAAAACCGCAGGATTGCTTCAGGCCAAAGTCTCTTTCCGGCAGGGCATGCTGAGCCTTTGTTTAATTCATCTTCCTGGGCGGAAATGATCGCTCCTTTTGCCCGTGCAGGCACCTACAGCTAGTATCTCATTGGTTCGCCCTATTCCTGTACACCTTGCGCAGAAATTGCAAACTGTGCCAAACAGGAGGTTAATGGCACTGACTCTCCAAGTGGGGACAGTGTTAGTAAAGCGTTCAAATGTTGAACCCAAGTACCAGGGGACGAAAACTGAGATGCATTTGAAAACGTTTACCGGTCACACAGTGCACTGTACTGTGGGTTTCCCATGCATGTTTTAGCTGAAGGAAGAATCCCTTAAACCTGGAGAGTTGGGACCCATGGAATGGGTACCATGCAGTATGGCTTCAAAGGGTCTGCGTTTGCTCACCGAACCTCACCAATGCTATCAGCCCAAAGTGTCCAGCCTTATGTCTCACCCAGCTCTGGGTGTAGATGTGGTAAATCCAGGTTGCATCACAAGCCCTGAATGAATTATTTAAGAATTGCTCTCTATTTCACTGTCATTGTGTTTTGTTTTTGAAATTTATTTTGATAATGGGATTTATCGGATTTTCACTTCTGCCTTTAGGCCGCTGTACACACGCTTGATTTCCTTATGGAGACATATAAATCCATGGGTTTTAAGATTCTTACTTGTCAGGTATCTTCCCAGGCGTTGAATATGGGGTGTTGAGTCCATTTCGTTGAGCAAGGAGTAGGGCTTGTCTATTATATATTTGGCTTATGGAACGGTATCTGTGCTAATTTCAATCTCTGGTTTTATGCAGCACCCCAACTCACCTTTCCCCATAAGGAAGCATAAGTTGGTTTTCTAAATTTGAGACCCTGTTCTGTTTTGTAATTCAGTTTATGTGTAGCCAAGTTTACATTCCGTGTATTACTGATATATTATGATGTTTCTTTTTCTGTGTGACTTATTTCTGTAGAATCATCGTACCTGAATCCACTCATTATGCCGCTATGGGCCTGAAGACGTAGATTTCATTGCTGAGTGATATTCCATTGTACGTGCGTACCAGAACTTCTTTATCCATTTTTTCCTTTCTCGGATATTTAACTTGTACCGTAGACAAGGTTCTTGTAAACAGAGCCATCCCAAACTTTGGGGTGGCTGTGTGTTTTTGATTCTAATTTCCCTAAGCTATAGGACCATAAGTGGAAGTGACATAGGCTGTGTTGCTTTGTTTCCTACGTGTTTCAGGATACACCATACATTTCTCCAGAGTGGCTGTTGGCAATTTACATCCCGCCCATCAGCATAACAAGGCTCCCTGTTCTCCATGACCTGTCCTGTCTTTCTGGATTTTACTCTTTTTTCAGATGGCCCTTTTGACCGGGGGGCAGTGAGACTTCATTGTAGTGCAGATTTCCTTTACACGCTTGCTTGGTTGGCCAAAAAGGGCGTATGCGTTTTTTCCTGAATATATTCAGGAAAAAACGCATACGCCCTTTTTGGCCAAGTGCATCATTGTCGACATTCTGCCTCTTTTCCTATGCTTTAAGTGCAATTCCAGTCTACCCCCTGAAATCTTTTTACTGAAATTCTGCCCCGCTTTCAAGTCCTCTTTGAAGACTTACTTCAGTACATTTTTGGACGATACCTGTCATTCATAACTCTGCAGGTTTGTGAATTACAGTGCCCCTGAGCCCCTTTCTTCAACTCGTTTTCTTGTGAGCTGGCCGCAAAACCGCAGGATTGCTTCAGGCCCTAATCTCTTTCCAGCAGGGCACGCTGAGCCTTTGGTTAATTCCTCTTCCTGGTGGGAAATGAGCGTTCCATTTGCCCGTGCAGACACCAACAGCTAGTCTCTCATTGGTTCTCCCTATGCCTGTTCATCTTGCGCAGAAATTGCAAACTGTGCCAAACAGGAGGTTAAAGGCACTGACTCTCCAAGTGGGGAGAGTGTTAGTTAAGCGTCTGGAATGGTGAACCCGAGTACCATGGGACGAAAACTGAGATGCATTTGAAAACGTTTCCCAATCACATGGCGGACGATAGTCTGGGTTTCCCATACATGTTTTAGCTGAAGGAAGAATCCCTTAAACCTGGAGAGTTGGGACCCATGGAATGGGTACCATGCAGTATGACTTCAAAGGGTCTGCGTTTGCTCACCGAACCTCACCAATGCTATCAGCCCGAAGTGTCCAGCCTTATGTCTCACCCAGATCTGGGTGTAGATGTGGTAAAGCCAGGTTGCATCACAAGCCCTGAATGAATTATTTAAGAATTGCTCTCTATTTCACTGTCATTGTGTTTTGTTTTTGAAGTTTATTTTGATAATGGGATTTATTGGATTTTCACTGCTGCCTTTAGGCCGCTGTACACACGCTTGATTTCCTTATGGAGACATATAAATCCATGGGTTTTAAGATTCTTACTTGTCAGGTATCTTGCCAGGCGTTGAATATGGGGTGTTGAGTCCATTTCGTTGAGCAAGGAGTAGGGCTTGTCTATTATATATTTGGCTTATGGAACAGTATCTGTGCTAATTTCAATCTCTGGTTTTATGCAGCACCCCAACTCACCTTTCCCCATAAGCAAGCATAAGTTGGTTTTCTAAATTTGAGACCCTGTTCTGTTTTGTAATTCAGTTCATGTGTAGCCAACTTTACATTCCGTGTATTAGTGATATCTTATGATGTTTCTTTTTCTGTGTGACTTATTTCTCGTAGAATCATCGTACCTGAATCCACTCATTATGCCGCTACGGGCCTGATGACGTAGATTTCATTGCTGAGTGATATTCCATTGTACGTGCGTACCACAACTTCTTTATCCATTTTTTGCTTTCTGGGATATTTTACTTGTACCGTAGACGAGGTTCTTGTAAACAGAGCCGTCCCAAACTCTGGGGTGGCTGTGTGTTTTTGAATTTAATTTCCCTAAGCTATAGGACCATAAGTGGAAGTGCCATAGGCTGTGTTGCTTTGTTTCCTACGTGTTTCTGGAAAAACCATACACTTCTCCAGAGTGGTTGTTGGCAATTTACATCCCGCCCATCAGCATGACAAGGCTCCCTGTTCTCCATGACCTGTCCTGTCTTTCTGGATTTTACACTTTTTTCAGATGGCCCTTTTGACCGGGGGGCAGTGAGACTTCATTGTAGTGCAGATTTCCTTTACAAGCTTGCTTGGTTGGCCAAAAAGGGCGTATGCGTTTTTTCCTGAATATATTCAGGAAAAAACGCATACGCCCTTTTTGGCCAAGTGCATCATTGTTGACATTCTGCCTCTTTTTCTACGCTTTAAGTGCAATTCCAGTCTACCCCCTGAAATCGTTTTCCTGAAATTCTGCCCCGCTTTCAAGTCCTCTTTGAAGACTTACTTCAGTACATTTTTGGACGATAGCTGTCATTCATAACTCTGCAGGTTTGTGAATTACAGTGCCCCTGAGCTCCTTTCTTCAACTCGTTTTCTTGTGAGCTGGCCGCAAAACCGCAGGATTGCTTCAGGCCCTAATATGTTTCCGGCCGGGCACGCTGAGCCTTTGGTTAATTCCTCTTCCTGGTGGGAAATGAGCATTCAATTTGCCCGTGCAGACACCAACAGCTAGTCTCTCATTGCTTCTCCCTATTCCTGTTCATCTTGCGCAGAAATTGCAAAGTGTGCCAAACAGGAGGTTAATGGCACTGACTCTCCAAGTGGGGAGAGTGTTAGTAAAGCGTTCAAATGTTGAACCCGAGTACCAGGGGACGAAAACTGAGATGCATTTTAAAACGTTTCCCAATCACATGGTGGACCATACTCTGGGTTTCCCATGCATGTTTTAGCTGAAGGAAGAATCCCTTAAACCTGGAGAGTTGGGACCCATGGAATGGGTACCATGCAGTATGACTTCAAAGGGTCTGCGTTTGCTCACCGAACTTCACCAATGCTATCAGCCCGAAGTGTCCAGCCTTATGTCTCATCCAGCTCTGGGTGTAGATGTGGTAAATACAGGTTTCATCACAAGCCCTGAATGAATTATTTAAGAATTGCTCTCTATTTCACTGTCATTGTGTTTTGTTTTTGAAATTCATTTTGATAATGGGATTTATCGGATTTTCACTGCTGCTTTTAGGCCACTGCACACACGCTTGATTTCCTTATGGAGACATATAAATCCATGGGTTTAAAGATTCTTACTTGTCAGGTATCTTCCCAGGCGTTGAATATATGGTGTTGAGTCCATTTCGTTCAGCAAGGAGTAGGTTTTGTCTATTATATATTTGGCTTCTGGAACGGTATCTGTGCTAATTTCAATCTTTGGTTTTATGCAGCATCCCGACTGACCTTTCCCCATAAGCAAGCATAAGTTGGTTTGCTAAATTTGAGACCCTGTTCTGTTTTGTAATTCAGTTCATGGGTAGCCAAGTTTACATTCCGTGTATTAGTGATAACTTATGATGTTTCTTTTTCTGTCTGACTTATTTCTCATAGAATCATCGTACCTGAATCCACTCATTATGCCGCTACGGTCCTGATGACGTAGATTTCATTGCTGAGAGATATTCCATTGTACGTGCGTACCACAACTTCTTTATCCATTTTATGCTTTCTCGGATATTTAACTTCTACCGTAGATGAGGTTCTTGTAAACAGAGCCATCCCAAACTTTGGGGTGGCTGTGTGTTTTTGATTTTAATTTCCCTAAGCTATAGGACCATAAGTGGAAGTGCCATAGGCTGTGTTGCTTTGTTTCCTACGTGTTTCAGGAAACACCATACACTTTTCCAGAGTGGCTGTTGGCAATTTAAATCCGCCCATCAGCATAACAAGGCTCCCTGTTCTCCATGACCTGTCCTGCCTTTCTGGATTTTACACTTTTTTCAGATGGCCCTTTTGACCGGGGGGCAGTGAGACTTCATTGTAGTGCAGATTTCCTTTACACGCTTGCTTGGTTGGCCAAAAAGGGCGTATGCGTTTTTTCCTGAATATATTCAGGAAAAAACGCATACGCCCTTTTTGGCCAAGTGCATCATTGTCAACATTCTGCCTCTTTTCCTATGCTTTAAGTGCAATTCCAGTCTACCCCCTGAAATCGTTTTCCTGAAATTCTGCCCCGCTTTCAAGTCCTCTTTGAAGACTTACTTCAGTACATTTTTGGACGATAGCTGTCATTCATAACTCTGCAGGTTTGTGAATTACAGTGCCCCTGAGCTCCTTTCTTCAACTCGTTTTCTTGTGAGCTGGCCGCAAAACCGCAGGATTGCTTCAGGCCCTAATATGTTTCCGGCCGGACACGCTGAGCCTTTGGTTAATTCCTCTTCCTGGTGGGAAATGAGCGTTCAATTTGCCCGTGCAGACACCTACAGCTAGTCTCTCATTGCTTCTCCCTATTCCTGTTCATCTTGCGCAGAAATTGCAAACTGTGCCAAACAGGAGGTTAATGGCACTGACTCTCCAAGTGGGGAGAGTGTTAGTAAAGTGTTCAAATGTTGAACCCAAGTACCAGGGGACGAAAACTGAGATGCATTTGAAAATGTTTACCGGTCACACAGTGCACTGTACTGTGGGTTTCCCATGCATGTTTTAGCTGAAGGAAGAATCCCTTAAACCTGGAGAGTTGGGACCCATGGAATGGGTACCATGCAGTATGACTTCAAAGGGTCTGCGTTTGCTCACCGAACCTCACCAATGCTATCAGCCCGAAGTGTCCAGCCTTATGTCTCACCCAGCTCTGGGTGTAGATGTGGTAAATCCAGGTTGCATCACAAGCCCTGAATGAATTATTTAAGAATTGCTCTCTATTTCACTGTCATTGTGTTTTGTTTTTGAAATTTATTTTGATAATGGGATTTATCGGATTTTCACTTCTGCCTTTAGGCCGCTGTACACACGCTTGATTTCCTTATGGAGACATATAAATCCATGGGTTTTAAGATTCTTACTTGTCAGGTATCTTCCCAGGCGTTGAATATAGGGTGTTGAGTCCATTTCGTTCAGCAAGGAGTAGGTTTTTTCTATTATATATTTGGCTTATAGAACGGTATCTGTGCTAATTTCAATCTCTGGTTTTATGCAGCACCCCAACTCACCTTTCCCCATAAGCAAGCATAAGTTGGTTTTCTAAATTTGAGACCCTGTTCTGTTTTGTAATTCAGTTTATGTGTAGCCAAGTTTACATTCCGTGTATTACTGATATATTATGATGTTTCTTTTTCTGTGTGACTTATTTCTGTAGAATCATCGTACCTGAATCCACTCATTATGCCGCTATGGGCCTGAAGACGTAGATTTCATTGCTGAGTGATATTCCATTGTACGTGCGTACCAGAACTTCTTTATCCATTTTTTCCTTTCTCGGATATTTAACTTGTACCGTAGACAAGGTTCTTGTAAACAGAGCCATCCCAAACTTTGGGGTGGCTGTGTGTTTTTGATTTTAATTTCCCTAAGCTATAGGACCATAAGTGGAAGTGACATAGGCTGTGTTGCTTTGTTTCCTACGTGTTTCATGATACACCATACATTTCTCCAGAGTGGCTGTTGGCAATTTACATCCCGCCCATCAGCATAACAAGGCTCCCTGTTCTCCATGACCTGTCCTGTCTTTCTGGATTTTACTCTTTTTTCAGATGGCCCTTTTGACCGGGGGGCAGTGAGACTTCATTGTAGTGCAGATTTCCTTTACACGCTTGCTTGGTTGGCCAAAAAGGGCGTATGCGTTTTTTCCTGAATATATTCAGGAAAAAACGCATACGCCCTTTTTGGCCAAGTGCATCATTGTCGACATTCTGCCTCTTTTCCTATGCTTTAAGTGCAATTCCAGTCTACCCCCTGAAATCTTTTTCCTGAAATTCTGCCCCGCTTTCAAGTCCTCTTTGAAGACTTACTTCAGTACATTTTTGGACGATAGCTGTCATTCATAACTCTGCAGGTTTGTGAATTACAGTGCCCCTGAGCCCCTTTCTTCAACTCGTTTTCTTGTGAGCTGGCCGCAAAACCGCAGGATTGCTTCAGGCCCTAATCTCTTTCCAGCAGGGCACGCTGAGCCTTTGGTTAATTCCTCTTCCTGGTGGGAAATGAGCGTTCCATTTGCCCGTGCAGACACCAACAGCTAGTCTCTCATTGGTTCTCCCTATGCCTGTTCATCTTGCGCAGAAATTGCAAACTGTGCCAAACAGGAGGTTAAAGGCACTGACTCTCCAAGTGGGGAGAGTGTTAGTAAAGCGTCTGGAATGGTGAACCCGAGTACCAGGGGACGAAAACTGAGATGCATTTGAAAACGTTTCCCAATCACACGGCGGACGATAGTCTGGGTTTCCCATTCATGTTTTAGCTGAAGGAAGAATCCCTTAAACCTGGAGAGTTGGGACCCATGGAATGGGTACCATGCAGTATGACTTCAAAGGGTCTGCGTTTGCTCACCGAACCTCACCAATGCTATCAGCCCGAAGTGTCCAGCCTTATGTCTCACCCAGCTCTGGGTGTAGATGTGGTAAATCCAGGTTGCATCACAAGCCCTGAATGAATTATTTAAGAATTGCTCTCTATTTCACTGTCATTGTGTTTTGTTTTTGAAATTTATTTTGATAATGGGATTTATCGGATTTTCACTGCTGCGTTTAGGCCGCTGTACACACGCTTGATTTCCTTATGGAGACAAATAAATCCATGGGTTTTAAGATTCTTACTTGTCAGGTATCTTGCCAGGCGTTGAATATGGGGTGTTGAGTCCATTTCGTTGAGCAAGGAGTAGGGCTTCTCTATTATATATTTGGCTTATGGAACGGTATCTGTGCTAATTTCAATCTCTGGTTTTATGCAGCACCCCAACTCACCTTTCCCCATAAGCAAGCATAAGTTGGTTTTCTAAATTTGAGACCCTGTTCTGTTTTGTAATTCAGTTCATGTGTAGCCAACTTTACATTCCGTGTATTAGTGATATCTTATGATGTTTCTTTTTCTGTGTGACTTATTTCTCGTAGAATCATCGTACCTGAATCCACTCATTATGCCGCTACGGGCCTGATGACGTAGATTTCATTGCTGAGTGATATTCCATTGTACGTGCGTACCACAACTTCTTTATCCATTTTTTGCTTTCTGGGATATTTTACTTGTACCGTAGACGAGGTTCTTGTAAACAGAGCCGTCCCAAACTCTGGGGTGGCTGTGTGTTTTTGAATTTAATTTCCCTAAGCTATAGGACCATAAGTGGAAGTGCCATAGGCTGTGTTGCTTTGTTTCCTACGTGTTTCTGGAAAAACCATACACTTCTCCAGAGTGGTTGTTGGCAATTTACATCCCGCCCATCAGCATGACAAGGCTCCCTGTTCTCCATGACCTGTCCTGTCTTTCTGGATTTTACACTTTTTTCAGATGGCCCTTTTGACCGGGGGGCAGTGAGACTTCATTGTAGTGCAGATTTCCTTTACACGCTTGCTTGGTTGGCCAAAAAGGGCGTATGCGTTTTTTCCTGAATATATTCAGGAAAAAACACATACGCCCTTTTTGGCCAAGTGCATCATTGTTGACATTCTGCCTCTTTTTCTACGCTTTAAGTGCAATTCCAGTCTACCCCCTGAAATCGTTTTCCTGAAATTCTGCCCCGCTTTCAAGTCCTCTTTGAAGACTTACTTCAGTACATTTTTGGACGATAGCTGTCATTCATAACTCTGCAGGTTTGTGAATTACAGTGCCCCTGAGCTCCTTTCTTCAACTCGTTTTCTTGTGAGCTGGCCGCAAAACCGCAGGATTGCTTCAGGCCCTAATATGTTTCCGGCCGGGCACGCTGAGCCTTTGGTTAATTCCTCTTCCTGGTGGGAAATGAGCGTTCAATTTGCCCGTGCAGACACCAACAGCTAGTCTCTCATTGCTTCTCCCTATTCCTGTTCATCTTGCGCAGAAATTGCAAAGTGTGCCAAACAGGAGGTTAATGGCACTGACTCTCCAAGTGGGGAGAGTGTTAGTAAAGCGTTCAAATGTTGAACCCGAGTACCAGGGGACGAAAACTGAGATGCATTTTAAAACGTTTCCCAATCACATGGTGGACCATACTCTGGGTTTCCCATGCATGTTTTAGCTGAAGGAAGAATCCCTTAAACCTGGAGAGTTGGGACCCATGGAATGGGTACCATGTAGTATGACTTCAAAGGGTCTGCGTTTGCTCACCGAACTTCACCAATGCTATCAGCCCGAAGTGTCCAGCCTTATGTCTCATCCAGCTCTGGGTGTAGATGTGGTAAATACAGGTTTCATCACAAGCCCTGAATGAATTATTTAAGAATTGCTCTCTATTTCACTGTCATTGTGTTTTGTTTTTGAAATTCATTTTGATAATGGGATTTATCGGATTTTCACTGCTGCTTTTAGGCCACTGCACACACGCTTGATTTCCTTATGGAGACATATAAATCCATGGGTTTAAAGATTCTTACTTGTCAGGTATCTTCCCAGGCGTTGAATATATGGTGTTGAGTCCATTTCGTTCAGCAAGGAGTAGGTTTTGTCTATTATATATTTGGCTTCTGGAACGGTATCTGTGCTAATTTCAATCTGTGGTTTTATGCAGCATCCCAACTGACCTTTCCCCATAAGCAAGCATAAGTTGGTTTGCTAAATTTGAGACCCTGTTCTGTTTTGTAATTCAGTTCATGGGTAGCCAAGTTTACATTCCGTGTATTAGTGATAACTTATGATGTTTCTTTTTCTGTCTGACTTATTTCTCATAGAATCATCGTACCTGAATCCACTCATTATGCCGCTACGGTCCTGATGACATAGATTTCATTGCTGAGAGATATTCCATTGTACGTGCGTACCACAACTTCTTTATCCATTTTATGCTTTCTCGGATATTTAACTTCTACCGTAGATGAGGTTCTTGTAAACAGAGCCATCCCAAACTTTGGGGTGGCTGTGTGTTTTTGATTTTAATTTCCCTAAGCTATAGGACCATAAGTGGAAGTGCCATAGGCTGTGTTGCTTTGTTTCCTACGTGTTTCAGGAAACACCATACACTTTTCCAGAGTGGCTGTTGGCAATTTAAATCCGCCCATCAGCATAACAAGGCTCCCTGTTCTCCATGACCTGTCCTGCCTTTCTGGATTTTACACTTTTTTCAGATGGCCCTTTTGACCGTGGGGCAGTGAGACTTCATTGTAGTGCAGATTTCCTTTACACGCTTGCTTGGTTGGCCAAAAAGTGCGTATGCGTTTTTTCCTATTCAGGAAAAAACGCATACGCCCTTTTTGGCCAAGTGCATCATTGTCAACATTCTGCCTCTTTTCCTATGCTTTAAGTGCAATTCCAGTCTACCCCCTGAAATCGTTTTCCTGAAATTCTGCCCCGCTTTCAAGTCCTCTTCGAAGACTTACTTCTATACATTTTTGGACGATAGCTGTCATTCATAACTCTGCAGGTTTGTGAATTACAGTGCCCCTGAGCTCCTTCCTTCAACTCGCTTTCTTGTGAGCTGGCCGCAAATCCGCAGGATTGCTTCAGGCCCTAATCTCTTTCCGGCAGGGCACGCTGAGCCTTTGGTTAATTCCTCTTCCTGGTGGGAAATGAGCGTTCCATTTGCCCGTGCAGACACCTACAGCTAGTCTCTCATTGCTTCTCCCTATTCCTGTTCATCTTGCGCAGAAATTGCAAAGTGTGCCAAACAGGAGGTTAAATGCACTGACTCTCCAAGTGGGGAGAGTGTTAGTAAAGCGTCTGGAATGGTGAACCCGAGTACCAGGGGACGAAAACTGAGATGCATTTGAAAACGTTTCCCAATCACACGGTGGACCATACTATGGGTTTCCCATGCATGTTTTAGCTGAAGGAAGAATCCCTTAAACCTGGAAATTTGGAACCCATGGAATGGGTACCATGCAGTATTACTTCAAAGGGTATGCGTTTGCTCACCGAACCTCACCAATGCTATCAGCCCGAAGTGTCCAGCCTTATGACTCACCCAGCTCTGGGTGTAGATGTGGGAAATCCAGGTTGCATCACAAGCCCTGAATGAATTATTTAAGAATTGCTCTCTATTTCACTGTCATTTTGTTTTGTTTTTGAAATTTATTTTGATAATGGGATTTATCGGATTTTCACTGCTGCGTTTAGGCCGCTGTACACACGCTTGATTTCCTTATGGAGACATATAAATCCATGGGTTTTAAGATTCTTACTTGTCAGGTATCTTGCCAGGCGTTGAATATGCGGTGTTGAGTCCATTTCGTTGAGCAAGGAGTAGGTCTTGTCTATTATATATTTGGCTTATGGAACGGTATCTGTGCTAATTTCAATCTCTGGTTTTATGCAGCACCCCAACTCACCTTTCCCCATAAGCAAGCATAAGTTGGTTTTCTAAATTTGAGACCCTGTTCTGTTTTGTAATTCAGTTCATGGGTAGCCAAGTTTACATTCCGTGTATTAGTGATATCTTATGATGTTTCTTTTTCTGTGTGACTTATTTCTCGTAGAATCATCATACCTGAATCCACTCATTATGCCGCTACGGGCCTGATGACGTAGATTTCATTGCTGAGTGATATTCCATTGTACGTGCGTACCACAACTTCTTTATCCATTTTTTACTTTCTGGGATATTTTACTTGTACCGTAGACGAGGTTCTTGTAAACAGAGCCGTCCCAAACTCTGGGCTGGCTGTGTGTTTTTGATTTTAATTTCCCTAAGCTATAGGACCATAAGTGGAAGTGCCATAGGCTGTGTTGCTTTGTTTCCTACGTGTTTCTGGAAACACCATACACTTCTCCAGAGTGGTTGTTGGCAATTTACATCCTGCCCATCAGCATGATAAGGCTCCCTGTTCTCCATGACCTGTCCTGCCTTTCTGGATTTTACACTTTTTTCAGATGCCTCTTTTGACCGGGGGGGCAGTGAGACTTCATTGTAGTGCAGATTTCCTTTACACGCTTGCTTGGTTGGCCAAAAAGGGCGTATGCGTTTTTTCCTGAATATATTCAGGAAAAAACGCATACGCCCTTTTTGGCCAAGTGCATCGTTGTCGACATTCTGCCTCTTTTCCTATGCTTTTGGTACAATTCCAGTCTACCCCCTGAAATCGTTTTCCTGAAATTCTGCCCCGCTTTCAAGTCCTCTTGGAAGACTTACTTCAATACATTTTTGGACGATAGCTGTCATTCATAACTCTGCAGGTTTGTGAATTACAGTGCCCCTGAGCTCATGTCTTCAACTCGCTTTCTTGTGAGCTGGCCGCAAAACCGCAGGATTGCTTCAGGCCAAAGTCTCTTTCCAGCAGGGCATGCTGAGCCTTTGTTTAATTCCTCTTCCTGGTCGGAAATGAGCGTTCCATTTGCCCGTGCAGACACCTACAGCTAGTCTCTCATTGCTTCTCCCTATTCCTGTTCATCTTGCGCAGAAATTGCAAAGTGTGCCAAACAGGAGGTTAAATGCACTGACTCTCCAAGTGGGGAGAGTGTTAGTAAAGCGTCTGGAATGGTGAACCCGAGTACCAGGGGACGAAAACTGAGATGCATTTGAAAACGTTTCCCAATCACACGGTGGACCATACTATGGGTTTCCCATGCATGTTTTAGCTGAAGGAAGAATCCCTTAAACCTGGAAATTTGGAACCCATGGAATGGGTACCATGCAGTATGACTTCAAAGGGTCTGCGTTTGCTCACCGAACCTCACCAATGCTATCAGCCCGAAGTGTCCAGCCTTATATCTCACCCAGCTCTGGGTGTAGATGTGGGAAATCCAGGTTGCATCACAAGCCCTGAATGAATTATTTAAGAATTGCTCTCTATTTCACTGTCATTGTGTTTTGTTTTTGAAATTTATTTTGATAATGGGATTTATCGGATTTTCACTGCTGCCTTTAGGCCGCTGTACACACGCTTGATTTCCTTATGGAGACATATAAATCCATGGGTTTTAAGGTTCTTACTTGTCAGGTATCTTGCCAGGCGTTGAATATGGGGTGTTGAGTCCATTTCGTTGAGCAAGGAGTAGCTCTTGTGTATTATATATTTGGCTTATGGAACGGTATCTGTGCTAATTTCAATCTCTGGTTTTATGCAGCACCCCAACTCACCTTTCCCCATAAGCAAGCATAAGTTGGTTTTCTAAATTTGAGACCCTGTTCTGTTTTGTAATTCAGTTCATGGGTAGCCAAGTTTACATTCCGTGTATTAGTGATATCTTATGATGTTTCTTTTTCTGTGTGACTTATTTCTCGTAGAATCATCATACCTGAATCCACTCATTATGCCGCTACGGGCCTGATGACGTAGATTTCATTGCTGAGTGATATTCCATTGTACGTGCGTACCACAACTTCTTTATCCATTTTTTACTTTCTGGGATATTTTACTTGTACCGTAGACGAGGTTCTTGTAAACAGAGCCGTCCCAAACACTGGGGTGGCTGTGTGTTTTTGATTTTAATTTCTCTAAGCTATAGGACCATAAGTGGAAGTGCCATAGGCTGTGTTGCTTTGTTTCCTACGTGTTTCTGGAAACACCATACACTTCTCCAGAGTGGTTGTTGGCAATTTACATCCCGCCCATCAGCATGACAAGGCTCCCTGTTCTCCATGACCTGTCCTGCCTTTCTGGATTTTTGCACTTTTTTCAGATGGCCCTTTTGACCGTGGGGGCAGTGAGACTTCATTGTAGTGCAGATTTCCTTTACACGCTTGCTTGGTTGGCCAAAAAGGGCATATGCGTTTTTTCCTGAATATATTCAGGAAAAAACGCATACGCCCTTTTTGGCCAAGTGCATCATTGTCGACATTCTGCCTCTTTTCCTATGCTTTTAGTACAATTCCAGTCTACCCCCTGAAATCGTTTTCCTGAAATTCTGCCCCGCTTTCAAGTCCTCTTGGAAGACTTACTTCAATACATTTTTGGACGATAGCTGTCATTCATAACTCTGCACGTTTGTGAATTACAGTGCCCCTGAGCTAATGTCTTCAACACACTTTCTTGTGAGCTGGCCGCAAAACCGCAGGATTGCTTCAGGCCAAAGTCTCTTTCCGGCAGGGCATGCTGAGCCTTTGTTTAATTCCTCTTCCTGGTCGGAAATGATCGCTCCTTTTGCCCGTGCAGGCACCTACAGCTAGTCTCTCATTGCTTCTCCCTATTCCTGTTCATCTTGCGCAGAAATTGCAAAGTGTGCCAAACAGCAGGTTAAATGCACTGACTCTCCAAGTGGGGAGAGTGTTAGTAAAGCGTCTGGAATGGTGAACCCGAGTACCAGGGGACGAAAACTGAGATGCATTTGAAAACGTTTCCCAATCACACGGCGGACGATAGTCTGGGTTTCCCATTCATGTTTTAGCTGAAGGAAGAATCCCTTAAACCTGGAGAGTTGGGACCCATGGAATGGGTACCATGCAGTATGACTTCAAAGGGTCTGCGTTTGCTCACCGAACCTCACCAATGCTATCAGCCCGAAGTGTCCAGCCTTATGTCTCACCCAGCTCTGGGTGTAGATGTGGTAAAGCCAGGTTGCATCACAAGCCCTGAATGAATTATTTAAGAATTGCTCTCTATTTCACTGTCATTGTGTTTTGTTTTTGAAATTTATTTTGATAATGGGATTTATCGGATTTTCACTGCTGCGTTTAGGCCGCTGTACACACGCTTGATTTCCTTATGGAGACATATAAATCCATGGGTTTTAAGATTCTTACTTGTCAGGTATCTTGCCAGGCGTTGAATATGGGGTGTTGAGTCCATTTCGTTGAGCAAGGAGTAGGGCTTGTCTATTATATATTTGGCTTATGGAACGGTATCTGTGCTAATTTCAATCTATGGTTTTATGCAGCACCCCAACTCACATTTCCCCATAAGCAAGCATAAGTTGGTTTTCTAAATTTGAGACCCTGTTCTGTTTTGTAATTCAGTTCATGTGTAGCCAACTTTACATTCCGTGTATTAGTGATATCTTATGATGTTTCTTTTTCTGTGTGACTTATTTCTCGTAGAATCATCGTACCTGAATCCACTCATTATGCCGCTACGGGCCTGATGACGTAGATTTCATTGCTGAGTGATATTCCATTGTACGTGCGTACCAGAACTTCTTTATCCATTTTTTCCTTTCTGGGATATTTTACTTGTACCGTAGACGAGGTTCTTGTAAACAGAGCCGTCCCAAACACTGGGGCGGCTGTGTGTTTTTGATTTTAATTTCTCTAAGCTATAGGACCATAAGTGGAAGTGCCATAGGCTGTGTTGCTTTGTTTCCTACGTGTTTCTGGAAACACCATACACTTCTCCAGAGTGGTTGTTGGCAATTTACATCCCGCCCATCAGCATGACAAGGCTCCCTGTTCTCCATGACCTGTCCTGCCTTTCTGGATTTTTGCACTTTTTTCAGATGGCCCTTTTGACCGTGGGGGCAGTGAGACTTCATTGTAGTGCAGATTTCCTTTACACGCTTGCTTGGTTGGCCAAAAAGGGCGTATGCGTTTTTTCCTGAATATATTCAGGAAAAAACGCATACGCCCTTTTTGGCCAAGTGCATCATTGTCGACATTCTGCCTCTTTTCCTATGCTTTTAGTACAATTCCAGTCTACCCCCTGAAATCGTTTTCCTGAAATTCTGCCCCGCTTTCAAGTCCTCTTGGAAGACTTACTTCAATACATTTTTGGACGATAGCTGTCATTCATAACTCTGCACGTTTGTGAATTACAGTGCCCCTGAGCTAATGTCTTCAACACACTTTCTTGTGAGCTGGCCGCAAAACCGCAGGATTGCTTCAGGCCAAAGTCTCTTTCCGGCAGGGCATGCTGAGCCTTTGTTTAATTCCTCTTCCTGGTCGGAAATGATCGCTCCTTTTGCCCGTACAGGCACCTACAGCTAGTCTCTCATTGCTTCTCCCTATTCCTGTTCATCTTGCGCAGAAATTGCAAAGTGTGCCAAACAGCAGGTTAAATGCACTGACTCTCCAAGTGGGGAGAGTGTTAGTAAAGCGTCTGGAATGGTGAACCCGAGTACCAGGGGACGAAAACTGAGATGCATTTGAAAACGTTTCCCAATCACACGGCGGACGATAGTCTGGGTTTCCCATTCATGTTTTAGCTGAAGGAAGAATCCCTTAAACCTGGAGAGTTGGGACCCATGGAATGGGTACCATGCAGTATGACTTCAAAGGGTCTGCGTTTGCTCACCGAACCTCACCAATGCTATCAGCCCGAAGTGTCCAGCCTTATGTCTCACCCAGCTCTGGGTGTAGATGTGGTAAAGCCAGGTTGCATCACAAGCCCTGAATGAATTATTTAAGAATTGCTCTCTATTTCACTGTCATTGTGTTTTGTTTTTGAAATTTATTTTGATAATGGGATTTATCGGATTTTCACTGCTGCGTTTAGGCCGCTGTACACACGCTTGATTTCCTTATGGAGACATATAAATCCATGGGTTTTAAGATTCTTACTTGTCAGGTATCTTGCCAGGCGTTGAATATGGGGTGTTGAGTCCATTTCGTTGAGCAAGGAGTAGGGCTTGTCTATTATATATTTGGCTTATGGAACGGTATCTGTGCTAATTTCAATCTATGGTTTTATGCAGCACCCCAACTCACATTTCCCCATAAGCAAGCATAAGTTGGTTTTCTAAATTTGAGACCCTGTTCTGTTTTGTAATTCAGTTCATGTGTAGCCAACTTTACATTCCGTGTATTAGTGATATCTTATGATGTTTCTTTTTCTGTGTGACTTATTTCTCGTAGAATCATCGTACCTGAATCCACTCATTATGCCGCTACGGGCCTGATGACGTAGATTTCATTGCTGAGTGATATTCCATTGTACGTGCGTACCAGAACTTCTTTATCCATTTTTTCCTTTCTGGGATATTTTACTTGTACCGTAGACGAGGTTCTTGTAAACAGAGCCGTCCCAAACTCTGGGGTGGCTGTGTGTTTTTGAATTTAATTTCCCTAAGCTATAGGACCATAAGTGGAAGTGCCATAGGCTGTGTTGCTTTGTTTCCTACGTGTTTCTGGAAAAACCATACACTTCTCCAGAGTGGTTGTTGGCAATTTACATCCCGCCCATCCGCATGACAAGGCTCCCTGTTCTCCATGACCTGTCCTGTCTTTCTGGATTTTACACTTTTTTCAGATGGCCCTTTTGACCGGGGGGCAGTGAGACTTCATTGTAGTGCAGATTTCCTTTACACGCTTGCTTGGTTGGCCAAAAAGGGCGTATGCGTTTTTTCCTGAATATATTCAGGAAAAAAACGCATACGCCCTTTTTGGCCAAGTGCATCTTTGTTGACATTCTGCCTCTTTTTCTACGCTTTAAGTGCAATTCCAGTCTACCCCCTGAAATCGTTTTCCTGAAATTCTGCCCCGCTTTCAAGTCCTCTTTGAAGACTTACTTCAGTACATTTTTGGACGATAGCTGTCATTCATAACTCTGCAGGTTTGTGAATTACAGTGCACCTGAGCTCCTTTCTTCAACTCGTTTTCTTGTGAGCTGGCCGCAAAACCGCAGGATTGCTTCAGGCCCTAATATGTTTCCGGCCGGGCACGCTGAGCCTTTGGTTAATTCCTCTTCCTGGTGGGAAATGAGCGTTCAATTTGCCCGTGCAGACACCAACAGCTAGTCTCTCATTGCTTCTCCCTATTCCTGTTCATCTTGCGCAGAAATTGCAAAGTGTGCCAAACGGGAGGTTAATGGCACTGACTCTCCAAGTGGGGAGAGTGTTAGTAAAGCGTTCAAATGTTGAACCCGAGTACCAGGGGACGAAAACTGAGATGCATTTGAAAACGTTTCCCAATCACATGGTGGACCATACTCTGGGTTTCCCATGCATGTTTTAGCTGAAGGAAGAATCCCTTAAACCTGGAGAGTTGGGACCCATGGAATGGGTACCATGCAGTATGACTTCAAAGGGTCTGCGTTTGCTCACCGAACCTCACCAATGCTATCAGCCCGAAGTGTCCAGCCTTATGTCTCATCCAGCTCTGGGTGTAGATGTGGTAAATACAGGTTGCATCACAAGCCCTGAATGAATTATTTAAGAATTGCTCTCTATTTCACTGTCATTGTGTTTTGTTTTTGAAATTCATTTTGATAATGGGATTTATCGGATTTTCACTGCTGCTTTTAGGCCACTGTACACACGCTTGATTTCCTTATGGAGACATATAAATCCATGGGTTTTAAGATTCTTACTTGTCAGGTATCTTCCCAGGCGTTGAATATAGGGTGTTGAGTCCATTTCGTTGAGCAAGGAGTAGGTCTTGTCTATTATATATTTGGCTTATGGAACGGTATCTGTGCTAATTTCCATCTCTGGTTTTATGCAGCATCCCAACTGACCTTTCCCCATAAGCAAGCATAAGTTGGTTTGCTAAATTTGAGACCCTGTTCTGTTTTGTAATTCAGTTCATGGGTAGCCAAGTTTACATTCCGTGTATTAGTGATAACTTATGATGTTTCTTTTTCTGTGTGACTTATTTCTCATAGAATCATCGTACCTGAATCCACTCATTATGCCGCTACGGGCCTGATGACGTAGATTTCATTGCTGAGTGATATTCCATTGTACGTGCGTACCACAACTTCTTTATCCATTTTTTGCTTTCTGGGATATTTTACTTGTACCGTAGACGAGGTTCTTGTAAACAGAGCCGTCCCAAACTCTGGGGTGGCTGTGTGTTTTTGAATTTAATTTCCCTAAGCTATAGGACCATAAGTGGAAGCGCCATAGGCTGTGTTGCTTTGTTTCCTACGTGTTTCTGGAAAAACCATACACTTCTCTAGAGTGGTTGTTGGCAATTTACATCCCGCCCATCAGCATGACAAGGCTCCCTGTTCTCCATGACCTGTCCTGTCTTTCTGGATTTTACACTTTTTTCAGATGGCCCTTTTGACCGGGGGGCAGTGAGACTTCATTGTAGTGCAGATTTCCTTTACACGCTTGCTTGGTTGGCCAAAAAGGGCGTATGCGTTTTTTCCTGAATATATTCAGGAAAAAACGCATACGCCCTTTTTGGCCAAGTGCATCATTGTTGACATTCTGCCTCTTTTTCTACGCTTTAAGTGCAATTCCAGTCTACCCCCTGAAATCGTTTTCCTGAAATTCTGCCCCGCTTTCAAGTCCTCTTTGAAGACTTACTTCAGCACATTTTTGGACGATAGCTGTCATTCATAACTCTGCAGGTTTGTGAATTACAGTGCACCTGAGCTCCTTTCTTCAACTCGTTTTCTTGTGAGCTGGCCGCAAAACCGCAGGATTGCTTCAGGCCCTAATATGTTTCCGGCCGGGCACGCTGAGCCTTTGGTTAATTCCTCTTCCTGGTGGGAAATGAGCGTTCCATTTGCCCGTGCAGACACCAACAGCTAGTCTCTCATTGCTTCTCCCTATTCCTGTTCATCTTGCGCAGAAATTGCAAACTGTGCCAAACAGGAGGTTAATGGCACTGACTCTCCAAGTGGGGAGAGTGTTAGTAAAGCGTTCAAATGTTGAACCCGAGTACCAGGGGACGAAAACTGAGATGCATTTGAAAACGTTTCCCAATCACATGGTGGACCATACTCTGGGTTTCCCATGCATGTTTTAGCTGAAGGAAGAATCCCTTAAACCTGGAGAGTTGGGACCCATGGAATGGGTACCATGCAGTATGACTTCAAAGGGTCTGCGTTTGCTCACCGAACTTCACCAATGCTATCAGCCCGAAGTGTCCAGCCTTATGTCTCATCCAGCTCTGGGTGTAGTTGTGGTAAATACAGGTTGCATCACAAGCCCTGAATGAATTATTTAAGAATTGCTCTCTATTTCACTGTCATTGTGTTTTGTTTTTGAAATTCATTTTGATAATGGGATTTATCGGATTTTCACTGCTGCTTTTAGGCCACTGTACACACGCTTGATTTCCTTATGGAGACATATAAATCCATGGGTTTTAAGATTCTTTCTTGTCAGGTATCTTCCCAGGCGTTGAATATAGGGTGTTGAGTCCATTTCGTTGAGAAAGGAGTAGGTTTTGTCTATTATATATTTGGCTTATGGAACGGTATCTGTGCTAATTTCAATCTCTGGTTTTATGCAGCATCCCAACTGACCTTTCCCCATAAGCAAGCATAAGTTGGTTTGCTAAATTTGAGACCCTGTTCTGTTTTGTAATTCAGTTCATGTGTAGCCAAGTTTACATTCCGTGTATTAGTGATAACTTATGATGTTTCTTTTTCTGTCTGACTTATTTCTCATAGAATCATCGTACCTGAATCCACTCATTATGCCGCTACGGTCCTGATGACGTAGATTTCATTGCTGAGAGATATTCCATTGTACGTGCGTACCACAACTTCTTTATCCATTTTATGCTTTCTCGGATATTTAACTTCTACCGTAGATGAGGTTCTTGTAAACAGAGCCATCCCAAACTTTGGGGTGGCTGTGTGTTTTTGATTTTAATTTCCCTAAGCTATAGGACCATAAGTGGAAGTGCCATAGGCTGTGTTGCTTTGTTTCCTACGTGTTTCAGGAAACACCATACACTTTTCCAGAGTGGCTGTTGGCAATTTAAATCCGCCCATCAGCATAACAAGGCTCCCTGTTCTCCATGACCTGTCCTGCCTTTCTGGATTTTACGCTTTTTTCAGATGGCCCTTTTGACCGGGGGGCAGTGAGACTTCATTGTAGTGCAGATTTCCTTTACACGCTTGCTTGGTTGGCCAAAAAGGGCGTATGCGTTTTTTCCTGAATATATTCAGGAAAAAACGCATACGCCCTTTTTGGCCAAGTGCATCGTTGTCGACATTCTGCCTCTTTTCCTATGCTTTTGGTACAATTCCAGTCTACCCCCTGAAATCGTTTTCCTGAAATTCTGCCCCGCTTTCAAGTCCTCTTGGAAGACTTACTTCAATACATTTTTGGACGATAGCTGTCATTCATAACTCTGCAGGTTTGTGAATTACAGTGCCCCTGAGCTCATGTCTTCAACTTGCTTTCTTGTGAGCTGGCCGCAAAACCGCAGGATTGCTTCAGGCCAAAGTCTCTTTCCAGCAGGGCATGCTGAGCCTTTGTTTAATTCCTCTTCCTGGTCGGAAATGAGCGTTCCATTTGCCCGTGCAGACACCTACAGCTAGTCTCTCATTGCTTCTCCCTATTCCTGTTCATCTTGCGCAGAAATTGCAAAGTGTGCCAAACAGGAGGTTAAATGCACTGACTCTCCAAGTGGGGAGAGTGTTAGTAAAGCGTCTGGAATGGTGAACCCGAGTACCAGGGGACGAAAACTGAGATGCATTTGAAAACGTTTCCCAATCACACGGTGGACCATACTATGGGTTTCCCATGCATGTTTTAGCTGAAGGAAGAATCCCTTAAACCTGGAAATTTGGAACCCATGGAATGGGTACCATGCAGTATGACTTCAAAGGGTCTGCGTTTGCTCACCGAACCTCACCAATGCTATCAGCCCGAAGTGTCCAGCCTTATATCTCACCCAGCTCTGGGTGTAGATGTGGGAAATCCAGGTTGCATCACAAGCCCTGAATGAATTATTTAAGAATTGCTCTCTATTTCACTGTCATTGTGTTTTGTTTTTGAAATTTATTTTGATAATGGGATTTATCGGATTTTCACTGCTGCCTTTAGGCCGCTGTACACACGCTTGATTTCCTTATGGAGACATATAAATCCATGGGTTTTAAGATTCTTACTTGTCAGGTATAGTCCCAGGCGTTGCGTCCATTTCGTTGAGCAAGGAGTAGGTCTTGTCTATTATATATTTGGCTTATGGAACGGTATCTGTGCTAATTTCAATCTCTGGTTTTATGCAGCACCCCAACTCAAATTTCCGCATAAGCAAGCATAAGTTGATTTTCTCAATTTGAGACCATTTTCTGTTTTGTAATTCAGTTCATGTGTAGCCAAGTTTACATTCCGTGTATTAGTCATATCTTATGATGTTTCTTTTTCTGTGTGACTTATTTCTCGTAGAATCATCGTAACTGAATCCACTCATTATGGCGCTTCGGGCCTGATGACGTAGATTTCATTGCTGAGTGGTATTCCATTGTACGTGCGTATCACAACTTCTTTATCTATTTTTTGTTTTCTCGGATATTTAACTTGTACCATAGACGACGTTCTTTTTAACAGAGCCGTCCCAAATTTTGGGGTGGCTGTGTGTTTTTGATTTTAATTTCCCTAAGCTATAGGACCATAAGTGTAAGTGCCATAGGCTGTGTTGATTTGTTGCCTACGTGTTTCAGGAAACACTATACACTTCTCCAGACTGGCTGTTGGCAATTTATATCCCGCACATCAGCATAACTAGGATCCCTGTTCTCCATGACCTCTCCTGCCTTTCAAGATTTTACAGTTTTTTCAGATGGCCCTTTTGATTGGGGAGCAGTGAGACTTCCTTGTAGTGCAGATTTCCTTTACATGCCTGCTTGGTTGGCCAAAAAGTGCGTATGCGTTTTTTCCTGAATATATTCAGGAAAAAACGCATACGCACTTTTTGGCCAAGTGCATCATTGTGGACATTCTGCCTCTTTTCCTATGCTTTAAGTGCAATTCCAGTCTACCCCCTGAAATCGTTTTCCTGAAATTCTGCCCCGCTTTCAACTCCTTTTCGAAGACTTACTTCAATACATTTTTGGACGATAGCTGTCATTCATAACTCTGCAGGTTTGTGAATTTCAGTGGCCCTGAGCTCCTTTCTTCAACTCACTTTCTTGTGAGCTGGCTGCAAAACCGCAGGATTGCTTAAGGCGCTAATCTGTTTCTGGCAGGGCACGCTGAGCCTTTGGTTAATTCCACTTCCTGGTGGGAAATGAGCGTTCCATTTGCCAGTGCAGACACCTACAGCTAGTCTCTCATTGGTTCTCCCTATTCCTGTTCCTCTTGCGCAGAAATTGCAAACTGTGCCAAACAGGAGTTTAAAGTCCCTAACTCTCCAAGTGGGGAGAGTGTTAGTAAAGCGTCTGCCATGCTGAACACGAGTACCAGGGTTCGAAAACTGAGATGCATTTGAAAACGTTTCCCAATCACACGGTGGACCATACTCTGGGTTTCCCATGCATGTTTTAGCTGAAGGAAGAATCCCTTAAACGTGGAGACTTGGGACCCATGGAATGGGTACCATGCAGTATGATTTCAAAGGGTCTGCGTTTGCTCACCGAACCTCACCAATGCTATCAGCCCGATGTGTCCAGCCTTATGTCTCACCCAGCTCTGGGTGTAGATGTTGTAAATCCAGGTTGCATCACAAGCCCTGAATGAATTATTTAAGAATTGCTCTCTATTTCACTGTCATTGTGTTTTGTTTTTGAAATTTATTTTGATAATGGGATTTATCGGATTTTCACTGCTGCGTTTAGGCCGCTGTACACACGCTTGATTTCCTTATGGAGACATATAAATCCATGGGTTTTAAGATTCTTACTTGTCAGGTATCTTCCGAGGCGTTGAATATGGGGTGTTGAGTCCATTTCGTTGAGCAAGGAGTAGGTCTTGTCTATTATATATTGAGCTTATGGAAAGGTATCTGTGCTAATTTCACTCTCTGGTTTTATGCAGCACCCCAACTCACCTTTCCCCATATGCAAGCATAAGTTGGTTTTCTAAATTTGAGACCCTGTTCTGTTTTGTAATTCAGTTCATGTGTAGGCAAGTTTACATTCCGTGTATTAGTGATATCCTATGATATTTCTTTTTCTGTGTGACTTATTTCTCGTAAAATCATCGTACCTGAATCCACTCATTATGCCGCCACGGGCCTGATGACTTAGATTTCATTGCTGAGTGATATTCCATTGTACGTGCGTACCACAACTTCTTTATCCATTTTTTGCTCTCTCGGATATTTAACTTGTACTGTAGACGAGGTTCTTGTAAACAGAGCCGTCCCAAACTTTGGGGTGGCTGTGTGTTTTTGATTTTAATTTCCCTAAGCTATAGGACCATAAGTGGAAGTGCCATAGGCTGTGTTGCTTTGTTTCCTACGTGTTTCATGAAACACCATACACTTCTCCAGAGTGGCTGTTGGCAATTTACATCCCGCCCATCAGCATGACAAGGCTCCCTGTTCTCCATGACCTGTCCTGCCTTTCTGGATTTTACACGTTTTTCAGATGGCCCTTTTGACCGCTGGGCAGTGAGACTTCACTGTAGTGCAGATTTCTTTTACACGCCCGCCTGGTTGGCCAAAAAGGGCGTATGCGTTTTTTCCTGAATATATTCAGGAAAAAACGCATACGCCCTTTTTGGCCAAGTGCATCATTGTCGACATTCTGCCTCTTTTCCTATGCTTTAAGTGCAATTCCAGCCTACCCCCTGAAATCTTTTTCCTGAAATTCTGCCCCGCTTTCAAGTCCTCTTCGAAGACTTACTTCAGTACATTTTTGGACGATAGCTGTCATTCATAACTCTGCATGTTTGTGAATTACAGTGCCCCTGAGCTCCTTTCCTCAACACGCTTTCTTGTGATCTGGCCGCAAAACCGCAGGATTGCTTCAGGCCCTAATCTGTTTCCGGCAGGGCACGCTGAGCCTTTGGTTAATTCCTCTTCCTGGTGGGAAATGAGCGTTCCATTTGCCCGTGCAGACACCTACAGCTAGTCTCTCATTGGTTCTCCCTATTCCTGTTCATCTTGCGCAGAAATTGCAAATTGTGCCAAACAGGACGTTAAAGGCACTGACTCTCCAAGTGGGGAGAATGTTAGTAAAGCATCTGGAATGGTGAACCCGAGTACCAGGGTTCGAAAACTGAGATGCATTTGAAAACGTTTCCCAATCACACGGTGGACCATACTCTGGGTTTCCCATGCATGTTTTAGCTGAAGGAAGAATCCCTTAAACGTGGAGACTTGGGACCCATGGAATGGGTACCATGCAGTATGACTTCAAAGGGTCTGCGTTTGCTCACCGAAGCTCACCAATGCTATCAGCCCGAAGTGTGCAGCCTTATGTCTCACCCAGCTCTGGGTGTAGATGTGGTAAATCCAGGTTGCATCACAAGCCCTGAATGAATTATTTAAGAATTGCTCTCTATTTCACTGTCATTGTGTTTTGTTTTTGAAATTTATTTTGATAATGGGATTTATCGGATTTTCACTGCTGCATTTAGGCCGCTGTACACACGCTTTATTTCCTTATGGAGACATATAAATCCATGGGTTTTAAGATTCTTAATTTTCAGGTATCTTGCCAGGCGTTGAATATGGGGTGTTGAGTCCATTTCGTTGAGCAAGGAGTAGGTATTGTCTATTATATATTTTGCTTATGGAATGGTATCTGTGCTAATTTCAATCTCTGCTTTTATGCAGCACCCCAACTCACCTTTCCCCATAAGCAAGCATAAGTTGGTTTTCTAAATTTGAGACCCTGTTCTGTTTTGTAATTCAGTTCATGTGTGGCCAAGTTTACATTCCGTGTATTAGTGATATCTTATGATGTTTCTTTTTCTGTGTGACTTATTTCTCGTAGAATCATCGTACCTGAATCCACTCATTATGCCGCTACGGGCCTGATTACGTAGGTTTCATTGCTGAGTGATATTCCATTGTACGTGCGTACCACAAATTCTTTATCCATTTTTTGCTTTCTCGCATATTTAACTTGTACCGTAGACGAGGTTCTTGTAAACAGAGCCATCCCAAATTTTGGGGTGGCTGTGTGATTTTGATTTTAATTTCTCTATGCTATAGGACCATAAGTGGAAGTGCCATAGGCTGTGTTGCTTTTTTTCCTACGTGTTTCAGGAAACACCATACATTTCTCCAGAGTGGCTGTTGGCAATTTACATCCCGCCCATCAGCATAACAAGGCTCACTGTTCTCCATGACCTGTCGTGACTTTCTGGAATTTACACATTTTTCAGATGGCCCTTTTGAGTGGTGGGCAGTGAGACTTCATTGTAGTGCACATTTCCTTTACACGCTTGCTTGGTTGGCCAAAAAGTGCGTATGCGTTTTTTCCTGAATATATTCAGGAAAAAACGCATACGCCCTTTTTGGCCAAGTGCATCATTGTCGACATTCTGCCTCTAATCTTATACTTTAAGTGCAATTCCATTCTACCCCCTGAAATCGTTTTCCTGAAATTCTGCTCCGATTTCAAGTCCTCTTCGAAGACTTACTTCAAAACATTTTTGGACGATAGCTGTCATTCATTACTCTGCAGGTTTGTGAATTACAGTGCCCCTGAGCTCCTTTCTTCAACTCGCTTTCTTGTGAGCTGGCCAGAAACCCGAAGGATTGCTTCAGGCCCTAATATAGTTCCGGCATGGCATGCTGTGCCTTTGGTTAATTCCTCTTCCTTGTGGGAAATGAGCGTTAAATTTGCATGTGCAGACACCTTCACATGAGTCGTCATGGTGCCCCTTTGCCCCGGTTATCTCTATGGAGGTTGGAGTTGGAGGGCCTCCTCCCTCAAGATCAGTGTGCGCACGGAGCCAACCCTGCAACTTCAGGGCATGGTTGGGGGTTAGTATCACCACGAGGGTTCCTTTTCCCTTAGGAGGGAGGTGGCCTTTTGGGCTGCTGATTTCCAGGTTATCAGATACTGCCAGTATCTTGGCCAGATGTGGCGGTGGGCCAAGCCCCTTGGTGACCGTATTTTATCCTACCTGGATCGCATTCTTGCATTGTTCCATTTCAAGTGGTCCCAGGTTTTGCACTAATACTCCAGTGGCGATTCACCGTTCACCAGGAATGTAAAGGTCAAAGGGTTTAGCTAAATTAGGGAGTTCCAGGGCAAGGGTCTGAATTGACTGCTCTTTCCATTCTTGAAAGGCCACTTCTGCATTCTATTCAAAAGGATCATCACCTTTTCCTTTCAGTGTTTCATATAGAGGCCGAGCTAGTAGACTGTAGTTAGGGATCCAGAAGCAGCAAACCCTGTCCTCCCCAGGAACCCCTAAGCTGTCTTCTAGTTTTAGAAATGGGTAAGGCTGTAAATTGTTTCTTCCCTTTCCTGGGATGGGCTTCTCCGACCTTCTGTGAGAATGAAGCCCAGGCAGGTCACCGTAGTCTGTGATATTTGAGCTTTTTCTTGGACAACTTGTATCCTTTATTGGCTTCGTAGTTCAGAGGTCTCCTTAGTAGGGCTGGCGATCAGAATGTCGTCTGCATATTGAAGGAGTGTTTCCTTTTCCAGAGGTAGAACTTTTAGGTCTTTAGCTGAGCTTTCCCCAAAGATGGTGTGGGAATTTTTGAACCCTTGGGGCAACACGGCCCGGAAGTATTGTTTTAGTTGTATGTTGAGTCCTGCCACTCACAAGCCAAAATTTCTTGTGACTCTGGGACTAATAGAATACAAAAGAAGGCATCATTGAAGACTAATACAGAATACCATGTCCTGGTGGTTGGTAGAATGACCAGCAGGGTGTAGGATTTAGGAACTACTGGAGGTATATCCTCGGTGGCTTCACTGACTGTCCTGACATCCTTTACCAGGACTCCAGCAGCCCATGGGGCTCTCGAGGTCAGGCCAATCCCAGGATATGGAGCTCACCTAGGCAGGTACCCCACCCCAGCCCACGGGGCTCTCGTGGTCAGGCCCCTCCCAGGATACAGAGCTACCCTTGCAGGTACCATGGCAGGGCTGGGAACACAGGAACCGTGCATATCGCCCTCATTGCAGAGCACTCCCAGCTCACCTGTCACTCAGATCTGACACAGAGCACCTCAGAGCAGGACTTGAACTAACAAACAGCAGCTCCGACAGGTCTGTGACCCTGGGCATCACTCTGTGTGGCCTCCCTCCACCTGGTCTTCCAGAGACTTCCACTGCACCCGGGGCACCAGGCCTCTGTCTCCACCCACCAGCCACCCCTCCTCTCCCTGACTCCTGGGTTCCTCTCATTAGGAGAGGGTTTTCTTGAAGTTGTCTCCCACTCATGGGCCAGATAATATAATTAGAAAACAAGCCAGAGCTGCAGCCCCTTGTCTATCCTGACTCTCAGGAGCCCACACCTGTTCCTTGGACCTGGCCGATTCAGCAAGTTCCAGTTTCTGCAACTGTGAGCCCCTGAGGGGTGATTATTGGCTGGCCTGGGAAGCCTGACCGTGCCGGCCAGCCCTCCCCAGGTGTGCCTGGGTTCAGATCAATATAAACACTGCTCCAGGCAGCAAGAGCCCCTGCAGCTGTGCCTGACGCCATTTTCTCTGCCCTGTCAGCAGTCTTGGGGCTGGACTGGTGGGAGGGAGTGAGAGGCCACGGCTTTGTGGGTGGCCCAGGGTGAGTGGGGCTCTGCTGGACTTTCTGCAGCAGTTGCCAAGATGCCACCTGCTAAAGAAGAGGATGTGTCACCCATACCTGCCGCTGGAATTTCTCCCTGGGCAGAGGTGAGTGAGGAAGAAAGCAGTGGGGGCCGGGACAGCAGGGGTATCTCAGGCAGGGAAATGGAAAGCTTCCAGAAGAGCACCCAGGACCAGGACCATCCTGGCTGGCCTGCAGGCACCAAGTCGGCTGGCATGCTGTCGCTCATGTGGCTCCACGGCCCTTCCTCTAGGCTTTCAAGTCCTTGTACATATTCAGGTGTTTTACCTGGGAAGGGTGGGAACATTTCAGCAGCAGCTGGCCTGGGGCTCAGCCCACGTTTACTCACAGATGCCTCGGCACGGTCCCCCAGCTTTGCAATGAGGACGCTTGTTGCGTGGGGCCTGCTGGCTGAATGGGAGATGATTCCCCACCACTGACCAACTTCAGAATTGTTTACAACTGGAGCAAGTGCCCTGATACGGTTTTCCTCTGTGTAGCTGGTGGGTTCTGTTTTTTTTTCTTTTTTGGTTCAAGGTAGATTTTATTCCTCTTTTTTGTATTTACAGATATAAGCATGGAAATAATTTATTCATATAAATACATGTATGTGAAGGGAAGAATATTTTTTCTGTTTTACTTTTTGTAATTTGAATTTTATTTTATTTTTTTATACAGCAGGTTCTTTTTGGTTATCTATTTTATACATATAAATGTATACATGCCAATCCCAATCTCTCAACTCCTCCCACCACCACCCCCCAACAGCTTTCCCCCCTTGGTGTCCATACGTTTGTTGTCTACATCTGTTGCTCTATTTCTGCCTTGCAAAACGGTTCATCTGTACAATTTGTCTAGGTTCCACATATAGCCATTAATAGACAAGATTTCTTTTTCTCTTTCTGACTTACTTCACTCTGTATGACAGTCTCTAGATCCATCAACGTCTCTACAAATGACCCAATTTCATTCCTTTTTATGGCTTAGTAATATTCCATTTTATATATGTACCACGTCTTTATGCATTCGTCTGTCTGTGGGCATTTAGGTTGCTTCCATTACCTGGATATTGTAAATAGTGATGCAATGAACATTGCGGTGAATGTCTCTTTTTGATTTATGGTTTTGTCTGGGTATATGCCCAGTAGTGGGACTGCTGTATCATATGGTAATTCTATTCTTAATTTTATAAGAAACTCCATAACTTTCTCCACAGTGACTGTATCAATTTCATTCCCAACAATAGCGGAAGAGGGTTCCTTATCTCCACACCCTTTCCAGCATTTGTTGTTTGTAGATTTTCTGATGATGCCCATTCTAACAGGTGTGAGGTGATACACCATGGATGAGTCTATTTCGTTGAGCAAAGAGTAGGTCTTGTCTAGTACATATTTGGCTTATGGAATGGTATGTGTGCTAATTTCAATCTCTGGTTTTATACAGCACCGCAACTCAACTTTCCCCTTAAGCAAGCATAAGTTTTTATCTAAATGTGAGACTCTGTTCGGTTTTGGAATTCAGTTTATGTGTAGCCAAGTTTACACTCTCTCTATTAGTGATATCTTATGATAATTACCTTTCTCTGTGTGACATATTTCTCTTAGAATCATCATACTTAAATCCACTCAATTTGCTGCTACAGGCCTGATGACATTGATTTCATTGCTGAGTGATATTCCATTGTACGTAAGTAGCACAACTCCTTTATCCATATTTTTCTTTCTGGGATATTTAATTTGTACTGGACTCAAGGTTCTTGTAAACACAGCAGCCCTAAATTTGGTGTTGGCTGTGTCTTGTTGATTTTAATTTTCCTAAGCTATAGGGCCAAAAGTGGAAGTGCCCTAGGGTCTGTAGCTTTGTTTTTCAGATGTTTCAGGATACACCATAAACATCTCCAGAGTGTCTGTTGGCAATTTACATCCCGCCCATCAGCATAACAAGGCTCCCTGTTCTCCATGGCCTGTCCTGTGTTTCTGGTTTTTACACTTTATTCAGATGGCCCTTTTGACGAATGGGAAATGAGACTTCATTGTAGTGCGGATTTCCATTGCTCGAGTGCTTGGTTGGCCAAAAAGGGCATATGTGTTTTTTCCTGAATATATTCAGGAAAAAATGTTTACGCACTTTTGTCCAAGTGCATCACTGTCAAAGATCTGCCGCTTTTCACATGCTTTAAACGCAATTCCAATCTACCTCCTGAAATATGATTCCTGCAATTCTGCCTCGTTTTGAAGTCCTCTTTGCAGACTTACTTCAGTATATTTTTGCCAATAGCTGTCATTTATAACTCTGCAGGTTTGTGAATTACAGTGCCTGTGATTTCCTTTCTTAACTCGTTTCCTTGAAAGCTGGCCACAGAACCGCAGGTTTGCTTTAGGCCATAATCAGGGTCTGGCACGGCACTCTGAGCCTTTGGTTAATTCCTCTTCCTGGTGGGAAATTAGAGTTAAATGTGCCCCTCCGGACACCTGCCTCACTCCCAGCCCCTTGGTGATGTGTGTCCTGTGGTTTGAGGCCACATGTGCTGGGTTCCTCTCCTTTGGCTGATGTGGCCCCACTGGTGTGAGGACACTCCTGCCTGGTTCCCATCCCCTTGGTGATGTGGGCCATCCGGTGAGAGTCTGATCCTGGTTGGGTTCCTCACACTTCTGTGAGGTGGGCCCTCTTCTCTGACGTCACTCCTGCCTGGCTGGCACACCCCGCCTTGGCGAAGTCGGCCCTCTGGTGGGATTTTGTGCCTGCTGGGGGTCTCCTGCCCTCGGTAATGAGGGCCCTCTGGCGTCAGGCCCTAATTCCTGGGCTCCCAATATTTTCTGATATGCGCCCTGTGGTTCGAGTACACTCGTGCCAGGTTCCCAACCCCATGGGAATGTGGGCCTTCTGCTCTGAGGTCCCAACCGTGGGTTGCTCAGTTTCATGATGAGGGCCCTCTGCTGTGAGTTCTCTCCGGCCTGGATCCCATAGCCTCGCTGCTCCTGGCCACCTGCTGGGAGGTTCCAACTGCGGGATTCCTCACCTTTTTTCTTCTATGGACCCTCTGTTTTGAGACTCCTCCTGCCTGCCTCACTCCCAGTCCCTTGGTGATGTGTGTCCTCTGGTGTGAGGCCACGTGTGCTGGGTCCCTCGCCTTTGGATGATGTGGCCACACTGGTGTGAGGACACTCCTGCCTGCTTCCTATCCCCTTGATGATGTGGGCCCTCTGGTGAGAGTCTGATCCTGGCTGGGTTCCTCACCCTTCTGTGAGGTGGGCCCTCTGCTGTGAGGTCACTCCTGCCTGGCTGGCACACCCCACCTGGGCAACATCGGCCCTCTTGTGGCACTTGGAGCCTGCTGGGAACCTCCTCCCCTCGGTGATGGGGGCCCTCTAGCGTCAGGCCCTAACTGCTGGGTACCCACATTTTCTGATACGTGCTAAGTGGTGCGAGGACACTTCTGCGAGGTTCCCATCCCCATGGGCATGTGGGCCTTCTGCTCTAAGGTCCCAACACCTGTGTTGTTCACCGTTTCATGATGTTGTCTCTCTGGTGTTAGTTCACTCAGGCCTAGATCCCATAGACTCTGTGCTCTGAGCCGACTGCTGGGAGGTTCCTACTGCTGGATTCCTTACCTTTTTTATTCTTCGGGTCCTGTGTTTTTATGCTCCTACTTCCTGACTCACTCCCAGCCCCTTTGTGATGTAGGTCCTCTGGTTTAAGGCCACATGTACCGGTTTCCTCACCTTTATTGATGTGGCCCCACTGGTGTGAGGACACTCCTGCCTGGTTCCCATCCCCTTGGTGATTGGGGCCCTCTTGTGAGAGGCTGATCCTGTCTGGATTCCTCACACATCTGGGAGGTGGGCCCTCTGCTGTGAGGTCACTCCTGCCTGGCTGGCACACGTCACGTTGGCGATGTGGGCCCTCAGTTGGGAGTTGGTGCCTGCTGGGAGTCTCCTCCCCTCGGTAATGAGGGCCCTCTGGCGTCAGGCCCTAACTCATGGGCTCCCAAAATTTTCTGATGTGCGCCCTGTCGTGTGAGTACACTCCAGCCAGGGTCCCTTCCCTAGGGGATGTGGGCTTTCTGCTCTGTGGTCCCAACGGCTGGGTTGCTCACAGTGTCAGAATGTGGGCCCTCTGTTTTGAGTTCAGTCAGGCCTGGATCCCATAGCCTCGCTGCTCCTGGCCGCCTGCTGGGAGGTTCCAACTGCGGGATTCCTCACCTTTTTTACGCAATGGGCCCTCTGTTTTGAGGCTCCTCCTGCCTGCCTCACTCCCAGCCCCTTGGTGATGTGTGTCCTGTAGTTTGAGGCCACGTGTGCTGGGTCACTCACATTTCGGTGATGTGGCCCCACTGGTGTGAGGACACTCCTGCCTGGTTTCCATTCCCTTGGTGATGTGGGCCCTCTGGTGAGTGTCTGATCCTCTTTGGGTTCCTCACACTTTTTTGTGGTTGGCCCTCTGCTCTGAGGTCACTCCTGCCTGGCTGGCACACCCCGCATTGGCGACGTCGGCCCTCTGGTAGAAGTTGGAGCTTGCTGGGAGCCTCCTCTCCTCAGTGATGAGGGCCCTCTGGCGTCCGGCCCTAACTGCTGGGCTCCCCACATTTTCTGTTGTGTGCCCACTGGTGCGATGACACTCCTGCTTGGTTCCCTTCCCCATGGGGATGTGGGCCTTGTGCTCTGAGGTCACAACGGCTGGGTTGCTTACAGTATCACGTTGAGGGCCCTCTGTTGTGAGTTCATCACTGCCTGGATCCCATAGCCTCGGTGCTCTGGGCCGCCTGCTGGGATGTTCCAACTGCTGGATTCCTCACCTTTTTATACAATGGGCCATGTGTTTTGAGGTTAATCCTGCCTGCCTCGCTCTGAGACCCATGGTGATGTGGGTCTTCTGGTTTGAGGCCACATGTGCTGGGTACCTCAACTTTCGATGATGTGGCCCCACGGGTGTGAGGACACTCGTGCCTGATTCCCAGCCCCTTGCTTATGTGGGCACTCTGGTGAGAGTCTGATCATGACTGGGTTCCTTACCCTTCTGTGAGGTGGGCGCTCTGATGTGAGGTCACTCCTGCCTGGATGGCTCACGTCGCCTTGGCGACGTAGGCCCTCTGTTGGCCACTGAAGCATGCTGGGAGCCTCCTACCCTCTTTAATGAGGGCCCTGGAAGAAACGCATTTGCCCTTTTTGACCAAGTGCATCATTGTCGAAGTTCTGCCTCTTCTCCTATACTTTCAGAGGACTTCCCAGCTACCTCCTGAAATCGTATTCCTGGAATTCTGCCCCGCATTCAAGTCCTCTTTGCAGCCTTACTTCAATATATTTTTGGACGATAGCTGTCATTTATAACTCTGCAGGTTTGTGAATTACAGTGCCCCTGAGCTCCATTCTTCAACTCGCTTTCTTGTGAGCTGGCCGCAAAACCGCAGGATTGCTTCAGGCCCTAATCTGGTTCCGGCACGGCATGCTGAGCCTTTGGCTAATTCCTCTTCCTGATGGGAAATGAGCATTAAATTTGCTCGTGCAGACACCTACAGCTAATCTCTCATTGGTTCTCCCTATTCCTGTTCATCTTGCTCAGAAATTCCAAACTGTGCCAAACAGGAGGTTAAAGGCACTGACTCTCCAATTGGGGAAAGAGTTAGTAAAGCGTCTGGAATGGTAAAACCGAGTATGAGGGGAAGAAAACTGAGATGCATTTAAAAAGGTTTCCCGGTCACACGGTGGACCATATTCTGGGTTTCCCATGCGTGTTTTACCTGAAGGAAGAATCCCTTAAACCTGGAGAGGTGGGACCCATGCAATGGGTACCATGCAGTATGACTTCAAATGGCCTGCATTTTCTCACCGAACCTCACCAATGCTATCAGCCCAAAGTGTCGAACCTTATGTCTCACTCAGCTCTAGGTGTAGATGTGGTAAATCCAGGTTGCATCACAAGCCCTGAATGAATTATTTAAGAATTGCTCTCTATTTCACTGTCATTGTGTTTGTTTTTGTAGTTTATTTTGATAATGGGATTTATCGGATTTTCTCTGCTGCCTTCATGCAGCTGTACACACACTTGATTCTCTTACGGAGACATATAAATCCATGGATTTGAAGATTCTTACTAGTCATGTGTAATCCTAGGAGTTGAATATGGTGTGTTTAGTCCATTTCGTTGAGCAAGGTGTAAGTCTTGACTATTACATATTTGGCTTATGGAAAGGTATGTGTGCTAATTTCTATCTCTGGTTTTATGCAGCACCCCACCTCACCTTTCCCCATAAGCAAGCATAAGTTGGTGTTCTAAATTTGAGACCCTGTTCTGTTTTGTAATTCAGTTCATGTGTAGCCAAGTTTACATTCCGTGTATTAGTGATATCTTATGATGTTTCATTTTCTGTGTGACTTATTTCACTTAGAATCATCGTACCTGGATCCACTCAATATGCCGCGACGGGCCTGATGACATAGATTTCATTGGTGAGTGATATTCCATTGTACGTGCGTACCACAACTTCTTTAACCATTTTTCACATTCTGGGATATTTAACTTGTACCGTAGACGACGTTCTTGTAAACAGAGCTGTCCCAAACTTTGGGGTGGCTGTGTGTTTTTGATTTTAATTTCCCTAAGCTATAGGACCATATTGGAAGTGACATAGGCTGTGTTGCTTTGTTTCCTACGTGTTTCAGGATACACCATACATTTCTCCAGAGTGGCTGTTGGCAATTTACATCCCGCCCATCAGCATAACAAGGCTCCCTTTTCTCCAAGACCTGTCCTGCCTTTCTGGATTTTACACTTTTTTCAGATGGCCCTTTTGACCGGGGGGCAGTGAGACTTCATTGTAGTGCAGATTTCCTTTACACGCTTGCTTGGTTGGCCAAAAAGTGCGTATGCGTTTTTTCCTGAATATATTCAGGAAAAAACGCATACGCCCTTTTTGGCCAAGTGCATCATTGTCGACATTCTGCCTCTAATCTTATTCTTTAAGTGCAATTCCATTCTACCCCCTGAAATCGTTTTCCTGAAATTCTGCCCCGATTTCAAGTCTTCTTCGAAGACTTACTTCAAAACATTTTTGGACGATAGCTGTCATTCATTACTCTGCAGGTTTGTGAATTACAGTGCCCCTGAGCTCCTTTCTTCAACTCGCTTTCTTGTGAGCTGGCCACAAACCCGAAGGATTGCTTCAGGCCATAATATAGTTCCGGCATGGCATGCTGAGCCTTTGGTTAATTCCTCTTCCTTGTGGGAAATGAGCGTTAAATTTGCATGTGCAGACACCTTCACATGAGTCGTCATGGTGCCCCTTTGCCCCGGTTATCTCTATGGAGGTTGGAGTTGGAGGGCCTCCTCCCTCAAGATCAGTGTGCCCACGGAGCCAACCCTGCAACTTCAGGGCATGGTTGGGGGTTAGGATCACCACGAGGGTTCCTTTTCCCTTAGGAGGGAGGTGGCCTTTTGGGCTGCTGATTTCCAGGTTTTCGGATACTGCCAGTATCTTGGCCAGATGTGGCGGTGGGCCAATCCCCTTGGTGACCGTAGTTTATCCTACCTGGATCGCATTCTTGCATTGTTCCATTTCAAGTGGTCCCAGGTTTTGCACTAATACTCCAATGGCGATTCACCGTTCACCAGGAATGTAAAGGTCAAAGGGTTTAGCTAAATTAGGGAGTTCCTGTGCAAGGGTCTGAATTGACTGCTCTTTCCATTCTTGAAAGGCCACTTCTGCATTCTATTCAAAAGGATCATCACCTTTTCCTTTCAGTGTTTCATATAGAGGCCGAGCTAGTAGACTGTAGTTAGGGATCCAGAAGCAGCAAACCCTGGCCTCCCCAGGAACCCCTAAGCTGTCTTCTAGTTTTAGAAATGGGTAAGGCTGTAAATTGTTTCTTCCCTTTCCTGGGATGGGCTTCTCCGACCTTCTGTGAGAATGAAGCCCAGGCAGGTCACCGTAGTCTGTGATATTTGAGCTTTTTCTTGGACAACTTGTATCCTTTATTGGCTTCGTAGTTCAGAGGTCTCCTTAGTAGGGCTGGCGATCAGAATGTCGTCTGCATATTGAAGGAGTGTTTCCTTTTCCAGAGGTAGAACTTTTAGGTCTTTAGCTGAGCTTTCCCCAAAGATGGTGTGGGAATTTTTGAACCCTTGGGACAACACGGCCCGGAAGTATTGTTTTAGTTGTATGTTGAGTCCTGCCACTCACAAGCCAAAATTTCTTGTGACTCTGGGACTAATAGAATACAAAAGAAGGCATCATTGAAGACTAATACAGAATACCATGTCCTGGTGGTTGGTAGAATGAGCAGCAGGGTGTAGGGTTTAGGAACTACTGGAGGTATATCCTCAGTGGCTTAACTGACTGTCCTGACATCCTTTACCAGGACTCCAGCAGCCCATGGGGCTCTCGAGGTCAGGCCAATCCCAGGATATGGAGCTCACCTGGGCAGGTACCCCAACCCAGCCCACGGGGCTCTCATGTTCAGGACCCTCCCAGGATATGGTGTTCCCTGGGCAGGTCCCCCTGCAGCCCATGGGGCTCTCGTGGTCAGACCCCTCCCAGGATACAGAGCTACCCTTGCAGGTACCATGGCAGGGCTGGGAACACAGGAACCGTGCATATCGCCCTCATTGCAGAGCACCCCCAGCTCACCTGTCACTCAGATCTGACACAGAGCACCTCAGAGCAGGACTTGAACTAACAAACAGCAGCTCCGACAGGTCTGTGACCCTGGGCATCACTCTGTGTGGCCTCCCTCCACCTGGTCTTCCAGAGACTTCCACTGCACCCGGGGCACCAGGCCTTTGTCTCCACCCACCACCCACCCCTCCTCTCCCTGACTCCTGGGTTCCTCTCATTAGGAGAGGGTTTTCTTGAAGTTGTCTCCCACTCATGGGCCAGATAATATAATTAGAAAACAAGCCAGAGCTGCAGCCCCTTGTCTATCCTGACTCTCAGGAGCCCACACCTGTTCCTTGGACCTGGCCGATTCAGCAAGTTCCAGTTTCTGCAACTGTGAGCCCCTGAGGGGTGATTATTGGCTGGCCTGGGAAGCCTGACCGTGCCGGCCAGCCCTCCCCAGGTGTGCCTGGGTTCAGATCAATATAAACACCGCTCCAGGCAGCAAGAGCCCCTGCAGCTGTGCCTGACGCCATTTTCTCTGCCCTGTCAGCAGTCTTGGGGCTGGACTGGTGGGAGGGAGTGAGAGGCCACGGCTTTGTGGGTGGCCCAGTGTGAGTGGGGCTCTGCTGGACTTTCTGCAGCAGTTGCCAAGATGCCACCTGCTAAAGAAGAGGATGTGTCACCCATACCTGCCGCTGGAATTTCTCCCTGGGCAGAGGTGAGTGAGGAAGAAAGCAGTGGGGGCCGGGACAGCAGAGGTATCTCAGGCAGGGAAATGGAAAGCTTCCAGAAGAGCACCCAGGGCCAGGACCATCCTGGCTGGCCTGCGGGCACCAAGTCGGCTGGCATGCTGTCGCTCATGTGGCTCCATGGCCCTTCCTCTAGGCTTTCAAGTCCTTGTACATATTCAGGTGTTTTACCTGGGAAGGGTGGGAACATTTCAGCAGCAGCTGGCCTGGGGCTCAGCCCACGTTTACTCACAGATGCCTTGGCACGGTCCCCCAGCTTTGCAATGAGGACGCTTGTTGCGTGGGGCCTGCTGGCTGAATGGGAGATGATTCCCCACCACTGACCAACTTCAGAATTGCTTACAACTGGAGCAAGTGCCCTGATACGGTTTTCCTCTGTGTAACTGGTGGGTTCTGTTTTTTTTTCTTTTTTTCGTTTTTGGTTCAAGGTAGATTTTATTCCTCTTTTTTGTATTTACAGATATAAGCATGGAAATAATTTATTCATATAAATACATGTATGTGAAGGGAAGAATATTTTCTGTTTTACTTTTTGTAATTTGAATTTTATTTTATTTTTTTATACAGCAGGTTCTTTTTGGTTATCTCTTTTATACATATAAATGTATATATGCCAATCCCAATCTCTCAACTCCTCCCACCACCACCCCCCAACAGCTTTCCCCCCTTGGTGTCCATACGTTTGTTGTCTACATCTGTTGCTCTATTTCTGCCTTGCAAAACGGTTCATCTGTAAAATTTGTCTAGGTTCCACATATAGGCATTAATAGACAAGATTTGTTTTTCTATTTCTGACTTACTTCACTCTGTATGACAGTCTCTAGATCCATCAACGTCTCTACAAATGACCCAATTTCATTCCTTTTTATGGCTTAGTAATATTCCATTTTATATATGTACCACTTCTTTATGCATTCGTCTGTCTGTGGGCATTTAGGTTGCTTCCATTACCTGGATATTGTAAATAGTGATGCAATGAACATTGCGGTGAATGTCTCTTTTTGATTTATGGTTTTGTCTGGGTATATGCCCAGTAGTGGGATTGCTGTATCATATGGTAATTCTATTCTTAGTTTTATAAGAAACTCCATAATGTTCTCCACAGTGACTGTATCAATTTACATTCCCAACAATAGTGCAAGAGGGTTCCTTATCTCCACACCCTTTCCAGCATTTGTTGTTTGTAGATTTTCTGATGATGCCCATTCTAACATGTGTGAGGTGATACACCATGGATGAGTCTATTTCGTTGAGCAAAGAGTAGGTCTTGTCTAGTACATATTTGGCTTATGGAACGGTATGTGTGCTAATTTCAATCTCTGGTTTTATACAGCACCCCAACTCAACATTCCCCTTAAGCAAGCATAAGTGTTTATCTAAATGTGAGACTCTGTTCGGTTTTGTATTTCAGTTTATGTGTAGCCAAGTTTACACTCCCTCTATTAGTGATATCTTATGATACTTATCTTTCTCTGTGTGACGTATTTCTCTTAGAATCATCATATTTAAATCCACTCAATTTGCTGCTACAGGCCTGATGACATTGATTTCATTGCTGAGTGATATTCCGTTGTACGTAAGTAGCACAACTCCTTTATCCATTTTTTTCTTTCTGGGATATTTAATTTGTACTGGACTCGAGTTTCTTGTAAACACAGCAGCCCTAAATTTTGTGCTGGCTGTGTCTTGTTGATTTTAATTTTCCTAAGCTATAGGGCTAAAAGTGGAAGTACCCTAGGCTCTGTAGCTTTGTTTTTCAGATGTTTCAGGATACACCATAAACATCTCCAGAGTGTCTGTTGGCAATTTACATCCCGCCCATCAGCATAACAAGGCTCCCTGTTCTCCATGGCCTGTCCTGTGTTTCTGGTTTTTACACTTTTTTCAGATGGCCCTTTTGACGAATGGGAAATGAGACTTCATTGTAGTGCGGATTTCCATTGCTGGAGTGCTTGGTTGGCCAAAAAGGGCATATGCGTTTTTTCCTAAATATATTCAGGAAAAAATGTTTACGCACTTTTGTCCAAGTGCATCAGTGTCAAAGATCTGCCCCTTTTCACATGCTTTAAATGCAATTCCAATCTACCTCCTGAAATATGATTCCTGCAATTCTGCCTCGTTTTCAAGTCCTCTTTGCAGACTTACTTCAATATATTTTTGCCAATAGCTGTCATTTATATCTCTGCAGGTTTGTGAATTACAGTGCCTGTGATTTCCTTTCTTAACTCGTTTCCTTGAAAGCTGGCCACAGAACCGCAGGTTTGCTTTAGGCCATAATCAGGGTCCGACACGGCACTCTGAGCCTTTGGTTAATTCCTCTTCCTGGTGGGAAATTAGAGTTAAATGTGCCCCTCCGGACACCTGCCTCACTCCCAGCCCCTTGGTTATGTGTGTCCTGTAGTTTGAGGCCACATGTGCTGGGTTCCTCACCTTTGGCTGATGTGGCCCCACTGGTGTGAGGACACTCCTGCCTGGTTCCCATCCCCTTGGTGATGTGGACCCTCCGGTGAGAGTCTGATCCTGGCTGGGTTCCTCACACTTCTGAGAGGTGGGCCCTCTTCTCTGAGGTCACTCCTGCCTGGCTGGCCCACCCCGCCTTGACGACGTCGGCTCTCTCGTGGGAGTTGGTGCCTGCTGCGAGTCTCCTCCCCTTGGTAATGAGGGCCCTCTGGCGTCAGGCCCTAACTCCTGGCCTCCCAAAATTTTCTGATGTGCGCCCTGTGGTGCGAGTACACTCCTGCCAGGTTCCCAACACCATGGGAATGTGGGCCTTCTGCTCTGAGGTCCCAACGGTGGGTTGCTCAGTTTCATGATGAGGGCCCTCTGGTGTGAGTTCACTCCGGCCTGGATCCCATAGCCTCGCTGCTCCTGGCCACCTGCGGGGAGGTTACAACTGCGGGATTCCTCACCTTTTTTCTTCTATGGGCCCTCTGTTTTGAGACTCCTCCTGCCTGCCTCACTCCCAGCCCCTTGGTGATGTGTGTCCTCTGGTTTGAGGCCACGTGTGCTGGGTCCCTCACCTTTCGATGATGTGGCCCCACTGGTGTGAGGACACTCTTGCCTGGTTCCTATCCCCTTGGTGATGTGGGCTCTCTGGTGAGAGTCTGATCCTGGCTGGGTTCCTCACCCTTCTGTGAGGTGGGCCCTCTGCTGTGAGGTCACTCCTGCCTGGCTGGCACAGCCCGCCTGGGCAACATTGGCCCTCTTGTGGCAGTTGGAGCATGCTGGGAGCCTCCTCGCCTCGGTGATGAGGGCCCTCTGGCGTCAGGCCCTAACTGCTGGGTACCCACATTTTCTGATACGTGCTAAGTGGTGCGAGGACACTCCTGCGAGGTTCCCATCCCCATGGGGATGTGGGCCTTCTGCTCTGAGGTCCCAATGGCTGGGTTGCTCACAGTTTCATGATGTGGGCCCTCTGCTGTGAGTTCACTGCAGCCTGGATCACATAGACTTGGTGCTCTGGGCCGCCTGCTGGGAGGTTCCCACTGCAGGATTCCTCACCTTTTTTATTCTATAGGCCCTGTGTTGTGAGGCTACTCATGCCTGCCTCAATCCGAGCCCCTCGGAGATGTGGGTCCTCTGGTTTAGGCCTCATGTGCTGGTTTCCTCACCTTTCTATGATGTGGTCACCCTGGTGTGAAGACAGTCCTGCCTGGTTCTGATCCCCTTGGTGATGTGGGCCCTCTGGTGAGAGTCTTATCCTGGCTGGGTTCCTCACCCTTCTGTGAGGTAGGCCCTCTGCTGTGAGGTCACTCCTGCCTGGCTGTCACACGTCACCTTGTCGACATGGGCCCTCAGTTGGGAGTTGGTGCCTGCTTGGAGTCTCCTCCCCTTGGTAATGAGGGCCCTCTGGCGTCAGACCCTAACTTCTGGGCTCCCACAATTCTCTGATGTGTGCCCTGAGGTGCGAGTACACTTATGCCATGTTCCCAACCACATAGGAATGTGGGCCTTCTGCTCTGAGGTCCCAAAGCCTGGGTTGCTCACAGTTTCATGATGAGGGCCCTCTGTTTTGAGTTCAGTCAGGTCTGGATCCCATAGCCTCGCTGCTCCTGGCCGCCTGCTGGGAGGTTCCAACTGCGGGATTCCTCACCTTTTTTCTTCTATGGGCCCTCTGTTTTGAGACTCCTCCTGCCTGCCTCACTCCCAGCCCCTTGGTGATGTGTGTCCTCTGGTTTGAGGCCACGTGTGCTGGGTCACTCACATTTCGTTGATGAGGTCCCACTGGTGTGAGGACACTCCAGCCTGGTTCCCATTCTCTTGGTGATGTGGGCCCTCTGGTGAGAGTCTGATCCTCCTTGGGTTCCTCACACTTTTGTGAGGTGGGCCCTCTGCTCTGAGGTCACTCTTGCCTGGCTGGCACACCCCGCATTGGCGACGGCGGCCCACTGGTAGCAGTTGGAGCCTGCTGGGAGCCTCCTCTCCTCAGTGATGAGAGCCCTCTGGTGTCAGGCCCTAACTGCTGGGCTCCCCACATTTTCTGATGTGTGCCCACTGGTGCGATGACACTCCTACTTGGTTCCCTTCCCCATGGGGATGTGGGCCTTGTGCTCTGAGGTCACAACGGCTGGTTTGCTCACAGTTTCATGATGAGGGCCCTCTGTTGTGAGTTCATCACTGCCTGGATCCCATAGCCTCGGTGCTCTGGGCCGCCTGCTGGGATGTTCCAACTGCTGGATTCCTCACCTTTTTTATACAATGGGCCATGTGTTGTGAGGTTAATCCTGCCTGCCTCGCTCCAAGACCCATGGTGATGTGGGTCCTCTGGTTTGAGGCCACATTTTCTTGTTACCTCAACTTTTGATGATATGGCCCCACGGGTGTCATGACACTCCTGCCTGGTTCACAGCCCCTTGCTGATGTGGGCACTCTGGTGAGAGTCTGATCCTGGCTGGGTTCCTTACCCTTCTGTGAGGTGGGCCCTCTGATGTGAGGTCACTCCTGCCTGGCTGGCTCACGTCGCCTTGATGATGTGGGCCCTCTGTTGGCCACTAAAGCATTCTGGGAGCCTCCTACCCTCTTTAATGAGGGCCCTGGAAAAAACGCAGATGCACATTTTGACCAAGTGCATCATTGTCCAGGATCTGCCTCTTCTCCTATGCTTTCAAAGCACTTCCCGTCTACGTCCTGAAATCATATTCCAGGAATACTGCCCCGCTTTCAAGTCCTCCTCGCAGCCTTACTTCAATATATTTTTGTATGATACCTGTCATTAATAACTCTGCAGGTTTGTTAACTACAGTGTCCCTGAGCTCCTTTCTTCAACACGCTTTCTTGTGAGCTGGCCGCAAAACCGCAGGATTGCTTCAGGCCGTAATCTGGTTTCGGCACGGCACGCTGAGCCTTTGGTAAATTCCTCTTTCTGGTGAGAAATGAGCATTCAATTTGCCCGTGGAGACACCTACAGCTAGTCTCTCATTGGTTCTCCCTATTCCTGTTCATCTTGTGCAGAAATTGCAAACTGTGCCAAACAGGAGGTTAAAGGCACTGACTCTCCAAGTGGGTAGAGGGTTAGTAAAGCATCTGGAATGGTGAACCCGAGTACCAGGGAACGAAACCTGAGAGCCATTTAAAATGGTTTCCCAGTCTCACAGTGGACAATACTCTGGGTTTCCCATGCATGTTTTAGCTGAAGGAAGAATTCCTTAAACCTGGAGATTATTGACCCATGGAATGGGTACCATGCAGTATGACTAAAAAGGGTCTGAATTTGCTCACCGAACCTCACCAATGCTATCAGTTCGAAGTGTCCAGCCTTATGCCTCACCCAGCTCTGGGTGTAGATGTGGTAAATCCAGGTTTCATCACAAGCCCTGAATCAATTATTTAAGAATTGCTGTCTCTTTCACTGTCATTGTGTTTTGTTTTTGTAATTTAGTTTGATAATGGGATTTATCGGATTTTCACTGCTGCGTTCATGCTGCTGTACAAACGCTTGATTCTCCTACAGAGAAATATAAATCCACGGGTTTTAAGATTCTTACTAGTCAGGTATATTCCTAGGCGTCGAATATGTGGTGTTGAGTCCATGTCGTTGAACAAGGAGTAGGTCTTGACTATTACATATTTGGCTTATGGAACGGCATCTGTGCTATTTTCAATCTCTGGTTTTATGCAGCACCCCAACTCACCTTTGCCCTTAAGCAAGCATAAGTTGGTTTTCTAAATTTGAGTCCCTGTTCTGTTTTGTAATTCAGTTCATGTGTAGCCAAGTTTACATTCCGTGTATTAGTGATATCTTATGATGTTTCATTTTCTGTGTGACTTATTTCACTTAGAATCACTGTAGCTGAATCCACTCATTATGCCGTGATGGGCCTGATGACATAGATTTCATTGCTGAGTGATATTCCATTGTACGTACGAACCACAACTTCTTTATCCATTTTTCACATTCTGGGATATTTAACTTGTACCGTAGATGAGGTTCTTGTAAACAGAGCCGTCCGAAAATTTGGGGTGGCTGTGTGTTTTTGATTTTAATTTCCATAAGCTATAGGACCATAACTGGAAGTGCCGTAGGCTCCGTTGCTTTGTTTTTTAGGTGTTTCAGGAAACAGCATACACTTCTCCGGGGTGGCTGTTGGCAATTTACATCCCGCCCATCAGCATAACAAGGCTCCCTGTTCTCCATGGCCTGTGCTGTCTTTCTGGATTTTACACTTTTTTTAGATGGCCCTTTTGACCGGGGGGCTGTGAGACTTCATTGTAGTGCATAATTCTTTAACATGCTTGCATGGTTGGCCAAAAAGGGCGTATGCGTTTTTTCCTGAATATATTCAGGAAAAAACGCATACGCCCTTTTTGGCCAAGTGCATCATTGTCGACGTTCTGCCTCTTTTCCTATGCTTTAAATGCAATTCCAGTCTACCCCCTGAAATCGTTTTCTTGCAATTCTGCCCACTTACAAGTCCTCTTCGCAGCCTTCCTTCAATATATTTTTGGACGATAGCTGTCATTTATAACTCTGCAGGTTTGTGAATTACAGTGCCCCTGAGCTCCTTTCTTCAACTCGCTTTCTTGTGAGCTGGCCGCAAACACACATGATTGCTTCAGGCCCTAATCTAGTTCCGGCACGGCATGCTGAGCCTTTGGTGAATTCCTCTTCCTGGTGGGAAATGAGCGTTAAATTTGCCTGTGCAGACACCTCCAGCTAGTGTCTCATTGATTCCCCCTATTCCTGTTCATCTTGCACAGATATTGCAAACTGTGCCAAACAGGAGGTTAAAGGCACTGAGTCTCCAAGTGGGGAGAGTGTTAGTAAAGGGTCTGGAATGGTGAACCCGAGTAAAAGGGGAAGAAAACTGAGATGCATTTGAAAACGTTTCCCGGTCACATGGTGCACCATACTTGGGTTTTCCATGCATGTTTTAGCTGAAGGAAGAATCCCTCAATCCTGGAGAGTTGGGACCCATGGAATGGGTACCATGCAGTATGACTTCAAAGGGTCTGCACTTGCTCATCGAACCTCACCAATGCTATCAGCCCGAAGTGTCCAACCTTATGTCTCACTCAGCTCTGGGTGTAGATGTGGTAAATCCAGGTTGCATCACAAGCCCTGAATGAATTATTTAAAAATTGCTCTCTATTTCACTGTCATTGTGTTTTGTTTCTGTAATTCATTTTGATAATGGGATTTATCGGATTTTCTCTACTGCATTCTTGCAGCTGTACACACGCTTGATTCTCTTATGGAGACATATAAATCCATGGGTTTGTAGATTCTTACTAGTCAGGTGTATTCCTAGGCGTTGAATATGGGGTGTTTAGTCGATTTCGTTGAGCAAGTAGTAGGTCTTGACTATTACATATTTGGCTTATGGAAATGTATCTGTGCTAATTTCTATCTCTGGTATATGCAGCACACCAGCTTAACTTTCCCTTTAAGAAAGCATAAGTTGGTTTTCTAAATTTGAGACCCTGTTCTGTTTTGTAGTTCAGTTCATGTGTAGCAAAATTTACATTCCGTGTATTAGTGATATCTTATGATGTTTCATTTTCTGTGTGACTTATTTCACTTAGAATTATCGTACCTGAATCCACTCATTATGCCGTGACGGGCCTGATGACATAGATTTCATTGCTGAGTGATATTCCATTGTACATGCGTACCACATTTTCTTCATACATTTTTCACGTTCTGGGATATTTAACTTGTACCGTAGACAAGGTTCTTGTAAAAATAGATGTCCAAAACTTTGGGGTGGCTGTGTCTTTTTGACTTTATTTTCCCTAAGCTATAGGACCATAAGTGGAAGTGCCATAGGCTCCGTTGCTTTGTTTTTTAGGTGTTTCAGGGTACACCGTACACTTTTCCAGACTGGCTGTTGGCAATTTACATCCCGACAATCAACATAATAAGGCTCCCTGTTCTCCAAGGCCTGTCCTGATTTTCTGGATTTTTCTCTTTTTTCAGATGGCCCTTTTGACCGGGGGGCAGTGAGACTTCATTGTAGTGCAGATTTCTTTACATGCTTGCTTGGTTGGCCAAAAAGGGCGTATGCGTTTTTTCCTGAATATATTCAGGAAAAAACGCATACGCCCTTTTTGGCCAAGTGCATCATTGTCGTCGTTCTGCCTCTTTTCCTATGCTTTAAATGCAATTCCAGTCTACCCCCTGAAATCGTTTTCCTGAAATTCTGCCCCACTTTCAAGTCCTCTTCGCAGCCTTCCTTCAATATATTTTTAGACCATAGCTGTCATTTATAACTCTGCAGGTTTGTGAATTACAGTGCCCCTGAGCTCCTTTCTTCAACTCGATTTCTTGTGAGCTGGCCGCAAACCCGCAGGAATGCTTCAGGCCCTAATCTGGTTCCGGCACGGCATGCTGAGCCTTTGGTTAATTCCTCTTCCTGTTGGGAAATGAGCGTTAAATTTGCCCGTGCAGACACCTTCACACGAGTCGTCATGGTGCCCCTTTGCCCCGGTTATCTCTATGGAGGTTGGAGTTGGAGGGCCTCCTCACTCAAGGTCAGTGTGCCCACGGAGCCAACCCTGCAACTTCAGGGCATGTTTGGTGGTTAGGATCACCACGTGGGGTCCTTTTACCTTAGGAGGGAGGTGGCCTTTTGGGCTGCTGATTTCCAGGTTTTCGGATACTGCCAGTATCTTGGCCAGATGTGGCGGTGGGCCAATCCCCTTGGTGACCGTAGTTTATCCTACCTGGATCGCATTCTTGCATTGTTCCATTTCAAGTGGTCCCAGGTTTTGCACTAATACTCCAATGGCGATTCACCGTTCACCAGGAATGTAAAGGTCAAAGGGTTTAGCTAAATTAGGGAGTTCCTGTGCAAGGGTCTGAATTGACTGCTCTTTCCATTCTTGAAAGGCCACTTCTGCATTCTATTCAAAAGGATCATCACCTTTTCCTTTCAGTGTTTCATATAGAGGCCGAGCTAGTAGACTGTAGTTAGGGATCCAGAAGCAGCAAACCCTGGCCTCCCCAGGAACCCCTAAGCTGTCTTCTAGTTTTAGAAATGGGTAAGGCTGTAAATTGTTTCTTCCCTTTCCTGGGATGGGCTTCTCCGACCTTCTGTGAGAATGAAGCCCAGGCAGGTCACCGTAGTCTGTGATATTTGAGCTTTTTCTTGGACAACTTGTATCCTTTATTGGCTTCGTAGTTCAGAGGTCTCCTTAGTAGGGCTGGCGATCAGAATGTCGTCTGCATATTGAAGGAGTGTTTCCTTTTCCAGAGGTAGAACTTTTAGGTCTTTAGCTGAGCTTTCCCCAAAGATGGTGTGGGAATTTTTGAACCCTTGGGACAACACGGCCCGGAAGTATTGTTTTAGTTGTATGTTGAGTCCTGCCACTCACAAGCCAAAATTTCTTGTGACTCTGGGACTAATAGAATACAAAAGAAGGCATCATTGAAGACTAATACAGAATACCATGTCCTGGTGGTTGGTAGAATGAGCAGCAGGGTGTAGGGTTTAGGAACTACTGGAGGTATATCCTCAGTGGCTTAACTGACTGTCCTGACATCCTTTACCAGGACTCCAGCAGCCCATGGGGCTCTCGAGGTCAGGCCAATCCCAGGATATGGAGCTCACCTGGGCAGGTACCCCAACCCAGCCCACGGGGCTCTCATGTTCAGGACCCTCCCAGGATATGGTGTTCCCTGGGCAGGTCCCCCTGCAGCCCATGGGGCTCTCGTGGTCAGGCCCCTCCCAGGATACAGAGCTACCCTTGCAGGTACCATGGCAGGGCTGGGAACACAGGAACCGTGCATATCGCCCTCATTGCAGAGCACTCCCAGCTCACCTGTCACTCAGATCTGACACAGAGCACCTCAGAGCAGGACTTGAACTAACAAACAGCAGCTCCGACAGGTCTGTGACCCTGGGCATCACTCTGTGTGGCCTCCCTCCACCTGGTCTTCCAGAGACTTCCACTGCACCCGGGGCACCAGGCCTCTGTCTCCACCCACCACACACCCCTCCTCTCCCTGACTCCTGGGTTCCTCTCATTAGGAGAGGGTTTTCTTGAAGTTGTCTCCCACTCATGGGCCAGATAATATAATTAGAAAACAAGCCAGAGCTGCAGCCCCTTGTCTATCCTGACTCTCAGGAGCCCACACCTGTTCCTTGGACCTGGCCGATTCAGCAAGTTCCAGTTTCTGCAACTGTGAGCCCCTGAGGGGTGATTATTGGCTGGCCTGGGAAGCCTGACCGTGCCGGCCAGCCCTCCCCAGGTGTGCCTGGGTTCAGATCAATATAAACACCGCTCCAGGCAGCAAGAGCCCCTGCAGCTGTGCCTGACGCCATTTTCTCTGCCCTGTCAGCAGTCTTGGGGCTGGACTGGTGGGAGGGAGTGAGAGGCCACGGCTTTGTGGGTGGCCCAGTGTGAGTGGGGCTCTGCTGGACTTTCTGCAGCAGTTGCCAAGATGCCACCTGCTAAAGAAGAGGATGTGTCACCCATACCTGCCGCTGGAATTTCTCCCTGGGCAGAGGTGAGTGAGGAAGAAAGCAGTGGGGGCCGGGACAGCAGGGGTATCGCAGGCAGGGAAATGGAAAGCTTCCAGAAGAGCACCCAGGGCCAGGACCACCCTGGCTGGCCTGCAGGCACCAAGTCGGCTGGCATGCTGTCGCTCATGTGGCTCCATGGCCCTTCCTCTAGGCTTTCAAGTCCTTGTACATATTCAGGTGTTTTACCTGGGAAGGGTGGGAACATTTCAGCAGCAGCTGGCCTGGGGCTCAGCCCACGTTTACTCACAGATGCCTCGGCACGGTCCCCCAGCTTTGCAATGAGGACGCTTGTTGCGTGGGGCCTGCTGGCTGAATGGGAGATGATTCCCCACCACTGACCAACTTCAGAATTGCTTACAACTGGAGCAAGTGCCCTGATACGGTTTTCCTCTGTGTAACTGGTGGGTTCTGTTTTTTTTTCTTTTTTTCGTTTTTGGTTCAAGGTAGATTTTATTCCTCTTTTTTGTATTTACAGATATAAGCATGGAAATAATTTATTCATATAAATACATGTATGTGAAGGGAAGAATATTTTCTCTGTTTTACTTTTTGTAATTTGAATTTTATTTTATTTTTTTATACAGCAGGTTCTTTTTGGTTATCTCTTTTATACATATAAATGTATATATGCCAATCCCAATCTCTCAACTCCTCCCACCACCACCCCCCAACAGCTTTCCCCCCTTGGTGTCCATACGTTTGTTGTCTACATCTGTTGCTCTATTTCTGCCTTGCAAAACGGTTCATCTGTAAAATTTGTCTAGGTTCCACATATAGGCATTAATAGACAAGATTTGTTTTTCTATTTCTGACTTACTTCACTCTGTATGACAGTCTCTAGATCCATCAACGTCTCTACAAATGACCCAATTTCATTCCTTTTTATGGCTTAGTAATATTCCATTTTATATATGTACCACTTCTTTATGCATTCGTCTGTCTGTGGGCATTTAGGTTGCTTCCATTACCTGGATATTGTAAATAGTGATGCAATGAACATTGCGGTGAATGTCTCTTTTTGATTTATGGTTTTGTCTGGGTATATGCCCAGTAGTGGGATTGCTGTATCATATGGTAATTCTATTCTTAGTTTTATAAGAAACTCCATAATGTTCTCCACAGTGACTGTATCAATTTACATTCCCAACAATAGTGCAAGAGGGTTCCTTATCTCCACACCCTTTCCAGCATTTGTTGTTTGTAGATTTTCTGATGATGCCCATTCTAACATGTGTGAGGTGATACACCATGGATGAGTCTATTTCGTTGAGCAAAGAGTAGGTCTTGTCTAGTACATATTTGGCTTATGGAACGGTATGTGTGCTAATTTCAATCTCTGGTTTTATACAGCACCCCAACTCAACATTCCCCTTAAGCAAGCATAAGTGTTTATCTAAATGTGAGACTCTGTTCGGTTTTGTATTTCAGTTTATGTGTAGCCAAGTTTACACTCCCTCTATTAGTGATATCTTATGATACTTATCTTTCTCTGTGTGACGTATTTCTCTTAGAATCATCATATTTAAATCCACTCAATTTGCTGCTACAGGCCTGATGACATTGATTTCATTGCTGAGTGATATTCCGTTGTACGTAAGTAGCACAACTCCTTTATCCATTTTTTTCTTTCTGGGATATTTAATTTGTACTGGACTCGAGTTTCTTGTAAACACAGCAGCCCTAAATTTTGTGCTGGCTGTGTCTTGTTGATTTTAATTTTCCTAAGCTATAGGGCTAAAAGTGGAAGTACCCTAGGCTCTGTAGCTTTATTTTTCAGATGTTTCAGGATACACCATAAACATCTCCAGAGTGTCTGTTGGCAATTTACATCCCGCCCATCAGCATAACAAGGCTCCCTGTTCTCCATGGCCTGTCCTGTGTTTCTGGTTTTTACACTTTTTTCAGATGGCCCTTTTGACGAATGGGAAATGAGACTTCATTGTAGTGCGGATTTCCATTGCTGGAGTGCTTGGTTGGCCAAAAAGGGCATATGCGTTTTTTCCTGGATATATTCAGGAAAAAATGTTTACGCACTTTTGTCCAAGTGCATCAGTGTCAAAGATCTGCCGCTTTTCACATGCTTTAAATGCAATTCCAATCTACCTCCTGAAATATGATTCCTGCAATTCTGCCTCGTTTTCAAGTCCTCTTTGCAGACTTACTTCAATATATTTTTGCCAATAGCTGTCATTTATATCTCTGCAGGTTTGTGAATTACAGTGCCTGTGATTTCCTTTCTTAACTCGTTTCCTTGAAAGCTGGCCACAGAACCGCAGGTTTGCTTTAGGCCATAATCAGGGTCCGACACGGCACTCTGAGCCTTTGGTTAATTCCTCTTCCTGGTGGGAAATTAGAGTTAAATGTGCCCCTCCGGACACCTGCCTCACTCCCAGCCCCTTGGTTATGTGTGTCCTGTAGTTTGAGGCCACATGTGCTGGGTTCCTCACCTTTGGCTGATGTGGCCCCACTGGTGTGAGGACACTCCTGCCTGGTTCCCATCCCCTTGGTGATGTGGACCCTCCGGTGAGAGTCTGATCCTGGCTGGGTTCCTCACACTTCTGAGAGGTGGGCCCTCTTCTCTGAGGTCACTCCTGCCTGGCTGGCCCACCCCGCCTTGACGACGTCGGCTCTCTCGTGGGAGTTGGTGCCTGCTGCGAGTCTCCTCCCCTTGGTAATGAGGGCCCTCTGGCGTCAGGCCCTAACTCCTGGCCTCCCAAAATTTTCTGATGTGCGCCCTGTGGTGCGAGTACACTCCTGCCAGGTTCCCAACACCATGGGAATGTGGGCCTTCTGCTCTGAGGTCCCAACGGTGGGTTGCTCAGTTTCATGATGAGGGCCCTCTGGTGTGAGTTCACTCCGGCCTGGATCCCATAGCCTCGCTGCTCCTGGCCACCTGCGGGGAGGTTACAACTGCGGGATTCCTCACCTTTTTTCTTCTATGGGCCCTCTGTTTTGAGACTCCTCCTGCCTGCCTCACTCCCAGCCCCTTGGTGATGTGTGTCCTCTGGTTTGAGGCCACGTGTGCTGGGTCCCTCACCTTTCGATGATGTGGCCCCACTGGTGTGAGGACACTCTTGCCTGGTTCCTATCCCCTTGGTGATGTGGGCTCTCTGGTGAGAGTCTGATCCTGGCTGGGTTCCTCACCCTTCTGTGAGGTGGGCCCTCTGCTGTGAGGTCACTCCTGCCTGGCTGGCACAGCCCGCCTGGGCAACATCGGCCCTCTTGTGGCATTTGGACCATGCTGGGAGCCTCCTCCCCTCGGTGATGAGGGCCCTCTGGCGTCAGGCCCTAACTGCTGGGTACCCACATTTTCTGATACGTGCTAAGTGGTGCGAGGACACTCCTGCGAGGTTCCCATCCCCATGGGGATGTGGGCCTTCTGCTCTGAGGTCCCAATGGCTGGGTTGCTCACAGTTTCATGATGTGGGCTCTCTGCTGTGAGTTCACTGCAGCCTGGATCACATAGACTCGGTGCTCTGGGCCGCCTGCTGGGAGGTTCCCACTGCAGGATTCCTCACCTTTTTTATTCTATTGGCCCTGTGTTGTGAGGCTACTCATGCCTGCCTCAATCCGAGCCCCTCGGAGATGTGGGTCCTCTGGTTTAGGCCTCATGTGCTGGTTTCCTCACCTTTCTATGATGTGGTCACCCTGGTGTGAAGACAGTCCTGCCTGGTTCTGATCCCCTTGGTGATGTGGGCCCTCTGGTGAGAGTCTTATCCTGGCTGGGTTCCTCACCCTTCTGTGAGGTAGGCCCTCTGCTGTGAGGTCACTCCTGCCTGGCTGTCACACGTCACCTTGTCGACATGGGCCCTCAGTTGGGAGTTGGTGCCTGCTTGGAGTCTCCTCCCCTTGGTAATGAGGGCCCTCTGGCGTCAGACCCTAACTTCTGGGCTCCCACAATTCTCTGATGTGTGCCCTGAGGTGCGAGTACACTTATGCCATGTTCCCAACCACATAGGAATGTGGGCCTTCTGCTCTGAGGTCCCAAAGCCTGGGTTGCTCACAGTTTCATGATGAGGGCCCTCTGTTTTGAGTTCAGTCAGGTCTGGATCCCATAGCCTCGCTGCTCCTGGCCGCCTGCTGGGAGGTTCCAACTGCGGGATTCCTCACCCTTTTTCTTCTATGGGCCCTCTGTTTTGAGACTCCTCCTGCCTGCCTCACTCCCAGCCCCTTGGTGATGTGTGTCCTCTGGTTTGAGGCCACGTGTGCTGGGTCACTCACATTTCGTTGATGAGGTCCCACTGGTGTGAGGACACTCCAGCCTGGTTCCCATTCTCTTGGTGATGTGGGCCCTCTGGTGAGAGTCTGATCCTCCTTGGGTTCCTCACACTTTTGTGAGGTGGGCCCTCTGCTCTGAGGTCACTCTTGCCTGGCTGGCACACCCCGCATTGGCGACGGCGGCCCACTGGTAGCAGTTGGAGCCTGCTGGGAGCCTCCTCTCCTCGGTGATGAGAGCCCTCTGGTGTCAGGCCCTAACTGCTGGGCTCCCCACATTTTCTGATGTGTGCCCACTGGTGCGATGACACTCCTGCGAGGTTCCCATCCCCATGGGGATGTGGGCCTTGTGCTCTGAGGTCACAACGGCTGGTTTGCTCACAGTTTCATGATGAGGGCCCTCTGTTGTGAGTTCATCACTGCCTGGATCCCATAGCCTCGGTGCTCTGGGCCGCCTGCTGGGATGTTCCAACTGCTGGATTCCTCACCTTTTTTATACAATGGGCCATGTGTTGTGAGGTTAATCCTGCCTGCCTCGCTCCAAGACCCATGGTGATGTGGGTCCTCTGGTTTGAGGCCACATTTTCTTGTTACCTCAACTTTTGATGATACGGCCCCACGGGTGTGATGACACTCCTGCCTGGTTCACAGCCCCTTGCTGATGTGGGCACTCTGGTGAGAGTCTGATCCTGGCTGGGTTCCTTACCCTTCTGTGAGGTGGGCCCTCTGATGTGAGGTCACTCCTGCCTGGCTGGCTCACGTCGCCTTGATGATGTGGGCCCTCTGTTGGCCACTAAAGCATTCTGGGAGCCTCCTACCCTCTTTAATGAGGGCCCTGGAAAAAACGCAGATGCACATTTTGACCAAGTGCATCATTGTCCAGGATCTGCCTCTTCTCCTATGCTTTCAGAGCACTTCCCGTCTACGTCCTGAAATCATATTCCAGGAATACTGCCCCGCTTTCAAGTCCTCCTCGCAGCCTTACTTCAATATATTTTTGTATGATACCTGTCATTAATAACTCTGCAGGTTTGTTAAATACAGTGTCCCTGAGCTCCTTTCTTCAACACGCTTTCTTGTGAGCTGGCCGCAAAACCGCAGGATTGCTTCAGGCCGTAATCTGGTTTCGGCACGGCACGCTGAGCCTTTGGTAAATTCCTCTTTCTGGTGAGAAATGAGCATTCAATTTGCCCGTGGAGACACCTACAGCTAGTCTCTCATTGGTTCTCCCTATTCCTGTTCATCTTGTGCAGAAATTGCAAACTGTGCCAAACAGGAGGTTAAAGGCACTGACTCTCCAAGTGGGTAGAGGGTTAGTAAAGCATCTGGAATGGTGAACCCGAGTACCAGGGAACGAAACCTGAGAGCCATTTAAAATGGTTTCCCAGTCTCACAGTGGACAATACTCTGGGTTTCCCATGCATGTTTTAGCTGAAGGAAGAATTCCTTAAACCTGGAGATTATTGACCCATGGAATGGGTACCATGCAGTATGACTAAAAAGGGTCTGAATTTGCTCACCGAACCTCACCAATGCTATCAGTTCGAAGTGTCCAGCCTTATGCCTCACCCAGCTCTGGGTGTAGATGTGGTAAATCCAGGTTTCATCACAAGCCCTGAATCAATTATTTAAGAATTGCTGTCTCTTTCACTGTCATTGTGTTTTGTTTTTGTAATTTAGTTTGATAATGGGATTTATCGGATTTTCACTGCTGCGTTCATGCCGCTGCACAAACGCTTGATTCTCCTACAGAGAAATATAAATCCACGGGTTTTAAGATTCTTACTAGTCAGGTATATTCCTAGGCGTCGAATATGTGGTGTTGAGTCCATGTCGTTGAACAAGGAGTAGGTCTTGACTATTACATATTTGGCTTATGGAACGGTATCTGTGCTATTTTCAATCTCTGGTTTTATGCAGCACCCCAACTCACCTTTGCCCTTAAGCAAGCATAAGTTGGTTTTCTAAATTTGAGTCCCTGTTCTGTTTTGTAATTCAGTTCATGTGTAGCCAAGTTTACATTCCGTGTATTAGTGATATCTTATGATGTTTCATTTTCTGTGTGACTTATTTCACTTAGAATCACTGTAGCTGAATCCACTCATTATGCCGTGATGGGCCTGATGACATAGATTTCATTGCTGAGTGATATTCCATTGTATGTACGAACCACAACTTCTTTATCCATTTTTCACATTCTGGGATATTTAACTTGTACCGTAGATGAGGTTCTTGTAAACAGAGCCGTCCGAAAATTTGGGGTGGCTGTGTGTTTTTGATTTTAATTTCCCTAAGCTATAGGACCATAACTGGAAGTGTCGTAGGCTCCGTTGCTTTGTTTTTTAGGTGTTTCAGGAAACAGCATACACTTCTCCGGGGTGGCTGTTGGCAATTTACATCCCGCCCATCAGCATAACAAGGCTCCCTGTTCTCCGTGGCCTGTGCTGTCTTTCTGGATTTTACACTTTTTTTAGATGGCCCTTTTGACCGGGGGGCTGTGAGACTTCATTGTAGTGCATAATTCTTTAACATGCTTGCATGGTTGGCCAAAAAGGGCGTATGCGTTTTTTCCTGAAAAAACGCATACGCCCTTTTTGGCCAAGTGCATCATTGTCGACGTTCTGCTTCTTTTCCTATGCTTTAAATGCAATTCCAGTCTACCCCCTGAAATCGTTTTCTTGCAATTCTGCCCACTTACAAGTCCTCTTCGCAGCCTTCCTTCAATATATTTTTGGACGATAGCTGTCATTTATAACTCTGCAGGTTTGTGAATTACAGTGCCCCTGAGCTCCTTTCTTCAACTCGCTTTCTTGTGAGCTGGCCGCAAACACACATGATTGCTTCAGGCCCTAATCTGGTTCCGGCATGGCATGCTGAGCCTTTGGTGAATTCCTCTTCCTGGTGGGAAATGAGCGTTAAATTTGCCTGTGCAGACACCTCCAGCTAGTGTCTCATTGATTCCCCCTATTCCTGTTCATCTTGCGCAGATATTGCAAACTGTGCCAAACAGGAGGTTAAAGGCACTGAGTCTCCAAGTGGGGAGAGTGTTAGTAAAGGGTCTGGAATGGTGAACCCGAGTAAAAGGGGAAGAAAACTGAGATGCATTTGAAAACGTTTCCCGGTCACATGGTGCACCATACTTGGGTTTTCCATGCATGTTTTAGCTGAAGGAAGAATCCCTCAATCCTGGAGAGTTGGGACCCATGGAATGGGTACCATGCAGTATGACTTCAAAGGGTCTGCACTTGCTCATCGAACCTCACCAATGCTATCAGCCCGAAGTGTCCAACCTTATGTCTCACTCAGCTCTGGGTGTAGATGTGGTAAATCCAGGTTGCATCACAAGCCCTGAATGAATTATTTAAAAATTGCTCTCTATTTCACTGTCATTGTGTTTTGTTTCTGTAATTCATTTTGATAATGGGATTTATCGGATTTTCTCTGCTGCATTCTTGCAGCTGTACACACGCTTGATTCTCTTATGGAGACATATAAATCCATGGGTTTGAAGATTCTGATCAGTCAGGTGTATTCCTAGGCTTTGAATATGGGGTGTTTAGTCCATTTCGTTGAGCAAGGGGTAGGTCTTGAGTATTATATATTTGGCTTATGGAAAGGTATCTGTGCTAATTTCTATCTCTGGTTTTATGCAGCACCCCAACTCACATTTCCCCTTAAGCAAGCATAAGTTGGTTTTCTAAATTTGAGACCCTGTTCTGTTTTGTAATTCAGTTCATGTGTAGCCAAGTTTACATTCCTTGTATTAGTGATATCTTATGATGTTTCATTTTCTGTGTGACTTATTCCACTTAGAATCATCGTACCTGAATCCACTCATTATGCCGCAATGGGCCTGATGACGTAGATTTCATTGGTGAGTGATATTCCATTGTACGTACGTACCACAATTTCTTTATCCATTTTTCGCTTTCTTGGATATTTAACTTGTACCGTAGACGAGGTTCTTGTAAACAGAGCCGTCCGAAACTTTGGGGTGGCTGTGTGTTTTTGATTTTAATTTCACTAAGCTATAGGACCATAAGTGGAAGTGCTGTAGGCTCCGTTGCTTGGTTTTTTAGGTGTTTGAGGAAACACCATACACTTCTCCAGAGTGGCTGTTGGCAAATTACATCCCGCCCATCAGCATAACAAGGCTCCCTCTTCTCCATGGTCTGTGCTGCCTTTCTGGATTTTACACTTTTTTCAGATGGCCCTTTTGACCGGGGTGCAGTGAGACTTCATTGTAGTGCAGATTTCCTTTACACGCTTGCTTGGTTGGCCAAAAAGGGCGTATGCGTTTTTTCCTGAATATATTCAGGAAAAAACGCATACGCCCTTTTTGGCCAAGTGCATCATTGTCGTCGTTCTGCCTCTTTTCCTATGCTTTAAATGCAATTCCAGTCTACTCCTGAAATCGTTTTCCTGAAATTCTGCCCCACTTTCAAGTCCTCTTCGCAGCCTTCCTTCAATATATTTTTAGACCATAGCTGTCATTCATAACTCTGCAGGTTTGTGAATTACAGTGCCCCTGAGCTCCTTTCTTCATCTCGCTTTCTTGTGAGCTGGCCGCAAACCCGCAGGAATGCTTCAGGCCCTAATCTGGTCCTGGCACGGCATGCTGAGCCTTTGGATAATTCCTCTTCCTGGTGGGAAATGAGCGTTAAATTTGCCCGTGCAGACACCTTCACACGAGTCGTCATGGTGCCCCTTTGCCCCGGTTATCTCTATGGAGGTTGGAGTTGGAGGGCCTCCTCACTCAAGGTCAGTGTGCCCACGGAGCCAACACTGCAACTTCAGGGCATGTTTGGTGGTTAGGATCACCACGTGGGGTCCTTTTACCTTAGGAGGGAGGTGGCCTTTTGGGCTGCTGATTTCCATGTTTTCGGATACTGCCAGTATCTTGGCCAGATGTGGCGGTGGGCCAATCCCCTTGGTGACCATAGTTTATCCTACCTGGATCGCATTCTTGCATTGTTCCATTTCAAGTGGTCCCAGGTTTTGCACTAATACTCCAATGGCGATTCACCGTTCACCAGGAATGTAAAGGTCAAAGGGTTTAGCTAAATTAGGGAGTTCCTGTGCAAGGGTCTGAATTGACTGCTCTTTCCATTCTTGAAAGGCCACTTCTGCATTCTATTCAAAAGGATCATCACCTTTTCCTTTCAGTGTTTCATATAGAGGCCGAGCTAGTAGACTGTAGTTAGGGATCCAGAAGCAGCAAACCCTGGCCTCCCCAGGAACCCCTAAGCTGTCTTCTAGATTTAGAAATGGGTAAGGCTGTAAATTGTTTCTTCCCTTTCCTGGGATGGGCTTCTCCGACCTTCTGTGAGAATGAAGCCCAGGCAGGTCACCGTAGTCTGTGATATTTGAGCTTTTTCTTGGACAACTTGTATCCTTTATTGGCTTCGTAGTTCAGAGGTCTCCTTAGTAGGGCTGGCGATCAGAATGTCGTCTGCATATTGAAGGAGTGTTTCCTTTTCCAGAGGTAGAACTTTTAGGTCTTTAGCTGAGCTTTCCCCAAAGATGGTGTGGGAATTTTTGAACCCTTGGGACAACACGGCCCGGAAGTATTGTTTTAGTTGTATGTTGAGTCCTGCCACTCACAAGCCAAAATTTCTTGTGACTCTGGGACTAATAGAATACAAAAGAAGGCATCATTGAAGACTAATACAGAATACCATGTCCTGGTGGTTGGTAGAATGAGCAGCAGGGTGTAGGGTTTAGGAACTACTGGAGGTATATCCTCAGTGGCTTAACTGACTGTCCTGACATCCTTTACCAGGACTCCAGCAGCCCATGGGGCTCTCGAGGTCAGGCCAATCCCAGGATATGGAGCTCACCTGGGCAGGTACCCCAACCCAGCCCACGGGGCTCTCATGTTCAGGACCCTCCCAGGATATGGTGTTCCCTGGGCAGGTCCCCCTGCAGCCCATGGGGCTCTCGTGGTCAGGCCCCTCCCAGGATACAGAGCTACCCTTGCAGGTACCATGGCAGGGCTGGGAACACAGGAACCGTGCATATCGCCCTCATTGCAGAGCACTCCCAGCTCACCTGTCACTCAGATCTGACACAGAGCACCTCAGAGCAGGACTTGAACTAACAAACAGCAGCTCCGACAGGTCTGTGACCCTGGGCATCACTCTGTGTGGCCTCCCTCCACCTGGTCTTCCAGAGACTTCCACTGCACCCGGGGCACCAGGCCTCTGTCTCCACCCACCACACACCCCTCCTCTCCCTGACTCCTGGGTTCCTCTCATTAGGAGAGGGTTTTCTTGAAGTTGTCTCCCACTCATGGGCCAGATAATATAATTAGAAAACAAGCCAGAGCTGCAGCCCCTTGTCTATCCTGACTCTCAGGAGCCCACACCTGTTCCTTGGACCTGGCCGATTCAGCAAGTTCCAGTTTCTGCAACTGTGAGCCCCTGAGGGGTGATTATTGGCTGGCCTGGGAAGCCTGACCGTGCCGGCCAGCCCTCCCCAGGTGTGCCTGGGTTCAGATCAATATAAACACCGCTCCAGGCAGCAAGAGCCCCTGCAGCTGTGCCTGACGCCATTTTCTCTGCCCTGTCAGCAGTCTTGGGGCTGGACTGGTGGGAGGGAGTGAGAGGCCACGGCTTTGTGGGTGGCCCAGTGTGAGTGGGGCTCTGCTGGACTTTCTGCAGCAGTTGCCAAGATGCCACCTGCTAAAGAAGAGGATGTGTCACCCATACCTGCCGCTGGAATTTCTCCCTGGGCAGAGGTGAGTGAGGAAGAAAGCAGTGGGGGCCGGGACAGCAGGGGTATCGCAGGTAGGGAAATGGAAAGCTTCCAGAAGAGCACCCAGGGCCAGGACCACCCTGGCTGGCCTGTAGGTACCAAGTCGGCTGGCATGCTGTCGCTCATGTGGCTCCATGGCCCTTCCTCTAGGCTTTCAAGTCCTTGTACATATTCAGGTGTTTTACCTGGGAAGGGTGGGAACATTTCAGCAGCAGCTGGCCTGGGGCTCAGCCCACGTTTACTCACAGATGCCTCGGCACGGTCCCCCAGCTTTGCAATGAGGACGCTTGTTGCGTGGGGCCTGCTGGCTGAATGGGAGATGATTCCCCACCACTGACCAACTTCAGAATTGCTTACAACTGGAGCAAGTGCCCTGATACGGTTTTCCTCTGTGTAACTGGTGGGTTCTGTTTTTTTTTCTTTTTTTCGTTTTTGGTTCAAGGTAGATTTTATTCCTCTTTTTTGTATTTACAGATATAAGCATGGAAATAATTTATTCATATAAATACATGTATGTGAAGGGAAGAATATTTTCTCTGTTTTACTTTTTGTAATTTGAATTTTATTTTATTTTTTTATACAGCAGGTTCTTTTTGGTTATCTCTTTTATACATATAAATGTATATATGCCAATCCCAATCTCTCAACTCCTCCCACCACCACCCCCCAACAGCTTTCCCCCCTTGGTGTCCATACGTTTGTTGTCTACATCTGTTGCTCTATTTCTGCCTTGCAAAACGGTTCATCTGTAAAATTTGTCTAGGTTCCACATATAGGCATTAATAGACAAGATTTGTTTTTCTATTTCTGACTTACTTCACTCTGTATGACAGTCTCTAGATCCATCAACGTCTCTACAAATGACCCAATTTCATTCCTTTTTATGGCTTAGTAATATTCCATTTTATATATGTACCACTTCTTTATGCATTCGTCTGTCTGTGGGCATTTAGGTTGCTTCCATTACCTGGATATTGTAAATAGTGATGCAATGAACATTGCGGTGAATGTCTCTTTTTGATTTATGGTTTTGTCTGGGTATATGCCCAGTAGTGGGATTGCTGTATCATATGGTAATTCTATTCTTAGTTTTATAAGAAACTCCATAATGTTCTCCACAGTGACTGTATCAATTTACATTCCCAACAATAGTGCAAGAGGGTTCCTTATCTCCACACCCTTTCCAGCATTTGTTGTTTGTAGATTTTCTGATGATGCCCATTCTAACATGTGTGAGGTGATACACCATGGATGAGTCTATTTCGTTGAGCAAAGAGTAGGTCTTGTCTAGTACATATTTGGCTTATGGAACGGTATGTGTGCTAATTTCAATCTCTGGTTTTATACAGCACCCCAACTCAACATTCCCCTTAAGCAAGCATAAGTGTTTATCTAAATGTGAGACTCTGTTCGGTTTTGTATTTCAGTTTATGTGTAGCCAAGTTTACACTCCCTCTATTAGTGATATCTTATGATACTTATCTTTCTCTGTGTGACGTATTTCTCTTAGAATCATCATATTTAAATCCACTCAATTTGCTGCTACAGGCCTGATGACATTGATTTCATTGCTGAGTGATATTCCGTTGTACGTAAGTAGCACAACTCCTTTATCCATTTTTTTCTTTCTGGGATATTTAATTTGTACTGGACTCGAGTTTCTTGTAAACACAGCAGCCCTAAATTTTGTGCTGGCTGTGTCTTGTTGATTTTAATTTTCCTAAGCTATAGGGCTAAAAGTGGAAGTACCCTAGGCTCTGTAGCTTTGTTTTTCAGATGTTTCAGGATACACCATAAACATCTCCAGAGTGTCTGTTGGCAATTTACATCCCGCCCATCAGCATAACAAGGCTCCCTGTTCTCCATGGCCTGTCCTGTGTTTCTGGTTTTTACACTTTTTTCAGATGGCCCTTTTGACGAATGGGAAATGAGACTTCATTGTAGTGCGGATTTCCATTGCTGGAGTGCTTGGTTGGCCAAAAAGGGCATATGCGTTTTTTCCTGAATATATTCAGGAAAAAATGTTTACGCACTTTTGTCCAAGTGCATCAGTGTCAAAGATCTGTCGCTTTTCACATGCTTTAAATGCAATTCCAATCTACCTCCTGAAATATGATTCCTGCAATTCTGCCTCGTTTTCAAGTCCTCTTTGCAGACTTACTTCAATATATTTTTGCCAATAGCTGTCATTTATATCTCTGCAGGTTTGTGAATTACAGTGCCCGTGATTTCCTTTCTTAACTCGTTTCCTTGAAAGCTGGCCACAGAACCGCAGGTTTGCTGTAGGCCATAATCAGGGTCCGACACGGCACTCTGAGCCTTTGGTTAATTCCTCTTCCTGGTGGGAAATTAGAGTTAAATGTGCCCCTCCGGACACCTGCCTCACTCCCAGCCCCTTGGTTATGTGTGTCCTGTAGTTTGAGGCCACATGTGCTGGGTTCCTCACCTTTGGCTGATGTGGCCCCACTGGTGTGAGGACACTCCTGCCTGGTTCCCATCCCCTTGGTGATGTGGACCCTCCGGTGATAGTCTGATCCTGGCTGGGTTCCTCACACTTCTGAGAGGTGGGCCCTCTTCTCTGAGGTCACTCCTGCCTGGCTGGCCCACCCCGCCTTGACGACGTCGGCTCTCTCGTGGGAGTTGGTGCCTGCTGCGAGTCTCCTCCCCTTGGTAATGAGGGCCCTCTGGCGTCAGGCCCTAACTCCTGGCCTCCCAAAATTTTCTGATGTGCGCCCTGTGGTGCGAGTACACTCCTGCCAGGTTCCCAACACCATGGGAATGTGGGCCTTCTGCTCTGAGGTCCCAACGGTGGGTTGCTCAGTTTCATGATGAGGGCCCTCTGGTGTGAGTTCACTCCGGCCTGGATCCCATAGCCTCGCTGCTCCTGGCCACCTGCGGGGAGGTTACAACTGCGGGATTCCTCACCTTTTTTCTTCTATGGGCCCTCTGTTTTGAGACTCCTCCTGCCTGCCTCACTCCCAGCCCCTTGGTGATGTGTGTCCTCTGGTTTGAGGCCACGTGTGCTGGGTCCCTCACCTTTCGATGATGTGGCCCCACTGGTGTGAGGACACTCTTGCCTGGTTCCTATCCCCTTGGTGATGTGGGCTCTCTGGTGAGAGTCTGATCCTGGCTGGGTTCCTCACCCTTCTGTGAGGTGGGCCCTCTGCTGTGAGGTCACTCCTGCCTGGCTGGCACAGCCCGCCTGGGCAACATCGGCCCTCTTGTGGCAGTTGGAGCATGCTGGGAGCCTCCTCCCCTCGGTGATGAGGGCCCTCTGGCGTCAGGCCCTAACTGCTGGGTACCCACATTTTCTGATACGTGCTAAGTGGTGCGAGGACACTCCTGCGAGGTTCCCATCCCCATGGGGATGTGGGCCTTCTGCTCTGAGGTCCCAATGGCTGGGTTGCTCACAGTTTCATGATGTGGGCCCTCTGCTGTGAGTTCACTGCAGCCTGGATCACATAGACTCGGTGCTCTGGGCCGCCTCCTGGGAGGTTCCCACTGCAGGATTCCTCACCTTTTTTATTCTATTGGCCCTGTGTTGTGAGGCTACTCATGCCTGCCTCAATCCGAGCCCCTCGGAGATGTGGGTCCTCTGGTTTAGGCCTCATGTGCTGGTTTCCTCACCTTTCTATGATGTGGTCACCCTGGTGTGAAGACAGTCCTGCCTGGTTCTGATCCCCTTGGTGATGTGGGCCCTCTGGTGAGAGTCTTATCCTGGCTGGGTTCCTCACCCTTCTGTGAGGTAGGCCCTCTGCTGTGAGGTCACTCCTGCCTGGCTGTCACACGTCACCTTGTCGACATGGGCCCTCAGTTGGGAGTTGGTGCCTGCTTGGAGTCTCCTCCCCTTGGTAATGAGGGCCCTCTGACGTCAGACCCTAACTTCTGGGCTCCCACAATTCTCTGATGTGTGCCCTGAGGTGCGAGTACACTTATGCCATGTTCCTAACCACATAGGAATGTGGGCCTTCTGCTCTGAGGTCCCAAAGCCTGGGTTGCTCACAGTTTCATGATGAGGGCCCTCTGTTTTGAGTTCAGTCAGGTCTGGATCCCATAGCCTCGCTGCTCCTGGCCGCCTGCTGGGGGGTTCCAACTGCGGGATTCCTCACCTTTTTTCTTCTATGGGCCCTCTGTTTTGAGACTCCTCCTGCCTGCCTCACTCCCAGCCCCTTGGTGATGTGTGTCCTCTGGTTTGAGGCCACGTGTGCTGGGTCACTCACATTTCGTTGATGAGGTCCCACTGGTGTGAGGACACTCCAGCCTGGTTCCCATTCTCTTGGTGATGTGGGCCCTCTGGTGAGAGTCTGATCCTCCTTGGGTTCCTCACACTTTTGTGAGGTGGGCCCTCTGCTCTGAGGTCACTCTTGCCTGGCTGGCACACCCCGCATTGGCGACGGCGGCCCACTGGTAGCAGTTGGAGCCTGCTGGGAGCCTCCTCTCCTCGGTGATGAGAGCCCTCTGGTGTCAGGCCCTAACTGCTGGGCTCCCCACATTTTCTGATGTGTGCCCACTGGTGCGATGACACTCCTGCGAGGTTCCCATCCCCATGGGGATGTGGGCCTTGTGCTCTGAGGTCACAACGGCTGGTTTGCTCACAGTTTCATGATGAGGGCCCTCTGTTGTGAGTTCATCACTGCCTGGATCCCATAGCCTCGGTGCTCTGGGCCGCCTGCTGGGATGTTCCAACTGCTGGATTCCTCACCTTTTTTATACAATGGGCCATGTGTTGTGAGGTTAATCCTGCCTGCCTCGCTCCAAGACCCATGGTGATGTGGGTCCTCTGGTTTGAGGCCACATTTTCTTGTTACCTCAACTTTTGATGATACGGCCCCACGGGTGTGATGACACTCCTGCCTGGTTCACAGCCCTTTGCTGATGTGGGCACTCTGGTGAGAGTCTGATCCTGGCTGGGTTCCTTACCCTTCTGTGAGGTGGGCCCTCTGATGTGAGGTCACTCCTGCCTGGCTGGCTCACGTCGCCTTGATGATGTGGGCCCTCTGTTGGCCACTAAAGCATTCTGGGAGCCTCCTACCCTCTTTAATGAGGGCCCTGGAAAAAACGCAGATGCACATTTTGACCAAGTGCATCATTGTCCAGGATCTGCCTCTTCTCCTATGCTTTCAGAGCACTTCCCGTCTACGTCCTGAAATCATATTCCAGGAATACTGCCCCGCTTTCAAGTCCTCCTCGCAGCCTTACTTCAATATATTTTTGTATGATACCTGTCATTAATAACTCTGCAGGTTTGTTAAATACAGTGTCCCTGAGCTCCTTTCTTCAACACGCTTTCTTGTGAGCTGGCCGCAAAACCGCAGGATTGCTTCAGGCCGTAATCTGGTTTCGGCACGGCACGCTGAGCCTTTGGTAAATTCCTCTTTCTGGTGAGAAATGAGCATTCAATTTGCCCGTGGAGACACCTACAGCTAGTCTCTCATTGGTTCTCCCTATTCCTGTTCATCTTGTGCAGAAATTGCAAACTGTGCCAAACAGGAGGTTAAAGGCACTGACTCTCCAAGTGGGTAGAGGGTTAGTAAAGCATCTGGAATGGTGAACCCGAGTACCAGGGAACGAAACCTGAGAGCCATTTAAAATGGTTTCCCAGTCTCACAGTGGACAATACTCTGGGTTTCCCATGCATGTTTTAGCTGAAGGAAGAATTCCTTAAACCTGGAGATTATTGACCCATGGAATGGGTACCATGCAGTATGACTAAAAAGGGTCTGAATTTGCTCACCGAACCTCACCAATGCTATCAGTTCGAAGTGTCCAGCCTTATGCCTCACCCAGCTCTGGGTGTAGATGTGGTAAATCCAGGTTTCATCACAAGCCCTGAATCAATTATTTAAGAATTGCTGTCTCTTTCACTGTCATTGTGTTTTGTTTTTGTAATTTAGTTTGATAATGGGATTTATCGGATTTTCACTGCTGCGTTCATGCTGCTGTACAAACGCTTGATTCTCCTACAGAGAAATATAAATCCACGGGTTTTAAGATTCTTACTAGTCAGGTATATTCCTAGGCGTCGAATATGTGGTGTTGAGTCCATGTCGTTGAACAAGGAGTAGGTCTTGACTATTACATATTTGGCTTATGGAACGGTATCTGTGCTATTTTCAATCTCTGGTTTTATGCAGCACCCCAACTCACCTTTGCCCTTAAGCAAGCATAAGTTGGTTTTCTAAATTTGAGTCCCTGTTCTGTTTTGTAATTCAGTTCATGTGTAGCCAAGTTTACATTCCGTGTATTAGTGATATCTTATGATGTTTCATTTTCTGTGTGACTTATTTCACTTAGAATCACTGTAGCTGAATCCACTCATTATGCCGTGATGGGCCTGATGACATAGATTTCATTGCTGAGTGATATTCCATTGTATGTACGAACCACAACTTCTTTATCCATTTTTCACATTCTGGGATATTTAACTTGTACCGTAGATGAGGTTCTTGTAAACAGAGCCGTCCGAAAATTTGGGGTGGCTGTGTGTTTTTGATTTTAATTTCCCTAAGCTATAGGACCATAACTGGAAGTGTCGTAGGCTCCGTTGCTTTGTTTTTTAGGTGTTTCAGGAAACAGCATACACTTCTCCGGGGTGGCTGTTGGCAATTTACATCCCGCCCATCAGCATAACAAGGCTCCCTGTTCTCCGTGGCCTGTGCTGTCTTTCTGGATTTTACACTTTTTTTAGATGGCCCTTTTGACCGGGGGGCTGTGAGACTTCATTGTAGTGCATAATTCTTTAACATGCTTGCATGGTTGGCCAAAAAGGGCGTATGCGTTTTTTCCTGAAAAAACGCATACGCCCTTTTTGGCCAAGTGCATCATTGTCGACGTTCTGCTTCTTTTCCTATGCTTTAAATGCAATTCCAGTCTACCCCCTGAAATCGTTTTCTTGCAATTCTGCCCACTTACAAGTCCTCTTCGCAGCCTTCCTTCAATATATTTTTGGACGATAGCTGTCATTTATAACTCTGCAGGTTTGTGAATTACAGTGCCCCTGAGCTCCTTTCTTCAACTCGCTTTCTTGTGAGCTGGCCGCAAACACACATGATTGCTTCAGGCCCTAATCTGGTTCCGGCATGGCATGCTGAGCCTTTGGTGAATTCCTCTTCCTGGTGGGAAATGAGCGTTAAATTTGCCTGTGCAGACACCTCCAGCTAGTGTCTCATTGATTCCCCCTATTCCTGTTCATCTTGCGCAGATATTGCAAACTGTGCCAAACAGGAGGTTAAAGGCACTGAGTCTCCAAGTGGGGAGAGTGTTAGTAAAGGGTCTGGAATGGTGAACCCGAGTAAAAGGGGAAGAAAACTGAGATGCATTTGAAAACGTTTCCCGGTCACATGGTGCACCATACTTGGGTTTTCCATGCATGTTTTAGCTGAAGGAAGAATCCCTCAATCCTGGAGAGTTGGGACCCATGGAATGGGTACCATGCAGTATGACTTCAAAGGGTCTGCACTTGCTCATCGAACCTCACCAATGCTATCAGCCCGAAGTGTCCAACCTTATGTCTCACTCAGCTCTGGGTGTAGATGTGGTAAATCCAGGTTGCATCACAAGCCCTGAATGAATTATTTAAAAATTGCTCTCTATTTCACTGTCATTGTGTTTTGTTTCTGTAATTCATTTTGATAATGGGATTTATCGGATTTTCTCTGCTGCATTCTTGCAGCTGTACACACGCTTGATTCTCTTATGGAGACATATAAATCCATGGGTTTGAAGATTCTGATCAGTCAGGTGTATTCCTAGGCTTTGAATATGGGGTGTTTAGTCCATTTCGTTGAGCAAGGGGTAGGTCTTGAGTATTATATATTTGGCTTATGGAAAGGTATCTGTGCTAATTTCTATCTCTGGTTTTATGCAGCACCCCAACTCACATTTCCCCTTAAGCAAGCATAAGTTGGTTTTCTAAATTTGAGACCCTGTTCTGTTTTGTAATTCAGTTCATGTGTAGCCAAGTTTACATTCCTTGTATTAGTGATATCTTATGATGTTTCATTTTCTGTGTGACTTATTCCACTTAGAATCATCGTACCTGAATCCACTCATTATGCCGCAATGGGCCTGATGACGTAGATTTCATTGGTGAGTGATATTCCATTGTACGTACGTACCACAATTTCTTTATCCATTTTTCGCTTTCTTGGATATTTAACTTGTACCGTAGACGAGGTTCTTGTAAACAGAGCCGTCCGAAACTTTGGGGTGGCTGTGTGTTTTTGATTTTAATTTCACTAAGCTATAGGACCATAAGTGGAAGTGCTGTAGGCTCCGTTGCTTGGTTTTTTAGGTGTTTGAGGAAACACCATACACTTCTCCAGAGTGGCTGTTGGCAAATTACATCCCGCCCATCAGCATAACAAGGCTCCCTCTTCTCCATGGTCTGTGCTGCCTTTCTGGATTTTACACTTTTTTCAGATGGCCCTTTTGACCGGGGTGCAGTGAGACTTCATTGTAGTGCAGATTTCCTTTACACGCTTGCTTGGTTGGCCAAAAAGGGCGTATGCGTTTTTTCCTGAATATATTCAGGAAAAAACGCATACGCCCTTTTTGGCCAAGTGCATCATTGTCGTCGTTCTGCCTCTTTTCCTATGCTTTAAATGCAATTCCAGTCTACTCCTGAAATCGTTTTCCTGAAATTCTGCCCCACTTTCAAGTCCTCTTCGCAGCCTTCCTTCAATATATTTTTAGACCATAGCTGTCATTCATAACTCTGCAGGTTTGTGAATTACAGTGCCCCTGAGCTCCTTTCTTCATCTCGCTTTCTTGTGAGCTGGCCGCAAACCCGCAGGAATGCTTCAGGCCCTAATCTGGTCCTGGCACGGCATGCTGAGCCTTTGGATAATTCCTCTTCCTGGTGGGAAATGAGCGTTAAATTTGCCCGTGCAGACACCTTCACACGAGTCGTCATGGTGCCCCTTTGCCCCGGTTATCTCTATGGAGGTTGGAGTTGGAGGGCCTCCTCACTCAAGGTCAGTGTGCCCACGGAGCCAACACTGCAACTTCAGGGCATGTTTGGTGGTTAGGATCACCACGTGGGGTCCTTTTACCTTAGGAGGGAGGTGGCCTTTTGGGCTGCTGATTTCCATGTTTTCGGATACTGCCAGTATCTTGGCCAGATGTGGCGGTGGGCCAATCCCCTTGGTGACCATAGTTTATCCTACCTGGATCGCATTCTTGCATTGTTCCATTTCAAGTGGTCCCAGGTTTTGCACTAATACTCCAATGGCGATTCACCGTTCACCAGGAATGTAAAGGTCAAAGGGTTTAGCTAAATTAGGGAGTTCCTGTGCAAGGGTCTGAATTGACTGCTCTTTCCATTCTTGAAAGGCCACTTCTGCATTCTATTCAAAAGGATCATCACCTTTTCCTTTCAGTGTTTCATATAGAGGCCGAGCTAGTAGACTGTAGTTAGGGATCCAGAAGCAGCAAACCCTGGCCTCCCCAGGAACCCCTAAGCTGTCTTCTAGATTTAGAAATGGGTAAGGCTGTAAATTGTTTCTTCCCTTTCCTGGGATGGGCTTCTCCGACCTTCTGTGAGAATGAAGCCCAGGCAGGTCACCGTAGTCTGTGATATTTGAGCTTTTTCTTGGACAACTTGTATCCTTTATTGGCTTCGTAGTTCAGAGGTCTCCTTAGTAGGGCTGGCGATCAGAATGTCGTCTGCATATTGAAGGAGTGTTTCCTTTTCCAGAGGTAGAACTTTTAGGTCTTTAGCTGAGCTTTCCCCAAAGATGGTGTGGGAATTTTTGAACCCTTGGGACAACACGGCCCGGAAGTATTGTTTTAGTTGTATGTTGAGTCCTGCCACTCACAAGCCAAAATTTCTTGTGACTCTGGGACTAATAGAATACAAAAGAAGGCATCATTGAAGACTAATACAGAATACCATGTCCTGGTGGTTGGTAGAATGAGCAGCAGGGTGTAGGGTTTAGGAACTACTGGAGGTATATCCTCAGTGGCTTAACTGACTGTCCTGACATCCTTTACCAGGACTCCAGCAGCCCATGGGGCTCTCGAGGTCAGGCCAATCCCAGGATATGGAGCTCACCTGGGCAGGTACCCCAACCCAGCCCACGGGGCTCTCATGTTCAGGACCCTCCCAGGATATGGTGTTCCCTGGGCAGGTCCCCCTGCAGCCCATGGGGCTCTCGTGGTCAGGCCCCTCCCAGGATACAGAGCTACCCTTGCAGGTACCATGGCAGGGCTGGGAACACAGGAACCGTGCATATCGCCCTCATTGCAGAGCACTCCCAGCTCACCTGTCACTCAGATCTGACACAGAGCACCTCAGAGCAGGACTTGAACTAACAAACAGCAGCTCCGACAGGTCTGTGACCCTGGGCATCACTCTGTGTGGCCTCCCTCCACCTGGTCTTCCAGAGACTTCCACTGCACCCGGGGCACCAGGCCTCTGTCTCCACCCACCACACACCCCTCCTCTCCCTGACTCCTGGGTTCCTCTCATTAGGAGAGGGTTTTCTTGAAGTTGTCTCCCACTCATGGGCCAGATAATATAATTAGAAAACAAGCCAGAGCTGCAGCCCCTTGTCTATCCTGACTCTCAGGAGCCCACACCTGTTCCTTGGACCTGGCCGATTCAGCAAGTTCCAGTTTCTGCAACTGTGAGCCCCTGAGGGGTGATTATTGGCTGGCCTGGGAAGCCTGACCGTGCCGGCCAGCCCTCCCCAGGTGTGCCTGGGTTCAGATCAATATAAACACCGCTCCAGGCAGCAAGAGCCCCTGCAGCTGTGCCTGACGCCATTTTCTCTGCCCTGTCAGCAGTCTTGGGGCTGGACTGGTGGGAGGGAGTGAGAGGCCACGGCTTTGTGGGTGGCCCAGTGTGAGTGGGGCTCTGCTGGACTTTCTGCAGCAGTTGCCAAGATGCCACCTGCTAAAGAAGAGGATGTGTCACCCATACCTGCCGCTGGAATTTCTCCCTGGGCAGAGGTGAGTGAGGAAGAAAGCAGTGGGGGCCGGGACAGCAGGGGTATCGCAGGTAGGGAAATGGAAAGCTTCCAGAAGAGCACCCAGGGCCAGGACCACCCTGGCTGGCCTGTAGGTACCAAGTCGGCTGGCATGCTGTCGCTCATGTGGCTCCATGGCCCTTCCTCTAGGCTTTCAAGTCCTTGTACATATTCAGGTGTTTTACCTGGGAAGGGTGGGAACATTTCAGCAGCAGCTGGCCTGGGGCTCAGCCCACGTTTACTCACAGATGCCTCGGCACGGTCCCCCAGCTTTGCAATGAGGACGCTTGTTGCGTGGGGCCTGCTGGCTGAATGGGAGATGATTCCCCACCACTGACCAACTTCAGAATTGCTTACAACTGGAGCAAGTGCCCTGATACGGTTTTCCTCTGTGTAACTGGTGGGTTCTGTTTTTTTTTCTTTTTTTCGTTTTTGGTTCAAGGTAGATTTTATTCCTCTTTTTTGTATTTACAGATATAAGCATGGAAATAATTTATTCATATAAATACATGTATGTGAAGGGAAGAATATTTTCTCTGTTTTACTTTTTGTAATTTGAATTTTATTTTATTTTTTTATACAGCAGGTTCTTTTTGGTTATCTCTTTTATACATATAAATGTATATATGCCAATCCCAATCTCTCAACTCCTCCCACCACCACCCCCCAACAGCTTTCCCCCCTTGGTGTCCATACGTTTGTTGTCTACATCTGTTGCTCTATTTCTGCCTTGCAAAACGGTTCATCTGTAAAATTTGTCTAGGTTCCACATATAGGCATTAATAGACAAGATTTGTTTTTCTATTTCTGACTTACTTCACTCTGTATGACAGTCTCTAGATCCATCAACGTCTCTACAAATGACCCAATTTCATTCCTTTTTATGGCTTAGTAATATTCCATTTTATATATGTACCACTTCTTTATGCATTCGTCTGTCTGTGGGCATTTAGGTTGCTTCCATTACCTGGATATTGTAAATAGTGATGCAATGAACATTGCGGTGAATGTCTCTTTTTGATTTATGGTTTTGTCTGGGTATATGCCCAGTAGTGGGATTGCTGTATCATATGGTAATTCTATTCTTAGTTTTATAAGAAACTCCATAATGTTCTCCACAGTGACTGTATCAATTTACATTCCCAACAATAGTGCAAGAGGGTTCCTTATCTCCACACCCTTTCCAGCATTTGTTGTTTGTAGATTTTCTGATGATGCCCATTCTAACATGTGTGAGGTGATACACCATGGATGAGTCTATTTCGTTGAGCAAAGAGTAGGTCTTGTCTAGTACATATTTGGCTTATGGAACGGTATGTGTGCTAATTTCAATCTCTGGTTTTATACAGCACCCCAACTCAACATTCCCCTTAAGCAAGCATAAGTGTTTATCTAAATGTGAGACTCTGTTCGGTTTTGTATTTCAGTTTATGTGTAGCCAAGTTTACACTCCCTCTATTAGTGATATCTTATGATACTTATCTTTCTCTGTGTGACGTATTTCTCTTAGAATCATCATATTTAAATCCACTCAATTTGCTGCTACAGGCCTGATGACATTGATTTCATTGCTGAGTGATATTCCATTGTACGTAAGTAGCACAACTCCTTTATCCATTTTTTTCTTTCTGGGATATTTAATTTGTACTGGACTCGAGTTTCTTGTAAACACAGCAGCCCTAAATTTTGTGCTGGCTGTGTCTTGTTGATTTTAATTTTCCTAAGCTATAGGGCTAAAAGTGGAAGTACCCTAGGCTCTGTAGCTTTGTTTTTCAGATGTTTCAGGATACACCATAAACATCTCCAGAGTGTCTGTTGGCAATTTACATCCCGCCCATCAGCATAACAAGGCTCCCTGTTCTCCATGGCCTGTCCTGTGTTTCTGGTTTTTACACTTTTTTCAGATGGCCCTTTTGACGAATGGGAAATGAGACTTCATTGTAGTGCGGATTTCCATTGCTGGAGTGCTTGGTTGGCCAAAAAGGGCATATGCGTTTTTTCCTGAATATATTCAGGAAAAAATGTTTACGCACTTTTGTCCAAGTGCATCAGTGTCAAAGATCTGTCGCTTTTCACATGCTTTAAATGCAATTCCAATCTACCTCCTGAAATATGATTCCTGCAATTCTGCCTCGTTTTCAAGTCCTCTTTGCAGACTTACTTCAATATATTTTTGCCAATAGCTGTCATTTATATCTCTGCAGGTTTGTGAATTACAGTGCCCGTGATTTCCTTTCTTAACTCGTTTCCTTGAAAGCTGGCCACAGAACCGCAGGTTTGCTGTAGGCCATAATCAGGGTCCGACACGGCACTCTGAGCCTTTGGTTAATTCCCCTTCCTGGTGGGAAATTAGAGTTAAATGTGCCCCTCCGGACACCTGCCTCACTCCCAGCCCCTTGGTTATGTGTGTCCTGTAGTTTGAGGCCACATGTGCTGGGTTCCTCACCTTTGGCTGATGTGGCCCCACTGGTGTGAGGACACTCCTGCCTGGTTCCCATCCCCTTGGTGATGTGGACCCTCCGGTGAGAGTCTGATCCTGGCTGGGTTCCTCACACTTCTGAGAGGTGGGCCCTCTTCTCTGAGGTCACTCCTGCCTGGCTGGCCCACCCCGCCTTGACGACGTCGGCTCTCTCGTGGGAGTTGGTGCCTGCTGCGAGTCTCCTCCCCTTGGTAATGAGGGCCCTCTGGCGTCAGGCCCTAACTCCTGGCCTCCCAAAATTTTCTGATGTGCGCCCTGTGGTGCGAGTACACTCCTGCCAGGTTCCCAACACCATGGGAATGTGGGCCTTCTGCTCTGAGGTCCCAACGGTGGGTTGCTCAGTTTCATGATGAGGGCCCTCTGGTGTGAGTTCACTCCGGCCTGGATCCCATAGCCTCGCTGCTCCTGGCCACCTGCGGGGAGGTTACAACTGCGGGATTCCTCACCTTTTTTCTTCTATGGGCCCTCTGTTTTGAGACTCCTCCTGCCTGCCTCACTCCCAGCCCCTTGGTGATGTGTGTCCTCTGGTTTGAGGCCACGTGTGCTGGGTCCCTCACCTTTCGATGATGTGGCCCCACTGGTGTGAGGACACTCTTGCCTGGTTCCTATCCCCTTGGTGATGTGGGCTCTCTGGTGAGAGTCTGATCCTGGCTGGGTTCCTCACCCTTCTGTGAGGTGGGCCCTCTGCTGTGAGGTCACTCCTGCCTGGCTGGCACAGCCCGCCTGGGCAACATCGGCCCTCTTGTGGCAGTTGGAGCATGCTGGGAGCCTCCTCCCCTCGGTGATGAGGGCCCTCTGGCGTCAGGCCCTAACTGCTGGGTACCCACATTTTCTGATACGTGCTAAGTGGTGCGAGGACACTCCTGCGAGGTTCCCATCCCCATGGGGATGTGGGCCTTCTGCTCTGAGGTCCCAATGGCTGGGTTGCTCACAGTTTCATGATGTGGGCCCTCTGCTGTGAGTTCACTGCAGCCTGGATCACATAGACTCGGTGCTCTGGGCCGCCTGCTGGGAGGTTCCCACTGCAGGATTCCTCACCTTTTTTATTCTATTGGCCCTGTGTTGTGAGGCTACTCATGCCTGCCTCAATCCGAGCCCCTCGGAGATGTGGGTCCTCTGGTTTAGGCCTCATGTGCTGGTTTCCTCACCTTTCTATGATGTGGTCACCCTGGTGTGAAGACAGTCCTGCCTGGTTCTGATCCCCTTGGTGATGTGGGCCCTCTGGTGAGAGTCTTATCCTGGCTGGGTTCCTCACCCTTCTGTGAGGTAGGCCCTCTGCTGTGAGGTCACTCCTGCCTGGCTGTCACACGTCACCTTGTCGACATGGGCCCTCAGTTGGGAGTTGGTGCCTGCTTGGAGTCTCCTCCCCTTGGTAATGAGGGCCCTCTGACGTCAGACCCTAACTTCTGGGCTCCCAAAATTCTCTGATGTGTGCCCTGAGGTGCGAGTACACTTATGCCATGTTCCCAACCACATAGGAATGTGGGCCTTCTGCTCTGAGGTCCCAAAGCCTGGGTTGCTCACAGTTTCATGATGAGGGCCCTCTGTTTTGAGTTCAGTCAGGTCTGGATCCCATAGCCTCGCTGCTCCTGGCCGCCTGCTGGGGGGTTCCAACTGCGGGATTCCTCACCTTTTTTCTTCTATGGGCCCTCTGTTTTGAGACTCCTCCTGCCTGCCTCACTCCCAGCCCCTTGGTGATGTGTGTCCTCTGGTTTGAGGCCACGTGTGCTGGGTCACTCACATTTCGTTGATGAGGTCCCACTGGTGTGAGGACACTCCAGCCTGGTTCCCATTCTCTTGGTGATGTGGGCCCTCTGGTGAGAGTCTGATCCTCCTTGGGTTCCTCACACTTTTGTGAGGTGGGCCCTCTGCTCTGAGGTCACTCTTGCCTGGCTGGCACACCCCGCATTGGCGACGGCGGCCCACTGGTAGCAGTTGGAGCCTGCTAGGAGCCTCCTCTCCTCGGTGATGAGAGCCCTCTGGTGTCAGGCCCTAACTGCTGGGCTCCCCACATTTTCTGATGTGTGCCCACTGGTGCGATGACACTCCTGCGAGGTTCCCATCCCCATGGGGATGTGGGCCTTGTGCTCTGAGGTCACAACGGCTGGTTTGCTCACAGTTTCATGATGAGGGCCCTCTGTTGTGAGTTCATCACTGCCTGGATCCCATAGCCTCGGTGCTCTGGGCCGCCTGCTGGGATGTTCCAACTGCTGGATTCCTCACCTTTTTTATACAATGGGCCATGTGTTGTGAGGTTAATCCTGCCTGCCTCGCTCCAAGACCCATGGTGGTGTGGGTCCTCTGGTTTGAGGCCACATTTTCTTGTTACCTCAACTTTTGATGATATGGCCCCACGGGTGTGATGACACTCCTGCCTGGTTCACAGCCCCTTGCTGATGTGGGCACTCTGGTGAGAGTCTGATCCTGGCTGGGTTCCTTACCCTTCTGTGAGGTGGGCCCTCTGATGTGAGGTCACTCCTGCCTGGCTGGCTCACGTCGCCTTGATGATGTGGGCCCTCTGTTGGCCACTAAAGCATTCTGGGAGCCTCCTACCCTCTTTAATGAGGGCCCTCGAAAAAACGCAGATGCACATTTTGACCAAGTGCATCATTGTCCAGGATCTGCCTCTTCTCCTATGCTTTCAGAGCACTTCCCGTCTACGTCCTGAAATCATATTCCAGGAATACTGCCCCGCTTTCAAGTCCTCCTCGCAGCCTTACTTCAATATATTTTTGTATGATACCTGTCATTAATAACTCTGCAGGTTTGTTAAATACAGTGTCCCTGAGCTCCTTTCTTCAACACGCTTTCTTGTGAGCTGGCCGCAAAACCGCAGGATTGCTTCAGGCCGTAATCTGGTTTCGGCACGGCACGCTGAGCCTTTGGTAAATTCCTCTTTCTGGTGAGAAATGAGCATTCAATTTGCCCGTGGAGACACCTACAGCTAGTCTCTCATTGGTTCTCCCTATTCCTGTTCATCTTGTGCAGAAATTGCAAACTGTGCCAAACAGGAGGTTAAAGGCACTGACTCTCCAAGTGGGTAGAGGGTTAGTAAAGCATCTGGAATGGTGAACCCGAGTACCAGGGAACGAAACCTGAGAGCCATTTAAAATGGTTTCCCAGTCTCACAGTGGACAATACTCTGGGTTTCCCATGCATGTTTTAGCTGAAGGAAGAATTCCTTAAACCTGGAGATTATTGACCCATGGAATGGGTACCATGCAGTATGACTAAAAAGGGTCTGAATTTGCTCACCGAACCTCACCAATGCTATCAGTTCGAAGTGTCCAGCCTTATGCCTCACCCAGCTCTGGGTGTAGATGTGGTAAATCCAGGTTTCATCACAAGCCCTGAATCAATTATTTAAGAATTGCTGTCTCTTTCACTGTCATTGTGTTTTGTTTTTGTAATTTAGTTTGATAATGGGATTTATCGGATTTTCACTGCTGCGTTCATGCCGCTGCACAAACGCTTGATTCTCCTACAGAGAAATATAAATCCACGGGTTTTAAGATTCTTACTAGTCAGGTATATTCCTAGGCGTCGAATATGTGGTGTTGAGTCCATGTCGTTGAACAAGGAGTAGGTCTTGACTATTACATATTTGGCTTATGGAACGGTATCTGTGCTATTTTCAATCTCTGGTTTTATGCAGCACCCCAACTCACCTTTGCCCTTAAGCAAGCATAAGTTGGTTTTCTAAATTTGAGTCCCTGTTCTGTTTTGTAATTCAGTTCATGTGTAGCCAAGTTTACATTCCGTGTATTAGTGATATCTTATGATGTTTCATTTTCTGTGTGACTTATTTCACTTAGAATCACTGTAGCTGAATCCACTCATTATGCCGTGATGGGCCTGATGACATAGATTTCATTGCTGAGTGATATTCCATTGTATGTACGAACCACAACTTCTTTATCCATTTTTCACATTCTGGGATATTTAACTTGTACCGTAGATGAGGTTCTTGTAAACAGAGCCGTCCGAAAATTTGGGGTGGCTGTGTGTTTTTGATTTTAATTTCCCTAAGCTATAGGACCATAACTGGAAGTGCCGTAGGCTCCGTTGCTTTGTTTTTTAGGTGTTTCAGGAAACACCATACACTTCTCCGGGGTGGCTGTTGGCAATTTACATCCCGCCCATCAGCATAACAAGGCTCCCTGTTCTCCATGGCCTGTGCTGTCTTTCTGGATTTTACACTTTTTTTAGATGGCCCTTTTGACCGGGGGGCTGTGAGACTTCATTGTAGTGCATAATTCTTTAACATGCTTGCATGGTTGGCCAAAAAGGGCGTATGCGTTTTTTCCTGAATATATTCAGGAAAAAACGCATACGCCCTTTTTGGCCAAGTGCATCATTGTCGACGTTCTGCCTCTTTTCCTATGCTTTAAATGCAATTCCAGTCTACCCCCTGAAATCGTTTTCTTGCAATTCTGCCCACTTACAAGTCCTCTTCGCAGCCTTCCTTCAATATATTTTTGGACGATAGCTGTCATTTATAACTCTGCAGGTTTGTGAATTACAGTGTCCCTGAGCTCCTTTCTTCAACTCGCTTTCTTGTGAGCTGGCCGCAAACACACATGATTGCTTCAGGCCCTAATCTGGTTCCGGCACGGCATGCTGAGCCTTTGGTGAATTCCTCTTCCTGGTGGGAAATGAGCGTTAAATTTGCCTGTGCAGACACCTCCAGCTAGTGTCTCATTGATTCCCCCTATTCCTGTTCATCTTGCGCAGATATTGCAAACTGTGCCAAACAGGAGGTTAAAGGCACTGAGTCTCCAAGTGGGGAGAGTGTTAGTAAAGGGTCTGGAATGGTGAACCCGAGTAAAAGGGGAAGAAAACTGAGATGCATTTGAAAACGTTTCCCGGTCACATGGTGCACCATACTTGGGTTTTCCATGCATGTTTTAGCTGAAGGAAGAATCCCTCAATCCTGGAGAGTTGGGACCCATGGAATGGGTACCATGCAGTATGACTTCAAAGGGTCTGCACTTGCTCATCGAACCTCACCAATGCTATCAGCCCGAAGTGTCCAACCTTATGTCTCACTCAGCTCTGGGTGTAGATGTGGTAAATCCAGGTTGCATCACAAGCCCTGAATGAATTATTTAAAAATTGCTCTCTATTTCACTGTCATTGTGTTTTGTTTCTGTAATTCATTTTGATAATGGGATTTATCGGATTTTCTCTGCTGCATTCTTGCAGCTGTACACACGCTTGATTCTCTTATGGAGACATATAAATCCATGGGTTTGAAGATTCTGATCAGTCAGGTGTATTCCTAGGCTTTGAATATGGGGTGTTTAGTCCATTTCGTTGAGCAAGGGGTAGGTCTTGAGTATTATATATTTGGCTTATGGAAAGGTATCTGTGCTAATTTCTATCTCTGGTTTTATGCAGCACCCCAACTCACATTTCCCCTTAAGCAAGCATAAGTTGGTTTTCTAAATTTGAGACCCTGTTCTGTTTTGTAATTCAGTTCATGTGTAGCCAAGTTTACATTCCTTGTATTAGTGATATCTTATGATGTTTCATTTTCTGTGTGACTTATTCCACTTAGAATCATCGTACCTGAATCCACTCATTATGCCGCAATGGGCCTGATGACGTAGATTTCATTGGTGAGTGATATTCCATTGTACGTACGTACCACAATTTCTTTATCCATTTTTCGCTTTCTTGGATATTTAACTTGTACCGTAGACGAGGTTCTTGTAAACAGAGCCGTCCGAAACTTTGGGGTGGCTGTGTGTTTTTGATTTTAATTTCACTAAGCTATAGGACCATAAGTGGAAGTGCTGTAGGCTCCGTTGCTTGGTTTTTTAGGTGTTTGAGGAAACACCATACACTTCTCCAGAGTGGCTGTTGGCAAATTACATCCCGCCCATCAGCATAACAAGGCTCCCTGTTCTCCATGACCTGTCCTGCCTTTCTGGATTTTACACTTTTTTCAGATGGCCCTTTTGACCGGTGGGCAGTGAGACATCTTTGTAGTGCAGATTTCCTTTACACGCTTGCTTGGTTGGCCAAAAAGGGCGTATGCGTTTTTTCCTGAATATATTCAGGAAAAAACGCATACGCCCTTTTTGGCCAAGTGCATCATTGTCGACATTCTGCCTCTTTTCCTATGCTTTAAGTGCAATTCCAGTCTACCCCCTGAAATCGTTTTCCTGAAATTCTGCCCCTTTTTCAAGTCCTCTTCGAAGACTTACTTCAATACATTTTTGGACGATAGCTGTCATTCATAACTCTGCAGGTTTGTGAATTGCAGTGCCCCTGAGCTCCTTTCTTCAACTCTCTTTCTTGTGAGCTGGCCGCAAAACCGCAGGATTGCTTCAGGCCATAATCTCTTTCCAGGGGGGAACGCTGAGCCTTTGTTTAATTCCTCTTCCTTTTCGGAAATGAGCGTTCCATTTGCCCGTGCAGGCACCTACAGCTAGTCTCTCATTGGTTCTCCCTATTCCTGTACATCTTGCGCAGAAATTGCAAACGGTGCCCAACAGGAGGTTAATGGCGCTGACTCTCCAAGTGGGGAGAGTGTTAGTAAAGCGTCTGGAATGATGAACCCGAGTTCCAGGGGACGAAAACTGAGATGCATTTGAAAAAGTTTCCCAATCACACGGCGGACGATAGTCTGGGTTTCCCATGCATGTTTTAGCTGAAGGAAGAATCCCTTAAACCTGGAGAGTTGGGACCCATGGAATGGGTACCATGCAGTATGACTTCAAAAGGTCTGCGTTTGCTCACCGAACCTCACCAATGCTATCAGCCCGAAGTGTCCAGCCTTATGTCTCACCCAGCTCTGGATGTAGATGTGGTAAATCCAGGTTGCATCACATGCCCTGAATGAATGATTTAAGAATTGCTCTCTCTTTCATTGTCATTGTGTTTTGTTTTTGTAATTCATTTTGATAATGGGATTTATTGGATTTTCTCTGCTGCGGTCATGCAGCTGTACACACGCTTGATTGTCTTAAGGAGATATATAAATCCATGGGTTTGAAGATTCTTACTACTCAGGTGTATTCCTAGGCGTTGAATATGAGGTGTTTAGTCCATTTCGTTGAGCAAGGGGTAGCTCTTGACTATTACATATTTGGCTTATGGAAAGGTATCTGTGCTAATTTCTATCTCTGCTTTTATGCAGCACCCCAACTCACTTTTCCCCTTAAGCAAGCATAAGTTGGTTTTCTAAATTTGAGACCCTGTTCTGTTTTGTAATTCAGTTCATGTGTAGCCAAGTTTACATTCCGTGTATTAGTGATAACTTATGATGTTTCATTTTCTGTGTGACTTATTTCACTTAGAATCATCGTACCTGAATCCACTCATAATGCCGCGACGGGCCTGATGAAATAGATTTCATTGGTGAGTGATATTCCTTTGTACGTACGTACCACACTTCTTTATCCATTTTTCGCTTTCTGGGATATTTAACTTGTTCCGTAGACGAGGTTCTTGTAAACAGAGCCGTCCGACACTTTGGGGTGGCTGTCTGTTTTTGATTTTAATTTCCGTGATCTATAAGACCATAAGTGGAAGTGCCGTAGTCTCCGTTGCTTTGTTTCTTAGGTGTTTCAGGAAACACCATACACTTCTCCAGAGTGGCTGTTGGCATTTACATCCCGCCCATCAGCATAACAAGGCTCCCTGTTCTCCATGGCCTGTCCTGTGTTTCTGGTTTTTACACTTTTTTCAGATGGCCCTTTTGACGAATGGGAAATGAGACTTCATTGTAGTGCGGATTTCCATTGCTCGAGTGCTTGGTTGGCCAAAAAGGGCATATGTGTTTTTTCCTGAATATATTCAGGAAAAAATGTTTACGCACTTTGGTCCAAGTGCATCACTGTCAAAGATCTGCCGCTTTTCACATGCTTTAAATGCAATTCCAATCTACCTCCTGAAATATGATTCCTGCAATTCTGCCTCGTTTTCAAGTCCTCTTTGCAGACTTACTTCCATATATTTTTGCCAATAGCTGTCATTTATAACTCTGCAGGTTTGTGAATTACAGTGCCCGTGATTTCCTTTCTTAACTCGTTTCCTTGAAAACTGGCCACAGAACCGCAGGTTTGCTTCAGGCCGTAATCAGGGTCCGGCACGGCACTCTGAGACTTTGGTTCATTCCACTTCCTGGTGGGAAATTAGAGTTAAATGTGCCCCTCCAGACACCTGCCTCACTCCTAGCCCCTTGGTGATGTGTGTCCTCTGGTTTGAGGCCACATGTGCTGGGTTCCTCACCTTTGGCTGATGTGGCCCCACTGGTGTGAGGACACTCCTGCCTGGTTCCCATCCCCTTGGTGATGTGGGCCCTCCGGTGAGAGTCTGATCCTGGTTGGGTTCCTCACACTTCTGTGAGGTGGGCCCTCTTCTCTGAGGTCACTCCTGCCTGGCTGGCACACCCCACCTTGGCGACGTCGGTCCTCTGGTGGGATTTGGTGCCTGCTGGGTGTCTCCTCCCCTCGGTAATGAGGGCCCTCTGGTGTCAGGCCCTAACTCCTGGGATCCCAATATTTTCTGATATGCGCCCTGTGGTTCGAGTACACTCCTGCCAGGTTCCCAACCCCATGGGAATGTGGGCCTTCTGCTCTGAGGTCCCAACCGTGGGTTACTCAGTTTCATGATGAGGGCCCTCTGCTGCGAGTTCTCTCCGGCCTGGATCCCATAGCCTCGCTGCTCTTGGCCACCTGCTGGGAGGTTACAACTGCGGGATTCCTCACCTTTTTTCTTCTATGGGCCCTCTGTTTTGAGACTCCTTCTGCCTGCCTCACTCCCAGCAACTTGGTGATGTGTGTCCTCTGGTTTGAGGCCACGTATGCTGGGTCCCTCGCCTTTCGATGATGTGGCCCCACTGATGTGAGGACACTCCTGCCTGGTTCCTATCCCCTTGATGATGTGGGCCCTCTGGTGAGAGTCTGATCCTGGCTGGGTTCCTCACCCTTCTGTGAGGGGGGCCCTCTGCTGTGAGGTCACTCCTGCCTGGCTGGCACACCCCACCTGGGCAACATCGGCCCTCTTGTGGCAGTTGGAGCCTGCTGGGAACCTCCCCTCGGTGATGGGGGCCCTCTTGCCTCAGGCCCTAACTGCTGGGTACCCACATTTTCTGATACGTGCTAAGTGGTGCGAGGACACTCCTGCCAGGTTCCCATCCCCATGGGCATGTGGGCCTTCTGCTCTAAGATCCCAACACCTGTGTTGTTCACCGTTTCATGATGTTGGCTCTCTGGTGTTAGTTCACCCAGGCCTAGATCCCATAGACTCTGTGCTCTGAGCGGCCTGCTGGGAGGTTCCTACTGCTGGATTCCTTACCTCTTTTATTCTTTGGGTCCTGTGTTTTCATGCTCCTACTTCCTGACTCACTTCCAGCCCATTTGTGATGTAGGTCCTCTGGTTTAAAGCCACATGTATCGGTTTCCTCACCTTTATTGATGTGGCCCCACTGGTGTGAGGACACTCCTGCCTGGTTCCCATCCCCTTGGTGATGGGGGCCCTCTGGTGAGAGTCTGATCCTGTCTGGATTCCTCACACTTCTGGGAGGTGGGCCCTCTGCTGTGAGGTCACTCCTGCCTGGCTGGCACACGTCACCTTGGCGATGTGGGCCCTCAGTTGGGAGTTGGTGCCTGCCGGGAGTCTCCTCCCCTCGGTAATGAGGGCCCTCTGGCGTCAGGCCCTAACTCATGGGCTCCCAAAATTTTCTGATGTGCGCCCTGTCGTGCGAGTACACTCCAGCCAGGGTCCCATCCCCATGGGGATGTGGGCTTTCTGCTCTGAGGTCCCAAAGGCTGGGTTGCTCACAGTGTCAGAATGTGGGCCCTGTGCTGTGAGTTCACTCCGGCATGGATCCCATACCTCGGTGCTCTGGGCCACCTGCTTGGAGCTTCCAACTGCGGGGTTCCTCACCTTTTTTATTCTATGGGCGCTCTGTTGTGAGTTTCCTCCTGCATGCCTCACTCCCAGCCCTTTCGTGATGTGTGTCCCCTTGTTTGAGGCCACATGTGCTGTGTTCCTCACCTTTCGCTGATGTGGCCCCACTGGTGTGAGGACACTCCTGCCTGGTTTCCATCCCATTGGTGATGTGGGCGCTCTGGTTAGAGTCTGACCCTGTTTGGGCTCCTCACACTTCTGTGAGTTGGGCCCTCTGCTGTCAGGTAACTCCTGCCTGGCTTGCTCCCATTGCCTTGGTGACGTCGGCCCTCTGGTGGCATTTGGAGCCTGCTGGTAGCCTCCTCTCCTCAGTGATGAGGGCCCTCTGGCGTCAGGCCATAACTGCTGGGTTCCCACATTTTCTGATACGTGCTAAGTTGTGCGAGGACACTCCTGCGAGGTTCCCATCCCCATGGGGATGTGGGCCTTCTGCTCTGAGGTCCCACTGGCTGGGTTGCTCACAGTTTCATGATGTGGGCCCTCTGCTGTGAGTTCACTGTGGCCTGGATCCCATAGACTCCATGCTCTGGGCCACCTGCTGGGAGGTTCAAACTGCTGGATTCCTCACATTTTTTATTCTGTGGGCCCTGTGTTGTTAGGCTACTCCTGCCTGCCTCACTCAGAGCACCTTGGAAATGTGGGTCCTCTGGTTTAGGCCACATGTGCTGGGTTCCTCACCTTTCTATAATGTGGCCACACTGGTGTGAGGACACTCCTGCCTTGTTCCGATCCCCTTGGTGATGTGGGCCCTCTGGTGACAGTCTTATCCTGGCTGGGTTCCTCACCCTTCTGTGAGGTAGGCCCTCTGCTGTGAGGTCACTCCTGCCTGGCTGGCACACGTCAACTTGGCGACGTGGGCCCTCAGTTGGGAGTTGGTGCCTGCTGGGAGTCTCCTCCCCTCGGTAATGAGGGCCCTCTGGCGTCAGACCCTAACTCCTGGGCTCCCAAAATTTTCTGATGTGCGCCCTGTGGTGCGAGTACACTCCTGCCAGGATCCCAACCCCATGGGAATGTGGGTCTTCTGCTCTGAGGTCCCAATGGTACGTTGCTCAGTTTCATGATGAGGGCCCTCTGGTGTGAGTTCACTCCAGCATGGACCCCATAGCCTCGCTGCTCCTGGCCTCCTGCGGGGAGGTTCCAACTGCGGGATTCCTCACCTTTTTCCTTCTATGGGCCCTCTGTTTTGAGACTCCTCCTGCCTGCCTCACTCCCAGCCCCTTGGTGATGTGTGTCCTCTGGTTTGAGGCCACGTGTGCTGGGTCCCTCACCTTTCGATGATGTGGCCCCACTGGTGTGAGGACACTCCTGCCTGGTTCCTATCCCCTTGGTGATGTGGGCCCTCTGGTGAGAGTCTGATCCTGGCTGGGTTCCTCCCACTTCTGTGAGGTGGGCCCTCTGCTGTGAGGTCACTCCTGCCTGGCTGGCACACCCCGCCTTGGCAATGTCGGCCCTCTTGTGGCAGTTGGAGCCTGCTCGGAGCCTCCTCCCCTCGGTGATGAGGGCCCTCTGGCGTCAGACCCTAACTGCTGGGTACCCACATTTTCTGATACGTGCTAAGTGGTGCGAGGACACTCGTGCCATGTTCCCAACCCCATGGGGATGTGGGCCTTCTGCTCTGAGGTCCCAACGGCTGGGTTGCTCACAGTTTCATGATGTGGGCCCTCTGCTGTGAGTTCACTGCGGCCTGGATCGCATAGACTCGGTGCTCTGGGCCGCCTGCTGGGAGGTTCCCACTGCACGATTCCTCAGCTTTTTTATTCTATTGGCCCTGTGTTGTGAGTCTACTCCTGCCTGCCTCACTCCGAGCCCCTTGGAGATCTGGATCCTCTGGTTTAGGCCACGTGTGCTGGGTCCCTCACCTTTCGATGATGTGGCCCCACTGGTGTGAGGACACTCCTGCCTGATTCCTATCCCCTTGGTGATGTGGGCCCTCTGGTGAGAGTCTGATCCTGGCTGGGTTCCTCCCACTTCTGTGAGGTGGGCGCTCTGCTGTGAGGTCACTCCTGCCTGGCTGGCACACCCCGCCTTGGCAATGTCGGCCCTCTTGTGGCAGTTGGAGCCTGCTCGGAGCCTCCTCCCCTCGGTGATGACGGCCCTCTGGCGTCAGGCCCTAACTGCTGGGTACCCACATTTTCTGATACGTGCTAAGTGGTGCGAGGACACTCGTGCCATGTTCCCAACCCCATGGTGATGTGGGCGTTCTGCTCTGAGGTCCCAACGCCTGGGTTGCTCACAGTTTCATGATGTGGGCCCTCTGCTGTGAGTTCACTGCGGCCTGGATTGCATAGGCTCGGTGCTCCGGGCCGCCTGCTGGGAGGTTCCCACTGCACGATTCCTCAGCTTTTTTATTCTATTGGCCCTGTGTTGTGAGTCTACTCCTGCCTGCCTCACTCCGAGCTCCTTGGAGATCTGGATCCTCTGGTTTAGGCCACATGTGCTGGGTTCCTCACCTTTCTATGATGTGGCCACCCTGGTGTGAAGACAGTCCTGCCTGGTTCTCATGCCCTTGGTGATGTGGGCCCTCTGGTGAGAGTCTTACCCTGGCTGGGTTCCTCACCATTCTGTGAGGTAGGCCCTCAGCTGTGAGGTCACTCCTGCCTGGCTGTTGCACGTCACCTTGGCGACATGGGCCCTCAGTTGGGAGTTGGTGCCTGCTTGGGGTCTCCTCCCCTTGGTAATGAGGGCCCTCTGGCGTCAGGCCCTAACTTCTGGGCTCCCAAAATTCTCTGATGTGCGCCCTGTGGTGCGAGTACACTTCTGCCAGGTTCCCAACCACATGGGAATGTGGGCCTTCTGCTCTAAGGTCCCAACGGCTGGGTTGCTCACAGTTTCATGATGAGGCCCCTCTGTTTTGAGTTCAGTCAGGTCTGGATCCCATAGCCTCGCTGCTCCTGGCCACCTGCTGGGAGGTTCCAACTGCGGGATTCCTCACCTTTTTTATGCTATGGGCCCTCTGTTTGGAGGCTCCTCCTGCCTGCCTCACTCCCAGCCCCTTGGTGATGTGTGTCCTGTAGTTTGAGGCCACGTGTGCTGGGTCCGTCACATTTCGGTGATGTGGCCCCACTGGTGTGAGGACACCCTGCCTGGTTTCCATTCCCTTGGTGATGTGGGCCCTCCGGTGAGAGTCTGATCCTCTTTGGGTTCCTCACACTTTTGTGTGATTGGCCCTCTGCTCTGAGGTCACTCCTGCCTGGCTGGCACACCCCGCATTGGCGACGTCGGCCTTCTGGTAGCAGTTGGAGCTTGCTGGGAGCCTCCTCTCCTCAGTGATGAGGGCCCTCTGGCGCCCGGCCCTAACTGCTGTGCTCCCCGCATTTTCTGATGTGTGCCCACTGGTGCGATGACACTCCTGCTTGGTTCCCTTCCCCATGGGGATGTGGGCCTTGTGCTCTGAGGTTACAACGCCTGGGTTGCTTACAGTATCACGATGAGGGCCCTCTGTTGTGAGTTCATCACTGCCTGGATCCCATAGCCTCGGTGCTCTGGGCCGCCTGCTGGGATGTTCCAACTGCTGGATTCCTCACCTTTTTTATACAATGGGCCATGTGTTTTGAGGTTAATCCTGCCTGCCTCGCTCCGAGACCCATGGTGATGTGGGTCCTCTGGTTTGAGGCCACATGTGCTGGGTACCTCAACTTTCGATGATGTGGCCCCACGGGTGTGAGGACACTCCTGCCTGGTTCCCAGCCCCTTGCTTATGTGGGCACTCTGGTGAGAGTCTGATCCTGACTGGGTTCCTTACCCTTCTGTGAGGTGGGCCCTCTGATGTGAGGTCACTCCTGCCTGGATGTCTCATGTCGCCTTGGCGACATAGGCCCTCTGTTGGCCACTGAAGCATGCTGGGAGCCTCCTACCCTCTTTAATAAGGGCCCTGGAAGAAACGCATATGCCCTTTTTGACCAAGTGCATCATTGTCGAGGTTCTGCCTCTTCTCCTATACTTTCAGAGGACTTCCCGTCTACCTCCTGAAATCATATTCCTGGAATTCTGCCCCGCGTTCAAGTCCTCTTTGCAGCCTTACTTCAATATATTTTTGGACGATAGCTGTCATTTATAACTCTGCAGGTTTGTGAATTACAGTGCCCCTGAGCTCCTTTCTTCAACTCGCTTTCTTGTGAGCTGGCCGCAAAACCGCAGGATTGCTTCAGGCCCTAATCTTGTTCCGGCACGGCATGCTGAGCCTTTGGCTAATTCCTCTTCCTGGTGGGAAATGAGCGTTCCTTTTGCCCGTGCAGGCACCTACAGCTAGTCTCTCATTGGTTCTCCCTATTCCTGTACATCTTGCGCAGAAATTGCAAACTGTGCCAAACAGGAGGTTAATGGCACTGACTCTCCAAGTGGGCAGAGTGTTAGTAAAGCGTCTGGAATGGTGAACCCGAGTACCAGGTGACGAAAACTGAGATGCATTTGAAAACGTTTCCCGGTCACACAGTGCACTGTACTGTGGGTTTCCCATGCATGTTTTAGCTGAAGGAAGAATCCCTTAAACTTGGAGAGTTGGGAACCATGGAATGGGTACCATGCAGGATGACTTCAAAGGGTCTGCGTTTGCTCACCGAACCTCACCAATGCTATCAGCCCGAAGTGTCCAGCCTTATGTCTCACCCAGCTCTGGGTGTAGATGTGGTAAATCCAGGTTGCATCACATGCCCTGAATGAATTATTTAAGAATTGCTCTCTATTTCACTGTCATTGTGTTTTGTTTTTGAAATTTATTTTGATAATGGGATTTATCGGATTTTCACTGCTGCGTTTATGCCGCTGTACACACGCTTGATTTCCTTATGGAGACATATAAATCCATGGGTTTAAAGATTCTTACTTGTCAGGTATCTTCCCAGGCGTTGAATATAGGGTGTTGAGTCCATTTCGTTGAGCAAGGAGTAGGGCTTGTCTATTATATATTTGGCTTATGGAACGGTATCTGTGCTAATTTCAATCTCTGGTTTTATGCAGCACCCCAACTCACCTTTCCCCATAAGCAAGCATAAGTTGGTTTTCTAAATTTGAGACCCTGTTCTGTTTTGTAATTCAGTTGATGTGTAGCCAAGTTTACATTCCGTGTATTACTGATATATTATGATGTTTCTTTTTCTGTGTGACTTATTTCTCGTAGAATCATCGTACCTGAATCCACTCATTATGCCGCTACGGGCCTGAAGACGTAGATTTCATTGCTGAGTGATATTCCATTGTACGTGCATACCAGAACTTCTTTATCCATTTTCTCCTTTCTCGGATATTTAACTTGTACCGTAGACAAGGTTCTTGTAAACAGAGCCATCCCAAACTTTGGGGTGGCTGTGTGTTTTTGATTTTAATTTCATTAAGCTATAGGATCATAAGTGGAAGTGACATAGGCTGTGTTGCTTTGTTTCCTACGTGTTTCAGGATACACCATACATTTCTCCAGAGTGGCTGTTGGCAAATTACATACAGCCCATCAGCATAACAAGGCTCCCTGTTCTCCAAGACCTGTCCTGCCTTTCTGGATTTTACACTTTTTTCAGATGGCCCTTTTGACCGGGGGGCAGTGAGACTTCATTGTAGTGCAGATTTCCTTTACACGCTTGCTTCGTTGGCCAAAAAGGGCGTATGCGTTTTTTCCTGAATATATTCAGGAAAAAACGCATACGCCCTTTTTGGCCAAGTGCATCATTGTCGACATTCTGCCTCTTTTCCTATGTTTTAAGTGCAATTCTAGTGTACCCCTTGAAATCGTTTTTCTGAAATTCTGCCCCGCTTTCAAGTCCTCTTCCAAGACTTACTTCAGTACATTTTTGGACGATAGCTGTCATTCATAACACTGCAGGTTTGTGAATTACAGTGCCCTTGAGCTCCTTTCTTCAACTCGCTTTCTTGTGAGCTGGCCGCAAAACCGCAGGATTCCTTCAGGCCCTAATCTGTTTCTGGCAGGGCACGGTGAGCCTTTGGTTTATTCCTCTTCCTGGTGGGAAATGAGCGTTCCATTTGCCCGTGCAGTCACCTACAGCTAGTCTCTCATTGGTTCTCCCTATTCCTGTTCATCTTGCGCAGAAATTGCAAACTGTGCCAAACAGGAGGTGAAAGGTACTGACTCTCCAAGTGGGGAGAGTGTTAGTAAAGCGTCTGGAATGGTGAACCCTTGTACCAGGGGCGAAAACTGAGATGCATTTGAAAACGTTTCCCAATCACACGGTGGACCATGCTCTGGGTTTCCCATGCATGTTTTAGCTGAAGGAAGAATCCATTAAAACTGGAGAGTTGGGACCCATAGAATGGGTACCATGCAGTATGACTTCAAAGGGTCTGCGTTGCTCACCGAACCTCACCAATGCTCTCAGCCCGAAGTGTCCGGCCTTATGTCTCACCCAGCTCCTGGTGTAGATGTGGTAAATCCAGGTTGCATCACAAGCCCTGAATGAATGATTTAAGAATTGCTCTCTATTTCACTGTCATTGTGTTTTGTTTTTGAAATTCTTTTTGATAATGGGATTTATCGGATGTTCACTGCTGCGTTTAGGCCGCTGTACACACGCATGATTTCCTTATGGAGACATATAAATCCATGGGTTTTAAGATTCTTACTTGTCAGGTATCTTCCGAGGCGTTGAATATGGGGTGTTGTGTCCATTTCGTTGAGCAAGGAGTAGGTCTTGTCTGTTATATATTTGGCTTATGGAACGGTATCTGTGCTAATTTCAATCTCTGGTTTTATGCAGCACCCCAACTCACCTTTCCCCATAAGCAAGCATAAATTGGTTTTCTAAATTTGAGACCCTGTTCTGTTTTGTAATTCAGTTCATGTGTAGCCAAGTTTACATTCCGTGTATTAGTGATATCTTATGATGTTTCTTTTTCTGTGTGACTTATTTCTCGTAGAATCATCGTACCTGAATCCACTCATTATGCCGCTATGGGTCTGATGACGTAGATTTCATTGCTGAGTGATATTCCATTGTACGTGAGTACCGCAACATCTTTATCCATTTTTTGCTTTCTCGGATATTTAACTTGTACCGTAGACGAGGTTCTTGTAAACAGACCCGTCCCAAATTTTGGGGTGGCTGTGTCTTTTTGATTTTATTTTCCCTAAGCAATAGTACCATAAGTGGAAGTGCCATAGGCTGTGTTGCTTTGTTTCCTACGTGTTTCTGGAAACACCATACACTTCTGCAGAGTGGTTGTTGGCAATTTATATCCCGCCCATCAGCATAACAAGGCTCCCTGTTCTCCATGACCTGTCCTGCCTTGCTGGATTTTACACTTTTTTCAAATGGCCCTTTTGACCGGGTGTCAGTGAGACTTCATTGTAGTGCAGATTTCCTTTACACGCTTGCTTGGTTGACCAAAAAGGGCGTATGCGTTTTTTCCTGAATATATTCAGGAAAAAACGCATACGCCCTTTTTGGCCAAGTGCATCATTGTCGACATTCTGCCTCTTTTCCTATGCTTTAAGTGCAATTCCAGTCTATCCCCTGAAATCGTATTCCTGAAATTCTGCCGACCTTTCAAGTCCTCTTCGAAGACTTACTTCAATACATTTTTGGACGATAGCTGTCATTCATAACTCTGCAGGTTTCTGAATTACACTGCCCTTGAGCTCCTTTCTTCAACTCGCTTTCTTGTGAGCTGGCCGCAAAACCGCAGGATTGCTTCACGCCATAATCTCGTTCTGGCAGGGCACGCTGAGCCTTTGGTTAATTCCTCTTCCTGGTGGGAAATGAGCGTTCCATTTGCCCGTGCAGACACCTACAGCTAGTCTCTCATTGGTTCTCCCTATTCCTGTTCATCTTGCGCAGAAATTGCAAACTGTGCCAAACAGGAGGTTAAAGGCACTGACTCTCCAAGTGGGGAGAGTGTTAGTAAAGCGCCTGGAATGGTGAACCCGAGTACCAGGGGCGAAAACTGAGATGCATTTGAAAACGTTTCCCAATCACACGGTGGACCATACTCTGGGTTTCCCATGCATGTTTTAGCTGAAGGAAGAATCCCTTAAACCTAGAGAGTTGGGACCCATGGAATGGGTACCATGCAGTATGACTTCAAAGGGTCTGCGTTTGCTCACCGAACCTCACCAATGCTATCAGCCCGAAGAGTCCAGCCTTATGTCTCACCCAGATCTGGGTGTAGATGTGGTAAATCCAGGTTGCATCACAAGCCCTGAATGAATGATTTAAGAATTGCTCTCTATTTCACTGTCATTGTGTTTTGTTTTTAATATTTATTTTGATAATGGGATTTATCGGATTTTCACTGCTGCATTTAGGCTGCTGTACACATGCTTGATTTCCTTATGGAGACATATAAATCCATGGGTTTTAAGATTCTTACTTGTCAGGTATCTTGCCAGGCGTTGAATATGGGGTGTTGAGTCCATTTCGTTGAGAAAGGAGTAGGTCTTGTCTATTATATATTTGGCTTATGGAACAGTATCTGTGCTAATTTCAATCTCTGGTTTTATGCAGCACCCCAACTCACCTTTCCCCGTAAGCAAGCATAAGTTGTTTTTCTAAATTTGAGACCCTGTTCTGTTTTGTAATTCAGTTCATGTGTAGCCAAGTTTATATTCCGTGTATTAGTGATATCTTATGATATTTCTTTTTCTGTGTGACTTATTTCTCATAGAATCATCGTACCTGAATCCACTCATTATGCCTTTAGGAACCTGATGATGTAGATTTCATTGCTGAGTGATATTCCATTGTACGTGCGTACCACAACTTCTTTATCCATTTTTTGCTTTCTCGGATATTTAACTTGTACCGTAGACGAGGTTCTTGTAAACAGAGCCGTCCCAAATTTTGGGGTGGCTGTTTCTTTTTGATTTTAATTTCCCTAAGCTATAGGACCATAAGTGGAAGTGCCATAGGCTGTGTTGCTTTGTTTCCTTCGTGATTCAGGATACACCATACACTTCTCCAGAGTGGCTGTTGGCAATTTATATCCCGCCCATCAGCATAACAAGGCTCCCTGTTCTCCATGACCTGTCCTGCCTTTCTGGATCTTGCACTTTTTTCAGATGGCCCTTTTGACCGTGGGGCAGTGAGACTTCATTGTAGTGCAGATTTCCTTTACAGGCGCGCTTGGTTGGCCAAAAAGTGCATATGCGTTTTTCCCTGAATATATTCAGGAAAAAACGCATACGCCCTTTTTGGCCAAGTGCATCATTGTCGACATTCTGCCTCTTTTCCTATGCTTTAAGTGCAATTCCAGTCTATCCCATGAAATCGTATTCCTGAAATTCTGCCCCGCTTTCAAGTCCTCTTGGAAGACTTACTTCAATACATTTTTGGACGATAGCTGTCATTCATAACTCTGCAGGATTGTGAATTGCAGTGCCCCTGAGCTCCTTTCTTCAACTCGCTTTCTTGTGAGCTGGCCGCAAACCCGCAGGATTGCTTCAGGCCATAATCTCTTTCTGGCAGGGCACGCTGAGCCTTTGGTTAATTCCTCTTCCTCATCGGAAATGAGCATTCCATTTGCCAGTGCAGACACCTACAGCTAGTCTCTCATTGGTTCTCCCTATTCCTGTTCATCTTGCGCAGAAATTGCAAACTGTGCCAAACAGGAGGTTAATGGCACTGACTCTCCAAGTGGGGAGAGTGTTAGTAAAGCGTCTGGAATGGTGAACCCGAGTACCAGGGGACGAAAACTGAGATGCATTTGAAAAAGTTTCCCAATCACACGGCGGACGATAGTCTGGGTTTCCCATGCATGTTTTAGCTGAAGGAAGAATCCCTTAAACCTGGAGAGTTGGGACCCATGGAATGGGTACCATGCAGTAAGACTTCAAAGGGTCTGCGTCTGGTCACCGAAGCTCACCAATGCTATCAGCCCGAAGTGTCCAGCCTTATGTCTCACCCAGCTCTGGGTGTAGATGTGGTAAATACAGGTTGCATCACAAGCCCTGAATGAATTATTTAAGAATTGCTCTCTATTTCACTGTCATTGTGTTTTGTTTTTGAAATTTATTTTGATAATGGGATTTATCGGATTTTCACTGCTGCGTTTAGGCGGCTGTACACACGCTTGATTTCCTTATGGAGACATATAAATCCATGGGTTTTAAGATTCTTACTTGTCAGGTATCTTGCCAGGCGTTGAATATGGGGTGTTGAGTCCATTTCGTTGAGCAAGGAGTAGGTCTTGTCTATTATATATTTGGCTTATGGAACGGTATATGTGCTAATTTCAATCTCTGGTTTTATGCAGCACCCCAACTCACCTTTCCCCATAAGCAAGCATAAGTTGGTTTTCTAAATTTGAGACCATGTTTTGTTTTGTAATTCAGTTTATGTGTAGCCAAATTTACATTCCGTGTATTAGTAATATCTTATGATGTTTCTTTTTCTGTGTGACATATTTCTCGTAGAATCATTGTACCTGAATCCACTCATTATGCCGCTACGGGCCTGATGACTTAGATTTCATTGCTGAGTGATATTCCATTGTACGTGCGCACCACAACGTCTTTATCCATTTTTTGCTTTCTCGCATATTTAACTTGTACCGTAGACGAAGTTCTTGTAAACAGAGCCGTCCAAAACTTTCGGGTGGCTGTGTGTTTTTGATTTTAATTTCCCTAAGCTATAGGACTATAAGTGGAAGTGCCATAGGCTGTGTTGCTTTGTTTCCTACGTGTTTCAGGATACACCATACACTTCTCCAGAGAGGCTGTTGGCAATTTACATCCCGCCCATCAGCATAACAAGGCTCCCTGTTTCCCATGACCTGTCCTGCCTTTCTGGATTTTGCACTTTTTTCAGATGGCCCTTTTGACCGGGGGGCAGTGAGACTTCATTGTAGTGCAGATTTCCTTTACACGCTTGCTTGGTTGGCCAAAAAGGGCGTATGCGTTTTTTCCTGAATATATTCAGGAAAAAACGCATACGCCCTTTTTGGCCAAGTGCATCATTGTCGACATTCTGCCTCTTTTCCTATGCTTTAAGTGCAATTCCAGTCTATCCCCTGAAATCGTTTTCCTGAATTTCTGCCCCACTTTCAAGTCCTCTTCGAATCCTTACTTCAGTACATTTTTGGACGATAGCTGTCATTCATAACTCTGCAGGTTTGTGAATTACAGTGCCTCTGAGCTCCTTTTCTCAACTCGCTTTCTTGTGAGCTGGCCGCAAAACCGCAGGATTGCTTCAGACCCTAATCTGTTTCCAGCAGGGCACGCTGAGCCTTTGTTTAATTCCTCTTCCTGGTGGGAAATGAGCGTTCCATTTGCCCGTGCACACACCTACAGCTAGTCTCTCATTGGTTCTCCCTATTCCTGTTCATCTTACGCAGAAATTGCAAACTGTGCCAAACAGGAGGTTAATGGCACTGACTCTCCAAGTGGGGAGAGTGTTAGTAAAGCGCTGAAATGGTGAACCCGAGTACCAGGGGAAGAAAACTGAGATGCATTTGAAAACGTTTCCCAATCACACGGTGGACCATACTCTGGGTTTCCCATGCATGTTTTAGCTGAAGGAAGAATCCCTTAAACCTAGAGAGTTGGGACCCATGGAATGGGTACCATGCAGTATGACTTCAAAGGGTCTGCGTTTGCTCACCGAACCTCACCAATGCTATCAGCCCGAAGAGTCCAGCCTTATGTCTCACCCAGATCTGGGTGTAGATGTGGTAAATCCAGGTTGCATCACAAGCCCTGAATGAATGATTTAAGAATTGCTCTCTATTTCACTGTCATTGTGTTTTGTTTTTAATATTTATTTTGATAATGGGATTTATCGGATTTTCACTGCTGCATTTAGGCTGCTGTACACATGCTTGATTTCCTTATGGAGACATATAAATCCATGGGTTTTAAGATTCTTACTTGTCAGGTATCTTGCCAGGCGTTGAATATGGGGTGTTGAGTCCATTTCGTTGAGAAAGGAGTAGGTCTTGTCTATTATATATTTGGCTTATGGAACAGTATCTGTGCTAATTTCAATCTCTGGTTTTATGCAGCACCCCAACTCACCTTTCCCCGTAAGCAAGCATAAGTTGTTTTTCTAAATTTGAGACCCTGTTCTGTTTTGTAATTCAGTTCATGTGTAGCCAAGTTTATATTCCGTGTATTAGTGATATCTTATGATATTTCTTTTTCTGTGTGACTTATTTCTCATAGAATCATCGTACCTGAATCCACTCATTATGCCTTTAGGAACCTGATGATGTAGATTTCATTGCTGAGTGATATTCCATTGTACGTGCGTACCACAACTTCTTTATCCATTTTTTGCTTTCTCGGATATTTAACTTGTACCGTAGACGAGGTTCTTGTAAACAGAGCCGTCCCAAATTTTGGGGTGGCTGTTTCTTTTTGATTTTAATTTCCCTAAGCTATAGGACCATAAGTGGAAGTGCCATAGGCTGTGTTGCTTTGTTTCCTTCGTGATTCAGGATACACCATACACTTCTCCAGAGTGGCTGTTGGCAATTTATATCCCGCCCATCAGCATAACAAGGCTCCCTGTTCTCCATGACCTGTCCTGCCTTTCTGGATCTTGCACTTTTTTCAGATGGCCCTTTTGACCGTGGGGCAGTGAGACTTCATTGTAGTGCAGATTTCCTTTACAGGCGCGCTTGGTTGGCCAAAAAGTGCATATGCGTTTTTCCCTGAATATATTCAGGAAAAAACGCATACGCCCTTTTTGGCCAAGTGCATCATTGTCGACATTCTGCCTCTTTTCCTATGCTTTAAGTGCAATTCCAGTCTATCCCATGAAATCGTATTCCTGAAATTCTGCCCCGCTTTCAAGTCCTCTTGGAAGACTTACTTCAATACATTTTTGGACGATAGCTGTCATTCATAACTCTGCAGGATTGTGAATTGCAGTGCCCCTGAGCTCCTTTCTTCAACTCGCTTTCTTGTGAGCTGGCCGCAAACCCGCAGGATTGCTTCAGGCCATAATCTCTTTCTGGCAGGGCACGCTGAGCCTTTGGTTAATTCCTCTTCCTCATCGGAAATGAGCATTCCATTTGCCAGTGCAGACACCTACAGCTAGTCTCTCATTGGTTCTCCCTATTCCTGTTCATCTTGCGCAGAAATTGCAAACTGTGCCAAACAGGAGGTTAATGGCACTGACTCTCCAAGTGGGGAGAGTGTTAGTAAAGCGTCTGGAATGGTGAACCCGAGTACCAGGGGACGAAAACTGAGATGCATTTGAAAAAGTTTCCCAATCACACGGCGGACGATAGTCTGGGTTTCCCATGCATGTTTTAGCTGAAGGAAGAATCCCTTAAACCTGGAGAGTTGGGACCCATGGAATGGGTACCATGCAGTAAGACTTCAAAGGGTCTGCGTCTGGTCACCGAAGCTCACCAATGCTATCAGCCCGAAGTGTCCAGCCTTATGTCTCACCCAGCTCTGGGTGTAGATGTGGTAAATACAGGTTGCATCACAAGCCCTGAATGAATTATTTAAGAATTGCTCTCTATTTCACTGTCATTGTGTTTTGTTTTTGAAATTTATTTTGATAATGGGATTTATCGGATTTTCACTGCTGCGTTTAGGCGGCTGTACACACGCTTGATTTCCTTATGGAGACATATAAATCCATGGGTTTTAAGATTCTTACTTGTCAGGTATCTTGCCAGGCGTTGAATATGGGGTGTTGAGTCCATTTCGTTGAGCAAGGAGTAGGTCTTGTCTATTATATATTTGGCTTATGGAACGGTATATGTGCTAATTTCAATCTCTGGTTTTATGCAGCACCCCAACTCACCTTTCCCCATAAGCAAGCATAAGTTGGTTTTCTAAATTTGAGACCATGTTTTGTTTTGTAATTCAGTTTATGTGTAGCCAAATTTACATTCCGTGTATTAGTAATATCTTATGATGTTTCTTTTTCTGTGTGACATATTTCTCGTAGAATCATTGTACCTGAATCCACTCATTATGCCGCTACGGGCCTGATGACTTAGATTTCATTGCTGAGTGATATTCCATTGTACGTGCGCACCACAACGTCTTTATCCATTTTTTGCTTTCTCGCATATTTAACTTGTACCGTAGACGAAGTTCTTGTAAACAGAGCCGTCCAAAACTTTGGGGTGGCTGTGTGTTTTTGATTTTAATTTCCCTAAGCTATAGGACCATAAGTGGAAGTGACATAGGCTGTGTTGCTTTGTTTCCTACGTGTTTCTGGAAACACAATACACTTCTCCAGAGTGGCTGTTGGCAATTTACATCATGCCCATCAGCATAACAAGGCTCCCTGTTCTCCATTACCTGTCGTGCCTTTCTGGATTTTACACATTTTTCCGATGGCCCTTTTGACCGGGGGGCAGTGAGACTTCATTGTAGTGAAGATTTCCTTTACACGCTTGCTTCCTTGGCCAAAAAGGGCGTATGCGTTTTTTCCTGAATATATTCAGGAAAAAACGCATACGCCCTTTTTGGCCAAGTGTATCATTGTCGATATTCTGCCTCTTTTCCTATGCTTTAACTGCCATTCCAGTCTGCCCCCTGAAATCGTTTTCCTGAAATTCTGCCCCACTTTCCAGTCCTCTTCGAAGACTTACTTCAGTATATTTTTGGACGATAGCTGTCATTCATAATTCTGCATGTTTGTGAATTACAGTGCCCCTGAGCTCCTTTCTTCAACTCGCTTTCTTGTGAGCTGGCCGCAAAACCGCAGGATTGCTTCAGGCCCTAATCTGTTTCCGGCAGGGCAGGCTGAGCCATTGGTTAATTCCTCTTCCTGGTGCGAAATGAGCGTTCCATTTGCCCGTGCAGACACCTACAGCTAGTCTCTCATTGGTTCTCCCTATTCCTGTTAATCTTGCGCAGAAATTGCAAACTGTGCCAAACAGGAGGTTAAAGGCACTGACTCTCCAAGTGGGGAGAGTGTTAGTAAAGCTTCTGGAATGGTGAACCCGTGTACCAGGGGACGAAAACTGAGATCCATTTGAAAAAGTTTCCCAATCACACGGCGGACGATAGTCTGGGTTTCCCATGCATGTTTTAGCTGAAGGAAGAATCCCTTAAACCTGGAGTGTTGGGACCCATGGAATGGGTACCATGCAGTATGACTTCAAAGGGTCTGCGTCTGGTCACCGAACCTCACCAATGCTATCAGCCGGAAGTGTCCAGCCTTATGTCTCACCCAGCTCTGGGTGTAGATGTGGTAAATCCAGGTTGCATCACAAGCCCTGAATGAATTATTTAAGAATTGCTCTCTATTTCACTGTCATTGTGTTTTCTTTTTGAAATTTATTTTGATAATGGGATTTATTGGATGTTCACTGCTGCGTTTAGGCCGCTATACACATGCTTGATTTCCTTATGGAGACATATAAATCCATGGGTTTTAAGATTCTTACTTGTCAAGTATCTTGCCAGGAGTTGAATATGCGGTGTTGAGTCCATTTCGTTGAGCAAGGAGTAGGTCTTGTCTATTATATATTTGGCTTATGGAACGGTATCTGTGCTAATTTCAATCTCTGGTTTGATGCAGCACCCCAACTCACCTTTCCCCATAAGCAAGCATAAGTTGGTTTTCTAAATTTGAGACCCTGTTCTGTTTTGTAATTCATGTGTAGCCAAGTTTACATTCCGTGTATTAGTGATATCTTATGATGTTTCTTTTTCTGTGTGACTTATTTCTCGTAGAATCATCGTACTTGGATCCACTCATTATGCCGCTACGGTCCTGATGACGTAGATTTCATTGCTGAGTGATATTCCATTGTACGTGCGTACCACAACTTCTTTATCCATTTTTTGCTTTCTCGGATATTTAACTTGTACTGTAGACGAGGTTCTTGTAAACTGAGCCGTCCCAAATTTTGGGGTGGTTGTGTGTTTTTGATTTTAATTTCCCTAAGCTATCGACCATAAGTGGAAGTTCCATAGGCTGTGTTGCTTTGTTTCCTACGTGTTTCATGAAACACCATACACTTCTCCAGAGTGGCTGTTGGCAATTTACATCCCACCCATCAGCATAACAAGGCTCCCTGTTCTCCATGACCTGTCCTGCCTTTCTGGATTTTACACTTTTTTCAGATGGCCCTTTTGACCGTGGGGCAGTGAGACTTTATTGTAGTGCAGATTTCCTTTACATGCTTGATTTGTTGGCCAAAAAGTGCGTATGCGTTTTTTCCTGAATATATTCAGGAAAAAACGCATACGCCCTTTTTGGCCATGTGCATCATTGACGGCATTCTGCCCCTTTTCCTATGCTTTAAGTGCAATTCCAGCCTACCCCCTGAAATTGTTTTCCTGAAATTCTGCCCCGCTTTCAAGTCCTCTTCGAAGACTTACTTCAATATATTTTTGGACGATAGCAGTCATTCATAACTCTGCAGGTTTGTGAATGACAGTGACCCTGAGCTCCTTTCTTCAACTCGCTTTCTTCTGAGCTGGCCGTAAAACCGCAGGATTGCTTCAGGCTCTAATCTGTTTCCCGCAGGGCACGCTGAGCCTTTGGTTAATTCCTCTTCCTGGTGGGAAATGAGCATTCCATTTGCCCGTGCAGACACCTACAGCTAGTCTCTCATTGGTTCTCCCTATTCCTGTTCATCTTGCGCAGAAATTGCAAACTGTGCCAAACAGGAGGTTAAAGGCACTGACTCTCCAAGTGGGGAGAGTGTTAGTAAAGCGTCTAGAATGGTGAACCCGAGTACCAGGGTTCGAAAACTGAGATGCATTTGAAAACGTTTCCCAATCACACGGTGGACCATACTCTGGGTTTCCAATGCATGTTTTAGCTGAAGGAAGAATCCCTTAAACCTGGAGAGTTGGGACCCTTGCAATGGGTACCATGCAGTATGTCTTCAAGAGGTCTGCGTTTGCTCACCGAACCTCACCAATGCTTTCAGCCCGAAGTGTCCAGCCTTATGTCTCACCCAGCTCTGGGTGTAGATGTGATAATTCCAGGTTGTATCACAATCCCTGTATGAATTATTTAAGAATTGCTCTCTATTTCACTGTCATTGTGTTTTGTTTTTGAAATTTATTTTGATAATGGGATTTATCGGATTTTCACTGCTGCATTTAGGCCGCTGTACACACGCTTGACTTCCTTATGGAGACATATAAATCCATGGGTTTTAAGATTCTTACTTGTCAGGTATATTCCCAGGCGTTGCGTCTGATTTTTTGAGCAAGGATTAGGTCTTGTCTATTATATATTAGGCTTATGGCACGGTATCTGTGCTAATTTCAATCTCTGGTTTTATGCAGCACCCCACTTGACCTTTCCGCATAAGCAAGCATAAGTTGATTTTCTCAATTTGAGACCATTTTCTGTTTTGTAATTCAGTTCATGTGTAGCCATGTTTACATTCCGTGTATTAGTCATATCTTATGATGTTTCTTTTTCTGTGTGACTTATTTCTCGTAGAATCATCGTACCTGAATCCACTCATTATGCCGCCACGGGCCTGATGACTTAGATTTCATTGCTGAGTGATATTTCATTGTACGTGCGTACCACAACTTCTTTATCCATTTTTTGCTTCCTCGGATATTTAACTTGTACTGTAGACGAGGTTCTTGTAAACAGAGCCGTCCCAAACTTTGGGGTGGCTGTGTGTTTTTGATTTTAATTTCCCTAAGCTATAGGACCATAAGTGGAAGTGCCATAGGCTGTGTTGCTTTGTTTCCTACGTGTTTCAGGAAACACCATACACTTCTCCAGAGTGGCTGTTGGCAATCTACATCCCGCCCATCAGCATAACAAGGCTCCCTGTTCTCCATGACCTGTCCTGCCTTTCTGGATTTTACACATTTTTCAGATGGCCCTTTTGACCGGGGGGCAGAGAGACTTCATTGTAGTGCAGATTTCCATTACATGCCGGCTTGGTTGGCCAAAAAGGGCGTATGCGTTTTTTCCTGAATATATTCAGGAAAAAACGCATACGCCCTTTTTGGCCAAGTTCATCATTGTCGACATTCTGCCTCTTTTCCTATGCTTTAAGTGCAATTCCAGTCTACCCCCTGAAATCGTTTTCCTGTAATTCTGCCCCGCTTTCAAATCCTCTTCGAAGACTTACTTCAATACATTTTTGGATGATAGCTGTCATTCATAACTCTGCAGGTTTGTGAATTACAGTGCCCCTGAGCTCATGTCTTCAACTCGCTTTCTTGTGAGCTGGCTGCAAAACCGCAGGACTGCTTAAGGCACTAACCTATTTCTGGCAGGGCACGCTGAGCCTTTGGTTAATTCCTCTTCCTGGTGGGAAATGAGCGTTCCATTTGCCCGTGCAGACACCTACAGCTAGTCTCTCATTGGTTCTCCCTATTCCTGTTAATCTTGCGCAGAAATTGCAAACTGTGCCAAACAGGAGGTTAAAGGCACTGACTCTCCAAGTGGGGAGAATGTTAGTAAAGCGTCTGGAATGGTGAACCCGAGTAACAGGGGCCAAAACTGAGATGCATTTGAAAACGTTTCCCAATCACACGGTGGCCCATACTCTGGGTTTCCCATGCATGTTTTAGCTGAAGGAAGAATCCCTTAAACCTGGAGAGTTGGGACCCATAGAATGGGTACCATGCAGTATGACTTCAAAGGGTCTGCGTTGCTCACCGAACCTCACCAATGCTATCAGCCCGAAGTGTCCAGCCTTATGTCTCACCCAGCTCTGAGTGTAGATGTGGTAAATTCAGGTTGCATCACAAGACCTGAATGAATGATTTAAGAATTGCTCTCTATTTCACTGTCATTGTGTTTTGTTTTTGAAATTTATTTTGATAATGGGATTTATCGGATTTTCACTGCTATGTTTAGGCCGCTGTACACACGCTTGATTTCCTTAAGGAGACATATAAATCCATGGGTTTTAAGATTCTTACTTGTCAGGTATCTTCCCAGGCGTTGAATATGGGGTGTTGAGTCCATTTCGTTGAGCAAGGGGTAGGTCTTGTCTATTATGTATTTGGCTTATGGAACGGTACCTGTGGTAATTTCAATCTCTGGTTTTATGCAGCACCCCAACTCACCTTTCCCCATAAGCAAGCATAAGTTGGTTTTCTAAATTTGAGACCCTGTTCTGTTTTGTAATTCAGTTTATGTGTAGCCAAGTTTACATTCCGTGTATTACTGATATATTATGATATTTCTTTTTCTGTGTGACTTATTTCTCGTACAATCATCGTATCTGAATCCACTCATTATACCGCTACGGGCCTGAAGACGTAGATTTAATTGCTGAATGATATTCCATTGTACGTGCGTACCAGAACTTCTTTATCCATTTTTTCCTTTCTCGGATATTTAACTTGTACCGTAGACAAGGTTCTTGTAAACAGAGCCATCCCAAACTTTGGGGTGGCTGTGTGTTTTTGATTTTAATTTCCCTAAGCTATAGGACCATAAGTGGAAGTGACATAGGCTGTGTTGCTTTGTTTCCTATGTGTTTCAGGATACACCATACATTTCTCCCGAGTGGCTGTTGGCAATTTACATCCCGCCCATCAGCATAACAAGGCTCCCTGTTCTCCAAGACCTGTCCTGCCTTTCTGGATTTTACACATTTGTCAGATGGCCCTTTTGACCGGGGGGCAGTGAGACTTCATTGTAGTGCAGATTTCCTTTATACGCTTGCTTGGTTGTCCAAAAAGGGCGTATGCGTTTTTTCCTGAATATATTCAGGAAAAAACGCATACGCCCTTTTTGGCCAAGTGCATCATTGTCCACATTCTGCCTCTTTTCGTATGCTTTAAGTGCTATTCCAGTTTACCCCCTGAAATCGTTTTCCTGAAATTCTGCCCCGCTTTCAAGTCCTCTTCGAAGACTTACTTCAATACATTTTTGGACGATAGCTGTCATTCATAACTCTGCAGGTTTGTGAATTGCAGTGCCCCTGAGCTCCTTTCTTCAACTCTCTTTCTTGTGAGCTGGCCGCAAAACCGCAGGATTTCTTCAGGCCATAATCTCTTTCCGGGGGGGAACGCTGAGCCTTTGTTTAATTCCTCTTCCTGTTCGGAAATGAGCGTTCCATTTGCCCGTGCAGACACCAACAGCTAGTCTCTCATTGGTTCTCCCTATTCCTGTACATCTTGCGCAGAAATTGCAAACTGTGCCCAACAGGACGTTAATGGCAGTGACTCTCCAAGTGGGGAGAGTGTTAGTAAAGAGTCTGGAATGATGAACCCGAGTACCAGGGGACGAAAACTGAGATGCATTTGAAAACGTTTCCCGGTCACACAGTGCACAGTACTGTGGGTTTCCCATGCATGTTTTAGCTGAAGGAAGAATCCCTTAAACCTGGAGAGTTGGGACCCATGGAATGGGTACCATGCAGTATGACTTCAAAGGGTCTGCGTTTGCTCACCGAACCTCACCAATGCTATCAGCCCGAAGTGTCCAGCCTTATGTCTCACCCAGCTCTGGATGTAGATGTGGTAAATCCAGGTTACATCACATGCCCTGAATGAATTATTTAAGAATTGCTCTCTATTTCACTGTCATTGTGTTTTGTTTTTGTAATTCATTTTGATAATGGGATTTATTGGATTTTCTCTGCTGCGTTCATGCAGCTGTACACACGCTTGATTGTCTTAAGGAGACATATAAATCCATGGGTTTGAAGATTCTTACTAGTCAGGTGTATTGCTAGGCGTTGAATATGAGGTGTTTAGTCCATTTCGTTGAGCAAGGGGTAGGTCTTGACTATTACATATTTGGCTTATGGAAAGGTATCTGTGCTAATTTCTATCTCTGCTTTTATGCAGCACCCCAACTCACTTTTCCCCTTAAGCAAGCATAAGTTGGTTTTCTAAATTTGAGACCCTGTTCTGTTTTGTAATTCAGTTCATGTGTAGTCAAGTTTACATTCCGTGTATTAGTGATATCTTATGATGTTTCATTTTATGTGTGACTTATTTCACTTAGAATCATCGTACCTGAATCCACTCATTATGCCGCGACTGGCCTGATGAAATAGATTTCATTGGTGAGTGATATTCCTTTGTACGTACGTACCACACTTCTTTATCCATTTTTCGCTTTCTGGGATATTTAACTTGTTCCGTAGACGAGGTTCTTGTAAACAGAGCCGTCCGACACTTTGCGGTGGCTGTCTGTGTTTGATTTTAATTTCCGTGATCTATAAGACCATAAGTGGAAGTGCCGTAGTCTCCGTTGCTTTGTTTCTTAGGTGTTTCAGGAAACACCATACACTTCTCCAGAGTGGCTGTTGGCATTTACATCCCGCCCATCAGCATAACAAGGCTCCCTGTTCTCCATGGCCTGTCCTGTGTTTCTGGTTTTTACACTTTTTTCAGATGGGCCTTTTGACGAATGGGAAATGAGACTTCATTGTAGTGCGGATTTCCATTGCTCGAGTGCTTGGTTGGCCAAAAAGGGCATATGTGTTTTTTCCTGAATATATTCAGGAAAAAATGTTTACGCACTTTGGTCCAAGTGCATCACTGTCAAAGATCTGCCGTTTTTCACATGCTTTAAATGCAATTCCAATCTACCTCCTGAAATATGATTCCTGCAATTCTGCCTCGTTTTCAAGTCCTCTTTGCAGACTTACTTCCATATATTTTTGCCAATAGCTGTCATTTATAACTCTGCAGGTTTGTGAATTACAGTGCCCGTGATTTCCTTTCTTAACTCGTTTCCTGGAAAACTGGCCACAGAACCGCAGGTTTGCTTCAGGCCGTAATCAGGGTCCGGCACGGCACTCTGAGACTTTGGTTCATTCCACTTCCTGGTGGGAAATTAGAGTTAAATGTGCCCCTCCAGACACCTGCCTCACTCCTAGCCCCTTGGTGATGTGTGTCCTCTGGTTTGAAGCCACATGTGCTGGGTTCCTCACCTTTGGCTGATGTGGCCCCACTGGTGTGAGGACACTCCTGCCTGGTTCCCATCCCCTTGGTGATGTGGGTTCTCCGGTGAGAGTCTGATCCTGGTTGGGTTCCTCACACTTCTGTGAGGTGGGCCCTCTTCTCTGAGGTCACTCCTGCCTGGCTGGCACACCCCGCCTTGGCGACGTCGGCCCTCTGGTGGGATTTGGTGCCTGCTGGGTGTCTCCTCCCCTCGGTAATGAGGGCCCCCTGGCGTCAGGCCCTAACTCCTGGGCTCCCAATATTTTCTGATATGCGCCCTGTGGTTCGAGTACACTCCTGCCAGGTTCCCAACCCCATGGGAATGTGGGCCTTCTGCTCTGAGGTCCCAACCGTGGGTTACTCAGTTTCATGATGAGGGCCCTCTGCTGCGAGTTCTCTCCGGCCTGGATCCCATAGCCTCGCTGCTCTTGGCCACCTGCTGGGAGGTTACAACTGCGGAATTCCTCACCTTTTTCTTCTATGGGCCCTCTGTTTTGAGACTCCTCCTGCCTGCCTCACTCCCAGCCCCTTGGTGATGTGTGTCCTCTGGTTTGAGGCCACGTATGCTGGGTCCCTCGCCTTTCGATGATGTGGCCCCACTGATGTGAGGACACTCCTGCCTGGTTCCTATCCCCTTGATGATGTGGGCCCTCTGGTGAGAGTCTGATCCTGGCTGGGTTCCTCACCCTTCTGTGAGGGGGGACCTCTGCTGTGAGGTCACTCCTGCCTGGCTGGCACACCCCACCTGGGCAACATCGGCCCTCTTGTGGCAGTTGGAGCCTGCTGGGAACCTCCCCTCGGTGATGGGGGCCCTCTTGCCTCAGGCCCTAACTGCTGGGTACCCACATTTTCTGATATGTGCTAAGTGGTGCGAGGACACTCCTGCGAGGTTCCCATCCCCATGGGCATGTGGGCCTTCTGCTCTAAGGTCCCAACACCTGTGTTGTTCACCGTTTCATGAAGTTGGCTCTCTGGTGTTAGTTCACCCAGGCCTAGATCCCATAGACTCTGTGCTCTGAGCGGCCTGCTGGGAGGTTCCTACTGCTGGATTCCTTACCTCTTTTATTCTTTGGGTCCTGTGTTTTCATGCTCCTACTTCCTGACTCACTTCCAGCCCATTTGTGATGTAGGTCCTCTGGTTTAAAGCCACATGTACCGGTTTCCTCACCTTTATTGATGTGGCCCCACTGGTGTGAGGACACTCCTGCCTGGTTCCCATCCCCTTGGTGATGGGGGCCCTCTGGTGAGAGTCTGATCCTGTCTGGATTCCTCACACTTCTGGGAGGTGGGCCCTCTGCTGTGAGGTCACTCCTGCCTGGCTGGCACACGTCACCTTGGCGATGTGGGCCCTCAGTTGGGAGTTGGTGCCTGCTGGGAGTCTCCTCCCCTCGGTAATGAGGGCCCTCTGGCGTCAGGCCCTAACTCATGGGCTCCCAAAATTTTCTGATGTGTGCCCTGTCTTGCGAGTACACTCCAGCCAGGATCCCATCCCCATGGGGATGTGGGCTTTCTGCTCTGAGGTCCCAAAGTCTGGGTTGCTCACAGTGTCAGAATGTGGGCCCTCTGCTGTGAGTTCACTCTGGCATGGATCCCATTGCCTCGGTGCTCTGGGCCACCTGCTTGGAGCTTCCAACTGCGGGGTTCCTCACCTTTTTTATTCTATGGGCGCTCTGTTGTGAGTTTCCTCCTGCATGCCTCACTCCCAGCCCTTTCGTGATGTGTGTCCCCTTGTTTGAGGCCACATGTGCTGTGTTCCTCACCTTTCGCTGATGTGGCCCCACTGGTGTGAGGACACTCCTGCCTGGTTTCCATCCCATTGGTGACGTGGGCGCTCTGGTTAGAGTCTGATCCTGTTTGGGCTCCTCACACTTCTGTGAGGTGGGCCCTCTGCTGTGAGGTAACTCCTGCCTGGCTTGCTCCCATTGCCTTGGTGACGTCGGCCCTCTGGTGGCATTTGGAGCCTGCTGGTAGCCTCCTCTCCTCAGTGATGAGGGCCCTCTGGCGTCAGGCCATAACTGCTGGGTTCCCACATTTTCTGATACGTGCTAAGTTGTGCGAGGACACTCCTGCGAGGTTCCCATCCCCATGGGGATGTGGGCCTTCTGCTCTGAGGTCCCACTGGCTGGGTTGCTCACAGTTTCATGATGTGGGCCCTCTGCTGTGAGTTCACTGTGGCCTGGATCCCATAGACTCCATGCTCTGGGCCACCTGCTGGGAGGTTCAAACTGCTGGATTCCTCACATTTTTTATTCTGTGGGCCCTGTGTTGTTAGGCTACTCCTGCCTGCCTCACTCGGAGCACCTTGGAAATGTGGGTCCTCTGGTTTAGGCCACATGTGCTGGGTTCCTCACCTTTCTATAATGTGGCCACACTGGTGTGAGGACACTCTTGCCTTGTTCCGATCCCCTTGGTGATGTGGGCCCTCTGGTGAGAGTCTTATCCTGGCTGGGTTCCTCACCCTTCTGTGAGGTAGGCCCTCTGCTGTGAGGTCAATCCTGCCTGGCTGGCACACGTCAACTTGGTGACGTGGGACCTCAGTTGGGAGTTGTTGCCTGCTGGGAGTCTCCTCCCCTCGGTAATGAGGGCCCTCTGGCGTCAGACCCTAACTCCTGGGCTCCCAAAATTTTCTGATGTGCGCCCTGTGGTGCGAGTACACTCGTGCCAGGATCCCAACCCCATGGGAATGTGGGTCTTCTGCTCTGAGGTCCCAATGGTACGTTGCTCAGTTTCATGATGAGGGCCCTCTGGTGTGAGTTGACTCCGGCATGGACCCCATAGCCTCGCTGCTCCTGGCCTCCTGCGGGGAGGTTCCAACTGCGGGATTCCTCACCTTTTTCCTTCTATGGGCCCTCTGTTTTGAGACTCCTCCTGCCTGCCTCACTCCCAGTCCCTTGGTGATGTGTGTCCTCTGGTTTGAGGCCACGTGTGCTGGGTCCCTCACCTTTCGATGATGTGGCCCCACTGGTGTGAGGACACTCCTGCCTGATTCCTATCCCCTTGGTGATGTGGGCCCTCTGGTGAGAGTCTGATCCTGGCTGGGTTCCTCCCACTTCTGTGAGGTGGGCGCTCTGCTGTGAGGTCACTCCTGCCTGGCTGGCACACCCCGCCTTGGCAATGTCGGCCCTCTTGTGGCAGTTGGAGCCTGCTCGGAGCCTCCTCCCCTCGGTGATGACGGCCCTCTGGCGTCAGGCCCTAACTGCTGGGTACCCACATTTTCTGATACGTGCTAAGTGGTGCGAGGACACTCGTGCCATGTTCCCAACCCCATGGTGATGTGGGCGTTCTGCTCTGAGGTCCCAACGCCTGGGTTGCTCACAGTTTCATGATGTGGGCCCTCTGCTGTGAGTTCACTGCGGCCTGGATTGCATAGGCTCGGTGCTCCGGGCCGCCTGCTGGGAGGTTCCCACTGCACGATTCCTCAGCTTTTTTATTCTATTGGCCCTGTGTTGTGAGTCTACTCCTGCCTGCCTCACTCCGAGCTCCTTGGAGATCTGGATCCTCTGGTTTAGGCCACATGTGCTGGGTTCCTCACCTTTCTATGATGTGGCCACCCTGGTGTGAAGACAGTCCTGCCTGGTTCTCATGCCCTTGGTGATGTGGGCCCTCTGGTGAGAGTCTTACCCTGGCTGGGTTCCTCACCATTCTGTGAGGTAGGCCCTCAGCTGTGAGGTCACTCCTGCCTGGCTGTTGCACGTCACCTTGGCGACATGGGCCCTCAGTTGGGAGTTGGTGCCTGCTTGGGGTCTCCTCCCCTTGGTAATGAGGGCCCTCTGGCGTCAGGCCCTAACTTCTGGGCTCCCAAAATTCTCTGATGTGCGCCCTGTGGTGCGAGTACACTTCTGCCAGGGCCCCAACCACATGGGAATGTGGGCCTTCTGCTCTAAGGTCCCAACGGCTGGGTTGCTCACAGTTTCATGATGAGGCCCCTCTGTTTTGAGTTCAGTCAGGCCTGGATCCCATAACCTCGCTGCTCCTGGCCACCTGCTGGGAGGTTCCAACTGCGGGATTCCTCACCTTTTTTACGCTATGGGCCCTCAGTTTGGAGGCTCCTCCTGCCTGCCTCACTCCCAGCCCCTTGGTGATGTGTGTCCTGTAGTTTGAGGCCACGTGTGCTGGGTCCGTCACATTTCGGTGATGTGGCCACACTGGTGTGAGGACACTCCTGCCTGGTTTCCATTCCCTTGGTGATGTGGGCCCTCCGGTGACAGTCTTATCCTCTTTGGGTTCCTCAGACTTTTGTGTGATTGGCCCTCTGCTCTGAGGTCACTCCTGCCTGGCTGGCACACCCCGCATTGGCGACGTCGGCCTTCTGGTAGCAGTTGGAGCTTGCTGGGAGCCTCCTCTCCTCAGTGATGAGGGCCCTCTGGCGTCCGGCCCTAACTGCTGGGCTCCCCACATTTTCTGATGTGTGCCCACTGGTGAGATGACACTCCTGCTTGGTTCCCTTCCCCATGGGGATGTGGGTCTTGTGCTCTGAGGTTACAACGGCTGGGTTGCTTACAGTATCACGATGAGGGCCCTCTGTTGTGAGTTCATCACTGCCTGGATCCCATAGCCTCGGTGCTCTGGGCCGCATGCTGGGATGTTCCAACTGCTGGATTCCTCACCTTTTTTATACAATGGGCCATGTGTTTTGAGGTTAATCCTGCCTGCCTCGCTCCGAGACCCATGGTGATGTGGGTCCTCTGGTTTGAGGCCACATGTGCTGGGTACCTCAACTTTCGATGATGTGGCCCCATGGGTGTGAGGACACTCCTGCCTGGTTCCCAGCCCCTTGCTTATGTGGGCACTCTGGTGAGAGTCTGATCTTGACTGGGTTCCTTACCCTTCTGTGAGGTGGGCCCTCTGATGTGAGGTCACTCCTGCCTGGATGGCTCATGTCGCCTTGGCGACGTAGGCCCTCTGTTGGCCACTGAAGCATGCTGGGAGCCTCCTACCCTCTTTAATAAGGGCCCTGGAAGAAACGCATATGCCCTTTTTGACCAAGTGCATCATTGTCGAGGTTCTGCCTCTTCTCCTATACTTTCAGAGGACTTCCCGTCTACCTCCTGAAATCGTATTCCTGGAATTCTGCCCCGCGTTCAAGTCCTCTTTGCAGCCTTACTTCAATATATTTTTGGACGATAGCTGTCATTTATAACTCTGCAGGTTTGTGAATTACAGTGCCCCTGAGCTCCTTTCCTCAACTCGCTATCTTGTGAGCTGGCCGCAAAACCGCAGGATTGCTTCAGGCCCTAATCTGTTTCCGGCAGGGCACGCTGACCATTTGGTTAATTCCTCTTCCTGGTGGGAAATGAGCGTTCCTTTTGCCCGTGCAGACACCTATAGCTAGTCTCTCATTGGTTCTCCCTATTCCTGTTCATCTTACGCAGAAATTGCAAACTGTGCCAAACAGGAGGTTAAAGGCACTGACTCTCCAAGTGGGGAGAATGTTAGTAAAGCGTCTGGAATGGTGAACCCGAGTACCAGGGTTCGAAAACTGAGATGCATTTGAAAACGTTTCCCAATCACACGGTGGCCCATACTCTGGGTTTCCCATGCATGTTTTAGCTGAAGGAAGAATCCTTTAAACCTGTAGAGTTGGGACCCATGGAATGGGTACCATGCAGTATGACTTCAAAGGGTCTGTGTTTGCTCAACGAACCTCACCAATGCTATCAGCCCGAAGTGCCCAGGCTTATGTCTCACCCAGCTCTGGGTGTAGATGTGGTAAATCCAGGTTGCATCACAAGGCCTGAATCAATTATTTAAGAATTGCTCTCTATTTCACTGTCATTGTGTTTTGTTTTTGAAATTTATTTTGATAATGGGATTTATCGGATTTCCACTGCTGCGTTTATGCCAATGTACACACGCTTGATTTCCTTATGGAGACATATAAATCCATGGGTTTTAAGATTCTTACTTGTCAGGTATCTTCCCACTCGTTGAGTCCGTTTCGTTGATCAAGGAATAGGTCTTGTCTATTATATATTTGGCTTATGGAACGGTATCTGTGCTAATTTCAATCTCTGGTTTGATGCAGCACCCCAACTCACCTTTCCCCATAAGCAAGCATAAGTTGGTTTTCTAAATTTGAGACCCTGTTCTGTTTTGTAATTCATGTGTAGCCAAGTTTACATTTCGTGTATTAGTGATATCTTATGATGTTATTTTTTCTGTGTGACTTATTTCTCGTAGAATCATCGTACTTGGATCCACTCATTATGCCGCTACGGTCCTGATGACGTAGATTTCATTGCTGAGTGATATTCCATTGTACGTGCGTACCACAACTTCTTTATCCATTTTTTGCTTTCTGGGATATTTTACTTGTACCGTAGACGAGGTTCTTGTAAACTGAGCCGTCCCAAATTTTGGGGTGGCTGTGTGGTTTTGATTTTAATTTCCCTAAGCTATAGGACCATAGTGGAAGTGACATAGGCTGTGTTGCTTTGTTTCCTACGTGTTTCATGAAACACCATACACTTCTCCAGAGTGGCTGTTGGCAATTTACATCCCACCCATCAGCATAACAAGGCTCCCTGTTCTCCATGACCTGTCCTGCCTTTCTGGATTTTACACTTTGTTCAGATGGCCCTTTTGACCGTGGGGCAGTGAGACTTCATTGTAGTGCAGATTTCCTTTACATGCTTGCTTGGTTGGCCAAAAAGTGCGTATGCGTTTTTTCCTGAATATATTCAGGAAAAAACGCATACACCCTTTTTGGCCATGTGCATCATTGACGGCATTCTGCCTCTTTTCCTATGCTTTAAGTGCAATTCCAGCCTACCCCCTGAAATTGTTTTCCTGAAATTCTGCCCCGCTTTCAAGTCCTCTTCGAAGACTTACTTCAATATATTTTTGGACGATAGCAGTCATTCATAACTCTGCAGGTTTGTGAATGACAGTGACCCTGAGCTCCTTTCTTCAACTCGCTTTCTTCTGAGCTGGCCGTAAAACCGCAGGATTGCTTCAGGCTCTAATCTGTTTCCCGCAGGGCACGCTGAGCCTTTGGTTAATTCCTCTTCCTGGTGGGAAATGAGCGTTCAATTTGCCCGTGCAGACACCTACAGCTAGTCTCTCATTGGTTCTCCCTATTCCTGTTCATCTTGCGCAGAAATTGCAAACTGTGCCAAACAGGAGGTTAAAGGCACTGACTCTCCAAGTGGGGAGAGTGTTAGTAAAGCGTCTAGAATGGTGAACCCGAGTACCAGGGTTCGAAAACTGAGATGCATTTGAAAACGTTTCCCAATCACACGGTGGACCATACTCTGGGTTTCCCATGCATGTTTTAGCTGAAGGAAGAATCCCTTAAACCTGGAGAGTTGGGACCCTTGGAATGGGTACCATGCAGTATGTCTTCAAGAGGTCTGCGTTTGCTCACCGAACCTCACCAATGCTTTCAGCCCGAAGTGTCCAGCCTTATGTCTCACCCAGCTCTGGGTGTAGATGTGATAATTCCAGGTTGTATCACAATCCCTGTATGAATTATTTAAGAATTGCTCTCTATTTCACTGTCATTGTGTTTTGTTTTTGAAATTTATTTTGATAATGGGATTTATCGGATTTTCACTGCTGCATTTAGGCCGCTGTACACACGCTTGACTTCCTTATGGAGACATATAAATCCATGGGTTTTAAGATTCTTACTTGTCAGGTATATTCCCAGGCGTTGCGTCCGATTTTTTGAGCAAGGAGTAGGTCTTGTCTATTATATATTAGGCTTATGGCACGGTATCTGTGCTAATTTCAATCTCTGGTTTTATGCAGCACCCCAACTGACCTTTCCGCATAGGCAAGCATAAGTTGATTTTCTCAATTTGAGACCATTTTCTGTTTTGTAATTCAGTTCATGTGTAGCCATGTTTACATTCCGTGTATTAGTCATAACTTATGATGTTTCTTTTTCTGTGTGACTTATTTCTCGTAGAATCATCGTACCTGAATCCACTCATTATGCCGCCACGGGCCTGATGACTTAGATTTCATTGCTGAGTGATATTTTATTGTACGTGCGTACCACAACTTCTTTATCCATTTTTTGCTTCCTCGGATATTTAACTTGTACTGTAGACGAGGTTCGTGTAAACAGAGCCGTCCCAAACTTTGGGGTGGCTGTGTGTTTTTGATTTTAATTTCCCTAAGCTATAGGACCATAAGTGGAAGTGCCATAGGCTGTGTTGCTTTGTTTCCTACGTGTTTCAGGAAACACCATACACTTCTCCAGAGTGGCTGTTGGCAATTTACATCCCGCCCATCAGCATAACAAGGCTCCCTGTTCTCCATGACCTGTCCTGCCTTTCTGGATTTTACACTTTTTTCAGATGGCCCTTTTGACCGGGGGGCAGAGAGACTTCATTGTAGTGCAGATTTCCATTACATGCCGGCTTGGTTGGCCAAAAAGTGCGTATGCGTTTTTTCCTGAATATATTCAGGAAAAAACGCATACACCCTTTTTGGCCAAGTTCATCATTGTCGACATTCTGCCTCTTTTCCTATGCTTTAAGTGCAATTCCAGTCTACCCCCTGAAATCGTTTTCCTGTAATTCTGCCCCGCTTTCAAATCCTCTTCGAAGACTTACTTCAATACATTTTTGGATGATAGCTGTCATTCATAACTCTGCAGGTTTGTGAATTACAGTGCCCCTGAGCTCCTTTCTTCCATTCGCTTTCTTGTGAGCTGGCCGCAAAACCGCAGGACTGCTTAAGGCGCTAACCTGTTTCTGGCAGGGCACGCTGAGCCTTTGGTTAATTCCTCTTCCTGGTGGGAAATGAGCGTTCGATTTGCCCGTGCAGACACCTACAGCTAGTCTCTCATTGGTTCTCCCTATTCCTGTTCATCTTGCGCAGAAATTGCAAACTGTGCCAAACAGGAGTTTAAAGGCTCTGACTCTCCAAGTGGGGAGGGTGTTAGTAAAGTGTCTGGAATGGTGAACCCGAGTACCAGGGTTCGAAAACTGAGATGCATTTGAAAACGTTTCCCAATCACACGGTGGACCATGCTCTGGGTTTCCCATGCATGTTTTAGCTGAAGGAAGAATCCCTTAAACCTGGAGAGTTGGGACCGATGCAATGGGTACCATGCAGTATGACCTCAAAGGGTCTGCGATTGCTCACCGAACCTCATCAATGCTATCAGCCCGAAGTGTGCAGCCTTATGTCTCACCCAGCTCTGCGTGTAGATGTGGTAAATCCAGGTTGCATCACAAGCCCTGAGTGAATTATTTAAGAATTGCTCTCTATTTCACTGTCATTGTGATTTGTTTTCAAAATTTATTTTGATAATGGGATTTATCGGATTTTCACTGCTGCGTTTAGGCCGCTGTACACACGCTTGATTTCCTTATGGAGACATATAAATCCATGGGTTTTAAGATTCTTACTTGTCAGGTATGTTCCCAGGCGTTGAATATGGGGTGTTGAGTACATTTCATTGAGCAAGGAGTAGGTCTTGTCTATTATATATTTGGCTTATGGAATGGTATCTGTGCTAATTTCAATCTCTGGTTTGATGTAGCACCCCAACTCACCTTTCCCCATAAGCAAGCATAATTTGGTTTTCTAAATTTGAGACCCTGTTCTGTTTTGTAATTCAGTTCATGTGTAGCCAAGTTTACATTCCGTGTATTAGTGATATCTTATGATGTTTCTTTTTCTGTGTGACTTATTTCTCGTAGAATCATCGTACCTGAATCTACTCATTATGCCGCTACGGGCCTGATGACGTAGATTTCATTGCTGAGTGATATTCCATTGTACGTGCATACCACAAATTCTTTATCCATTTTTTGCGTTCTCAGATATTTAACTTGTACCGTAGACGAGGTTCTTGTAAACAGAGCCGTCCCAAACTTTGGGGTGGCTGTGTGTTTTTGATTTTAATTTCCCTAAGCTATAGGACCATAAGTGGAAGTGCCATAGGCTGTGTTGCTTTGTTTCCTATGTATTTCAGGAAACACCATACACTTCTCCAGAGTGGCTGTTGGCAACTTACATCCCGCCCATCAGCATAACAAGGCTCCCTGTTCTCCATGACCTCTCCTGCCTTTCTGGATTTTACACTTTTTTCAGATGGCCCTTTTGACCGGGGGGCAGAGAGACTTCATTGTAGTGCAGATTTCCTTTACATGCAGGCTTGGTTGGCCAAAAAGGGCGTATGCGTTTTTTCCTGAATATATTCAGGAAAAAACGCATACGCCCTTTTTGGCCAAGTGCATCATTGTCGACATTCTGCCCCTTTTCCTATGCTTTAAGTGCAAATCCAGTCTACCCCCTGAAATCGTTTTCCTGAAATTCTGCCCCACTTTCAAGTCCTCTTCAAAGACTTACTTCAATACATTTTTGGACGATAACTGTCATTCATAACTCTGCAGGTTTGTGAATTACAGTGCCCCTGAGCTCCTTTCCGCAACTCGCTTTCTTGTGAGCTGGCCGCAAAACCGCAGGATTGCTTCAGTCCCTAATCTGTTTAGGGCAGTGCAAGCTGAGCCTTTGGTTAATTCCTCTTCCTGGTGGGAAATGAGCGTTACATTTGCCCGTGCAGACACCTACAGCTAGTCTCTCATTGGTCCTCCCTATTCCTGTTCAACTTGCGCAGAAATTGCAAACTGTGCCAAAGAGGAGGTTAAAGGCACTGACTCTCAAAGTGGGGAGAGTGTTAGTAAAGTGTCTGGAATGGTGAACCCGAGTACCAGGGGCCGAAAACTGAGATGCATTTGGAAACGTTTGCCAATCACACGGTGGACCATACTCTGGGTTTCCCATGCATGTTTTAGCTGAAGGAAGAATCCCTTAAACCTGGAGATTTAAGACCCTTGGAATGGGTACCAGGCAGTATGACTTCAAAGGGTCTGCGTTTGCTCACCGAACCTCACCAATGCTATCAGCCCAAAGAGTCCAGCCTTATGTCTCACACAGCTCTGCGTGTGTATGTGGTAAATCCAGGTTGCATCACAAGCCCTGAGTGAATTATTTAAGAATTGCTCTCTATTTCACTGTCATTGTGTTTTTTTTTCAAAATTTATTTTGATAATGGGATTTATCGGATTTTCACTGCTGCGTTTAGTTCGCTGTACACACACTTGATTTCCATATGGAGACATATCCATGGGTTTTAAGATTCTTACTTGTCAGGTATGTTCCCAGGCGTTGAATATGGGGTGTTGGATACATTTCATTGAGCAAGGAGTAGGTCTTGTATATTATATATTTGGCTTATGGAACGGTATCTGTGCTAATTTCAATCTGTGGTTTGATGTAGCACCCCAACTCACCTTTCCCCATAAGCAAGCATAATTTGGTTTTCTAAATTTGAGATCCTGTTCTGTTTTGTAATTCAGTTCATGTGTAGCCAAGTTTACATTCCGTAGATTAGTGATATCTTATGATGTTTCTTTTTCTGTGTGACTTATGTCTCGTAGAATCATCGTACCTGAATCCACTCATTATGCCGCTCCGGGCCTGATGACGTAGGTTTCATTGCTGAGTGATATTCCATTGTACGTGCGTACCACAACTTCTTTATCCATTTTTTGCTTTCTCGGATATTTAACTTGTACCGTAAACGAGGTTCTTGTAAACAGAGACATCCCAAATTTTGGGGTGGCTGTGTGTTTTTGATTTTAATTTCTCTATGCTATAGGACCATAAGTGGAAGTGCCATAGGCTGTGTTGCTTTGTTTCCTACGTGTTTCTGGAAACACCATACACTTCTCCAGAGTGGCTGTTGGCAATTTACATCCCGCCCATCAGCATAACAAGGCTCCCTGTTCTCCATGACCTGTCCTGCCTTTCTGGTATTTACACATTTTTCAGATGGCCCTTTTGACCAGGGGGCAGTGAGACTTCATTGTAGTGCACATTTCCTTTACACGGTTGCTTGGTTGGCCAAAAAGGGCGTATGCGTTTTTTCCTGAATATATTCAGGAAAAAACGCATACGCCCTTTTTGGCCAAGTGCATCATTGTCGACATTCTGCCTCTAATCTTATTCTTTAAGTGCAATTCCAGTCTACCCCCTGAAATCGTTTTCCTGAAATTCTTCCCCGATTTCAAGTCCTCTTCGAAGTCTTACTTCAAAACATTTTTGGACGATAGCTGTCATTCTTTACTCTGCAGGTTTGTGAATTACAGTGCCCCTGAGCTCCTTTCTTCAACTCGCTTTCTTGTGAGCTGGCCGCAAACCCGCAGGATTGCTTCAGGCCCTAATATGGTTCCGGCATGGCATGCTGAGCCTTTGGTTAATTCCTATTCCTGGTGGGAAATGAGCGTTAAATTTCCATGTTCAGACACCTTCACATGAGTCGTCATGGTGCCCCTTTGCCCCGGTTATCTCTATGGAGGTTGGAGTTGGAGGGCCTCACTCAAGATCAGTGTGCCCACAGAGCCAACCCTGCAACTTCAGGGCATGGTTGGGGGTTAGGATCACCACGAGGGTTCCTTTTCCCTTAGGAGGGAGGTGGCCTTTTGGGCTGCTGATTTCCAGGTTATCAGATACTGCCAGTATCTTGGCCAGATGTGGCGGTGGGCCAAGCCGCTTGGTGACCATAGTTTATCCTACCTGGATCGCATTCTTGCATTGTTCCATTTCAAGTGGTCCCAGGATTTGCACTAATACTCCAATGGCGATTCACCATTCACCAGGAATGTAAAGGTCAAAGGGTTTAGCTAAATTAGGGAGTTCCAGGGCAAGGGTCTTAATTGACTGCTCTTTCCATTCTTGAAAGGCCACTTCTGCATTCTATTCAAAAGGATCATCACCTTTTCCTTTCAGTTTTTCATATAGAGGCCGAGCTAGTAGACTGTAGTTAGGGATCCAGAAGCAGCAAACCCTGGCCTCCCCAGGAACCCCTAAGCTGTCTTCTAGTTTTAGAAATGGGTAAGGCTGTAAATTGTTTCTTAGCTTTCCTGGGATGGGCTTCTCCGACCTTCTGTGAGAATGAAGCCCAGGAAGGTCACCGTAGTCTGTGATATTTGAGCTTTTTCTTGGACAACATGTATCCTTTATTGGCTTCGTAGTTAAGAGGTCTCCTCAGTAGGGCTGGCGATCAGAATGTCGTCTGCATATTGAAGGAGTGTTTCCTTTTCCAGAGGTAGAACTTTTAGGTCTTTAGCTGAGCTTTCCCCAAAGATGGTGTGGGAATTTTTGAACCCTTGGGGCAACACGGCCCGGAAGTATTGTTTTAGTTGTATGTTGAGTCCTGCCACTCACAAGCCAAAATTTCTTGTGACTCTGGGACTAATAGAATACAAAAGAAGGCATCATTGAAGACTAATACAGAATACCATGTCCTGGTGGTTGGTAGAATGACCAGCAGGTTGTAGGATTTAGGAACTACTGGAGGTATATCCTCGGTGGCTTCACTGACTGTCCTGACATCCTTTACCAGGACTCCAGCAGCCCATGGGGCTCTCGAGGTCAGGCCAATCCCAGGATATGGAGCTCACCTGGGCAGGTACCCCACCCCAGCCCACGGGGCTCTCGTGTTCAGGACCCTCCCAGGATATGGGGCTCCCTGGGCAGGTCCCCCTGCAGCCCATGGGGCTCTCGTGGTCAGGCCCCTCCCAGGATACAGAGCTACCCTTGCAGGTACCATAGCAGGGCTGGGAACACAGGAACCGTGCATATCGCCCTCATTGCAGAGCACTCCCAGCTCACCTGTCACTCAGATCTGACACAGAGCACCTCAGAGCAGGACTTGAACTAACAAACAGCAGCTCCGACAGGTCTGTGACCCTGGGCATCACTCTGTGTGGCCTCCCTCCACCTGGTCTTCCAGAGACTTCCACTGCACCCGGGGCACCAGGCCTCTGTCTCTACCCACCACCCACCCCTCCTCTCCCTGACTCCTGGGTTCCTCTCATTAGGAGAGGGTTTTCTTGAAGTTGTCTCCCACTCATGGGCCAGATAATATAATTAGAAAACAAGCCAGAGCTGCAGCCCCTTGTCTATCCTGACTCTCAGGAGCCCACACCTGTTCCTTGGACCTGGCCGATTCAGCAAGTTCCAGTTTCTGCAACTGTGAGCCCCTGAGGGGTGATTATTGGCTGGCCTGGGAAGCCTGACCGTGCCGGCCAGCCCTCCTCAAGTGTGCCTGGGTTCAGATCAATATAAACACCGCTCCAGGCAGCAAGAGCCCCTGCAGCTGTGCCTGACGCCATTTTCTCTGCCCTGTCAGCAGTCTTGGGGCTGGACTGGTGGGAGGGAGTGAGAGGCCACGGCTTTGTGGGTGGCCCAGTGTGAGTGGGGCTCTGCTGGACTTTCTGCAGCAGTTGCCAAGATGCCACCTGCTAAAGAAGAGGATGTGTCACCCATACCTGCCGCTGGAATTTCTCCCTGGGCAGAGGTGAGTGAGGAAGAAAGCAGTGGGGGCCGGGACAGCAGGGGTATCTCAGGCAGGGAAATGGAAAGCTTCCAGAAGAGCACCCAGGGCCAGGACCATCCTGGCTGGCCTGCAGGCACCAAGTCGGCTGGCATGCTGTCGCTCATGTGGCTCCATGGCCCTTCCTCTAGGCTTTCAAGTCCTTGTACATATTCAGGTGTTTTACCTGGGAAGGGTGGGAACATTTCAGCAGCAGCTGGCCTGGGGCTCAGCCCACGTTTACTCACAGATGCCTCGGCACGGTCCCCCAGCTTTGCAATGAGGACGCTTGTTGCGTGGGGCATGCTGGCTGAATGGGAGATGATTCCCCACCACTGACCAACTTCAGAATTGTTTACAACTGGAGCAAGTGCCCTGATACGGTTTTCCTCTGTGTAGCTGGTGGGTTCTGTTTTTTTTTCTTTTTTGGTTCAAGGTAGATTTTATTCCTCTTTTTTGTATTTACAGATATAAGCATGGAAATAATTTATTCATATAAATACATGTATGTGAAGGGAAGAATATTTTTTCTGTTTTACTTTTTGTAATTTGAATTTTATTTTATTTTTTTATACAGCAGGTTCTTTTTGGTTATCTATTTTATACATATAAATGTATACATGCCAATCCCAATCTCTCAACTCCTCCCACCACCACCCCCCAACAGCTTTCCCCCCTTGGTGTCCATACGTTTGTTGTCTACATCTGTTGCTCTATTTCTGCCTTGCAAAACGGTTCATCTGTACAATTTGTCTAGGTTCCACATATAGCCATTAATAGACAAGATTTCTTTTTCTCTTTCTGACTTACTTCACTCTGTATGACAGTCTCTAGATCCATCAACGTCTCTACAAATGACCCAATTTCATTCCTTTTTATGGCTTAGTAATATTCCATTTTATATATGTACCACATCTTTATGCATTCGTCTGTCTGTGGGCATTTAGGTTGCTTCCATTACCTGGATATTGTAAATAGTGATGCAATGAACATTGCGGTGAATGTCTCTTTTTGATTTATGGTTTTGCCTGGGTATATGCCCAGTAGTGGGACTGCTGTATCATATGGTAATTCTATTCTTAGTTTTATAAGAAACTCCATAACGTTCTCCACAGTGACTGTATCAATTTCATTCCCAACAATAGCGGAAGAGGGTGTCTTATCTCCACACCCTTTCCAGCATTTGTTGTTTGTAGATTTTCTGATGATGCCCATTCTAACAGGTGTGAGGTGATACACCATGGATGAGTCTATTTCGTTGAGCAAAGAGTAGGTCTTGTCTATTACATATTTGGCTTATGGAACGGTATGTGTGCTAATTTCAATCTCTGGTTTTATACAGCACCGCAACTCAACTTTCCCCTTAAGCAAGCATAAGTTTTTATCTAAATGTGAGACTCTGTTCGGTTTTGGAATTCAGTTTATGTGTAGCCAAGTTTACACTCTCTCTATTAGTGATAACTTATGATAATTACCTTTCTCTGTGTGACATATTTCTCTTAGAATCATCATACTTAAATCCACTCAATTTGCTGCTACAGGCCTGATGACATTGATTTCATTGCTGAGTGATATTCCATTGTACGTAAGTAGCACAACTCCTTTATCCATATTTTTCTTTCTGGGATATTTAATTTGTACTGGACTCAAGGTTCTTGTAAACACAGCAGCCCTAAATTTGGTGTTGGCTGTGTCTTGTTGATTTTAATTTTCCTAAGCTATAGGGCCAAAAGTGGAAGTGCCCTAGGGTCTGTAGCTTTGTTTTTTAGATGTTTCAGAATACACCATAAACATCTCCAGAGTGTCTGTTGGCAATTTACATCCCGCCCATCAGCATAACAAGGCTCCCTGTTCTCCATGGCCTGTCCTGTGTTTCTGGTTTTTACACTTTTTTCAGATGGCCCTTTTGACGAATGGGGAATGAGACTTCATTGTAGTGCGGATTTCCATTGCTCGAGTGCTTGGTTGGCCAAAAAGGGCATATGTGTTTTTTCCTGAATATATTCAGGAAAAAATGTTTACGCACTTTTGTCCAAGTGCATCACTGTCAAAGATCTGCCGCTTTTCACATGCTTTAAATGCAATTCCAATCTACCTCCTGAAATATGATTCCTGCAATTCTGCCTCGTTTTGAAGTCCTCTTTGCAGACTTACTTCAGTATATTTTTGCCAATAGCTGTCATTTATAACTCTGCAGGTTTGTGAATTACAGTGCCCGTGATTTCCTTTCTTAACTCGTTTCCTTGAAAGCTGGCCACAGAACCGCAGGTTTGCTTTAGGCCATAATCAGGGTCTGGCACGGCACTCTGAGCCTTTGGTTAATTCCTCTTCCTGGTGGGAAATTAGAGTTAAATGTGCCCCTCCGGACACCTGCCTCACTCCCAGCCCCTTGGTGATGTGTGTCCTGTGGTTTGAGGCCACATGTGCTGGGTTCCTCACCTTTGGCTGATGTGGCCCCACTGGTGTGAGGACACTCCTGCCTGGTTCCCATCCCCTTGGTGATGTGGGCCATCCAGTGAGAGTCTGATCCTGGTTGGGTTCCTCACACTTCTGTGAGGTGGGCCCTCTTCTCTGACGTCACTCCTGCCTGGCTGGCACACCCCGCCTTGGCGAAGTCGGCCCTCTGGTGGGATTTTGTGCCTGCTGGGTGTCTCCTGCCCTCGGTAATGAGGGCCCTCTGGCGTCAGGCCCTAATTCCTGGGCTCCCAATATTTTCTGATATGCGCCCTGTGGTTCGAGTACACTCCTGACAGGTTCCCAACCCCATGGGAATGTGGGCCTTCTGCTCTGAGGTCCCAACCGTGGGTTGCTCAGTTTCATGATGAGGGCCCTCTGCTGTGAGTTCTCTCTGGCCTGGATCCCATAGCCTCGCTGCTCCTGGCCACCTGCTGGGAGGTTCCAACTGCGGGATTCCTCACCTTTTTTCTTCTATGGACCCTCTGTTTTGAGACTCCTCCTGCCTGCCTCACTCCCAGCCCCTTGGTGATGTGTGTCCTCTGGTGTGAGGCCACGTGTGCTGGGTCCCTCGCCTTTCGATGATGTGGCCACACTGGTGTGAGGACACTCCTGCCTGCTTCCTATCCCCTTGATGATGTGGGCCCTCTGGTGAGAGTCTGATCCTGGCTGGGTTCCTCACCCTTCTGTGAGGTGGGCCCTCTGCTGTGAGGTCACTCCTGCCTGGCTGGCACACCCCACCTGGGCAACATCGGCCCTCTTGTGGCACTTGGAGCCTGCTGGGAGCCTCCTCCCCTCGGTGATGGGGGTCCTCTAGCGTCAGGCCCTAACTGCTGGGTACCCACATTTTCTGATACATGCTAAGTGGTGCGAGGACACTCCTGCGAGGTTCCCATCCCCATGGGCATGTGGGCCTTCTGCTCTAAGGTCCCAATACCTGTGTTGTTCACCGTTTCATGATGTTGTCTCTCTGGTGTTAGTTCACTCAGGCCTAGATCCCATAGACTCTGTGCTATGAGCCGACTGCTGGGAGGTTCCTACTGCTGGATTCCTTACCTCTTTTATTCTTTGGGTCCTGTGTTTTTATGCTCCTACTTCCTGACTCACTCCCAGCCCCTTTGTGATGTAGGTCCTCTGGTTTAAGGCCACATGTACCGGTTTCCTCACCATTATTGATGTGGCCCCACTGGTGTGAGGACACTCCTGCCTGGTTCCCATCCCCTTGGTGATTGGGGCCCTCTTGTGAGAGTCTGATCCTGTCTGGATTCCTCACACTTCTGGGAGGTGGGCCCTCTGCTGTGAGGTCACTCCTGCCTGGCTGGCACACGTCACGTTGGCGATGTGGGCCCTCAGTTGGGAGTTGGTGCCTGCTGGGAGTCTCCTCCCCTCGGTAATGAGGGCCCTCTGGCGTCAGGCCCTAACTCATGGGCTCCCAAAATTTTCTGATGTGCGCCCTGTCGTGTGAGTACACTCCAGCCAGGGTCCCTTCCCTAGGGGATGTGGGCTTTCTGCTCTGTGGTCCCAACGGCTGGGTTGCTCACAGTGTCAGAATGTGGGCCCTCTGCTCTGAGTTCACTCCGGCATGGATCCCATAACCTCGGTGCTCTGGGCCACCTGCTTGGAGCTTCCAACTGCGGGGTTCCTCACCTTTTTTATTCTATGGGCCCTCTGTTCTGAGTCTCCTCCTGCATGCCTCACTCCCAGCCCTTTCGTGATGTGCGTCCCCTTGTTTGAGGTCACATGTGCTGTGTTCCTCACCTTTCGCTGATGTGGCCCCACTGGTGTGAGGACACTCCTGCCTTGTTCCGATCCCCTTGGTGATGTGGGCCCTCTGGTGAGAGTCTTATCCTGGCTGGGTTCCTCACCCTTCTGTGAGGTAGGCCCTCTGCTGTGAGGTCACTCCTGCCTGGCTGGCCCACGTCACCTTGGCGACGTGGGCCCTCAGTTGGGAGTTGTTGCCTGCTGGGAGTCTCCTCCCCTCGGTATTGAGGGCCCTCTGGCGTCAGACCCTAACTCCTGGGCTCCCAAAATTTTCTGTTGTGCGCCCTGTGGTGCTAGTACACTCCTGCCAGGTTCCCAACCCCATGGGAATGTGGGCCTTCTGCTCTGAGGTCCCAACCGTGGGTTGCTCAGTTTCTTGATGAGGGCCCTCTGGTGTGAGTTCACTCCAGCATGGATCCCATAGCCTCGCTGCTCCTGGCCACATGCGGGGAAGTTCCAACTGCGGGATTCCTCACGTTTTTCCTTCAATGGGCCCTCTGTTTTGAGACTCCTCCTGCCTGACTCACTCCCAGCCCCTTGGTGATGTGTGTCCTCTGGTTTGAGGCCACGTGTGCTGGGTCCCTCACCTTTCGATGATGTGGCCCCACTGGTGTGAGGACACTCCTGCCTGGTTCCTATCCCCTTGGTGATGTGGGCCCTCTGGTGAGATTCTGATCCTGGCTGGGTTCCTCACACTTCTGTGAGGTGGGCCCTCTGCTGTGAGGTCACTCCTGCCTGGCTGGCACACCCCGCCTTGGCAATGTCGGCCCTCTTGTGGCAGTTGGAGCCTACTGGGAGCCTCCTCCCCTCGGTGATGAGGGCCCTCTGGCGTCAGGCCCTAACTGCTGGGTACCCACATTTTCTGATACGTGCTAAGTTGTGCGAGGACACTCGTGTCATGTTCCCAACCCCATGGTGCTGTGGGCCTTCTGCTCTGAGGTCCAAACGGCTGGGTTGCTCACAGTTTCATGATGTGGGCCCTCTGCTGTGAGTTCACTGTGGCCTGGATCGCATAGACTCAGTGCTCTGGGCCGCCCACGGGGAGGTTCCCACTGCAGGATTCCTCAGCTTTTTTATTCTATTCACCCTGTGTTGTGAGGCTACTCATGCCTGCCTCACTCCGAACCCCTTGGAGATCTGGGTCCTCTGGTTTAGGCCACATGTGCTGGGTTCCTCACCTTTCTATGATGTGGTCACCCTGGTGTGAAGACAGTCCTGCCTGGTTCTGATGCCCTTGGTGATGTGGGCCCTCTGGTGAGAGTCTTATCCTGGCTGGGTTCCTCACCATTCTGTGAGGTAGGCCCTCAGCTGTGAGGTCACTCCTGCCTGGCTGTTGCACGTCACCTTGGCGACATGGGCCCTCCGTAGGGAGTTGGTGCCTGCTTGGGGTCTCCTCCCCTTGGTAATGAGGGCCCTCTGGCATCAGACCCTAATTTCTGGGTTCCCAAAATTCTCTGATGTGCGCCCTGTGGTGCGAGTATACTTCTGCCAAGTTCCCAACCACATGGGAATGTGGGCCTTCTGCTCTAAAGTCCCAACGGCTGGGTTGCTCACAGTTTCATGATGAGGGCCCTCTGTTTTGAGTTCAGTCAGGCCTGGATCCCATAGCCTCGCTGCTCCTGGCCGCCTGCTGGGAGGTTCCAACTGCGGGATTCCTCACCTTTTTTACGCTATGGGCCCTCTGTTTTGAGGCTCCTCCTGCCTGCCTCACTCCCAGCCCCTTGGTGATGTGTGTCCTGTAGTTTGAGGCCACGTGTGCTGGGTCCATCACATTTCGGTGATGTGGCCCCACTGGTGTGAGGACACTCCTGCCTGGTTTCCATTCCCTTGGTGATGTGGGCCCTCTGGTGAGAGTCTGATCCTCTTTGGGTTCCTCACACTTTTGTGTGGTTGGCCCTCTGCTCTGAGGTCACTCCTGCCTGGCTGGCCCACCCCGCATTGGCGACGTCGGCCCTCTGGTAGCAGTTGGAGCTTGCTGGGAGCCTCCTCTCCTCAGTGATGAGGGCCCTCTGGCGTCCGGCCCTAACTGCTGGGCTCCCCACAATTTCTGTTGTGTGCCCACTGGTGCGATGACACTCCTGCTTGGTTCCCTTCCCCATGGGGATGTGGGCCTTGTGCTCTGATGTCACAACGGCTGGGTTGCTTACAGTATCATGATGAGGGCCCTCTGTTGTGAGTTCATCACTGCCTGGATCCCATAGCCTTGGTGCTCTGGGCCGCCTGCTGGGATGTTCCAACTGCTGGATTCCTCACCTTTTTATACAATGGGCCATGTGTTTTGAGGTTAATCCTGCCTGCCTCGCTCTGAGACCCATGGTGATGTGGGTCTTCTGGTTTGAGGCCACATGTGCTGGGTACCTCAACTTTCGATGATGTGGCCCCACGGGTGTGAAGACACTCGTGCCTGATTCCCAGCCCCTTGCTTATGTGGGCACTCTGGTGAGAGTCTGATCATGACTGGGTTCCTTACCCTTCTGTGAGCTGGGCGCTCTGAAGTGAGGTCACTCCTGCCTGGATGGCTCACGTCGCCTTGGCGACGTAGGCCCTCTGTTGGCCACTGAAGCATGCTGGGAGCCTCCTATCCTCTTTAATGAGGGCCCTGGAAGAAACGCATATGCCCTTTTTGACCAAGTGCATCATTGTCGAAGTTCTGCCTCTTCTCCTATACTTTCAGAGGACTTCCCGTCTACCTCCTGAAATCGTATTCCTGGAATTCTGCCCCGCGTTCAAGTCCTCTTTGCAGCCTTACTTCAATATATTTTTGGACGATAGCTTTCATTTATAACTCTGCAGGTTTGTGAATTACAGTGCCCCTGAGCTCCATTCTTCAACTCGCTTTCTTGTGAGCTGGCCGCAAAACCGCAGGATTGCTTCAGACCCTAATCTGGTTGTGGCATGGCATGTTGAGCCTTTGGCTAATTCCTCTTCCTGATGGGAAATGAGCGTTAAATTTGCTCGTGCAGACACCTACAGCTAATCTCTCATTGGTTCTCCCTATTCCTGTTCATCTTGCTCAGAAATTCCAAACTGTGCCAAACAGGAGGTTAAAGGCACTGACTCTCCATTTGGGGAAAGAGTTAGTAAAGCGTCTGGAATGGTAAAACCGAGTATGAGGGGAAGAAAACTGAGATGCATTTAAAAGGTTTCCCGGTCACACGGTGGACCATATTCTGGGTTTCCCATGCGTGTTTTACCTGAAGGAAGAATCCCTTAAACCTGGAGAGGTGGGACCCATGCAATGGGTACCATGCAGTATGAGTTCAAAGGGCCTGCATTTTCTCACCGAACCTCACCAATGCTATCAGCCCAAAGTGTCGAACCTTATGTCTCACTCAGCTCTAGGTGTAGATGTGGTAAATCCAGGTTGCATCACAAGCCCTGAATGAATTATTTAAGAATTGCTCTCTATTTCACTGTCATTGTGTTTGTTTTTGTTGTTTATTTTGATAATGGGATTTATCGGATTTTCTCTGCTGCCTTCATGCAGCTGTACACACACTTGATTCTCTTACGGAGACATATAAATCCATGGGTTTGAAGATTCTTACTAGTCATGTGTAATCCTAGGAGTTGAATATGTTGTGTTTAGTCCATTTCGTTGAGCAAGGTGTAGGTCTTGACTATTACATATTTGGCTTATGGAAAGGTATGTGTGCTAATTTCTATCTCTGGTTTTATGCAGCACCCCACCTCACCTTTCCCCATAAGCAAGCATAAGTTGGTGTTCTAAATTTGAGACCCTGTTCTGTTTTGTAATTCAGTTCATGTGTAGCCAAGTTTACATTCCGTGTATTAGTGATATCTTATGATGTTTCATTTTCTGTGTGACTTATTTCACTTAGAATCATCGTACCTGGATCCACTCAATATGCCGCGACGGGCCTGATGACATAGATTTCATTGGTGAGTGATATTCCATTGTACGTGCGTACCACAACTTCTTTAACCATTTTTCACATTCTGGGATATTTAACTTGTACCGTAGAGGACGTTCTTGTAAACAGAGCTGTCCCAAACTTTGGGGTGGCTGTGTGTTTTTGATTTTAATTTCCCTAAGCTATAGGACCATAAGTGGAAGTGCCATAGGCTGTGTTGCTTTGTTTCCTACGTGTTTCAGGAAACCCCATACACTTCTCCAGAGTGGCTGTTTGCAATTTACATACCCCCATCAGCATAACAAGGCTCCCTGTTCTCCATGACCTGTCCTGCTTTTCTGGATTTTACACTTTTTCAGATGCCCCTTTTAACCGGGGGGCAGTGAGACTTCATTGTAGTGCAGATTTCATTTACCTGCTTGCTTGCTTGGCCAAAAATGGCGTATGCGTTTTTTCCTGAATATATTCAGGAAAAAACGCATACGCACTTTTTGGCCAGTGCATCATTGTCGACATTCTGCCTCTATTCCTATGCTTTAAGTGCAATTCCAGTCTACCCCCTGAAATCGTTTTCCTGAAATTCTGCCCCACTTTCAAGTCCTCTTCGAAGACTTACTTCAATACATTTTTGGACGATAGCTGTTATTCATAACTCTGCAGGTTTGTGAATTACAGTGCCCCTGAGCTCCTTTGTTTAACTCGCTTTCTTGTGAGCTGGCGGAAAAACCGCAGGATTGCTGCAGGCCCTAATCTGTTTCCCTCAGGGCACGCTGAGCCTTTGGTGAATTCCTCTTCCTGGTGGGAAATGAGCGTTCCATTTGCCCGTGAAGACACCTACAGCTAGTCTCTCATTGGTTCTCCCTATTCCTGTTAATCTTGCGTAGAAATTGCAAACTGTGCCAAATAGGAGGTTAAAGGCACTGACTCTCCAAGTGGGGAGAATGTTAGTAAAGTGTCTGGAATGGTGAACCCGAGTACCAGGTTTCGAAAACTGAGATATATTTGAAAACGTTTCCCAATCACACGGTGGTCAATACTCTGGGTTTCCCATGCATGTCTTAGCTGAAGGAAGAATCCCTTAAACCTGGAGAGCTGGGAACCATGGAATGGGTACCTTGCAGTATGACTACAAAGGGTCTTCGTTTGCTCACCGAACCTCACAAATGCTATCAGCCCGAAGTGTCCAGCCGTATATCTCACCCAGCTCTGGGTGTAGATGTGGTAAATCCAGGTTGCATCACAAGCCCTGAATGAATTATTTAAGAATTGCTCTCTATTTCACTGTCAATGTGTTTTGGTTTTGAAATTTATTTTGATAATGGGATTTATCGGATTTTCACTGCTGCGTTTAGGCCGCTGTACACACGCTTGTTTTCCTTATGGAGACATATAAATCCATGGGTTTTAAGATTCTTACTTGTCAGGTATCTTGTCAGGCATTGAATATGGGGTGTTGAGTCCATTTCGTTGAGCAAGGAGTAGGGCTTGTCTATTATATATTTGGCTTATGGAACGGTATCTGTGCTAATTTCAATCTCTGGTTTTATGCAGCACCCCAACTCACCTTTCCCCATAAGCAAGCATAAGTTGGTTTTCTAAATTTGAGACCCTGTTCTGTTTTGTAATTCAGTTTATGTGTAGCCAAGTTTACATTCCGTGTATTACAGATATATTATGATGTTTCTATTTCTGTGTGACTTATTTCTCGTAGAATCATCGTACCTGAATCCACTCATTATGCCGCTACAGGCCTGAAGACGTAGATTTTATTGCTGAGTGATATTCCATTGTACGTGCGTACCAGAACTTCTTTATCCATTTTTCCCTTTCTCGGATATTTAACTTGTACCGTAGACAAGGTTCTTGTAAACAGAGCCATCCCAAACTTTGGGGTGGCTGTGTGTTTGTGATTTTAATTTCCCTAAGCTATAGGACCATAAGTGGAAGTGACATAGGCTGTGTTGCTTTGTTTCCTACGTGTTTCAGGATACACCATACATTTCTCCAGAGTGGCTGTTGGCAATTTACATCCCGCCCATCAGCATAACAAGGCTCTCTGTTCTCCAAGACCTGTCCTGCCTTTCTGGATTTTACACTTTTTTCAGATGGCCCTTTTGACCGGGGGGCAGTGAGACTTCATTGTAGTGCAGATTTCCTTTACACGCTTGCTTGGTTGGCCAAAAAGGGCGTATGCGTTTTTACCTGAATATATTCAGGAAAAACTGCATACGCCCTTTTTGGCCAAGTGCATCATTGTCGACATTCTGCCTCTTTTCCTATGCTTTAAGTGCAATTCCAGTCCACCGCCTGAAATCGATTTCCTGAAATTGTGCCCCGATTTCAAGTCCTCTTTGAAGCCTTACTTCAGTACATTTTTGGACGATAGCTGTCATTCATAACTCTGCAGGTTTGTGAATTACAGTGCCCCTGAGCTCCTTTCTTCAACTCCTTTTCTTGTGAGCTGGCCGCAAAACTGCAGGATTGCTTCAGGCCCTAATCTGTTTCCGGCATGGCACGCTGAGCCTTTGGTTAATTCCTCTTCCTGGTGGGAAATGAGCGTTCAATTTGCCCGTGCAGACACCAACAGCTAGTCTCTTATTGGTTCTCCCTATGCCTGTTCATCTTGCGCAGAAATTGCAAACTGTGCCAAACAGGAGGTTAAAGGCACTGACTCTCCAAGTGGGGAGAGTGTTAGTAAAGCGTCTGGAATCGTGAACCCGAGTACCAGCGGACGAATACTGAGATGCATTTGAAAACGTTTCCCAATCACATGGCGGACGATAGTCTGGGTTTCCCATGCATGTTTTAGCTGAAGGAAGAATCCCTTAAACCTGGAGAGTTGGGACCCATTGAATGGGTACCATGCAGTATGACTTCAAAGGGTCTGCGTTTGCTCACCGAACCTCACCAATGCTATCAGCCCGAAGTGTCCAGCCTTATGTCTCACCCAGCTCTGGGTGTAGATGTGGTAAATCCAGGTTGCATCACAAGCCCTGAATGAATTATTTAAGAATTGCTCTCTATTTCACTGTCATTGTGTTTTGTTTTTGAAATTTATTTTGATAATGGGATTTATCGGATTTTCACTGCTGCGTTTAGGCCGCTGTACACACGCTTGATTTCCTTATGGAGACATATAAATCCATGGGTTTTAAGATTCTTACTTGTCAGGTATCTTCCCAGGCGTTGAATATGGGGTGTTGATTCCATTTCGTTGAGCAAGGAGTAGGTCTTTTGTGTAAAATATTTGGCTTATGGAAAGGTATCTGTGCTAATTTCAATCTCCAGTTTTATGCAGCACCCCAACTCACCTTTCCCCATAAGCAAGCATAAGTTGGTTTTCTAAATTTGAGACCCTCTTCTGTTTTGTAATTCAGTTCATGTGTAGTCAAGTTTACATTCCGTGTATTAGTGATATCTTATGATATTTCTTTTCCTGTGTGACTTATTGCTCATAGAATCATCGTACCTGAATCCACTCATTATGCCGCTACGGGCCTGATGACGTAGATTTCATTGCTGAGTGATATTCCATTGTACGTGCGTACCACAACTTCTTTATCCATTTTTTGCTTTCTCGGATATTTAACTTGTACCGTAGACGAGGTTCTTGTAAACAGAGCCGTCCCAATCTTTGGGGTGGATGTGTGTTTTTGATTTTAATTTCCCTAAGCTATAGGACCATAAGTGGAAGTGCCATAGGCTGTGCTTCTTTGTTTCCTATGTGTTTCAGGAACACCATACACTTCTCCAGAGTGGCTGTTGGCAATTTATATCCCACAGGTCAGCATAACAAGTCTCCCTGTTCTCCAAGACCTGTCCTGCCTTTCTGGATTTTACACTTTTTTCAGATGGCGCTTTTGACCGGGGGGCAGTGAGACTTCATTGTAGTGCAGATTTCCTTTACACGCTTGCTTGGTTGGACAAAAAGGGCTTATGCGTTTTTTCCTGAATATATTCAGGAAAAAACGCATACGCCCTTTTTGGCCAAGTGCATCATTGTCGACATTCTGCCTCTTTTCCTATGCTTTAAGTGCAATTCCAGTCTACTCCCTGAAATCGTATTCCTGAAATTCTGCCCCGCTTTCTAGTCCTCTTCGAAGACTTACTTCAATACATTTTTGGACGATAGCTGTCATTCATAACTCTGCAGGTTTGTGAATTACAGTGCCCCTGAGCTCCTTTCTTCAACTCGCTTTCTTGTGAGCTGGCCGCAAAACCGCAGGATTGCTTCAGGCCCTAATCTGTTTCCGGCAGGACAAGCTGAGCCTTTGGTTAATTCCTCTTCCTGGTGGGAAATGAGCATTCCATTTGCCCGTGCAGACACCTACAGCTAGCCTCTCATTGGTTCTCCCTATTCCTGTTCATCTTGCGCAGAAATTGCAGACTGTGCCAAACAGGAGGTTAAAGGCACTGACTCTCCAAGTGGGGAGAGTGTTAGTAAAGCGTCTGGAATGGTGAACCCGAGTACCAGGGTTCGAAAACTGAGATGCATTTGAAAACGTTTCCCAATCACACGGTGGACCATACTCTGGGTTTCCCATGCATGTTTTAGCTGAAGGAAGTATCCCTTAAACCTGGAGAGTTGAGACCCATGGAATGGGTAACATGCAGTATGACTTCAAAGGATCTGCGTTTGCTCACCGAACCTCACCAATGCTATCAGCTCGAAGTGTCCAGCCTTATGTCTCACCCAGCTCTGGGTGTAGATGTGGTAAATCCAGGTTTCATCACAAGCCCTGAATGAATTATTTAAGAATTGCTCTCTATTTCACTGGCATTGTGCTTTGTTTTGAAATTTATTTTGATAATGGGATTTATCAGATTTTCACAGCTGCGTTTAGGCGGCTGTACACACGCTTGATTTCCTTATGGAGACATATAAATCCATGGGTTTTAAGATTCTTACTTGTCAGGTATATTCCCAGGCGTTGAATATGTGGTGTTGAGTCCATTTCGTTGAGCAAGGAGTAGGTCTTGTCTATTATATATTTGGTTTATGGAACGGTATCTGTGCTAATTTCAATCTCTGGTTTTATGCAGCACCCCAACTCACCTTTCCCCTTAAGCAAGCATAATTTGGTTTTCTAAATTTGAGACCCTCTTCTGTATTGTAATTCAGTTCATGTGTAGCCAAGTTTACATTCCGTGTATTAGTGATATCTTATGATGTTTCTTTTTCTGTGTGACTTATTTCTCGTAGAATCAACGTACCTGAATTGACTCATTATGCCACTACGTACCTGATGACGTAGATATCATTGTTGAGTGATATTCCACTGTACGTGCGTACCACAACTTATTTATCCATTTTTTGCTTTATCGGATATTTAACTTGTACCTTAGACGAGGTTCTTGTAAGCAGAGCCGTCCCAAACTTTGGTGTGGCTGTGTGTTTTTGATTTTAATTTCCCTAAGCTATAGGACCATAAGTGGAAGTGCCATAGGCTGTGTTTCTTTGTTTCCTACGTTTTTCAGGAAACACCATACACTTCTCCAGAGTGGCTGTAGGCAATTTACATCCCGCCCATCAGCATGACAAGGCTTCCTGTTCTCCATGACCTGTCCTGCCTTTCTGGATTTTACACTTTTTTCAGATGGCCCTTTTGACCGGGGGGCAGGGAGACTTCAATGTAGTGCATATTGCCTTTACACGCTTGCTTGGTTGGCCAAAAAGTGCGTATGCGTTTTTTCCTGAATATATTCAGGAAAAAACGCATACGCCCTTTTTGGCCAAGTGCATCATTGTCGACATTCTGCCTCTTTTCCTATGCTTTAAGTGCAATTCCAGTCTACCCCCTGAAATCGTGTTCCTGAAATTCTGCCCCGCTTTCAAGTCCTCTTCGAAGACTTACTTCAGTACATTTTTGGACGATAGCTGTCATTCATAACTCTGCAGGTTTGTGAATTACAGTGCCCCTGAGCTCCTTTCTTCAACTCGCTTTCTTGTGAGCTGGCCGCAAAACCGCAGGAATGCTTCAGGCCCTAATCTGTTTCCGGCAGGGCACGCTGAGCCTTTGGTTAATTCCTCTTCCTGGTGGGAAATGAGCGTTAAATTTCCATGTTCAGACACCTTCACATGAGTCGTCATGGTGCCCCTTTGCCCCGGTTATCTCTATGGAGGTTGGAGTTGGAAGGCCTCCTCACTCAAGATCAGTGTGCCCACGGAGCCAACCCTGCAACTTCAGGGCATGGTTGGGGGTTAAGATCACCACGAGAGTTCCTTTTTCCTTAGGAGGGAGGTGGCCTTTTGGGCTGCTGATTTCCAGGTTATCAGATACTGCCAGTATCTTGGCCAGATGTGGCGGTGGGCCAAGCCCCTTGGTGACCGTAGTTTATCCTACCTGGATCGTATTCTTGCATTGTTCCATTTCAGGTGGTCCCAGGTTTTGCACTAATACTCCAATGGCGATTCACCGTTCACCAGGAATGTAAAGGTCAAAGGGTTTAGCTAAATTAGGGAGTTCCAGGGCAAGTGTCTGAATTGACTGCTCTTTCCATTCTTGAAAGGCCACTTCTGCATTCTATTCAAAAGGATCATCACCTTTTCCTTTCAGTGTTTCATATAGAGGCCGAGCTATTAGACTGTAGTTAGGGATCCAGAAGCAGCAAACCCTGGCCTCCCCAGGAACCCCTAAGCTGTCTTCTAGTTTCAGAAATGGGTAAGGCTGTAAATTGTTTCTTCCCTTTCCTGGGATGGGCTTCTCCGACCTTCTGTGAGAATGAAGCCCAGGCAGGTCACCGTAGTCTGTGATATTTGAGCTTTTTCTTGGACAACTTGTATCCTTTATTGGCTTGGTAGTTCAGAGGTCTCCTTAGTAGGGCTGGCGATCAGAATGTCATCTGCATATTGAAGGAGTGTTTCCTTTTCCAGAGGTAGAACTTTTAGGTCTTTAGCTGAGCTTTCCCCAAAGATGGTGTGGGAATTTTTGAACCCTTGGGGCAACACGGCCCGGAAGTATTGTTTTAGTTGTATGTTGAGTCCTGCCACTCACAAGCCAAAATTTCTTGTGACTCTGGGACTAATAGAATACAAAAGAAGGCATCATTGAAGACTAATACAGAATACCATGTCCTGGTGGTTGGTAGAATGACCAGCAGGGTGTAGGATTTAGGAACTACTGGAGGTATATCTTCGGTGGCTTCACTGACTGTCCTGACATCCTTTACCAGGACTCCAGCAGCCCATGGGGCTCTCGAGGTCAGGCCAATCCCAGGATATGGAGCTCACCTGGGCAGGTACCCCACCCCAGCCCACGGGGCTCTCGTGGTCAGGCCCCTCCCAGGATACAGAGCTACCCTTGCAGGTACCATGGCAGGGCTGGGAACACAGGAACCGTGCATATCGCCCTCATTGCAGAGCACTCCCAGCTCACCTGTCACTCAGATCTGACACAGAGCACCTCAGAGCAGGACTTGAACTAACAAACAGCAGCTCCGACAGGTCTGTGACCCTGGGCATCACTCTGTGTGGCCTCCCTCCACCTGGTCTTCCAGAGACTTCCACTGCACCCGGGGCACCAGGCCTCTGTCTCCACCCACCAGCCACCCCTCCTCTCCCTGACTCCTGGGTTCCTCTCATTAGGAGAGCGTTTTCTTGAAGTTGTCTCCCACTCATGGGCCAGATAATATAATTAGAAAACAAGCCAGAGCTGCAGCCCCTTGTCTATCCTGACTCTCAGGAGCCCACACCTGTTCCTTGGACCTGGCCGATTCAGCAAGTTCCAGTTTCTGCAACTGTGAGCCCCTGAGGGGTGATTATTGGCTGGCCTGGGAAGCCTGACCGTGCCGGCCAGCCCTCCCCAGGTGTGCCTGGGTTCAGATCAATATAAACACCGCTCCAGGCAGCAAGAGCCCCTGCAGCTGTGCCTGACGCCATTTTCTCTGCCCTGTCAGCAGTCTTGGGGCTGGACTGGTGGGAGGGAGTGAGAGGCCACGGCTTTGTGGGTGGCCCAGTGTGAGTGGGGCTCTGCTGGACTTTCTGCAGCAGTTGCCAAGATGCCACCTGCTAAAGAAGAGGATGTGTCACCCATACCTGCCGCTGGAATTTCTCCCTGGGCAGAGGTGAGTGAGGAAGAAAGCAGTGGGGGCCGGGACAGCAGGGGTATCTCAGGCAGGGAAATGGAAAGCTTCCAGAAGAGCACCCAGGACCAGGACCATCCTGGCTGGCCTGCAGGCACCAAGTCGGCTGGCATGCTGTCGCTCATGTGGCTCCATGGCCCTTCCTCTAGGCTTTCAAGTCCTTGTACATATTCAGGTGTTTTACCTGGGAAGGGTGGGAACATTTCAGCAGCAGCTGGCCTGGGGCTCAGCCCACGTTTACTCACAGATGCCTCGGCACTGTCCCCCAGCTTTGCAATGAGGACGCTTGTTGCGTGGGGCCTGCTGGCTGAATGGGAGATGATTCCCCACCACTGACCAACTTCAGAATTGTTTACAACTGGAGCAAGTGCCCTGATACGGTTTTCCTCTGTGTAGCTGGTGGGTTCTGTTTTTTTTTCTTTTTTGGTTCAAGGTAGATTTTATTCCTCTTTTTTGTATTTACAGATATAAGCATGGAAATAATTTATTCATATAAATACATGTATGTGAAGGGAAGAATATTTTTTCTGTTTTACTTTTTGTAATTTGAATTTTATTTTATTTTTTTATACAGCAGGTTCTTTTTGGTTATCTAATTTATACATATAAATGTATACATGCCAATCCCAATCTCTCAACTCCTCCCACCACCACCCCCCAACAGCTTTCCCCCCTTGGTGTCCATACGTTTGTTGTCTACATCTGTTGCTCTATTTCTGCCTTGCAAAACGGTTCATCTGTACAATTTGTCTAGGTTCCACATATAGCCATTAATAGACAAGATTTCTTTTTCTCTTTCTGACTTACTTCACTCTGTATGACAGTCTCTAGATCTATCAACGTCTCTACAAATGACCCAATTTCATTCCTTTTTATGGCTTAGTAATATTCCATTTTATATATGTACCACATCTTTATGCATTCGTCTGTCTGTGGGCATTTAGGTTGCTTCCATTACCTGGATATTGTAAATAGTGATGCAATGAACATTGCGGTGAATGTCTCTTTTTGATTTATGGTTTTGTCTGGGTATATGCCCAGTAGTGGGACTGCTGTATCATATGGTAATTCTATTCTTAGTTTTATAAGAAACTCCATAACTTTCTCCACAGTGACTCTATCAATTTCATTCCCAACAATAGCGGAAGAGGGTTCCTTATCTCCACACCCTTTCCAGCATTTGTTGTTTGTAGATTTTCTGATGATGCCCATTCTAACAGGTGTGAGGTGATACACCATGGATGAGTCTATTTCGTTGAGCAAAGAGTAGGTCTTGTCTATTACATATTTGGCTTATGGAACGGTATGTGTGCTAATTTCAATCTCTGGTTTTATACAGCACCGCAACTCAACTTTCCCCTTAAGCAAGCATAAGTTTTTATCTAAATGTGAGACTCTGTTCGGTTTTGGAATTCAGTTTATGTGTAGCCAAGTTTACACTCTCTCTATTAGTGATATCTTATGATAATTACCTTTCTCTGTGTGACCTATTTCTCTTAGAATCATCATACTTAAATCCACTCAATTTGCTGCTACAGGCCTGATGACATTGATTTCATTGCTGAGTGATATTCCATTGTACGTAAGTAGCACAACTCCTTTATCCATATTTTTCTTTCTGGGATATTTAATTTGTACTGGACTCAAGGTTCTTGTAAACACAGCAGCCCTAAATTTGGTGTTGGCTGTGTCTTGTTGATTTTAATTTTCCTAAGCTATAGGGCCAAATGTGGAAGTGCCCTAGGGTCTGTAGCTTTGTTTTTCAGATGTTTCAGGATACACCATAAACATCTCCAGAGTGTCTGTTGGCAATTTACATCCCGCCCATCAGCATAACAAGGCTCCCTGTTCTCCTTGGCCTGTCCTGTGTTTCTGGTTTTTACACTTTTTTCAGATGGCCCTTTTGACGAATGGGAAATGAGACTTCATTGTAGTGCGGATTTCCATTGCTCGAGTGCTTGGTTGGCCAAAAAGTTCATATGTGTTTTTTCCTGAATATATTCAGGAAAAAATGTTTACGCACTTTTGTCCAAGTGCATCACTGTCAAAGATCTGCCGCTTTTCACATGCTTTAAACGCAATTCCAATCTACCTCCTGAAATATGATTCCTGCAATTCTGCCTCGTTTTGAAGTCCTCTTTGCAGACTTACTTCAGTATATTTTTGCCAATAGCTGTCATTTATAACTCTGCAGGTTTGTGAATTACAGTGCCTGTGATTTCCTTTCTTAACTCGTTTCCTTGAAAGCTGGCCACAGAACCGCAGGTTTGCTTTAGGCCATAATCAGGGTCTGGCACGGCACTCTGAGCCTTTGGTTAATTCCTCTTCCTGGTGGGAAATTAGAGTTCAATGTGCCCCTACGGACACCTGCCTCACTCCAAGCCCCTTGGTGATGTGTGTCCTGTGGTTTGAGGCCACATGTGCTGGGTTCCTCACCTTTGGCTGATGTGGCCCCACTGGTGTGAGGACACTCCTGCCTGGTTCCCATCCCCTTGGTGATGTGGGCCATCCGGTGAGAGTCTGATCCTGGTTGGGTTCCTCACACTTCTGTGAGGTGGGCCCTCTTCTCTGACGTCACTCCTGCCTGGCTGGCACACCCCGCCTTGGCGAAGTCGGCCCTCTGGTGGGATTTGGTGCCTGCTGGGGGTCTCCTGCCCTCGGTAATGAGGGCCCTCTGGCGTCAGGCCCTAATTCCTGGGCTCCCAATATTTTCTGATATGCGCCCTGTGGTTCGAGTACACTCGTGCCAGGTTCCCAACCCCATGGGAATGTGGGCCTTCTGCTCTGAGGTCCCAACCGTGGGTTGCTCAGTTTCATGATGAGGGCCCTCTGCTGTGAGTTCTCTCCGGCCTGGATCCCATAGCCTCGCTGCTCCTGGCCACCTGCTGGGAGGTTCCAACTGTGGGATTCCTCACCTTTTTTCTTCTATGGACCCTCTGTTTTCAGACTCCTCCTGCCTGCCTCACTCCCAGTCCCTTGGTGATGTGTGTCCTCTGGTGTGAGGCCACGTGTGCTGGGTCCCTCGCCTTTGGATGATGTGGCCACACTGGTGTGAGGACACTCCTGCCTGCTTCCTATCCCCTTGATGATGTGGGCCCTCTGGTGAGAGTCTGATCCTGGCTGGGTTCCTCACCCTTCTGTGAGGTGGGCCCTCTGCTGTGAGGTCACTCCTGCCTGGCTGGCACACCCCACCTGGGCAACATCGGCCCTCTTGTGGCACTTGGAGCCTGCTGAGAGCCTCCTCCCCTCGGTGATGGGGGTCCTCTAGCGTCAGGCCCTAACTGCTGGGTACCCACATTTTCTGATACGTGCTAAGTGGTGCGAGGACACTCCTGCGAGGTTCCCATCCCCATGGGCATGTGGGCCTTCTGCTCTAAGGTCCCAACACCTGTGTTGTTCACCGTTTCATGATGTTGTCTCTCTGGTGTTAGTTCACTCAGGCCTAGATCCCATAGACTCTGTGCTCTGAGCCGACTGCTGGGAGGTTCCTACTGCTGGATTCCTTACCTTTTTTATTCTTTGGGTCCTGTGTTTTTATGCTCCTACTTCCTGACTCACTCCCAGCCCCTTTGTGATGTAGGTCCTCTGGTTTAAGGCCACATGTACCGGTTTCCTCACCTTTATTGATGTGGCCCCACTGGTGTGAGGACACTCCTGCCTGGTTCCCATCCCCTTGGTGATTGGGGCCCTCTTGTGAGAGGCTGATCCTGTCTGGATTCCTCACACTTCTGGGAGGTGGGCCCTCTGCTGTGAGGTCACTCCTGCCTGGCTGGCACACGTCACATTGGCGATGTGGGCCCTCAGTTGGGAGTTGGTGCCTGCTGGGAGTCTCCGCCCCTCGGTAATGAGGGCCCTCTGGCGTCAGGCCCTAACTCATGGGCTCCCAAAATTTTCTGATGTGCGCCCTGTCGTGTGAGTACACTCCAGCCAGGGTCCCTTCCCTAGGGGATGTGGGCTTTCTGCTCTGTGGTCCCAACGGCTGGGTTGCTCACAGTGTCAGAATGTGGGCCCTCTGTTTTGAGTTCAGTCAGGCCTGGATCCCATAGCCTCGCTGCTCCTGGCCGCCTGCTGGGAGGTTCCAACTGCGGGATTCCTCACCTTTTTTACGCAATGGGCCCTCTGTTTTGAGGCTCCTCCTGCCTGCCTCACTCCCAGCCCCTTGGTGATGTGTGTCCTGTAGTTTGAGGCCACGTGTGCTGGGTCCATCACATTTCGGTGATGTGGCCCCACTGGTGTGAGGACACTCCTGCCTGGTTTCCATTCCCTTGGTGATGTGGGCCCTCTGGTGAGAGTCTGATCCTCTTTGGGTTCCTCACACTTTTGTGTGGTTGGCCCTCTGCTCTGAGGTCACTCCTGCCTGGCTGGCACACCCCGCATTGGCGACGTCGGCCCTCTGGTAGCAGTTGGAGCTTGCTGGGAGCCTCCTCTCCTCAGTGATGAGGGCCCTCTGGCATCCGGCCCTAACTGCTGGGCTCCCCACATTTTCTGTTGTGTGCCCACTGGTGCGATGACACTCCTGCTTGGTTCCCTTCCCCATGGGGATGTGGGCCTTGTGCTCTGAGGTCACAACGGCTGGGTTGCTTACAGTATCACGATGAGGGCCCTCTGTTGTGAGTTCATCACTGCCTGGATCCCATAGCCTCGGTGCTCTGGGCCACGTGCTGGGATGTTCCAACTGCTGGATTCCTCACCTTTTTATACAATGGGCCATGTGTTTTGAGGTTAATCCTGCCTGCCTCGCTCTGAGACCCATGGTGATGTGGGTCTTCTGGTTTGAGGCCACATGTGCTGGGTACCTCAACTTTCGATGATGTGGCCCCACGGGTGTGAGGACACTCGTGCCTGATTCCCAGCCCCTTGCTTATGTGGGCACTCTGGTGAGAGTCTGATCATGACTGGGTTCCTTACCCTTCTGTGAGGTGGGCGCTCTGATGTGAGGTCACTCCTGCCTGGATGGCTCACGTCGCCTTGGCGACGTAGGCCCTCTGTTGGCCACTGAAGCATGCTGGGAGCCTCCTACCCTCTTTAATGAGGGCCCTGGAAGAAACGCATATGCCCTTTTTGACCAAGTGCATCATTGTCGAAGTTCTGCCTCTTCTCCTATACTTTCAGAGGACTTCCCATCTACCTCCTGAAATCGTATTCCTGGAATTCTGCCCCGCGTTCAAGTCCTCTTTGCAGCCTTACTTCAAAATATTTTTGGACGATAGCTGTCATTTATAACTCTGCAGGTTTGTGTATTACAGTGCCCCTGAGCTCCATTCTTCAACTCGCTTTCTTGTGAGCTGGCCGCAAAACCGCAGGATTGCTTCAGGCCCTAATCTGGTTCCGGCACGGCATGTTGAGCCTTTGGCTAATTCCTCTTCCTGATGGGAAATGAGCGTTAAATTTGCTCGTGCAGACACCTACAGCTAATCTCTCATTGGTTCTCCCTATTCCTGTTCATCTTGCTCAGAAATTCCAAACTGTGCCAAACAGGAGGTTAAAGGCACTGACTCTCCAATTGGGGAAAGAGTTAGTAAAGCGTCTGGAATGGTAAAACCGAGTATGAGGGGAAGAAAACTGAGATGCATTTAAAAAGGTTTCCCGGTCACACGGTGGACCATATTCTGGGTTTCCCATGCGTGTTTTACCTGAAGGAAGAATCCCTTAAACCTGGAGAGGTGGGACCCATGCAATGGGTACCATGCAGTATGACTTCAAATGGCCTGCATTTTCTCACCGAACCTCACCAATGCTATCAGCCCAAAGTGTCGAACCTTATGTCTCACTCAGCTCTAGGTGTAGATGTGGTAAATCCAGGTTGCATCACAAGCCCTGAATGAATTATTTAAGAATTGCTCTCTATTTCACTGTCATTGTGTTTGTTTTTGTAGTTTATTTTGATAATGGGATTTATCGGATTTTCTCTGCTGCCTTCATGCAGCTGTACACACACTTGATTCTCTTACGGAGACATATAAATCCATGGGTTTGAAGATTCTTACTAGTCATGTGTAATCCTAGGAGTTGAATATGGTGTGTTTAGTCCATTTCGTTGAGCAAGGTGTAAGTCTTGACTATTACATATTTGGCTTATGGAAAGGTATGTGTGCTAATTTCTATCTCTGGTTTTATGCAGCACCCCACCTCAACTTTCCCCATAAGCAAGCATAAGTTGGTGTTCTAAATTTGAGACCCTGTTCTGTTTTGTAATTCAGTTCATGTGTAGCCAAGTTTACATTCCGTGTATTAGTGATATCTTATGATGTTTCATTTTCTGTGTGACTTATTTCACTTAGAATCATCGTACCTGGATCCACTCAATATGCCGCGACGGGCCTGATGACATAGATTTCATTGGTGAGTGATATTCCATTGTACGTGCGTACCACAACTTCTTTAACCATTTTTCACATTCTGGGATATTTAACTTGGACCGTAGACGACGTTCTTGTAAACAGAGCTGTCCCAAACTTTGGGGTGGCTGTGTGTTTTTGATTTTAATTTCCGTAAGCTATAGGACCATAAGTGGAAGTGACATAGGCTCTGTTGCTTTGTTTCCTACGTGTTTCAGGAAACCCCATAAACTTCTCCAGAGTGGCTGTTTGCAATTTACATCCCCCCCATCAGCATAACAAGGCTCCCTGTTCTCCATGACCTGTCCTGCCTTTCTGGATTTTACACTTTTTCAGATGGCCCTTTTGACCGGGGGGCAGTGAGACTTCATTGTAGTGCAGATTTCCTTTACACGCTTGCTTGGTTGGCCAAAAAGGGCGTATGCGTTTTTTCCTGAATATATTCAGGAAAAAACGCATACGCCCTTTTTGGCCAAGTGCATCATTGTCGACATTCTGCCTCTTTTCCTATGCTTTAAGTGCAATTCCAGTCTACCCCCTGAAATCGTTTTCCTGAAATTCTGCCCCGCTTTCAATTTCTCTTTGAAGACTTACTTCAGTACATTTTTGGACGATAGCTGTCATTCATAACTCTGCAGGTTTGTGAATTACAGTGCCCGTGAGCTCCTTTCTTCTACTCCTTTTCTTGTGAGCTGGCCGCAAAACCGCAGGATTGCTTCAGGCCCTAATATGTTTCCGGCTGGGCACGCTGAGCCTTTGGTTAATTCCTCTTCCTGGTGGGAAATGAGCGTTCCATTTGCCCGTGCAGACACCTACAGCTAGTCTCTCATTGCTTCTCCCTATTCCTGTTCATCTTGCGCAGAAATTGCCAAGTGTGCCAAACAGGAGGTTAAATGCACTGACTCTCCAAGTGGGGAGAGTGTTAGTAAAGCGTCTGGAATGGTGAACCCGAGTACCAGGGGACGAAAACTGAGATGCATTTGAAAACGTTTCCCAATCACACGGTGGACCACACTATGGGTTTCCCATGCATGTTTTAGCTGAAGGAAGAATCCCTTAAACCTGGAAATTTGGGACGCATGGAATGGGTACCATGCAGTATGACTTCAAAGGGTCTGCGTTTGCTCACCGAACCTCACCAATGCTATCAGCCCGAAGTGTCCAGCCTTATGTCTCACCCAGCTCTGGGTGTAGATGTGGTAAATCCAGGTTGCATCACAAGCCCTGAATGAATTATTTAAGAATTGCTCTCTATTTCACTGTCATTGTGTTTTGTTTTTGAAATTTATTTTGATAATGGGATTTATCGGATTTTCACTGCTGCGTTTAGGCCGCTGTACACACGCTTGATTTCCTTATGGAGACATATAAATCCATGGGTTTTAAGATTCTTACTTGTCAGGTATCTTGCCAGGCGTTGAATATGGGGTGTTGAGTCCATTTCGTTGAGCAAGGAGTAGCTCTTGTCTATTATATATTTGGCTTATGGAACGGTATCTGTGCTAATTTCAATCTCTGGTTTTATGCAGCACCCCAACTCACCTTTCCCCATAAGCAAGCATAAGTTGGTTTTCTAAATTTGAGACCCTGTTCTGTTTTGTAATTCAGTTCATGTGTAGCCAACTTTATATTCCGTGTATTAGTGATATCTTATGATGTTTCTTTTTCTGTGTGACTTATTTCTCGTAGAATCATCGTACCTGAATCCACTCATTATGCCGCTACGGGACTGATGACGTAGATTTCATTGCTGAGTGATATTCCATTGTACGTGCGTACCACAACTTCTTTATCCATTTTTTGCTTTCTGGGATATTTTACGTGTACCGTAGACGAGGTTCTTGTAAACAGAGCCGTCCCAAACTCTGGGGTGGCTGTGTGTTTTTGAATTTAATTTCCCTAAGCTATAGGACCATAAGTGGAAGTGCCATAGGCTGTGTTGCTTTGTTTCCTACGTGTTTCTGGAAAAACCATACACTTCTCCAGAGTGGTTGTTGGCAATTTACCTCCCGCCCATCAGCATGACAAGGCTCCCTGTTCTCCATGACCTGTCCTGTCTTTCTGGATTTTACACTTTTTTCAGATGGCCCTTTTGACCGGGGGGCAGTGAGACTTCATTGTAGTGCAGATTTCCTTTACACGCTTGCTTGGTTGGCCAAAAAGGGCGTATGCGTTTTTTCCTGAATATATACAGGAAAAAACGCATACGCCCTTTTTGGCCAAGTGCATCATTGTTGACATTCTGCCTCTTTTCCTACGCTTTAAGTGCAATTCCAGTCTACCCCCTGAAATCGTTTTCCTGAAATTCTGCCCCGCTTTCAAGTCCTCTTTGAAGACTTACTTCAGTACATTTTTGGACGATAGCTGTCATTCATAACTCTGCAGGTTTGTGAATTACAGTGCCCCTGAGCTCCTTTCTTCAACTCGTTTTCTTGTGAGCTGGCCGCAAAACCGCAGGATTGCTTCAGGCCCTAATATGTTTCCGGCCGGGCATGCTGGGCCTTTGGTTAATTCCTCTTCCTGGTGGGAAATGAGCGTTCAATTTGCCCGTGCAGACACCAACAGCTAGTCTCTCATTGCTTCTCCCTATTCCTGTTCATCTTGCGCAGAAATTGCAAACTGTGCCAAACAGGAGGTTAATGGCACTGACTCTCCAAGTGGGGAGAGTGTTAGTAAAGCGTTCAAATGTTGAACCCGAGTACGAGGGGACGAAAACTGAGATGCATTTGAAAACGTTTCCCAATCACACGGTGGACCATACTCTGGGTTTCCCATGCATGTTTTAGCTGAAGGAAGAATCCCTTAAACCTGGAGAGTTGGGACCCATGGAATGGGTACCATGCAGTATGACTTCAAAGGGTCTGTGTTTGCTCACCGAACCTCACCAATGCTATCAGGCTGAAGTGTCCAGCCTTATGTCTCATCCAGCTCTGGGTGTAGATGTGGTAAATACAGGTTGCATCACAAGCCCTGAATGAATTATTTAAGAATTGCTCTCTATTTCACTGTCATTGTGTTTTGTTTTTGAAATTCATTTTGATAATGGGATTTATCGGATTTTCACTGCTGCTTTTAGGCCACTGTACACACGCTTGATTTCCTTATGGAGACATATAAATCCATGGGTTTTAAGATTCTTACTTGTCAGGTATCTCCCAGGCGTTGAATATAGGGTGTTGAGTCCATTTCGTTGAGCAAGGAGTAGGTTTTGTCTATTATATATTTGGCTTATGGAACGGTATCTGTGCTAATTTCAATCTCTGGTTTTATGCAGCATCCCAACTGACCTTTCTCCATAAGCAAGCATAAGTTGGTTTGCTAAATTTGAGACCCTGTTCTGTTTTGTAATTCAGTTCATGGGTAGCCAAGTTTACATTCCGTGTAGTAGTGATAACTTATGATGTTTCTTTTTCTGTCTGACTTATTTCTCATAGAATCATCGTACCTGAATCCACTCATTATGCCGCTACGGTCCTGATGACGTAGATTTCATTGCTGAGTGATATTCCTTTGTACGTGCGTACCACAACTTCTTTATCCATTTTATGCTTTCTGGGATATTTAACTGCTACCATAGATGAGGTTCTTGTAAACAGAGCCATCCCAAACTTTGGGCTGGCTGTGTGTTTTTGATTTTAATTTCCCTAAGCTATAGGACCATAAGTGGAAGTGCCATAGGCTGTGTTGCTTTGTTTCCTACGTGTTTCTGGAAACACCATACACTTCTCCAGAGTGTTTGTTGGCAATTTACATCCCGCCCATCAGCATGACAAGGCTCCCTGTTCTCCATGACCTGTTCTGCCTTTCTGGATTTTACACTTTTTTCAGATGGCCCTTTTGACCGGGGTGGCAGTGAGACTTCATTGTAGTGCAGATTTCCTTTACACGGTTGCTTGGTTGGCCAAAAAGGGCGTATGTGTTTTTTTCTGAATATATTCAGGAAAAAACGCATACGCCCTTTTTGGCCAAGTGCATCGTTGTCGACATTTTGCCTCTTTTCCTATGCTTTTAGTACAATTCCTGTCTACCCCCTGAAGTCGTTTTCCTGAAATTCTGCCCCGCTTACAAGTCCTCTTCGAAGACTTATTTCAATACATTTTTGGACGATAGCTGTCATTCATAACAATGCAGGTTTTTGAATTACAGTGCCCCTGAGCTCATGTCTTCAACTCGCTTTCTTGTGAGCTGGCCGCAAAACCGCAGGATTGCTTCAGGCCATAATCTCTTTCCGGCAGGGCATGCTGAGCCTTTGTTTAATTCCTCTTCCTGGTCGGAAATGAGTGTTCCTTTTGCCCGTGCAGTCATCTACAGCTAGTCTCTCATTGGTTCTCCCTATTCCTGTACATCTTACGCAGAAATTGCAAACTGTGCCAAACAGGAGGTTAATGGCACTGACTCTCCAAGTGGGGAGAGTGTTAGTAAAGCGTCTGGAATGGTGAACCCGAGTACCAGGGGACGATAACTGAGATGCATTTGAAAACGTTTCCCGGTCACACAGTGCACAGTACTGTGGGTTTCCCATGCATGTTTTAGCTGAAGGAAGAATCCCTTAAACCTGGAGAGTTGGGACCCATTGAATGGTTACCATGCAGTATGACTTCAAAGGGTCTGCGTTTGCTCACCGAACCTCACAAATGCTATCAGCCCGAAGTGTCCAGCCTTATGTCTCACCCAGCTCTGGGTGTAGATGTGGTAAATCCAGGTTGCATCACAAACCCTGAATGAATTATTTAAGAATTGCTCTCTATTTCACTGTCATTTTGTTTTGTTTTTGAAATTTATTTTGATAATGGGATTTATCGGATTTTCACTGCTGCGTTTAGGCCGCTGTACACACGCTTGATTTCCTTATGGAGACATATAAATCCATGGGTTTTAAGATTCTTACTTGTCAGGTATCTTGCCAGGCGTTGAATATGGGGTGTTGAGTCCATTTCGTTGAGCAAGGAGTAGGGCTTGTCTATTATATATTTGGCTTATGGAACGGTATCTGTGCTAATTTCAATCTCTGGTTTTATGCAGCACCCCAACTCACCTTTCCCCATAAGCAAGCATAAGTTGGTTTTCTAAATTTCAGACCCTGTTCTGTTTTGTAATTCAGTTCATGTGTGGCCAAGTTTACATTCCGTGTATTAGTGATATCTTATGATGTTTCTTTTTCTGTGTGACTTATTTCTCGTAGAATCATCGTACCTGAATCCACTCATTATGCCGCTACGGGCCTGATGACGTAGGTTTCATTGCTGAGTGATATTCCATTGTACGTGCGTTCCACAACTTCTTTATCCATTTTTTCCTTTCTCGGGTATTTAACTTGTACCGTAGACAAGGTTCTTGTAAACAGAGCCATCCCAAACTTTGGGGTGGCTGTGTGTTTTTGATTTTAATTTCCCTAAGCTATAGGACCATAAGTGGAAGTGACATAGGCTGTGTTGCTTTGTTTCCTACGTGTTTCTGGAAACACCATACATTTCTCCAGAGTGGCTGTTGGCAATTTACATCCCGCCCATCAGCATAACAAGGCTCCCTGTTCTCCATGACCTGTCCTGTCTTTCTGGATTTTACACTTTTTTCAGATGGCCCTTTTGACCGGGGGGCAGTGAGACTTCATTGTAGTGCAGTTTTCCTTTACACGCTTGCTTGGTTGGCCAAAAAGGGCGTATGCATTTTTTCCTGAATATATTCAGGAAAAAACGCATACGCCCTTTTTGGCCAAGTGCAACATTGTTGACATTCTGCCTCTTTTCCTACGCTTTAAGTGCAATTTCAGTCTACCCCCTGAAATCGTTTTCCTGAAATTCTGCCCCGCTTTCAACTCCTCTTTGAAGACTTACTTCAGTACATTTTTGGACGATAGCTGTCATTCATAACTCTGCAGGATTGTGAATTACAGTGCCCCTGAGCTCCTTTCTTCAACTCGCTTTCTTGTGAGCTGGCCGCAAAACCGCAGGATTGCTTCAGGCCCTAATCTCTTTATGGCAGGGCACGCTGAGCCTTTGGTTAATTTCTCTTCCTGGTGGGAAATGAGCGTTCCACTTGCCCGTGCAGACACCTACAGCTAGTCTCTCATTGCTTCTCCCTATTCCTGTTCATCTTCCGCTGAAATTGCAAACTGTGCCAAACAGGAGGTTAAATGCACTGACTCTCCAAGTGGGGAGAGTGTTACTAAAGCGTCTGGAATGGTGAACCCGGGTACCAGGGGACGAAAACTGAGATGCATTTGAAAACGTTTCCCAATCACACGGTGGACCATACTATGGGTTTCCCATGCATGTTTTAGCTGAAGGAAGAATCCCTTAAACCTGGAAATTTGGAACCCATGGAATGGGTACCATGCAGTATGACTTCAAAGGGTCTACGTTTGCTCACCGAACTTCACCAATGTTATCAGCCCGAAGTGTCCAGCCTTATGTCTCACCCAGCACTGGGTGTAGATGTGGTAAATCCAGGTTTCATCACAAGCCCTGAATGAATTATTTAAGAATTGCTCTCTATTTCACTGTCATTGTGTTTTGTTTTTGAAATTTATTTTGATAATGGGATTTATCGGATTTTCACTGCTGCGTTTAGGCCGCTGTACACATGCTTGATTTCCTTATGGAGACATATAAATCCATGGGTTTTAAGATTCTTACTTGTCAGGTATCTTGCCATGCGTTGAATATGGGGTGTTGAGTCCATTTCATTGAGCAAGGAGTAGGGTTGACTATAATATATTTGGCTTATGGAACGGTATCTGTGCTAATTTCAATCTCTGGTTTTATGCAGCACCCCAACTCACCTTTCCCCATAAGCAAGCATAAGTTGGTTTTCTAAATTTGAGACCCTGTTCTGTTTTGGAATTCAGTTTATGTGTAGCCAAGTTTACATTCCGTGTATTACTGATATATTATGATGTTTCTTTTTCTGTGTGACTTATTTCTCGTAGAATCATCACACCTGAATCCACTCATTATGCCGCTACGGGCCTGAAGACGTAGATTTCATTGCTGAGTGATATTCCATTGTACGTGCGTACCAGATATTCTTTATCTACTTTTTCCTTTCTCGGATATTTAACTTGTACCGTAGAAAAGGTTCTTGTAAACAGAGCCATCCCAAACTTTGGGGTGGCTGTGTGTTTGTGATTTTAATTACCCTAAGCTATAGGAACATAGTGGAAGTGACATAGGCTGTGTTGCTTTGTTTCCTACGTGTTTCAGGATACACCATACATTTCTCCAGAGTGGCTGTTGGCAATTTACATCCCGCCCATCAGCATAACAAGGCTCCCTGTTCTCCATGACCTGTCCTGCCTTTCTGGATTTTACACTTTTTCAGATGGCCCTTTTGACCGGGGGGCAGTGAGACTTCATTGTAGTGCAGATTTCCTTTACACGCTTGCTTGGTTGGCCAAAAAGGGCGTATGCGTTTTTTCCTGAATATATTCAGGAAAAAACGCATACGCCCTTTTTTGCCAAGTGCATCATTGTCGACATTCTGCCTCTTTTCCTATGCTTTAAGTGCAATTCCAGTCTACCCCCTGAAATCGTTTTCCTGAAATTCTGCCCCGCTTTCAATTTCTCTTTGAAGACTTACTTCAGTACATTTTTGGACGATAGCTGTCATTCATAACTCTGCAGGTTTGTGAATTACAGTGCCCGTGAGCTCCTTTCTTCTACTCCTTTTCTTGTGAGCTGGCCGCAAAACCGCAGGATTGCTTCAGGCCCTAATATGTTTCCGGCCGGGCACGCTGAGCCTTTGGTTAATTCCTCTTCCTGGTGGGAAATGAGCGTTCCATTTGCCCGTGCAGACACCTACAGCTAGTCTCTAATTGCTTCTCCCTATGCCTATTCATCTTGCGCAGAAATTGCCAAGTGTGCCAAACAGGAGGTTAAATGCACTGACTCTCCAAGTGGGGAGAGTGTTAGTAAAGCGTCTGGAATGGTGAACCCGAGTACCAGGGGACGAAAACTGAGATGCATTTGAAAACGTTTCCCAATCACACGGTGGACCACACTATGGGTTTCCCATGCATGTTTTAGCTGAAGGAAGAATCCCTTAAACCTGGAAATTTGGGACGCATGGAATGGGTACCATGCAGTATGACTTCAAAGGGTCTGCGTTTGCTCACCGAACCTCACCAATGCTATCAGCCCGAAGTGTCCAGCCTTATGTCTCACCCAGCTCTGGGTGTAGATGTGGTAAATCCAGGTTGCATCACAAGCCCTGAATGAATTATTTAAGAATTGCTCTCTATTTCACTGTCATTGTGTTTTGTTTTTGAAATTTATTTTGATAATGGGATTTATCGGATTTTCACTGCTGCGTTTAGGCCGCTGTACACACGCTTGATTTCCTTATGGAGACATATAAATCCATGGGTTTTAAGATTCTTACTTGTCAGGTATCTTGCCAGGCGTTGAATATGGGGTGTTGAGTCCATTTCGTTGAGCAAGGAGTAGGTCTTGTCTATTATATATTTGGCTTATGGAACGGTATCTGTGCTAATTTCAATCTCTGGTTTTATGCAGCACCCCAACTCACCTTTCCCCATAAGCAAGCATAAGTTGGTTTTCTAAATTTGAGACCCTGTTCTGTTTTGTAATTCAGTTCATGTGTAGCCAACTTTATATTCCGTGTATTAGTGATAGCTTATGATGTTTCTTTTTCTGTGTGACTTATTTCTCGTAGAATCATCGTACCTGAATCCACTCATTATGCCGCTACGGGACTGATGACGTAGATTTCAATGCTGAGTGATATTCCATTGTACGTGCGTACCACAACTTCTTTATCCATTTTTTGCTTTCTGGGATATTTTACTTGTACCGTAGACGAGGTTCTTGTAAACAGAGCCGTCCCAAACTCTGGGGTAGCTGTGTGTTTTTGAATTTAATTTCCCTAAGCTATAGGACCATAAGTGGAAGTGCCATAGGCTGTGTTGCTTTGTTTCCTACGTGTTTCTGGAAAAACCATACACTTCTCCAGAGTGGTTGTTGGCAATTTACATCCCGCCCATCAGCATGACAAGGCTCCCTGTTCTCCATGACCTGTCCTGTCTTTCTGGATTTTACACTTTTTTCAGATGGCCCTTTTGACCGGGGGGCAGTGAGACTTCATTGTAGTGCAGATTTCCTTTACACGCTTGCTTGGTTGGCCAAAAAGGGCGTATGCGTTTTTTCCTGAATATATACAGGAAAAAACGCATATGCCCTTTTTGCCCAACTGCATCATTGTTGACATTCTGCCTCTTTTCCTACGCTTTAAGTGCAATTCCAGTCTACCCCCTGAAATCGTTTTCCTGAAATTCTGCCCCGCTTTCAAGTCCTCTTTGAAGACTTACTTCAGTACATTTTTGGACGATAGCTGTCATTCATAACTCTGCAGGTTTGTGAATTACAGTGCCCCTGAGCTCGTTTCTTCAACTCGTTTTCTTGTGAGCTGGCCGCAAAACCGCAGGATTGCTTCAGGCCCTAATATGTTTCCGGCCGGGCATGCTGAGCCTTTGGTTAATTCCTCTTCCTGGTGGGAAATGAGCGTTCAATTTGCCCGTGCAGACACCAACAGCTAGTCTCTCATTGCTTCTCCCTATTCCTGTTCATCTTGCGCAGAAATTGCAAACTGTGCCAAACAGGAGGTTAATGGCACTGACTCTCCAAGTGGGGAGAGTGTTAGTAAAGCGTTCAAATGTTGAACCCGAGTACCAGGGGACGAAAACTGAGATGCATTTTAAAACGTTTCCCAATCACATGTTGGACCATACTCTGGGCTTCCCATGCATGATTTAGCTGAAGGAAGAATCCCTTAAACCTGGAGAGTTGGGACCCATGGAATGGGTACCATGCAGTATGACTTCAAAGGGTCTGCGTTTGCTCACCGAACCTCACCAATGCTATCAGCGAGAAGTGTCCAGCCTTATGTCTCATCCAGCTCTGGGTGTAGATGTGGTAAATCCAGGTTGCATCACAAGCCCTGAATGAATTATTTAAGAATTGCTCTCTATTTCACTGTCATTGTGTTTTGTTTTTGAAATTCATTTTGATAATGGGATTTATCGGATTTTCACTGCTGCTTTTAGGTCACTGTACACACACTTGATTTCCTTATGGAGACATATAAATCCATGGGTTTTAAGATTCTTACTTGTCAGGTATCTTCCCAGGCGTTGAATATAGGGTGTTGAGTCCATTTCGTTGAGCAAGGAGTAGGTCTTGTCTATTATATATTTGGCTTATGGAACGGTATCTGTGCTAATTTCAATCTCTGGTTTTATGCAGCATCCCAACTGACCTTTCCCCATAAGCAAGCATAAGTTGGTTTGCTAAATTTGAGACCCTGTTCTGTTTTGTAATTCAGTTCATGGGTAGCCAAGTTTACATTCCGTGTATTAGTGATAACTTATGATGTTTCTTTTTCTGTCTGACTTATTTCTAATAGAATCATCGTACCTGAATCCACTCATTATGCCGCTACGGGCCTGATGATGTAGATTTCATTGCTGAGTGATATTCCATTGTACGTGCGTACCACAACTTCTTTATCCATTTTTTACTTTCTGGGATATTTTACTTGTACCGTAGACGAGGTTCTTGTAAACAGAGCCATCCCAAACTCTGGGGTGGCTGTGTGTTTTTGATTTTAATTTCCCTAAGCTATAGGACCATAAGTGGAAGTGCCATAGGCTGTGTTGCTTTGTTTCCTACGTGTTTCTGGAAACACCATACACTTCTCCAGAGTGGTTGTTGGCAATTTACATCCCGCCCATCAGCATGACAAGGCTCCCTGTTCTCCATGACCTGTCCTGCCTTTCTGGATTTTACACTTTTTTCAGATGGCCCTTTTGACCGGGGGGGCAGTGAGACTTCATTGTAGTGCAGATTTCCTTTACACGCTTGCTTGGTTGGCCAAAAAGGGCGTATGCGTTTTTTCCTGAATATATTCAGGAAAAAACGCATACGCCCTTTTGGGCCAAGTGCATCGTTGTCGACATTCTGCCTCTTTTCCTATGCTTTTAGTACAATTCCAGTCTACCCCCTGAAATCGTTTTCCTGAAATTCTGCCCCGCTTTCAAGTCCTCTTGGAAGACTTACTTCAATACATTTTTGGACGATAGCTGTCATTCATAACTCTGCAGGTTTGTGAATTACAGTGCCCCTGAGCTCATGTCTTCAACTCGCTTTCTTGCGAGCTGGCCGCAAAACCGCAGGATTGCTTCAGGCCAAAGTCTCTTTCCGGCAGGGCATGCTGAGCCTTTGTTTAATTCCTCTTCTTGGTCGGAAATGATCGCTCCTTTTGCCCGTGCAGGCACCTACAGCTAGTCTCTCATTGGTTCTCCCTATTCCTGTACATCTTGCGCAGAAACTGCAAACTGTGCCAAACAGGAGGTTAATGGCACTGACTCTCCAAGTGGGGAGAGTGTTAGTAAAGCGTGTGGAATGGTGAACCCGAGTACCAGGGGACGAAAACTGAGATGCATTTGAAAACATTTACCGGTCACACAGTGCACTGTACTGTGGGTTTCCCATGCATGTTTTAGCTGAAGGAAGAATCCCTTAAACCTGGAGAGTTGGGAACCATGGAATGGGTACCATGCAGTATGACTTCAAAGGGTCTGCGTTTGCTCACCGAACCTGACCAATGCTATCAGCCTGAAGTGTCCAGCCTTATGTCTCACCCAGCTCTGGGTGTAGATGGGGGAAATCCAGGTTGCATCACAAGCCCTGAATGAATTATTTAAGAATTGCTCTCTATTTCACTGTCATTTTGTTTTGTTTTTGAAATTTATTTTGATAATGGGATTTATCGGATTTTCACTGCTGCGTTTAGGCCGCTATACACACGCTTGATTTCCTTATGGAGACATATAAATCCATGGGTTTTAAGATTCTTACTTGTTAGGTATCTTGCCAGGCATTGAATATGGGGTGTTGAGTCCATTTCGTTGAGCAAGGAGTAGGTCTTGTCTATTATATATTTGGCTTATGGAACGGTATCTGTGCTAATTTCAATCTCTGGTTTTATGCAGCACCCCAACTCACCTTTCCCCATAAGCAAGCATAATTTGGTTTTCTAAATTTGAGACCCTGTTCTGTTTTGTAATTCAGTTCATGGGTAGCCAAGTTTACATTCCGTGTATTAGTGATATCTTATGATGTTTCTTTTTTGTGTGACTTATTTCTCGTAGAATCATCATACCTGAATCCACTCATTATGCCGCTACGGGCCTGATGACGTAGATTTCATTGCTGAGTGATATTCCATTGTAGGTGTGTACCACAACTTCTTTATCCATTTTTTACTTTCTGGGATATTTTACTTGTACCGTAGACGAGGTTCTTGTAAACAGAGCCGTCCCAAACTCTGGGGAGGCTGTGTGTTTTTGATTTTAATTTCCCTAAGCTATAGGACCATAAGTGGAAGTGCCATAGGCTGTGTTGCTTTGTTTCTTACGTGTTTCTGGAAACACCATACACTTCTCCAGAGTGGTTGTTGGCAATTTTCATCCCGCCCATCAGCATGACAAGGCTCCCTGTTCTCCATGACCTGTCCTGCCTTTCTGGATTTTACAATTTATTCAGATGGCTCTTTTGACCGGGGGGCCAGTGAGACTTCATTGTAGTGCAGATTCCTTTTACACGCTTGCTTGGTTGGCCAAAAAGGGCGTATGCGTTTTTTCCTGAATATATTCAGGAAAAAACGCATACGCCCTTTTGGGCCAAGTGCATCGTTGTCGACATTCTGCCTCTTTTCCTATGCTTTTAGTACAATTCCAGTCTACCCCCTGAAATCGTTTTCCTGAAATTCTGCCCCGCTTTCAAGTCCTCTTGGAAGACTTACTTCAATACATTTTTGGACGATAGCTGTCATTCATAACTCTGCAGGTTTGTCAATTACAGTGCCCCTGAGCTCATGTCTTCAACTCGCTTTCTTGTGAGCTGGCCGCATAACCGCAGGATTGCTTCAGGCCAAAGTCTCTTTCCGGCAGGGCACGCTGAGCCTTTGTTTAATTCCTCTTCCTGGTCGGAAATGAGCGTTCCATTTGCCCGTGCAGACACCTACAGCTAGTCTCTCATTGCTTCTCCCTATTCCTGTTCATCTTGCGCAGAAATTGCAAACTGTGCCAAATAGGAGGTTAAATGCACTGACTCTCCATGTGGGGAGAGTGTTAGTAAAGCGTTCAAATGTTGAACCCGAGTACCAGGGGACGAAAACTGAGATGCATTTGAGAACGTTTCCCAATAACACGGAGGACCATACTCTGGGTTTCCCATGGACGTTTTAGCTGAAGGTAGAATCCCTTAAACCTGGAGAGTTGGGACCCATGGGATGGGTACCATGCAGTATGACTTCAAAGGGTCTGCGTTTGCTCACCGAACCTCACAAATGCTCTCAGCCCGAAGTGCCCAGCCTTATGTCTCACCCAGCTCTGGGTGTAGATGTGGTAAATCCAGGTTGCATCAGAAGCCCTGAATGAATTATTTAAGAATTGCTCTCTATTTCACTCTCATTGTGTTTTGTTTTTGAAATTTATTTTGATAATGGGATTTATCGGATTTTCACTGCTGCGTTTAGGCCGCTGTACACACGCTAGATTTCCTTATGGAGACATATAAATCCATGGGTTTTAAGATTCTTACTGGTCAGGTATCTTCTCAGGCGTTGAATATGCGGTGTTGAGTCCATTTCGTTGAGCAAGGAGTAGGTCTTGTCTTTTATATATTTGGCTTCTGGAACTGTATGTGTGCTAATTTCAATCTCTGGTTTTATGCAGCACCCCAACTCACCTTTCCCCATAAGCAAGCATAAGTTGGTTTTCTAAATTTGAGACCCTGTTCTGTTTTGTAATTCAGTTCATGTGTAGCCAAGTTTACATTCCGTGTATTTGTGATATCTTATGATGTTTCTTTTTCTGTATGACTTATTTCTCGTAGAATCATCATACCTGAATCCACTCATTATGCCGCTACGGGCCTGATGACGTAGATTTCATTGCTGAGTGATATTCCATTGTACGTGCGTACCACAACTTCTTTATGCACTTTTTGCTTTCTCGGATATTTAACTTGTACCGTAGACGAGGTTCTTGTCAACAGAGCCGTCCCAAACTTTGGGGTGGCTCTGTGTTTTTGGTTTTAATTTCCCTAATCTATAGGACCATAAGTGGAAGTGCCATAGGCTGTGTTGCTTTGTTTCCTACGTGTTTCAGGAAACACCATACACTTCTCCAGAGTGGCTGTTGGCAATTTACATCCCGCCCATCAGCATGACAAGGCTTCCTGTTCTCCATGACCTGTCCTGCCTTTCTGGATTTTACACTTTTTTCAGATGGCCCTTTTGAGCGGGGGGCTGGGAGACTTCAATGTAGTGCATATTGCCTTTACACGCTTGCTTGGTTGGCCAAAAAGGGCGTATGCGTTTTTTCCTGAATATATTCAGGAAAAAACGCATACGCCCTTTTTGGCCAAGTGCATCATTGTCGACATTCTGCCTCTTTTCCTATGCTTTAAGTGCAATTCCAGTCTACTCCCTGAAATCGTTTTCCTGAAATTCTGCCCCACTTTCAAGTCCTCTTCGAAGACTTACTTCAATACATTTTTGGACGATAGCTGTCATTCATAACTCTGCAGGTTTGTGAATTACAGTGCCCCTGAGCTCCTTTCTTCAACTCGCTTTCTTGTGAGCTGGCCGCAAAACCGCAGGATTGCTTCAGGCCCTAATCTGTTTCCGGCAGGGCACGCTGAGCCTTTGGTTAATTCCTCTTCCTGGTGGGAAATGAGCGTTAAATTTCCATGTTCAGACACCTTCACATGAGTCGTCATGGTGCCCCTTTGCCCCGGTTATCTCTATGGAGGTTGGAGTTGGAAGGCCTCCTCACTCAAGATCAGTGTGCCCACGGAGCCAACCCTGCAACTTCAGGGCATGGTTGGGGGTTAGGATCACCACGAGAGTTCCTTTTTCCTTAGGAGGGAGGTGGCCTTTTGGGCTGCTGATTTCCATGTTATCAGATACTGCCAGTATCTTGGCCAGATGTGGCGGTGGGCCAAGCCCCTTGGTGACCGTAGTTTATCCTACCTGGATCGCATTCTTGCATTGTTCCATTTCAAGTGGTCCCAGGTTTTGCACTAATACTCCAATGGCGATTCACCGTTCACCAGGAATGTAAAGGTCAAAGGGTTTAGCTAAATTAGGGAGTTCCAGGGCAAGTGTCTGAATTGACTGCTCTTTCCATTCTTGAAAGGCCACTTCTGCATTCTATTCAAAAGGATCATCACCTTTTCCTTTCAGTGTTTCATATAGAGGCCGAGCTAGTAGACTGTAGTTAGGGATCCAGAAGCAGCAAACCCTGGCCTCCCCAGGAACCCCTAAGCTGTCTTCTAGTTTCAGAAATGGGTAAGGCTGTAAATTGTTTCTTCCCTTTCCTGGGATGGGCTTCTCCGACCTTCTGTGAGAATGAAGCCCAGGCAGGTCACCGTAGTCTGTGATATTTGAGCTTTTTCTTGGACAACTTGTATCCTTTATTGGCTTGGTAGTTCAGAGGTCTCCTTAGTAGGGCTGGCGATCAGAATGTCGTCTGCATATTGAAGGAGTGTTTCCTTTTCCAGAGGTAGAACTTTTAGGTCTTTAGCTGAGCTTTCCCCAAAGATGGTGTGGGAATTTTTGAACCCTTGGGGCAACACGGCCCGGAAGTATTGTTTTAGCTGTATGTTGAGTCCTGCCACTCACAAGCCAAAATTTCTTGTGACTCTGGGACTAATAGAATACAAAAGAAGGCATCATTGAAGACTAATACAGAATACCATGTCCTGGTGGTTGGTAGAATGACCAGCAGGGTGTAGGATTTAGGAACTACTGGAGGTATATCCTCGGTGGCTTCACTGACTGTCCTGACATCCTTTACCAGGACTCCAGCAGCCCATGGGACTCTCGAGGTCAGGCCAATCCCAGGATATGGAGCTCACCTGGGCAGGTACCCCACCCCAGCCCACGGGGCTCTCGTGTTCAGGACCCTCCCAGGATATGGGGTTCCCTGGGCAGGTCCCCCTGCATCCCATGGGGCTCTCGTGGTCAGGCCCCTCCCAGGATACAGAGCTACCCTTGCAGGTACCATGGCAGGGCTGGGAACACAGGAACCGTGCATATCGCCCTCATTGCAGAGCACTCCCAGCTCACCTGTCACTCAGATCTGACACAGAGCACCTCAGAGCAGGACTTGAACTAACAAACAGCAGCTCCAACAGGTCTGTGACCCTGGGCATCACTCTGTGTGGCCTCCCTCCACCTGGTCTTCCAGAGACTTCCACTGCACCCGGGGCACCAGGCCTCTGTCTCCACCCACCAGCCACCCCTCCTCTCCCTGACTCCTGGGTTCCTCTCATTAGGAGAGGGTTTTCTTGAAGATGTCTCCCACTCATGGGCCAGATAATATAATTAGAAAACAAGCCAGAGCTGCAGCCCCTTGTCTATCCTGACTCTCAGGAGCCCACACCTGTTCCTTGGACCTGGCCGATTCAGCAAGTTCCAGTTTCTGCAACTGTGAGCCCCTGAGGGGTGATTATTGGCTGGCCTGGGAAGCCTGACCGTGCCGGCCAGCCCTCCCCAGGTGTGCCTGGGTTCAGATCAATATAAACACCGCTCCAGGCAGCAAGAGCCCCTGCAGCTGTGCCTGACGCCATTTTCTCTGCCCTGTCAGCAGTCTTGGGGCTGGACTGGTGGGAGGGAGTGAGAGGCCACGGCTTTGTGGGTGGCCCAGTGTGAGTGGGGCTCTGCTGGACTTTCTGCAGCAGTTGCCAAGATGCCACCTGCTAAAGAAGAGGATGTGTCACTCATACCTGCCGCTGGAATTTCTCCCTGGGCAGAGGTGAGTGAGGAAGAAAGCAGTGGGGGCCGGGACAGCAGGGGTATCTCAGGCAGGGAAATGGAAAGCTTCCAGAAGAGCACCCAGGACCAGGACCATCCTGGCTGGCCTGCAGGCACCAAGTCGGCTGGCATGCTGTCGCTCATGTGGCTCCATGGCCCTTCCTCTAGGCTTTCAAGTCCTTGTACATATTCAGGTGTTTTACCTGGGAAGGGTGGGAACATTTCAGCAGCAGCTGGCCTGGGGCTCAGCCCACGTTTACTCACAGATGCCTCGGCATGGTCCCCCAGCTTTGCAATGAGGACGCTTGTTGCGTGGGGCCTGCTGGCTGAATGGGAGATGATTCCCCACCACCGACCAACTTCAGAATTGTTTACAACTGGAGCAAGTGCCCTGATACGGTTTTCCTCTGTGTAGCTGGTGGGTTCTGTTTTTTTTTCTTTTTTGGTTCAAGGTAGATTTTATTCCTCTTTTTTGTATTTACAGATATAAGCATGGAAATAATTTATTCATATAAATACATGTATGTGAAGGGAAGAATATTTTTTCTGTTTTACTTTTTGTAATTTGAATTTTATTTTATTTTTTTATACAGCAGGTTCTCTTTGGTTATCTATTTTATACATATAAATGTATACATGCCAATCCCAATCTCTCAACTCCTCCCACCACCACCCCCCAACAGCTTTCCCCCCTTGGTGTCCATACGTTTGTTGTCTACATCTGTTGCTCTATTTCTGCCTTGCAAAACGGTTCATCTGTACAATTTGTCTAGGTTCCACATATAGCCATTAATAGACAAGATTTCTTTTTCTCTTTCTGACTTACTTCACTCTGTATGACAGTCTCTAGATCCATCAACGTCTCTACAAATGACCCAATTTCATTCCTTTTTATGGCTTAGTAATATTCCATTTTATATATGTACCACATCTTTATGCATTCGTCTGTCTGTGGGCATTTAGGTTGCTTCCATTACCTGGATATTGTAAATAGTGATGCAATGAACATTGCGGTGAATGTCTCTTTTTGATTTATGGTTTTGTCTGGGTATATGCCCAGTAGTGGGACTGCTGTATCATATGGTAATTCTATTCTTAGTTTTATAAGAAACTCCATAACTTTCTCCACAGTGACTGTATCAATTTCATTCCCAACAATAGCGGAAGAGGGTGTCTTATCTCCACACCCTTTCCAGCATTTGTTGTTTGTAGATTTTCTGATGATGCCCATTCTAACAGGTGTGAGGTGATACACCATGGATGAGTCTATTTCGTTGAGCAAAGAGTAGGTCTTGTCTATTACATATTTGGCTTATGGAACGGTATGTGTGCTAATTTCAATCTCTGGTTTTATACAGCACCGCAACTCAACTTTCCCCTTAAGCAAGCATAAGTTTTTATCTAAATGTGAGACTCTGTTCGGTTTTGGAATTCAGTTTATGTGTAGCCAAGTTTACACTCTCTCTATTAGTGATATCTTATGATAATTACCTTTCTCTGTGTGACATATTTCTCTTAGAATCATCATACTTAAATCCACTCAATTTGCTGCTACAGGCCTGATGACATTGATTTCATTGCTGAGTGATATTCCATTGTACGTAAGTAGCACAACTCCTTTATCCATATTTTTCTTTCTGGGATATTTAATTTGTACTGGACTCAAGGTTCTTGTAAACACAGCAGCCCTAAATTTGGTGTTGGCTGTGTCTTGTTGATTTTAATTTTCCTAAGCTATAGGGCCAAAAGTGGAAGTGCCCTAGGGTCTGTAGCTTTGTTTTTCAGATGTTTCAGGATACACCATAAACATCTCCAGAGTGTCTGTTGGCAATTTACATCCCGCCCATCAGCATAACAAGGCTCCCTGTTCTCCATGGCCTGTCCTGTGTTTCTGGTTTTTACACATTTTTCAGATGGCCCTTTTGACGAATGGGAAATGAGACTTCATTGTAGTGCGGATTTCCATTGCTCGAGTGCTTGGTTGGCCAAAAAGGGCATATGTGTTTTTTCCTGAATATATTCAGGAAAAAATGTTTACGCACTTTTGTCCAAGTGCATCACTGTCAAAGATCTGCCGCTTTTCACATGCTTTAAACGCAATTCCAATCTACCTCCTGAAATATGATTCCTGCAATTCTGCCTCGTTTTGAAGTCCTCTTTGCAGACTTACTTCAGTATACTTTTGCCAATAACTGTCATTTATAACTCTGCAGGTTTGTGAATTACAGTGCCTGTGATTTCCTTTCTTAACTCGTTTCCTTGAAAGCTGGCCACAGAACCGCAGGTTTGCTTTAGGCCATAATCAGGGTCTGGCACGGCACTCTGAGCCTTTGGTTAATTCCTCTTCCTGGTGGGAAATTAGAGTTAAATGTGCCCCTCCGGACACCTGCCTCACTCCCAGCCCCTTGGTGATGTGTGTCCTGTGGTTTGAGGCCACATGTGCTGGGTTCCTCACCTTTGGCTGATGTGGCCCCACTGGTGTGAGGACACTCCTGCCTGGTTCCCATCCCCTTGGTGATGTGGGCCCTCCGGTGAGAGTCTGATCCTGGTTGGGTTCCTCACACTTCTGTGAGGTGGACCCTCTTCTCTGACGTCACTCCTGCCTGGCTGGCACACCCCGCCTTGGCGAAGTCGGCCCTCTGGTGGGATTTGGTGCCTGCTGGGGGTCTCCTGCCCTTGGTAATGAGGGCCCTCTGGCGTCAGGCCCTAATTCCTGGGCTCCCAATATTTTCTGATATGCGCCCTGTGGTTCGAGTACACTCGTGCCAGGTTCCCAACCCCATGGGAATGTGGGCCTTCTGCTCTGAGGTCCCAACCGTGGGTTGCTCAGTTTCATGATGAGGGCCCTCTGCTGTGAGTTCTCTCCGGCCTGGATCCCATAGCCTCGCTGCTCCTGGCCACCTGCTGGGAGGTTCCAACTGCGGGATTCCTCACCTTTTTTCTTCTATGGACCCTCTGTTTTGAGACTCCTCCTGCCTGCCTCACTCCCAGTCCCTTGGTGATGTGTGTCCTCTGGTGTGAGGCCACGTGTGCTGGGTCCCTCGCCTTTGGATGATGTGGCCACACTGGTGTGAGGACACTCCTGCCTGCTTCCTATCCCCTTGATGATGTGGGCCCTCTGGTGAGAGTCTGATCCTGGCTGGGTTCCTCACCCTTCTGTGAGGTGGGCCCTCTGCTGTGAGGTCACTCCTGCCTGGCTGGCACACCCCACCTGGGCAACATCGGCCCTCTTGTGGCACTTGGAGCCTGCTGGGAGCCTCCTCCCCTCGGTGATGGGGGCCCTCTAGCGTCAGGCCCTAACTGCTGGGTACCCACATTTTCTGATACGTGCTAAGTGGTGCGAGGACACTCCTGCGAGGTTCCCATCCCCATGGGCATGTGGGCCTTCTGCTCTAAGGTCCCAACACCTGTGTTGTTCACCGTTTCATGATGTTGTCTCTCTGGTGTTAGTTCACTCAGGCCTAGATCCCATAGACTCTGTGCTCTGAGCCGACTGCTGGGAGGTTCCTACTGCTGGATTCCTTACCTTTTTTATTCTTTGGGTCCTGTGTTTTTATGCTCCTACTTCCTGACTCACTCCCAGCCCCTTTGTGATGTAGGTCCTCTGGTTTAAGGCCACATGTACCGGTTTCCTCACCTTTATTGATGTGGCCCCACTGGTGTGAGGACACTCCTGCCTGGTTCCCATCCCCTTGGTGATTGGGGCCCTCTTGTGAGAGGCTGATCCTGTCTGGATTCCTCACACTTCTGGGAGGTGGGCCCTCTGCTGTGAGGTCACTCCTGCCTGGCTGGCACACGTCACGTTGGCGATGTGGGCCCTCAGTTGGGAGTTGGTGCCTGCTGGGAGTCTCCTCCCCTCGGTAATGAGGGCCCTCTGGCGTCAGGCCCTAACTCATGGGCTCCCAAAATTTTCTGATGTGCGCCCTGTCGTGTGAGTACACTCCAGCCAGGGTCCCTTCCCTAGGGGATGTGGGCTTTCTGCTCTGTGGTCCCAACGGCTGGGTTGCTCACAGTGTCAGAATGTGGGCCCTCTGTTTTGAGTTCAGTCAGGCCTGGATCCCATAGCCTCGCTGCTCCTGGCCGCCTGCTGGGAGGTTCCAACTGCGGGATTCCTCACCTTTTTTACGCAATGGGCCCTCTGTTTTGAGGCTCCTCCTGCCTGCCTCACTCCCAGCCCCTTGGTGATGTGTGTCCTGTAGTTTGAGGCCACGTGTGCTGGGTCCGTCACATTTCGGGGATGTGGCCCCACTGGTGTGAGGACACTCCTGCCTGGTTTCCATTCCCTTGGTGATGTGGGCCCTCTGGTGAGAGTCTGATCCTCTTTGGGTTCCTCACACTTTTGTGTGGTTGGCCCTCTGCTCTGAGGTCACTCCTGCCTGGCTGGCACACCCCGCATTGGCGACGTCGGCCCTCTGGTAGCAGTTGGAGCTTGCTGGGAGCCTCCTCTCCTCAGTGATGAGGGCCCTCTGGCGTCCGGCCCTAACTGCTGGGCTCCCCACATTTTCTGTTGTGTGCCCACTGGTGCGATGACACTCCTGCTTGGTTCCCTTCCCCATGGGGATGTGGGCCTTGTGCTCTGAGGTCACAACGGCTGGGTTGCTTACAGTATCACGATGAGGGCCCTCTGTTGTGAGTTCATCACTGCCTGGATCCCATAGCCTCGGTGCTCTGGGCCGCCTGCTGGGATGTTCCAACTGCTGGATTCCTCACGTTTTTATACAATGGGCCATGTGTTTTGAGGTTAATCCTGCCTGCCTCGCTCTGAGACCCATGGTGATGTGGGTCTTCTGGTTTGAGGCCACATGTGCTGGGTACCTCAACTTTCGATGATGTGGCCCCACGGGTGTGAGGACACTCGTGCCTGATTCCCAGCCCCTTGCTTATGTGGGCACTCTGGTGAGAGTCTGATCATGACTGGGTTCCTTACCCTTCTGTGAGGTGGGCGCTCTGATGTGAGGTCACTCCTGCCTGGATGGCTCACGTCGCCTTGGCGACGTAGGCCCTCTGTTGGCCACTGAAGCATGCTGGGAGCCTCCTACCCTCTTTAATGAGGGCCCTGGAAGAAACGCATATGCCCTTTTTGACCAAGTGCATCATTGTCGAAGTTCTGCCTCTTCTCCTATACTTTCAGAGGACTTCCCATCTACCTCCTGAAATCGTATTCCTGGAATTCTGCCCCGCGTTCAAGTCCTCTTTGCAGCCTTACTTCAATATATTTTTGGACGATAGCTGTCATTTATAACTCTGCAGGTTTGTGAATTACAGTGCCCCTGAGCTCCATTCTTCAACTCGCTTTCTTGTGAGCTGGCCGCAAAACCGCAGGATTGCTTCAGGCCCTAATCTGGTTCCGGCACGGCATGTTGAGCCTTTGGCTAATTCCTCTTCCTGATGGGAAATGAGCGTTAAATTTGCTCGTGCAGACACCTACAACTAATCTCTCATTGGTTCTCCCTATTCCTGTTCATCTTGCTCAGAAATTCCAAACTGTGCCAAACAGGAGGTTAAAGGCACTGACTCTCCAATTGGGGAAAGAGTTAGTAAAGCGTCTGGAATGGTAAAACCGAGTATGAGGGGAAGAAAACTGAGATGCATTTAAAAAGGTTTCCCGGTCACACGGTGGACCATATTCTGGGTTTCCCATGCGTGTTTTACCTGAAGGAAGAATCCCTTAAACCTGGAGAGGTGGGACCCATGCAATGGGTACCATGCAGTATGACTTCAAATGGCCTGCATTTTCTCACCGAACCTCACCAATGCTATCAGCCCAAAGTGTCGAACCTTATGTCTCACTCAGCTCTAGGTGTAGATGTGGTAAATCCAGGTTGCATCACAAGCCCTGAATGAATTATTTAAGAATTGCTCTCTATTTCACTGTCATTGTGTTTGTTTTTGTAGTTTATTTTGATAATGGGATTTATCGGATTTTCTCTGCTGCCTTCATGCAGCTGTACACACACTTGATTCTCTTACGGAGACATATAAATCCATGGGTTTGAAGATTCTTACTAGTCATGTGTAATCCTAGGAGTTGAATATGGTGTGTTTAGTCCATTTCGTTGAGCAAGGTGTAAGTCTTGACTATTACATATTTGGCTTATGGAAAGGTATGTGTGCTAATTTCTATCTCTGGTTTTATGCAGCACCCCACCTCACCTTTCCCCATAAGCAAGCATAAGTTGGTGTTCTAAATTTGAGACCCTGTTCTGTTTTGTAATTCAGTTCATGTGTAGCCAAGTTTACATTCCGTGTATTAGTGATATCTTATGATGTTTCATTTTCTGTGTGACTTATTTCACTTAGAATCATCGTACCTGGATCCACTCAATATGCCGCGACGGGCCTGATGACATAGATTTCATTGGTGAGTGATATTCCATTGTACGTGCGTACCACAACTTCTTTAACCATTTTTCACATTCTGGGATATTTAACTTGGACCGTAGACGACGTTCTTGTAAACAGAGCTGTCCCAAACTTTGGGGTGGCTGTGTGTTTTTGATTTTAATTTCCCTAAGCTATAGGACCATAAGTGGAAGTGACATAGGCTCTGTTGCTTTGTTTCCTACGTGTTTCAGGAAACCCCATAAACTTCTCCAGAGTGGCTGTTTGCAATTTACATCCCCCCCATCAGCATAACAAGTCTCCCTGTTCTCCATGACCTGTCCTGCCTTTCTGGATTTTACACTTTTTCAGATGCCCCTTTTGACCGGGGGGCAGTGAGACTTCATTGTAGTGCAGATTTCATTTACCTGCTTGCTTGCTTGGCCAAAAATGGCGTATGCGTTTTTTCCTGAATATATTCAGGAAAAAACGCATACGCACTTTTTGACCAGTGCATCATTGTCGACATTCTGCCTCTATTCCTATGCTTTAAGTGCAATTCCAGTCTACCCCCTGAAATCGTTTTCCTGAAATTTTGCCCCGCATTCAAGTCCTCTTCGAAGACTTACTTCAATACATTTTTGGACGATAGCTGTCATTCATAACTCTGCAGGTTTGTGAATTACAGTGCCCCTGAGCTCGTTTCCTCAACTCGCTTTCTTGTGAGCTGGCCGCAAAACCGCAGGATTGCTGCAGGCCCTAATCTGTTTCCGACAGGGCACACTGAGCCTTTGGTGAATTCCTCTTCCTGGTGGGAAATGAGCGTTCCATTTGCCCGTGCAGACACCTACAGCTAGTCTCTCATTGTTTCTCCCTATTCCTGTTAATCTTGTGTAGAAATTGCAAACTGTGCCAAACAGGAGGTTAAAGGCACTGACTCTCCAAGTGGGGAGAATGTTAGTAAAGTGTCTGGAATGGTGAACCCGAGTACCAGGGTTCGAAAACTGAGATATATTTGAAAACGTTTCCCAATCAGACGGTGGACAATACTCTGGGTTTCCCATGCATGTCTTAGCTGAAGGAAAAATCCCTTAAACCTGGAGAGCTGGGAACCATGGAATGGGTACCATGCAGTATGACTACAAAGGGTCTGCGTTTGCTCACCGAACCTCACAAATGCTATCAGCCCGAAGTGTCCAGCCGTATATCTCACCCAGCTCTGGGTGTAGATGTGGTAAATCCAGGTTGCATCACAAGCCCTGAATGAATTATTTAAGAATTGCTCTCTATTACACTGTCAATGTGTTTTGGTTTTGAACTTTATTTTGATAATGGGATTTATCGGATTTTCACTGCTGCGTTTAGGCTGCTGTACACACGCTTGATTTCCTTATGGAGACATATAAATCCATGGGTTTTAAGATTCTTACTTGTCAGGTATATTCCCAGGCTTTGAGTCCATTTCGTTGAGCAAGGAGTAGGTCTTGTCTATTATATATTTGGCTTATGGAACGGTATCTGTGCTAATTTCAATCTCTGGTTTTATGCAGCACCCCAACTCACCTTTCCCCATAAGCAAGCATAAGTTGGTTTTCTAAATTTGAGACCCTGTTCTGTTTTGTAATTCAGTTCATGGGTAGCCAAGTTTACATTCCGTGTATTAGTCATATCTTATGATGTTTCATTTTCTGTGTGACTTATTTCTCGTAAAATCATCATACTTGAATCCACTCATTATGCCGCTACGGGCCTGAAGACGTAGATTTCATTGCTGAGTGATATTCCATTGTACGTGCGTACCAGAACTTCTTTATCCATTTTTTCCTTTCTCGGATATTTAACTTGTACCGTAGACAAGGTTCTTGTAAACAGAGCCATCCCAAACTTTAGGGTGGCTGTGTGTTTGTGATTTTAATAAACCTAAGCTATAGGACCATAGTGGAAGTGACATAGGCTGTCTTGCTTTGTTTCCTACGTGTTTCAGGATACACCATACATTTCTCCAGAGTGGCTGTTGGCAATTTACATCCCGCCCATCAGCATAACAAGGCTCCCTGTTCTCCAAGACCTGTCCTGCCTTTCTGGATTTTACACTTTTTTCAGATGGCCCTTTTGACTGGGGGGCAGTGAGACTTCATTGTAGTGCAGATTTCCTTTACACGCTTGCTTGATGGCCAAAAAGTGCGTATGCGTTTTTTCCTGAATATATTCAGGAAAAAACGCATACGCCCTTTTTGGCCAAGTGCATCATTGTCGACATTCTGCCTCTTTTCCTATGCTGTAAGTGCAATTCCAGTCTACCCCCTGAAATCGTTTTCCTGAAATTCTGCCCCGCTTTCAAGTCCTCTTTGAAGACTTACTTCAGTATATTTTTGTACGATAGCTGTCATTCATAACTCTGCAGGTTTGTGAATTACAGTGCCCCTGAGCTCCTTTCTTCAACTCCTTTTCTTGTGAGCTGCCCGCAAAACCGCAGGATTGCTTCAGGCCGTAATATGTTTCCGGCCGGGCACGCTGAGCCTTTGGTTAATTCCACTTCCTGGTGGGAAATGATCGTTCAATTTGCCCGTGCAGACACCAACAGCTAGTCTCTCATTGCTTCTCCCTATTCCTGTTCATCTTGCGCAGAAATTGCAAACTGTGCCAAACAGGAGGTTAAAGGCACTGACTCTCCAAGTGGGGAGAGTGTTAGTAAAGCGTCTGGAATGGTGAACCCGAGTACCAGGGGACGAAAACTGAGATGCATTTGAAAACGTTTCCCAATCACACGGCGGACGATAGTCTGGGTTTCCCATTCATGTTTTAGCTGAAGGAAGAATCCCTTAAACCTGGAGAGTTGGGACCCATGGAATGGGTACCATGCAGTATGACTTCAAAGGGTCTGCGTTTGCTCACCGAACCTCACCAATGCTATCAGCCCGAAGTGCCCAGCCTTATGTCTCACCCAGCTCTGGGTGTAGATGTGGTAAATCCAGGTTGCATCACAAGCCCTGAATGAATGATTTAAGAATTGCTCTCTATTTCACTGTCATTGTGTTTTGTTTTTGAAATTTATTTTGATAATGGGATTTATCGGATTTTCACTGCTGCGTTTAGGCCGCTGTACACACGCTTGATTTCCTTATGGAGACATATAAATCCATGGGTTTTAAGATTCTTACTTGTCAGGTATCTTGCCAGGCGTTGAATATGGGGTGTTGAGTCCATTTCGTTGAGCAAGGAGTAGGGCTTGTCTATTATATATTTGGCTTATGGAACGGTATCTGTGCTAATTTCAATCTCTGGTTTTATGCAGCACCCCAACTCACCTTTCCCCATAAGCAAGCATAAGTTGGTTTTCTAAATTTCAGACCCTGTTCTGTTTTGTAATTCAGTTCCTGTGTAGCCAACTTTACATTCCGTGTATTAGTGATATCTTATGATGTTTCTTTTTCTGTGTGACTTATTTCTCGTAGAATCATCGTACCTGTATCCACTCATTAGGCCGCTACGGGCGTGATGACGTAGATTTCATTGCTGAGTGATATTCCATTGTACGTGCGTACCACAATTTCTTTATCCATTTTTTGCTTTCTGGGATATTTTACTTGTACCGTAGACGAGGTTCTTGTAAACAGAGCCGTCCCAAACTCTGGGGTGGCTGTGTGTTTTTGATTTTAATTTCCCTAAGCTATAGGACCATAAGTGGAAGTGCCATAGGCTGTGTTGCTTTGTTTCCTACGTGTTTCTGGAAACACCATACACTTCTCCAGAGTGGTTGTTGGCAATTTACATCCCGCCCATCAGCATGACAAGGCTCCATGTTCTCCATGACCTGTCCTGACTTTCTGGATTTTACATTTTTTTCAGATGGCCCTTTTGACCGGGGGGCAGTGAGACTTCATTGTAGTGCAGATTTCCATTACACGCTTGCTTGGTTGGCCAAAAAGGGCGTATGCGTTTTTTCCTGAATATATTCAGGAAAAAACGCATACGCCCTTTTTGGCCAAGTGCATCATTGTCGACATTCTGCCTCTTTTCCTATGCTTTTAGTACAATTCCAGTCTACCCCCTGAAATCGTTTTTCTGAAATTCTGCCCCGCTTTCAAGTCCTCTTCGAAGACTTACTTCAATACATTTTTGGACGATAGCTGTCATTCATAACTCTGCAGGTTTGTGAATTACAGTGCCCCTGAGCTCATTTCTTCAACTCGCTTTCTTGTGAGCTGGCCGCAAAACCGCAAGATTGCTTCAGGCCCTAATCTGTTTCCGGCAGGGCACGCTGAGCCTTTGGTTAATTCCTCTTCCTGGTGGGAAATGAGCGTTCCATTTGCCCGTGCAGACACCTACAGCTAGTCTCTCATTGCTTCTCCCTATTCCTGTTCATCTTGCGCAGAAATTGCAAACTGTGCCAAACAGGAGGTTAATGGCACTGACTCTCCAAGTGGGGAGAGTGTTAGTAAAGCGTTCAAATGTTGAACCCGAGTACGAGGGGACGAAAACTGAGATGCATTTGAAAACGTTTCCCAATCACACGGTGGACCATACTCTGGGTTTCCCATGCATGTTTGAGCTGAAGGAAGAATCCCTTAAACCTGGAGAGTTGGGACCCATGGAATGGGTACCATGCAGTATGACTTCAAAGGGTCTGGGTTTGCTCACCGAACCTCACCAATGCTATCAGGCTGAAGTGTCCAGCCTTATGTCTCATCCAGCTCTGGGTGTAGATGTGGTAAATACAGGTTGCATCACAAGCCCTGAATGAATTATTTAAGAATTGCTCTCTATTTCTTTGTCATTGTGTTTTGTTTTTGAAATTCATTTTGATAATGGGATTTATCGGATTTTCACTGCTGCTTTTAGGCCACTGTACACACGCTTGATTTCCTTATGGAGACATATAAATCCATGGGTTTTAAGATTCTTACTTGTCAGGCATCTTCCCAGGCGTTGAATATAGGGTGTTGAGTCCATTTCGTTGAGCAAGGAGTAGGTTTTGTCTATTATATATTTGGCTTATGGAACGGTATCTGTGCTAATTTCAATCTCTGGTTTTATGCAGCATCCCAACTGACCTTTCCCCATAAGCAAGCATAAGTTGGTTTGCTAAATTTGAGACCCTGTTCTGTTTTGTAATTCAGTTCATGGGTAGCCAAGTTTACATTCCGTGTAGTAGTGATAACTTATGATGTTTCTTTTTCTGTCTGACTTATTTCTCATAGAATCATCGTACCTGAATCCACTCATTATGCCGCTACGGTCCTGATGACGTAGATTTCATTGCTGAGTGATATTCCATTGTACGTGCGTACCACAACTTCTTTATCCATTTTATGCTTTCTGGGATATTTAACTGCTACCATAGATGAGGTTCTTGTAAACAGAGCCATCCCAAACTTTGGGCTGGCTGTGTGTTTTTGATTTTAATTTCCCTAAGCTATAGGACCATAAGTGGAAGTGCCATAGGCTGTGTTGCTTTGTTTCCTACGTGTTTCTGGAAACACCATACACTTCTCCAGAGTGTTTGTTGGCAATTTACATCCCGCCCATCAGCATGACAAGGCTCCCTGTTCTGCATGACCTGTCCTGCCTTTCTGGATTTTACACTTTTTTCAGATGGCCCTTTTGACCGGGGGGGGCAGTGAGACTTCATTGTAGTGCAGATTTCCTTTACACGCTTGCTTGGTTGGCCAAAAAGGGCGTATGCGTTTTTTTCTGAATATATTCAGGAAAAAACGCATACGCCCTTTTTGGCCAAGTGCATCGTTGTCGACATTTTGCCTCTTTTCCTATGCTTTTAGTACAATTCCTGTCTACCCCCTGAAGTCGTTTTCCTGAAATTCTGCCCCGCTTACAAGTCCTCTTCGAAGACTTATTTCAATACATTTTTGGACGATAGCTGTCATTCATAACAATGCAGGTTTTTGAATTACAGTGCCCCTGAGCTCATGTCTTCAACTCGCTTTCTTGTGAGCTGGCCGCAAAACCGCAGGATTGCTTCAGGCCATAATCTCTTTCCGGCAGGGCATGCTGAGCCTTTGTTTAATTCCTCTTCCTGGTCGGAAATGAGTGTTCCTTTTGCCCGTGCAGGCACCTACAGCTAGTCTCTCATTGGTTCTCCCTATTCCTGTACATCTTACGCAGAAATTGCAAACTGTGCCAAACAGGAGGTTAATGGCACTGACTCTCCAAGTGGGGAGAGTGTTAGTAAAGCGTCTGGAATGGTGAACCCGAGTACCAGGGGACGATAACTGAGATGCATTTGAAAACGTTTCCCGGTCACACAGTGCACAGTACTGTGGGTTTCCCATGCATGTTTTTGCTGAAGGAAGAATTCCTTAAACCTGGAGAGTTGGGACCCATGGAATGGTTACCATGCAGTATGACTTCAAAGGGTCTGCGTTTGCTCACCGAACCTCACAAATGCTATCAGCCCGAAGTGTCCAGCCTTATGTCTCACCCAGCTCTGGGTGTAGATGTGGTAAATCCAGGTTGCATCACAAACCCTGAATGAATTATTTAAGAATTGCTCTCTATTTCACTGAAATTTTGTTTTGTTTTTGAAATTTATTTTGATAATGGGATTTATCGGATTTTCACTGCTGCGTTTAGGCCGCTGTACACACGCTTGATTTCCTTATGGAGACATATAAATCCATGGGTTTTAAGATTCTTACTTGTCAGGTATCTTGCCAGGCGTTGAATATGGGGTGTTGAGTCCATTTCGTTGAGCAAGGAGTAGGGCTTGTCTATTATATATTTGGCTTATGGAACGGTATCTGTGCTAATTTCAATCTCTGGTTTTATGCAGCACCCCAACTCACCTTTCCCCATAAGCAAGCATAAGTTGGTTTTCTAAATTTGAGACCCTGTTCTGTTTTGTAATTCAGTTCATGTGTAGCCAACTTTATATTCCGTGTATTAGTGATATCTTATGATGTTTCTTTTTCTGTGTGACTTATTTCTCGTAGAATCATCGTACCTGAATACACTCATTATGCCGCTACGGGCCTGATGACGTAGGTTTCATTGCTGATTGATATTCCATTGTACGTGCGTACCACAACTTCTTTATCCATTTTTTGCTTTCTCGGATATTTAACTTGTACCGTAGACGAGGTTCTTGTAAACAGAGCCATCCCAAATTTTGGGGTGGCTGTGTGTTTTTGATTTTAATTTCTCTATGCTATAGGACCATAAGTGGAAGTGCCATAGGCTGTGTTGCTTTGTTTCCTACGTGTTTCAGGAAACACCATACACATCTCCAGAGTGGCTGTTGGCAATTTACATCCCGCCCATCAGCATAACAAGGCTCCCTGTTCTCCATGACCTGTCGTGCCTTTCTGGAATTTACACATTTTTCAGATGGCCCTTTTGACCGGGGGGCAGTGAGACTTCTTTGTAGTACACATTTCCTTTACACGGTTGCTTGGTTGGCCAAAAAGGGCGTATGCGTTTTTTCCTGAATATATTCAGGAAAAAACGCATACGCCCTTTTTGGCCAAGTGCATCATTGTCGACATTCTGCCTCTAATCTTATTCTTTAAGTGCAATTCCAGTCTACCCCCTGAAATCGTTTTCCTGAAATTCTGCCCCGATTTCACGTCCTCTTCGAAGACTTACTTCAAAACATTTTTGGACGATAGCTGTCATTCATTACTCTGCAATTTTGTGAATTACAGTGCCCCTGAGCTCCTTTCTTCAACTCGCTTTCTTGTGAGCTGGCCGCAAACCCGCAGGATTGCTTCAGGCCCTAATATGGTTCCGGCATGGCATGCTGAGCCTTTGGTTAATTCCTCTTCCTTGTGGGAAATGAGCGTTAAATTTCCATGTTCAGACACCTTCACATGAGTCGTCATGGTGCCCCTTTGCCCCGGTTATCTCTATGGAGGTTGGAGTTGGAAGGCCTCCTCACTCAAGATCAGTGTGCCCACGGAGCAAACCCTGCAACTTCAGGGCATGGCTGGGGGTTAGGATCACCACGAGGGTTCCTTTTTCCTTAGGATGGAGGTGGCCTTTTGGGCTGCTGATTTCCAGGTTATCAGATACTGCCAGTATCTTGGCCAGATGTGGCGGTGGTCCAAGCCCCTTGGTGACCGTAGTTTATCCTACCTGGATCGCATTCTTGCATTGTTCCATTTCAAGTGGTCCCAGGTTTTGCACTAATACTCCAATGGCGATTCACCGTTCACCAGGAATGTAAAGGTCAAAGGGTTTAGCTAAATTAGGGAGTTCCAGGGCAAGGGTCTGAATTGACTGTTCTTTCCATTCTTGAAAGGCCACTTCTGCATTCTATTCAAAAGGATCATCACCTTTTCCTTTCAGTGTTTCATATAGAGGCCGAGCTAGTAGACTGTAGTTAGGGATCCAGAAGCAGCAAACCCTGGCCTCCCCAGGAACCCCTAAGCTGTCTTCTAGTTTCAGAAATGGGTAAGGCTGTAAATTGTTTCTTCCCTTTCCTGGGATGGGCTTCTCCGACCTTCTGTGAGAATGAAGCCCAGGCAGGTCACCGTAGTCTGTGATATTTGAGCTTTTTCTTGGACAACTTGTATCCTTTATTGGCTTCGTAGTTCAGAGGTCTCCTTAGTAGGGCTGGCGATCAGAATGTCGTCTGCATATTGAAGGAGTGTTTCCTTTTCCAGAGGTAGAACTTTTAGGTCTTTAGCTGAGCTTTCCCCAAAGATGGTGTGGGAATTTTTGAACCCTTGGGGCAACACGGCCCGGAAGTATTGTTTTAGCTGTATGTTGAGTCCTGCCACTCACAAGCCAAAATTTCTTGTGACTCTGGGACTAATAGAATACAAAAGAAGGCATCATTGAAGACTAATACAGAATACCATGTCCTGGTGGTTGGTAGAATGACCAGCAGGGTGTAGGATTTAGGAACTACTGGAGGTATATCCTCGGTGGCTTCACTGACTGTCCTGACATCCTTTACCAGGACTCCAGCAGCCCATGGGACTCTCGAGGTCAGGCCAATCCCAGGATATGGAGCTCACCTGGGCAGGTACCCCACCCCAGCCCACGGGGCTCTCGTGTTCAGGACCCTCCCAGGATATGGGGTTCCCTGGGCAGGTCCCCCTGCAGCCCATGGGGCTCTCGTGGTCAGGCCCCTCCCAGGATACAGAGCTACCCTTGCAGGTACCATGGCAGGGCTGGGAACACAGGAACCGTGCATATCGCCCTCATTGCAGAGCACTCCCAGCTCACCTGTCACTCAGATCTGACACAGAGCATCTCAGAGCAGGACTTGAACTAACAAACAGCAGCTCCGACAGGTCTGTGACCCTGGGCATCACTCTGTGTGGCCTCCCTCCATCTGGTTTTCCAGAGACTTCCACTGCACCCGGGGCACCAGGCCTCTGTCTCCACCCACCAGCCACCCCTCCTCTCCCTGACTCCTGGGTTCCTCTCATTAGGAGAGGGTTTTCTTGAAGTTGTCTCCCACTCATGGGCCAGATAATATAATTAGAAAACAAGCCAGAGCTGCAGCCCCTTGTCTATCCTGACTCTCAGGAGCCCACACCTGTTCCTTGGACCTGGCCGATTCAGCAAGTTCCAGTTTCTGCAACTGTGAGCCCCTGAGGGGTGATTATTGGCTGGCCTGGGAAGCCTGACCGTGCCGGCCAGCCCTCCCCAGGTGTGCCTGGGTTCAGATCAATATAAACACCGCTCCAGGCAGCAAGAGCCCCTGCAGCTGTGCCTGACGCCATTTTCTCTGCCCTGTCAGCAGTCTTGGTGCTGGACTGGTGGGAGGGAGTGAGAGGCCACGGCTTTGTGGGTGGCCCAGTGTGAGTGGGGCTCTGCTGGACTTTCTGCAGCAGTTGCCAAGATGCCACCTGCTAAAGAAGAGGATGTGTCACTCATACCTGCCGCTGGAATTTCTCCCTGGGCAGAGGTGAGTGAGGACGAAAGCAGTGGGGGCCGGGACAGCAGGGGTATCTCAGGCAGGGAAATGGAAAGCTTCCAGAAGAGCACCCAGGACCAGGACCATCCTGGCTGGCCTGCAGGCACCAAGTCGGCTGGCATGCTGTCGCTCATGTGGCTCCATGGCCCTTCCTCTAGGCTTTCAAGTCCTTGTACATATTCAGGTGTTTTACCTGGGAAGGGTGGGAACATTTCAGCAGCAGCTGGCCTGGGGCTCAGCCCACGTTTACTCACAGATGCCTCGGCACGGTCCCCCAGCTTTGCAATGAGGACGCTTGTTGCGTGGGGCCTGCTGGCTGAATGGGAGATGATTCCCCACCACCGACCAACTTCAGAATTGTTTACAACTGGAGCAAGTGCCCTGATACTGTTTTCCTCTGTGTAGCTGGTGGGTTCTGTTTTTTTTTCTTTTTTGGTTCAAGGTAGATTTTATTCCTCTTTTTTGTATTTACAGATATAAGCATGGAAATAATTTATTCATATAAATACATGTATGTGAAGGGAAGAATATTTTTTCTGTTTTACTTTTTGTAATTTGAATTTTATTTTATTTTTTTATACAGCAGGTTCTTTTTGGTTATCTATTTTATACATATAAATGTATACATGCCAATCCCAATCTCTCAACTCCTCCCACCACCACCCCCCAACAGCTTTCCCCCCTTGGTGTCCATACGTTTGTTGTCTACATCTGTTGCTCTATTTCTGCCTTGCAAAACGGTTCATCTGTACAACTTGTCTAGGTTCCACATATAGCCATTAATAGACAAGATTTCTTTTTCTCTTTCTGACTTACTTCACTCTGTATGACAGTCTCTAGATCCATCAACGTCTCTACAAATGACCCAATTTCATTCCTTTTTATGGCTTAGTAATATTCCATTTTATATATGTACCACATCTTTATGCATTCGTCTGTCTGTGGGCATTTAGGTTGCTTCCATTACCTGGATATTGTAAATAGTGATGCAATGAACATTGCGGTGAATGTCTCTTTTTGATTTATGGTTTTGTCTGGGTATATGCCCAGTAGTGGGACTGCTGTATCATATGGTAATTCTATTCTTAGTTTTATAAGAAACTCCATAACTTTCTCCACAGTGACTGTATCAATTTCATTCCCAACAATAGCGGAAGAGGGTTCCTTTTCCCAACAATAGCGGAAGAGGGTTCCTTATCTCCACACCCTTTCCAGCATTTGTTGTTTGTAGATTTTCTGATGATGCCCATTCTAACAGGTGTGAGGTGATACACCATGGATGAGTCTATTTCGTTGAGCAAAGAGTAGGTCTTGTCTATTACATATTTGGCTTATGGAACGGTATGTGTGCTAATTTCAATCTCTGGTTTTATACAGCACCGCAACTCAACTTTCCCCTTAAGCAAGCATAAGTTTTTATCTAAATGTGAGACTCTGTTCGGTTTTGGAATTCAGTTTATGTGTAGCCAAGTTTACACTCTCTCTATTAGTGATATCTTATGATAATTACCTTTCTCTGTGTGACATATTTCTCTTAGAATCATCATACTTAAATCCACTCAATTTGCTGCTACAGGCCTGATGACATTGATTTCATTGCTGAGTGATATTCCATTGTACGTAAGTAGCACAACTCCTTTATCCATATTTTTCTTTCTGGGATATTTAATTTGTACTGGACTCAAGGTTCTTGTAAACACAGCAGCCCTAAATTTGGTGTTGGCTGTGTCTTGTTGATTTTAATTTTCCTAAGCTATAGGGCCAAAAGTGGAAGTGCCCTAGGGTCTGTAGCTTTGTTTTTCAGATGTTTCAGGATACACCATAAACATCTCCAGAGTGTCTGTTGGCAATTTACATCCCGCCCATCAGCATAACAAGGCTCCCTGTTCTCCATGGCCTGTCCTGTGTTTCTGGTTTTTACACTTTTTTCAGATGGCCCTTTTGACGAATGGGAAATGAGACTTCATTGTAGTGCGGATTTCCATTGCTCGAGTGCTTGGTTGGCCAAAAAGGGCATATGTGTTTTTTCCTGAATATATTCAGGAAAAAATGTTTACGCACTTTTGTCCAAGTGCATCACTGTCAAAGATCTGCCGCTTTTCACATGCTTTAAACGCAATTCCAATCTACCTCCTGAAATATGATTCCTGCAATTCTGCCTCGTTTTGAAGTCCTCTTTGCAGACTTACTTCAGTATATTTTTGCCAATAGCTGTCATTTATAACTCTGCAGGTTTGTGAATTACAGTGCCTGTGATTTCCTTTCTTAACTCGTTTCCTTGAAAGCTGGCCACAGAACCGCAGGTTTGCTTTAGGCCATAATCAGGGTCTGGCACGGCACTCTGAGCCTTTGGTTAATTCCTCTTCCTGGTGGGAAATTAGAGTTAAATGTGCCCCTCCGGACACCTGCCTCACTCCCAGCCCCTTGGTGATGTGTGTCCTGTGGTTTGAGGCCACATGTGCTGGGTTCCTCACCTTTGGCTGATGTGGCCCCACTGGTGTGAGGACACTCCTGCCTGGTTCCCATCCCCTTGGTGATGTGGGCCATCCGGTGAGAGTCTGATCCTGGTTGGGTTCCTCACACTTCTGTGAGGTGGGCCCTCTTCTCTGACGTCACTCCTGCCTGGCTGGCACACCCCGCCTTGGCGAAGTCGGCCCTCTGGTGGGATTTGGTGCCTGCTGGGGGTCTCCTGCCCTCGGTAATGAGGGCCCTCTGGCGTCAGGCCCTAATTCCTGGGCTCCCAATATTTTCTGATATGCGCCCTGTGGTTCGAGTACACTCCTGCCAGGTTCCCAACCCCATGGGAATGTGGGCCTTCTGCTCTGAGGTCCCAACCATGGGTTGCTCAGTTTCATGATGAGGGCCCTCTGCTGTGAGTTCCCTCCGGCCTGGATCCCATAGCCTCGCTGCTCCTGGCCACCTGCTGGGAGGTTCCAACTGCGGGATTCCTCACCTTTTTTCTTCTATGGACCCTCTGTTTTGAGACTCCTCCTGCCTGCCTCACTCCCAGTCCCTTGGTGATGTGTGTCCTCTGGTGTGAGGCCACGTGTGCTGGGTCCCTCGCCTTTGGATGATGTGGCCACACTGGTGTGAGGACACTCCTGCCTGCTTCCTAACCCCTTGATGATGTGGGCCCTCTGGTGAGAGTCTGATCCTGGCTGGGTTCCTCACCCTTCTGTGAGGTGGGCCCTCTGCTGTGAGGTCACTCCTGCCTGGCTGGCACACCCCACCTGGGCAACATCGGCCCTCTTGTGGCACTTGGAGCCTGCTGGGAGCCTCCTCCCCTCGGTGATGGGGGCCCTCTAGCGTCAGGCCCTAACTGCTGGGTACCCACATTTTCTGATACGTGCTAAGTGGTGCGAGGACACTCCTGCGAGGTTCCCATCCCCATGGGCATGTGGGCCTTCTGCTCTAAGGTCCCAACACCTGTGTTGTTCACCGTTTCATGATGTTGTCTCTCTGGTGTTAGTTCACTCAGGCCTAGATCCCATAGACTCTGTGCTCTGAGCCGACTGCTGGGAGGTTCCTACTGCTGGATTCCTTACCTTTTTTATTCTTTGGGTCCTGTGTTTTTATGCTCCTACTTCCTGACTCACTCCCAGCCCCTTTGTGATGTAGGTCCTCTGGTTTAAGGCCACATGTACCGGTTTCCTCACCTTTATTGATGTGGCCCCACTGGTGTGAGGACACTCCTGCCTGGTTCCCATCCCCTTGGTGATTGGGGCCCTCTTGTGAGAGGCTGATCCTGTCTGGATTCCTCACACTTCTGGGAGGTGGGCCCTCTGCTGTGAGGTCACTCCTGCCTGGCTGGCACACGTCACGTTGGCGATGTGGGCCCTCAGTTGGGAGTTGGTGCCTGCTGGGAGTCTCCTCCCCTCGGTAATGAGGGCCCTCTGGCGTCAGGCCCTAACTCATGGGCTCCCAAAATTTTCTGATGTGCTCCCTGTCGTGTGAGTACACTCCAGCCAGGGTCCCTTCCCTAGGGGATGTGGGCTTTCTGCTCTGTGGTCCCAACGGCTGGGTTGCTCACAGTGTCAGAATGTGGGCCCTCTGTTTTGAGTTCAGTCAGGCCTGGATCCCATAGCCTCGCTGCTCCTGGCCGCCTGCTGGGAGGTTCCAACTGCGGGATTCCTCACCTTTTTTACGCAATGGGCCCTCTGTTTTGAGGCTCCTCCTGCCTGCCTCACTCCCAGCCCCTTGGTGATGTGTGTCCTGTAGTTTGAGGCCACGTGTGCTGGGTCCGTCACATTTCGGGGATGTGGCCCCACTGGTGTGAGGACACTCCTGCCTGGTTTCCATTCCCTTGGTGATGTGGGCCCTCTGGTGAGAGTCTGATCCTCTTTGGGTTCCTCACACTTTTGTGTGGTTGGCCCTCTGCTCTGAGGTCACTCCTGCCTGGCTGGCACACCCCGCATTGGCGACGTCGGCCCTCTGGTAGCAGTTGGAGCTTGCTGGGAGCCTCCTCTCCTCAGTGATGAGGGCCCTCTGGCGTCCGGCCCTAACTGCTGGGCTCCCCACATTTTCTGTTGTGTGCCCACTGGTGCGATGACACTCCTGCTTGGTTCCCTTCCCCATGGGGATGTGGGCCTTGTGCTCTGAGGTCACAACGGCTGGGTTGCTTACAGTATCACGATGAGGGCCCTCTGTTGTGAGTTCATCACTGCCTGGATCCCATAGCCTCGGTGCTCTGGGCCGCCTGCTGGGATGTTCCAACTGCTGGATTCCTCACGTTTTTATACAATGGGCCATGTGTTTTGAGGTTAATCCTGCCTGCCTCGCTCTGAGACCCATGGTGATGTGGGTCTTCTGGTTTGAGGCCACATGTGCTGGGTACCTCAACTTTCGATGATGTGGCCCCACGGGTGTGAGGACACTCGTGCCTGATTCCCAGCCCCTTGCTTATGTGGGCACTCTGGTGAGAGTCTGATCATGACTGGGTTCCTTACCCTTCTGTGAGGTGGGCGCTCTGATGTGAGGTCACTCCTGCCTGGATGGCTCACGTCGCCTTGGCGACGTAGGCCCTCTGTTGGCCACTGAAGCATGCTGGGAGCCTCCTACCCTCTTTAATGAGGGCCCTGGAAGAAACGCATATGCCCTTTTTGACCAAGTGCATCATTGTCGAAGTTCTGCCTCTTCTCCTATACTTTCAGAGGACTTCCCATCTACCTCCTGAAATCGTATTCCTGGAATTCTGCCCCGCGTTCAAGTCCTCTTTGCAGCCTTACTTCAATATATTTTTGGACGATAGCTGTCATTTATAACTCTGCAGGTTTGTGAATTACAGTGCCCCTGAGCTCCATTCTTCAACTCGCTTTCTTGTGAGCTGGCCGCAAAACCGCAGGATTGCTTCAGGCCCTAATCTGGTTCCGGCACGGCATGTTGAGCCTTTGGCTAATTCCTCTTCCTGATGGGAAATGAGCGTTAAATTTGCTCGTGCAGACACCTACAACTAATCTCTCATTGGTTCTCCCTATTCCTGTTCATCTTGCTCAGAAATTCCAAACTGTGCCAAACAGGAGGTTAAAGGCACTGACTCTCCAATTGGGGAAAGAGTTAGTAAAGCGTCTGGAATGGTAAAACCGAGTATGAGGGGAAGAAAACTGAGATGCATTTAAAAAGGTTTCCCGGTCACACGGTGGACCATATTCTGGGTTTCCCATGCGTGTTTTACCTGAAGGAAGAATCCCTTAAACCTGGAGAGGTGGGACCCATGCAATGGGTACCATGCAGTATGACTTCAAATGGCCTGCATTTTCTCACCGAACCTCACCAATGCTATCAGCCCAAAGTGTCGAACCTTATGTCTCACTCAGCTCTAGGTGTAGATGTGGTAAATCCAGGTTGCATCACAAGCCCTGAATGAATTATTTAAGAATTGCTCTCTATTTCACTGTCATTGTGTTTGTTTTTGTAGTTTATTTTGATAATGGGATTTATCGGATTTTCTCTGCTGCCTTCATGCAGCTGTACACACACTTGATTCTCTTACGGAGACATATAAATCCATGGGTTTGAAGATTCTTACTAGTCATGTGTAATCCTAGGAGTTGAATATGGTGTGTTTAGTCCATTTCGTTGAGCAAGGTGTAAGTCTTGACTATTACATATTTGGCTTATGGAAAGGTATGTGTGCTAATTTCTATCTCTGGTTTTATGCAGCACCCCACCTCACCTTTCCCCATAAGCAAGCATAAGTTGGTGTTCTAAATTTGAGACCCTGTTCTGTTTTGTAATTCAGTTCATGTGTAGCCAAGTTTACATTCCGTGTATTAGTGATATCTTATGATGTTTCATTTTCTGTGTGACTTATTTCACTTAGAATCATCGTACCTGGATCCACTCAATATGCCGCGACGGGCCTGATGACATAGATTTCATTGGTGAGTGATATTCCATTGTACGTGCGTACCACAACTTCTTTAACCATTTTTCACATTCTGGGATATTTAACTTGGACCGTAGACGACGTTCTTGTAAACAGAGCTGTCCCAAACTTTGGGGTGGCTGTGTGTTTTTGATTTTAATTTCCCTAAGCTATAGGACCATAAGTGGAAGTGACATAGGCTCTGTTGCTTTGTTTCCTACGTGTTTCAGGAAACCCCATAAACTTCTCCAGAGTGGCTGTTTGCAATTTACATCCCCCCCATCAGCATAACAAGTCTCCCTGTTCTCCATGACCTGTCCTGCCTTTCTGGATTTTACACTTTTTCAGATGCCCCTTTTGACCGGGGGGCAGTGAGACTTCATTGTAGTGCAGATTTCATTTACCTGCTTGCTTGCTTGGCCAAAAATGGCGTATGCGTTTTTTCCTGAATATATTCAGGAAAAAACGCATACGCACTTTTTGACCAGTGCATCATTGTCGACATTCTGCCTCTATTCCTATGCTTTAAGTGCAATTCCAGTCTACCCCCTGAAATCGTTTTCCTGAAATTTTGCCCCGCATTCAAGTCCTCTTCGAAGACTTACTTCAATACATTTTTGGACGATAGCTGTCATTCATAACTCTGCAGGTTTGTGAATTACAGTGCCCCTGATCTCGTTTCCTCAACTCGCTTTCTTGTGAGCTGGCCGCAAAACCGCAGGATTGCTGCAGGCCCTAATCTGTTTCCGACAGGGCACACTGAGCCTTTGGTGAATTCCTCTTCCTGGTGGGAAATGAGCGTTCCATTTGCCCGTGCAGACACCTACAGCTAGTCTCTCATTGTTTCTCCCTATTCCTGTTAATCTTGTGTAGAAATTGCAAACTGTGCCAAACAGGAGGTTAAAGGCACTGACTCTCCAAGTGGGGAGAATGTTAGTAAAGTGTCTGGAATGGTGAACCCGAGTACCAGGGTTCGAAAACTGAGATATATTTGAAAACGTTTCCCAATCAGACGGTGGACAATACTCTGGGTTTCCCATGCATGTCTTAGCTGAAGGAAAAATCCCTTAAACCTGGAGAGCTGGGAACCATGGAATGGGTACCATGCAGTATGACTACAAAGGGTCTGCGTTTGCTCACCGAACCTCACAAATGCTATCAGCCCGAAGTGTCCAGCCGTATATCTCACCCAGCTCTGGGTGTAGATGTGGTAAATCCAGGTTGCATCACAAGCCCTGAATGAATTATTTAAGAATTGCTCTCTATTACACTGTCAATGTGTTTTGGTTTTGAACTTTATTTTGATAATGGGATTTATCGGATTTTCACTGCTGCGTTTAGGCTGCTGTACACACGCTTGATTTCCTTATGGAGACATATAAATCCATGGGTTTTAAGATTCTTACTTGTCAGGTATATTCCCAGGCTTTGAGTCCATTTCGTTGAGCAAGGAGTAGGTCTTGTCTATTATATATTTGGCTTATGGAACGGTATCTGTGCTAATTTCAATCTCTGGTTTTATGCAGCACCCCAACTCACCTTTCCCCATAAGCAAGCATAAGTTGGTTTTCTAAATTTGAGACCCTGTTCTGTTTTGTAATTCAGTTCATGGGTAGCCAAGTTTACATTCCGTGTATTAGTCATATCTTATGATGTTTCATTTTCTGTGTGACTTATTTCTCGTAAAATCATCATACTTGAATCCACTCATTATGCCGCTACGGGCCTGAAGACGTAGATTTCATTGCTGAGTGATATTCCATTGTACGTGCGTACCAGAACTTCTTTATCCATTTTTTCCTTTCTCGGATATTTAACTTGTACCGTAGACAAGGTTCTTGTAAACAGAGCCATCCCAAACTTTAGGGTGGCTGTGTGTTTGTGATTTTAATAAACCTAAGCTATAGGACCATAGTGGAAGTGACATAGGCTGTCTTGCTTTGTTTCCTACGTGTTTCAGGATACACCATACATTTCTCCAGAGTGGCTGTTGGCAATTTACATCCCGCCCATCAGCATAACAAGGCTCCCTGTTCTCCAAGACCTGTCCTGCCTTTCTGGATTTTACACTTTTTTCAGATGGCCCTTTTGACTGGGGGGCAGTGAGACTTCATTGTAGTGCAGATTTCCTTTACACGCTTGCTTGATGGCCAAAAAGTGCGTATGCGTTTTTTCCTGAATATATTCAGGAAAAAACGCATACGCCCTTTTTGGCCAAGTGCATCATTGTCGACATTCTGCCTCTTTTCCTATGCTGTAAGTGCAATTCCAGTCTACCCCCTGAAATCGTTTTCCTGAAATTCTGCCCCGCTGTCAAGTCCTCTTTGAAGACTTACTTCAGTATATTTTTGTACGATAGCTGTCATTCATAACTCTGCAGGTTTGTGAATTACAGTGCCCCTGAGCTCCTTTCTTCAACTCCTTTTCTTGTGAGCTGCCCGCAAAACCGCAGGATTGCTTCAGGCCGTAATATGTTTCCGGCCGGGCACGCTGAGCCTTTGGTTAATTCCACTTCCTGGTGGGAAATGATCGTTCAATTTGCCCGTGCAGACACCAACAGCTAGTCTCTCATTGCTTCTCCCTATTCCTGTTCATCTTGCGCAGAAATTGCAAACTGTGCCAAACAGGAGGTTAAAGGCACTGACTCTCCAAGTGGGGAGAGTGTTAGTAAAGCGTCTGGAATGGTGAACCCGAGTACCAGGGGACGAAAACTGAGATGCATTTGAAAACGTTTCCCAATCACACGGCGGACGATAGTCTGGGTTTCCCATTCATGTTTTAGCTGAAGGAAGAATCCCTTAAACCTGGAGAGTTGGGACCCATGGAATGGGTACCATGCAGTATGACTTCAAAGGGTCTGCGTTTGCTCACCGAACCTCACCAATGCTATCAGCCCGAAGTGCCCAGCCTTATGTCTCACCCAGCTCTGGGTGTAGATGTGGTAAATCCAGGTTGCATCACAAGCCCTGAATGAATGATTTAAGAATTGCTCTCTATTTCACTGTCATTGTGTTTTGTTTTTGAAATTTATTTTGATAATGGGATTTATCGGATTTTCACTGCTGCGTTTAGGCCGCTGTACACACGCTTGATTTCCTTATGGAGACATATAAATCCATGGGTTTTAAGATTCTTACTTGTCAGGTATCTTGCCAGGCGTTGAATATGGGGTGTTGAGTCCATTTCGTTGAGCAAGGAGTAGGGCTTGTCTATTATATATTTGGCTTATGGAACGGTATCTGTGCTAATTTCAATCTCTGGTTTTATGCAGCACCCCAACTCACCTTTCCCCATAAGCAAGCATAAGTTGGTTTTCTAAATTTCAGACCCTGTTCTGTTTTGTAATTCAGTTCCTGTGTAGCCAACTTTACATTCCGTGTATTAGTGATATCTTATGATGTTTCTTTTTCTGTGTGACTTATTTCTCGTAGAATCATCGTACCTGTATCCACTCATTAGGCCGCTACGGGCGTGATGACGTAGATTTCATTGCTGAGTGATATTCCATTGTACGTGCGTACCACAATTTCTTTATCCATTTTTTGCTTTCTGGGATATTTTACTTGTACCGTAGACGAGGTTCTTGTAAACAGAGCCGTCCCAAACTCTGGGGTGGCTGTGTGTTTTTGATTTTAATTTCCCTAAGCTATAGGACCATAAGTGGAAGTGCCATAGGCTGTGTTGCTTTGTTTCCTACGTGTTTCTGGAAACACCATACACTTCTCCAGAGTGGTTGTTGGCAATTTACATCCCGCCCATCAGCATGACAAGGCTCCATGTTCTCCATGACCTGTCCTGACTTTCTGGATTTTACATTTTTTTCAGATGGCCCTTTTGACCGGGGGGCAGTGAGACTTCATTGTAGTGCAGATTTCCATTACACGCTTGCTTGGTTGGCCAAAAAGGGCGTATGCGTTTTTTCCTGAATATATTCAGGAAAAAACGCATACGCCCTTTTTGGCCAAGTGCATCATTGTCGACATTCTGCCTCTTTTCCTATGCTTTTAGTACAATTCCAGTCTACCCCCTGAAATCGTTTTTCTGAAATTCTGCCCCGCTTTCAAGTCCTCTTCGAAGACTTACTTCAATACATTTTTGGACGATAGCTGTCATTCATAACTCTGCAGGTTTGTGAATTACAGTGCCCCTGAGCTCATTTCTTCAACTCGCTTTCTTGTGAGCTGGCCGCAAAACCGCAAGATTGCTTCAGGCCCTAATCTGTTTCCGGCAGGGCACGCTGAGCCTTTGGTTAATTCCTCTTCCTGGTGGGAAATGAGCGTTCCATTTGCCCGTGCAGACACCTACAGCTAGTCTCTCATTGCTTCTCCCTATTCCTGTTCATCTTGCGCAGAAATTGCAAACTGTGCCAAACAGGAGGTTAATGGCACTGACTCTCCAAGTGGGGAGAGTGTTAGTAAAGCGTTCAAATGTTGAACCCGAGTACGAGGGGACGAAAACTGAGATGCATTTGAAAACGTTTCCCAATCACACGGTGGACCATACTCTGGGTTTCCCATGCATGTTTGAGCTGAAGGAAGAATCCCTTAAACCTGGAGAGTTGGGACCCATGGAATGGGTACCATGCAGTATGACTTCAAAGGGTCTGGGTTTGCTCACCGAACCTCACCAATGCTATCAGGCTGAAGTGTCCAGCCTTATGTCTCATCGAGCTCTGGGTGTAGATGTGGTAAATACAGGTTGCATCACAAGCCCTGAATGAATTATTTAAGAATTGCTCTCTATTTCTTTGTCATTGTGTTTTGTTTTTGAAATTCATTTTGATAATGGGATTTATCGGATTTTCACTGCTGCTTTTAGGCCACTGTACACACGCTTGATTTCCTTATGGAGACATATAAATCCATGGGTTTTAAGATTCTTACTTGTCAGGCATCTTCCCAGGCGTTGAATATAGGGTGTTGAGTCCATTTCGTTGAGCAAGGAGTAGGTTTTGTCTATTATATATTTGGCTTATGGAACGGTATCTGTGCTAATTTCAATCTCTGGTTTTATGCAGCATCCCAACTGACCTTTCCCCATAAGCAAGCATAAGTTGGTTTGCTAAATTTGAGACCCTGTTCTGTTTTGTAATTCAGTTCATGGGTAGCCAAGTTTACATTCCGTGTAGTAGTGATAACTTATGATGTTTCTTTTTCTGTCTGACTTATTTCTCATAGAATCATCGTACCTGAATCCACTCATTATGCCGCTACGGTCCTGATGACGTAGATTTCATTGCTGAGTGATATTCCATTGTACGTGCGTACCACAACTTCTTTATCCATTTTATGCTTTCTGGGATATTTAACTGCTACCATAGATGAGGTTCTTGTAAACAGAGCCATCCCAAACTTTGGGCTGGCTGTGTGTTTTTGATTTTAATTTCCCTAAGCTATAGGACCATAAGTGGAAGTGCCATAGGCTGTGTTGCTTTGTTTCCTACGTGTTTCTGGAAACACCATACACTTCTCCAGAGTGTTTGTTGGCAATTTACATCCCGCCCATCAGCATGACAAGGCTCCCTGTTCTGCATGACCTGTCCTGCCTTTCTGGATTTTACACTTTTTTCAGATGGCCCTTTTGACCGGGGGGGGCAGTGAGACTTCATTGTAGTGCAGATTTCCTTTACACGCTTGCTTGGTTGGCCAAAAAGGGCGTATGCGTTTTTTTCTGAATATATTCAGGAAAAAACGCATACGCCCTTTTTGGCCAAGTGCATCGTTGTCGACATTTTGCCTCTTTTCCTATGCTTTTAGTACAATTCCTGTCTACCCCCTGAAGTCGTTTTCCTGAAATTCTGCCCCGCTTACAAGTCCTCTTCGAAGACTTATTTCAATACATTTTTGGACGATAGCTGTCATTCATAACAATGCAGGTTTTTGAATTACAGTGCCCCTGAGCTCATGTCTTCAACTCGCTTTCTTGTGAGCTGGCCGCAAAACCGCAGGATTGCTTCAGGCCATAATCTCTTTCCGGCAGGGCATGCTGAGCCTTTGTTTAATTCCTCTTCCTGGTCGGAAATGAGTGTTCCTTTTGCCCGTGCAGGCACCTACAGCTAGTCTCTCATTGGTTCTCCCTATTCCTGTACATCTTACGCAGAAATTGCAAACTGTGCCAAACAGGAGGTTAATGGCACTGACTCTCCAAGTGGGGAGAGTGTTAGTAAAGCGTCTGGAATGGTGAACCCGAGTACCAGGGGACGATAACTGAGATGCATTTGAAAACGTTTCCCGGTCACACAGTGCACAGTACTGTGGGTTTCCCATGCATGTTTTTGCTGAAGGAAGAATTCCTTAAACCTGGAGAGTTGGGACCCATGGAATGGTTACCATGCAGTATGACTTCAAAGGGTCTGCGTTTGCTCACCGAACCTCACAAATGCTATCAGCCCGAAGTGTCCAGCCTTATGTCTCACCCAGCTCTGGGTGTAGATGTGGTAAATCCAGGTTGCATCACAAACCCTGAATGAATTATTTAAGAATTGCTCTCTATTTCACTGAAATTTTGTTTTGTTTTTGAAATTTATTTTGATAATGGGATTTATCGGATTTTCACTGCTGCGTTTAGGCCGCTGTACACACGCTTGATTTCCTTATGGAGACATATAAATCCATGGGTTTTAAGATTCTTACTTGTCAGGTATCTTGCCAGGCGTTGAATATGGGGTGTTGAGTCCATTTCGTTGAGCAAGGAGTAGGGCTTGTCTATTATATATTTGGCTTATGGAACGGTATCTGTGCTAATTTCAATCTCTGGTTTTATGCAGCACCCCAACTCACCTTTCCCCATAAGCAAGCATAAGTTGGTTTTCTAAATTTGAGACCCTGTTCTGTTTTGTAATTCAGTTCATGTGTAGCCAACTTTATATTCCGTGTATTAGTGATATCTTATGATGTTTCTTTTTCTGTGTGACTTATTTCTCGTAGAATCATCGTACCTGAATACACTCATTATGCCGCTACGGGCCTGATGACGTAGGTTTCATTGCTGATTGATATTCCATTGTACGTGCGTACCACAACTTCTTTATCCATTTTTTGCTTTCTCGGATATTTAACTTGTACCGTAGACGAGGTTCTTGTAAACAGAGCCATCCCAAATTTTGGGGTGGCTGTGTGTTTTTGATTTTAATTTCTCTATGCTATAGGACCATAAGTGGAAGTGCCATAGGCTGTGTTGCTTTGTTTCCTACGTGTTTCAGGAAACACCATACACATCTCCAGAGTGGCTGTTGGCAATTTACATCCCGCCCATCAGCATAACAAGGCTCCCTGTTCTCCATGACCTGTCGTGCCTTTCTGGAATTTACACATTTTTCAGATGGCCCTTTTGACCGGGGGGCAGTGAGACTTCTTTGTAGTACACATTTCCTTTACACGGTTGCTTGGTTGGCCAAAAAGGGCGTATGCGTTTTTTCCTGAATATATTCAGGAAAAAACGCATACGCCCTTTTTGGCCAAGTGCATCATTGTCGACATTCTGCCTCTAATCTTATTCTTTAAGTGCAATTCCAGTCTACCCCCTGAAATCGTTTTCCTGAAATTCTGCCCCGATTTCACGTCCTCTTCGAAGACTTACTTCAAAACATTTTTGGACGATAGCTGTCATTCATTACTCTGCAATTTTGTGAATTACAGTGCCCCTGAGCTCCTTTCTTCAACTCGCTTTCTTGTGAGCTGGCCGCAAACCCGCAGGATTGCTTCAGGCCCTAATATGGTTCCGGCATGGCATGCTGAGCCTTTGGTTAATTCCTCTTCCTTGTGGGAAATGAGCGTTAAATTTCCATGTTCAGACACCTTCACATGAGTCGTCATGGTGCCCCTTTGCCCCGGTTATCTCTATGGAGGTTGGAGTTGGAAGGCCTCCTCACTCAAGATCAGTGTGCCCATGGAGCAAACCCTGCAACTTCAGGGCATGGCTGGGGGTTAGGATCACCACGAGGGTTCCTTTTTCCTTAGGATGGAGGTGGCCTTTTGGGCTGCTGATTTCCAGGTTATCAGATACTGCCAGTATCTTGGCCAGATGTGGCGGTGGTCCAAGCCCCTTGGTGACCGTAGTTTATCCTACCTGGATCGCATTCTTGCATTGTTCCATTTCAAGTGGTCCCAGGTTTTGCACTAATACTCCAATGGCGATTCACCGTTCACCAGGAATGTAAAGGTCAAAGGGTTTAGCTAAATTAGGGAGTTCCAGGGCAAGGGTCTGAATTGACTGCTCTTTCCATTCTTGAAAGGCCACTTCTGCATTCTATTCAAAAGGATCATCACCTTTTCCTTTCAGTGTTTCATATAGAGGCCGAGCTAGTAGACTGTAGTTAGGGATCCAGAAGCAGCAAACCCTGGCCTCCCCAGGAACCCCTAAGCTGTCTTCTAGTTTCAGAAATGGGTAAGGCTGTAAATTGTTTCTTCCCTTTCCTGGGATGGGCTTCTCCGACCTTCTGTGAGAATGAAGCCCAGGCAGGTCACCGTAGTCTGTGATATTTGAGCTTTTTCTTGGACAACTTGTATCCTTTATTGGCTTGGTAGTTCAGAGGTCTCCTTAGTAGGGCTGGCGATCAGAATGTCGTCTGCATATTGAAGGAGTGTTTCCTTTTCCAGAGGTAGAACTTTTAGGTCTTTAGCTGAGCTTTCCCCAAAGATGGTGTGGGAATTTTTGAACCCTTGGGGCAACACGGCCCGGAAGTATTGTTTTAGCTGTATGTTGAGTCCTGCCACTCACAAGCCAAAATTTCTTGTGACTCTGGGACTAATAGAATACAAAAGAAGGCATCATTGAAGACTAATACAGAATACCATGTCCTGGTGGTTGGTAGAATGACCAGCAGGGTGTAGGATTTAGGAACTACTGGAGGTATATCCTCGGTGGCTTCACTGACTGTCCTGACATCCTTTACCAGGACTCCAGCAGCCCATGGGACTCTCGAGGTCAGGCCAATCCCAGGATATGGAGCTCACCTGGGCAGGTACCCCACCCCAGCCCACGGGGCTCTCGTGTTCAGGACCCTCCCAGGATATGGGGTTCCCTGGGCAGGTCCCCCTGCAGCCCATGGGGCTCTCGTGGTCAGGCCCCTCCCAGGATACAGAGCTACCCTTGCAGGTACCATGGCAGGGCTGGGAACACAGGAACCGTGCATATCGCCCTCATTGCAGAGCACTCCCAGCTCACCTGTCACTCAGATCTGACACAGAGCATCTCAGAGCAGGACTTGAACTAACAAACAGCAGCTCCGACAGGTCTGTGACCCTGGGCATCACTCTGTGTGGCCTCCCTCCATCTGGTTTTCCAGAGACTTCCACTGCACCCGGGGCACCAGGCCTCTGTCTCCACCCACCAGCCACCCCTCCTCTCCCTGACTCCTGGGTTCCTCTCATTAGGAGAGGGTTTTCTTGAAGTTGTCTCCCACTCATGGGCCAGATAATATAATTAGAAAACAAGCCAGAGCTGCAGCCCCTTGTCTATCCTGACTCTCAGGAGCCCACACCTGTTCCTTGGACCTGGCCGATTCAGCAAGTTCCAGTTTCTGCAACTGTGAGCCCCTGAGGGGTGATTATTGGCTGGCCTGGGAAGCCTGACCGTGCCGGCCAGCCCTCCCCAGGTGTGCCTGGGTTCAGATCAATATAAACACCGCTCCAGGCAGCAAGAGCCCCTGCAGCTGTGCCTGACGCCATTTTCTCTGCCCTGTCAGCAGTCTTGGTGCTGGACTGGTGGGAGGGAGTGAGAGGCCACGGCTTTGTGGGTGGCCCAGTGTGAGTGGGGCTCTGCTGGACTTTCTGCAGCAGTTGCCAAGATGCCACCTGCTAAAGAAGAGGATGTGTCACTCATACCTGCCGCTGGAATTTCTCCCTGGGCAGAGGTGAGTGAGGACGAAAGCAGTGGGGGCCGGGACAGCAGGGGTATCTCAGGCAGGGAAATGGAAAGCTTCCAGAAGAGCACCCAGGACCAGGACCATCCTGGCTGGCCTGCAGGCACCAAGTCGGCTGGCATGCTGTCGCTCATGTGGCTCCATGGCCCTTCCTCTAGGCTTTCAAGTCCTTGTACATATTCAGGTGTTTTACCTGGGAAGGGTGGGAACATTTCAGCAGCAGCTGGCCTGGGGCTCAGCCCACGTTTACTCACAGATGCCTCGGCACGGTCCCCCAGCTTTGCAATGAGGACGCTTGTTGCGTGGGGCCTGCTGGCTGAATGGGAGATGATTCCCCACCACCGACCAACTTCAGAATTGTTTACAACTGGAGCAAGTGCCCTGATACTGTTTTCCTCTGTGTAGCTGGTGGGTTCTGTTTTTTTTTCTTTTTTGGTTCAAGGTAGATTTTATTCCTCTTTTTTGTATTTACAGATATAAGCATGGAAATAATTTATTCATATAAATACATGTATGTGAAGGGAAGAATATTTTTTCTGTTTTACTTTTTGTAATTTGAATTTTATTTTATTTTTTTATACAGCAGGTTCTTTTTGGTTATCTATTTTATACATATAAATGTATACATGCCAATCCCAATCTCTCAACTCCTCCCACCACCACCCCCCAACAGCTTTCCCCCCTTGGTGTCCATACGTTTGTTGTCTACATCTGTTGCTCTATTTCTGCCTTGCAAAACGGTTCATCTGTACAACTTGTCTAGGTTCCACATATAGCCATTAATAGACAAGATTTCTTTTTCTCTTTCTGACTTACTTCACTCTGTATGACAGTCTCTAGATCCATCAACGTCTCTACAAATGACCCAATTTCATTCCTTTTTATGGCTTAGTAATATTCCATTTTATATATGTACCACATCTTTATGCATTCGTCTGTCTGTGGGCATTTAGGTTGCTTCCATTACCTGGATATTGTAAATAGTGATGCAATGAACATTGCGGTGAATGTCTCTTTTTGATTTATGGTTTTGTCTGGGTATATGCCCAGTAGTGGGACTGCTGTATCATATGGTAATTCTATTCTTAGTTTTATAAGAAACTCCATAACTTTCTCCACAGTGACTGTATCAATTTCATTCCCAACAATAGCGGAAGAGGGTTCCTTTTCCCAACAATAGCGGAAGAGGGTTCCTTATCTCCACACCCTTTCCAGCATTTGTTGTTTGTAGATTTTCTGATGATGCCCATTCTAACAGGTGTGAGGTGATACACCATGGATGAGTCTATTTCGTTGAGCAAAGAGTAGGTCTTGTCTATTACATATTTGGCTTATGGAACGGTATGTGTGCTAATTTCAATCTCTGGTTTTATACAGCACCGCAACTCAACTTTCCCCTTAAGCAAGCATAAGTTTTTATCTAAATGTGAGACTCTGTTCGGTTTTGGAATTCAGTTTATGTGTAGCCAAGTTTACACTCTCTCTATTAGTGATATCTTATGATAATTACCTTTCTCTGTGTGACATATTTCTCTTAGAATCATCATACTTAAATCCACTCAATTTGCTGCTACAGGCCTGATGACATTGATTTCATTGCTGAGTGATATTCCATTGTACGTAAGTAGCACAACTCCTTTATCCATATTTTTCTTTCTGGGATATTTAATTTGTACTGGACTCAAGGTTCTTGTAAACACAGCAGCCCTAAATTTGGTGTTGGCTGTGTCTTGTTGATTTTAATTTTCCTAAGCTATAGGGCCAAAAGTGGAAGTGCCCTAGGGTCTGTAGCTTTGTTTTTCAGATGTTTCAGGATACACCATAAACATCTCCAGAGTGTCTGTTGGCAATTTACATCCCGCCCATCAGCATAACAAGGCTCCCTGTTCTCCATGGCCTGTCCTGTGTTTCTGGTTTTTACACTTTTTTCAGATGGCCCTTTTGACGAATGGGAAATGAGACTTCATTGTAGTGCGGATTTCCATTGCTCGAGTGCTTGGTTGGCCAAAAAGGGCATATGTGTTTTTTCCTGAATATATTCAGGAAAAAATGTTTACGCACTTTTGTCCAAGTGCATCACTGTCAAAGATCTGCCGCTTTTCACATGCTTTAAACGCAATTCCAATCTACCTCCTGAAATATGATTCCTGCAATTCTGCCTCGTTTTGAAGTCCTCTTTGCAGACTTACTTCAGTATATTTTTGCCAATAGCTGTCATTTATAACTCTGCAGGTTTGTGAATTACAGTGCCTGTGATTTCCTTTCTTAACTCGTTTCCTTGAAAGCTGGCCACAGAACCGCAGGTTTGCTTTAGGCCATAATCAGGGTCTGGCACGGCACTCTGAGCCTTTGGTTAATTCCTCTTCCTGGTGGGAAATTAGAGTTAAATGTGCCCCTCCGGACACCTGCCTCACTCCCAGCCCCTTGGTGATGTGTGTCCTGTGGTTTGAGGCCACATGTGCTGGGTTCCTCACCTTTGGCTGATGTGGCCCCACTGGTGTGAGGACACTCCTGCCTGGTTCCCATCCCCTTGGTGATGTGGGCCATCCGGTGAGAGTCTGATCCTGGTTGGGTTCCTCACACTTCTGTGAGGTGGGCCCTCTTCTCTGACGTCACTCCTGCCTGGCTGGCACACCCCGCCTTGGCGAAGTCGGCCCTCTGGTGGGATTTGGTGCCTGCTGGGGGTCTCCTGCCCTCGGTAATGAGGGCCCTCTGGCGTCAGGCCCTAATTCCTGGGCTCCCAATATTTTCTGATATGCGCCCTGTGGTTCGAGTACACTCCTGCCAGGTTCCCAACCCCATGGGAATGTGGGCCTTCTGCTCTGAGGTCCCAACCATGGGTTGCTCAGTTTCATGATGAGGGCCCTCTGCTGTGAGTTCCCTCCGGCCTGGATCCCATAGCCTCGCTGCTCCTGGCCACCTGCTGGGAGGTTCCAACTGCGGGATTCCTCACCTTTTTTCTTCTATGGACCCTCTGTTTTGAGACTCCTCCTGCCTGCCTCACTCCCAGTCCCTTGGTGATGTGTGTCCTCTGGTGTGAGGCCACGTGTGCTGGGTCCCTCGCCTTTGGATGATGTGGCCACACTGGTGTGAGGACACTCCTGCCTGCTTCCTAACCCCTTGATGATGTGGGCCCTCTGGTGAGAGTCTGATCCTGGCTGGGTTCCTCACCCTTCTGTGAGGTGGGCCCTCTGCTGTGAGGTCACTCCTGCCTGGCTGGCACACCCCACCTGGGCAACATCGGCCCTCTTGTGGCACTTGGAGCCTGCTGGGAGCCTCCTCCCCTCGATGATGGGGGCCCTCTAGCGTCAGGCCCTAACTGCTGGGTACCCACATTTTCTGATACGTGCTAAGTGGTGCGAGGACACTCCTGCGAGGTTCCCATCCCCATGGGCATGTGGGCCTTCTGCTCTAAGGTCCCAACACCTGTGTTGTTCACCGTTTCATGATGTTGTCTCTCTGGTGTTAGTTCACTCAGGCCTAGATCCCATAGACTCTGTGCTCTGAGCCGACTGCTGGGAGGTTCCTACTGCTGGATTCCTTACCTTTTTTATTCTTTGGGTCCTGTGTTTTTATGCTCCTACTTCCTGACTCACTCCCAGCCCCTTTGTGATGTAGGTCCTCTGGTTTAAGGCCACATGTACCGGTTTCCTCACCTTTATTGATGTGGCCCCACTGGTGTGAGGACACTCCTGCCTGGTTCCCATCCCCTTGGTGATTGGGGCCCTCTTGTGAGAGGCTGATCCTGTCTGGATTCCTCACACTTCTGGGAGGTGGGCCCTCTGCTGTGAGGTCACTCCTGCCTGGCTGGCACACGTCACGTTGGCGATGTGGGCCCTCAGTTGGGAGTTGGTGCCTGCTGGGAGTCTCCTCCCCTCGGTAATGAGGGCCCTCTGGCGTCAGGCCCTAACTCATGGGCTCCCAAAATTTTCTGATGTGCTCCCTGTCGTGTGAGTACACTCCAGCCAGGGTCCCTTCCCTAGGGGATGTGGGCTTTCTGCTCTGTGGTCCCAACGGCTGGGTTGCTCACAGTGTCAGAATGTGGGCCCTCTGTTTTGAGTTCAGTCAGGCCTGGATCCCATAGCCTCGCTGCTCCTGGCCGCCTGCTGGGAGGTTCCAACTGCGGGATTCCTCACCTTTTTTACGCAATGGGCCCTCTGTTTTGAGGCTCCTCCTGCCTGCCTCACTCCCAGCCCCTTGGTGATGTGTGTCCTGTAGTTTGAGGCCACGTGTGCTGGGTCCGTCACATTTCGGGGATGTGGCCCCACTGGTGTGAGGACACTCCTGCCTGGTTTCCATTCCCTTGGTGATGTGGGCCCTCTGGTGAGAGTCTGATCCTCTTTGGGTTCCTCACACTTTTGTGTGGTTGGCCCTCTGCTCTGAGGTCACTCCTGCCTGGCTGGCACACCCCGCATTGGCGACGTCGGCCCTCTGGTAGCAGTTGGAGCTTGCTGGGAGCCTCCTCTCCTCAGTGATGAGGGCCCTCTGGCGTCCGGCCCTAACTGCTGGGCTCCCCACATTTTCTGTTGTGTGCCCACTGGTGCGATGACACTCCTGCTTGGTTCCCTTCCCCATGGGGATGTGGGCCTTGTGCTCTGAGGTTACAATGGCTGGGTTGCTTACAGTATCACAATGAGGGCCCTCTGTTGTGAGTTCATCACTGCCTGGATCCCATAGCCTCGGTGCTCTGGGCCACATGCTGGGATGTTCCAACTGCTGGATTCCTCACGTTTTTATACAATGGGCCATGTGTTTTGAGGTTAATCCTGCCTGCCTCGCTCTGAGACCCATGGTGATGTGGGTCTTCTGGTTTGAGGCCACATGTGCTGGGTACCTCAACTTTCGATGATGTGGCCCCACGGGTGTGAGGACACTCGTGCCTGATTCCCAGCCCCTTGCTTATGTGGGCACTCTGGTGAGAGTCTGATCATGACTGGGTTCCTTACCCTTCTGTGAGGTGGGCGCTCTGATGTGAGGTCACTCCTGCCTGGATGGCTCACGTCACCTTGGCGACGTAGGCCCTCTGTTGGCCACTGAAGCATGCTGGGAGCCTCCTACCCTCTTTAATGAGGGCCCTGGAAGAAACGCATATGCCCTTTTTGACCAAGTGCATCATTGTCGAAGTTCTGCCTCTTCTCCTATACTTTCAGAGGACTTCCCATCTACCTCCTGAAATCGTATTCCTGGAATTCTGCCCCGCGTTCAAGTCCTCTTTGCAGCCTTACTTCAATATATTTTTGGACGATAGCTGTCATTTATAACTCTGCAGGTTTGTGAATTACAGTGCCCCTGAGCTCCATTCTTCAACTCGCTTTCTTGTGAGCTGCCCGCAAAACCGCAGGATTGCTTCAGGCCCTAATCTGGTTCCGGCACGGCATGTTGAGCCTTTGGCTAATTCCTCTTCCTGATGGGAAATGAGCGTTAAATTTGCTCGTGCAGACACCTACAGCTAATCTCTCATTGGTTCTCCCTATTCCTGTTCATCTTGCTCAGAAATTCCAAACTGTGCCAAACAGGAGGTTAAAGGCACTGACTCTCCAATTGGGGAAAGAGTTAGTAAAGCGTCTGGAATGGTAAAACCGAGTATGAGGGGAAGAAAACTGAGATGCATTTAAAAAGGTTTCCCGGTCACACGGTGGACCATATTCTGGGTTTCCCATGCGTGTTTTACCTGAAGGAAGAATCCCTTAAACCTGGAGAGGTGGGACCCATGCAATGGGTACCATGCAGTATGACTTCAAATGGCCTGCATTTTCTCACCGAACCTCACCAATGCTATCAGCCCAAAGTGTCGAACCTTATGTCTCACTCAGCTCTAGGTGTAGATGTGGTAAATCCATGTTGCAGCACAAGCCCTGTATGAATTATTTAAGAATTGCTCTCTATTTCACTGTCATTGTATTTTGTTTTTGAAATTTATTTTGATAATGGGATTTATCGGATTTTCACTGCTGCGTTTAGGCCGTTGTACACACGCTTGATTTCATTATGGAGACATATAAATCCATGGGTTTTAAGATTCTTACTTGTCAGGTATCTTGCCAGGCGTTGAATATGGGGTGTTGAGTCCATTTCGTTGAGGAAGGAGTAGGTCTTGTCTATTATATATTTGGCTTATGGAACGGTATCTGTGCTAATTTCAATCTCTGGTTTTATGCAGCACCCCAACTCACCTTTCCCCATAAGCAAGCATAAGTTGGTTTTCTAAATTTGAGTCCCTGTTCTGTTTTGTAATTCACTTTATGTGTAGCCAAGTTTACATTCCGTGTATTACTGATATATTATGATGTTTCTTTTTCTGTGTGACTTATTTCTCGTAGAATCATCGTACCTGAATCCACTCATTATGCCGCTATGGGCCTGCAGACGTAGATTTCTTTGCTGAGTGATATTCCATTGTACGTGCGTACCAGAACTTCTTTTTCCATTTTTTCCTTTCTCGGATATTTAACTTGTACCGTAGACAAGGTTCTTGTAAACAGAGCCATCCCAAACTTTGGGGTGGCTGTGTGTTTTTGATTTTAATTTCCCTAAGCTATAGGACCATAAGTGGAAGTGACATAGGCTGTGTTGCTTTGTTTCCTACGTGTTTCAGGATACACCATATATTTCTCCAGAGTGGCTGTGGGCAATTTACATCCCGCCCATCAGCATAACAAGGCTCCGTGTTCTCCATGACCTGTCCTGCCTTTCTGGATTTTACACATTTTTCAGATGGCCCTTTTGACCGGGGGGCAGTGAGACTTCATTGTTGTGCAGATTTCCTTTACACGCTTGCTTGGTTGGCCAAAAAGGGCGTATGCGTTTTTTCCTGAATATATTCAGGAAAAAACGCATACACCCTTTTTGGCCAAGTGCATCATTGTCGACATTCTGCCTCTTTTCCTATGCTTTAAGTGCAATTCCCGTCTACCCCCTGAAATCGTTTTCCTGAAATTCTGCCCCGCTTTCAAGTCCTCTTTGAAGACTTACTTCAGTACATTTTTGGACGATAGCTGACATTCATATCTCTGCAGGTTTGTGAATTATAGTGCCCCTGAGCTCCTTTCTTCAACTCGTTTTCTTGTGAGCTGGCCGCAAAACCGCAGGATTGCTTCAGGCCATAATCTGTTTCCGGCCGGGCACGCTGAGCCATTGGTTAATTCCTCTTCCTGGTGGGAAATGAGCGTTCAATTTGCCCGTGCAGACACCAACAGCTAGTCTCTCATTGGTTCTCCCTATGCCTGTTCATCTTGCGCAGAAATTGCAAACTGTGCCAAACAGGAGGTTAAAGGCACTGACTCTCCAAGTGGGGAGAGTGTTAGTAAAGCGTCTGGAATGGTGAACCCGAGTATCAGGGGACGAAAACTGAGATGCGTTTGAAAACGTTTCCCAATCACACGGCGGACGATAGTCTGGGTTTCCAATGCATGTTTTAGCTGAAGGAAGAATCCCTTAAACCTGGAGAGTTGGGACCCATGGAATGGGTACCATGCAGTATGACTTCAAAGGGTCTGCGTTTGTTCACCGAACCTCACCAATGCTATCAGCCCGAAGTGTCCAGCCTTATATCTCATCCAGCTCTGCGTGTAGATGTGGTAAATACAGGTTGCATCACAAGCCCTGAATGAATTATTTAAGAATTGCTCTCTATTTCACTGTCATTGTGTTTTGTTTTTGAAATTCATTTTGATAATGGGATTTATCGGATTTTCACTGCTGCTTTTAGGCCACTGTACACACGCTTGATTTCCTTATGGAGACATATAAATCCATGGGTTTTAAGATTCTTACTTGTCAGGTATCTTCCCAGGCGTTGAATATAGAGTGTTGAGTCCATTTCGTTGAGCAAGGAGTAGGTTTTGTCTATTATATATTTGGCTTATGGAACGGTATCTGTGCTAATTTCAATCTCTGGTTTTATGCAGCATCCCAACTGACCTTTCCCCATAAGCAAGCATAAGTTGGTTTGCTAAATTTGAGACCCTGTTCTGTTTTGTAATTCAGTTCATGGGTAGCCAAGTTTACATTCCGTGTATTAGTGATAACTTATGATGTTTCTTTTTCTGTCTGACTTATTTCTCATAGAATCATCGTACCTGAATCCACTCATTATGCCGCTACGGTCCTGATGACGTAGATTTCATTGCTGAGTGATATTCCATTGTACGTGCGTACAACAACTTCTTTATCCATTTTATGTTTTCACGGATATTTAACTTCTACCGTAGATGAGGTTCTTGTCAACAGAGCCATTCCAAACTTTGGGGTGGCTGTGTGTTTTTGATTTTAATTTCCCTAAGCTATAGGAACATAAGTGGAAATGCCATAGGCTGTGTTGCTTTGTTTCCTACGTGTTTCAGGAAACACCATACACTTCTCCAGAGTGGTTGTTGGCAATTGACATCCCGCCCATCAGCATAACAAGGCTCCCTGTTCTCCATGACCTGTCCTGCCTTTCTGGATTTTACACTTTTTTCAGATGGCCCTTTTGACCGGGGGGCAGTGAGACTTCCTTGTAGTGCAGATTTCCTTTACATGCTTGCTTGGTTCGCCAAAAAGGGCGTATTCGTTTTTTCCTGAATGTATTCAGGAAAAAACGCACACGCCCTTTTTGGCCAAGTGCATCATTGTCGACATTCTGCCTCTTTTCCTATTCGTTAAGTGCAATTCCAGTCTACCTCGTGAAATCGTTTTCCTGAAATTTTGCCCCGCTTTCAAGTCCTCTTCAAAGACTTACTTCAATACATTTTTGGACGATAGCTGTCATTCATAACTCTGCAGGTTTCTGAATTACACTGCCCCTCAGCTCCTTTCTTCAACTCGCTTTCTTGTGAGCTGGCCGCAAAACCGCAGGATTGCTGCAGGCCATAATCTCTTTCTGGCAGGGCACGCTGAGCTTTTGGTTAATTCCTCTTCCTGGTGGGAAATGAGCGTTCCATTTGCCCGTGCAGACACCTACAGCTCGTCTCTCATTGGTTCTCCCTATTCGTGTTCATCTTGCGCAGAAATTGCAAATTGTGCCAAACAGGAGGTTAAAGGCACTGACTCTCCAAGTGGGGATAGTGTTAGTAAAGCGTCTGGAATGGTGAACCCGAGTACCAGGGGACGAAAACTGAGATGCATTTGAAAACGTTTCCCGGTCACACAGTGCACTGTACTGTGGGTTTCCCATGCATGTTTTAGCTGAAGGAAGAATCCCTTAAACCTGGAGAGTTGGGACCCATGGAATGGGTACCATGCAGTATGACTTCAAAGGGTCTGCGTTTGCTCACCGAACCTCACCAATGCTATCAGCCCGAAGTGCCCAGCCTTATGTCTCACCCAGCTCTGGGTGTAGATGTGGAAAATCCAGGTTGCATCACAAGCCCTGAATGAATTATTTAAGAATTGCTCTCTATTTCACTGTCATTGCGTTTTGTTTTTGAAATTTATTTTGATAATGGGATTTATCGGATTTTCACTGCTACGTTTAGGCCGCTGTACACACGCTTGATTTCCTTATGGAGACATATAAATCCATGGGTTTTAAGATTCTTACTTGTCAGGTATCTTGCCAGGCGTTGAATATGGGGTGTTGAGTCCATTTCGTTGAGCAAGGAGTAGGGCTTGTCTATTATATATTTGGCTTATGGAACGGTATCTGTGCTAATTTCAATCTCTGGTTTTATGCAGCACCCCAACTCACCTTTCCCCATAAGCAAGCATAAGTTGGTTTTCTAAATTTGAGACCCTGTTCTGTTTTGTAATTCAGTTCATGTGTATCCAACTTTACATTCCGTGTATTAGTGATATCTTATGATGTTTCTTTTTCTGTGTGACTTATTTCTCGTAGAATCATCGTACCTGAATACACTCATTATGCCGCTACGGGCCTGATGACGTAGATTTCATTGCTGAGTGATATTCCATTGTACGTGCGTACCACAACTTCTTTATCCATTTTTTCCTTTCTGGGATATTTTACTTGTACCATAGACGAGGTTCTTGTAAACAGAGCCGTCCCAAACTCTGGGGTGGCTGTGTGTTTTTGATTTTAATTTCCCTAAGCTATAGGACCATAAGTGGAAGTGCAATAGGCTGTGTTGCTTTGTTTCCTATGTGTTTCTGGAAACACCATACACTTCTCCAGAGTGGTTGTTGGCAATTTACATCCCGCCCATCAGCATGACAAGGCTCCCTGTTCTCCATGACCTGTCTTGACTTTCTGGATTTTACATTTTTTTCAGATGGCCCTTTTGACCGGGGGGCAGTGAGACTTCATTGTAGTGCAGATTTCCATTACAAGCATGCTTGGTTGGCCAAAAAGGGCGTATGCGTTTTTTCCTGAATATATTCAGGAAAAAACGCATACGCCCTTTTTGGCCAAGTGCATCATTGTCGACATTCTGCCTCTTTTCCTATGCTTTAAGTGCAATTCCAGTCTACCCCCTGAAATCGTTTTCCTGAAATTCTGCCCCGCTTTCAAGTCCTCTTCGAAGACTTACTTCAATACATTTTTGGACGATAGCTGTCATTCATAACTCTGCAGGTTTGTGAATTACAGTGCCCCTGAGCTCATTTCTTCAACTCGCTTTCTTGTGAGCTGGCCGCAAAACCGCAGGATTGCTTCAGGCCCTAATCTGTTTCCGGCAGGGCACGCTGAGCCTTTGGTTAATTCCTCTTCCTGGTGGGAAATGAGCGTTCCATTTGCCCGTGTAGACACCAACAGCTAGTCTCTCATTGCTTCTCCCTATTCCTGTTCATCTTGCGCAGAAATTGCAAAGTGTGCCAAACAGGAGGTTAATGGCACTGACTCTCCAAGTGGGGAGAGTGTTAGTAAAGCGTTCAAATGTTGAACCCGAGTACCAGGGTCGAAAACTGAGATGCATTTGAAAACGTTTCCCAATCACATGGTGGACCATACTCTGGGTTTCCCATGCATGTTTTAGCTGAAGGAAGAATCCCTTAAACCTGGAGAGTTGGGACCCATGGAATGGGTACCATGCAGTATGACTTCAAAGGTTTGCGTTTGCTCATCAAACCTCACCAATGCTATCAGCCCGAAGTGTCCAGCCTTATGTCTCACCCTGCTCTGCGTGTAGATGTGGTAAATCCAGGTTGCATCACAAGCCCTGAATGAATTATTTAAGAATTGCTCTCTATTTCACTGTCATTGTGTTTTGTTTTTGAAATTTATTTTGATAATGGGATTTATCGGATTTTCACTGCTGCGTTTAGGCCGCTGTACACACGCTTGATTTCCTTATGGACACATATAAATCCATGGGTTTTAAGATTTTTACTTCTCAGGTATATTCCCAGGCGTTGAATATGGGGTGTTGAGTCCATTTCGATGAGCAAGGAGTAGGTCTTGTCTATTATATATTTGGCTTATGGTACGGTATCTGTGCTAATTTCAATCTCTGGTTTTATGCAGCACCCCAACTCACCTTTCCCCATAAGCAAGCATAAGTTGGTTTTCTAAATTTGTGACCCTGTTCTGTTTTGTAATTCAGTTCATGTGTAGCCAACTTTACATTCCGTGTATTATTGATATCTTATGATGTTTCATTTTCTGTGTGACTTAATTCTTGTAGAATCATCGTACGTGAATCCACTCATTATGCCGCTGCAGGCCTGATGACGTAGATTTCATTGATGAGTGATAATCTATTGTACGTGCGTACCAGAACTTCTTTATCCATTTTTTGCATTCTCAGATATTTAACTAGTATCGTAGATGACGTTCCTGTAAACAGAGCCGTCCCAAATTTTGGGGTGGCTGTGTCTTTTTGATTTTAATTTCCCTAAGCTATAGGACCATAAGTGGAAGTGCCATAGGCTGTGTTGCTTTGTTTCCTACGCGTTTCAGGAAACACCATACACTTCTCCAGAGTGGCTGTTGGCAATTTACATCCCGCCCATCAGCATAACAAGGCTCCGTGTTCTCCATGACCTGTCCTGCCTTTCTGGATTTTACACTTTTTTCAGATGGCCCTTTTAACCGGGGGGCAGTGAGACTTCATTGTAGTGCAGATTTCCTTTACACGCTTGCTTGGTTGGCCAAAAAGGGCGTATGCTTTTTTTCCTGAATATATTCAGGAAAAAACGCATACGCCCTTTTTGGCCAAGTGCATCATTGTCGACATTCTGCCTCTTTTCCTATGCTTTAAGTGCAATTCCAGTCTACCCCCTGAAATCGTGTTCCTGAAATTCTGCCCCGCTTTCAAGTCCTCTTCAAATACTTAATTCAGTACATTTTTGGACGATAGGTGTCATTCATAACTCTGCAGGTTTGTGAATTACAGTGCCCCTGAGCTCCTTTCTTCAACTCGCTTTCTTGTGAGCTGGCCGCAAAACCGCAGGATTGCTTCACGCCATAATCTCTTTCTGGCAGGGCACGCTGAGCCTTTGGTTAATTCCTCTTCCTGGTGGGAAATGAGCGTTCCATTTGCCCGTGCAGACACCTACAGCTAGTCTCTCATTGGTTCTCCCTATTCCTGTTCATCTTGCACAGAAATTGCAAACTGTGCCAAACAGGAGGTTAAAGGTACTGACTCTCCAAGTGGGGATAGTGTTAGTAAAGCGTCTGGAATGGTGAACCCGAGTACCAGGGGACGAAAACTGAGATGCATTTGAAAACGTTTCCCGGTCTCACAGTGCACTGTACTGTGGGTTTCCCATGCATGTTTTAGCTGAAGGAAGAATCCCTTAAATTTGGAGAGTTGGGACCCATGGAATGGATACCCTGCAGGATGACTTCAATGGGTCTGCGTTTGCTCACCGAACCTCACCAATGCTATCAGCCCAAAGTGTCCTGCGTTATGTCTCACGCAGCTCTGTGTGTAGATGTGGTAAATCCAGGTTGCATCACAAGCCCTGAATGAATTATTTAAAAATTGCTCTCTTTTTCACTGTCATTGTGTTTTGTTTTTGAAATTTATTTTGATAATGGGATTTATCGGATTTTCTCTGCTGCGTTCAGGCCGTTGTACACACGCTTGATTTCCTTATGGAGACATATAAATCCATGGGTTTTAAGATTCTTACTTGTCAGGTATCTTCCCATGCGTTGAATATGGGGTGTTGAGTCCATTTCGTTGAGCAAGGAGTAGGTCTTGTCTATTATATATTTGGCTTATGGAACGGTATCTGTGCTAATTTCAATCTCTGGTTTTATGCAGCACCCCAACTCACCTTTCCCCATAAGCAAGCATAAGTTGGTTTTCTAAATTTGAGACCCTGTTCTGTTTTGTATTTCAGTTCATGTGTAGCCAAGGTTATATTCCGTGTATTAGTGATATCTTATGATGTTTCTTTTTCTGTGTGACTTATTTCTCGTAGAATCATCGTACCTGAATCCACTAATTATGCCGCTATTGGCCTGATGACGTAGATTTCATTGCTGAGTTATATTCCATTGTACGTGCGTACCACAACTTCTTTATCCATTTTTTGCTTTTCGGATATTTAACTTATACTGTAGACGAGGTTCTTGTAAACAGAGCCGTCCCAAACTTTGGGGTGGCTGTGTGTTTTTGATTTTAATGTTCCTAAGCTATAGGACCATATGTGGAAGTGCCATAGGCTGTGTTGCTTTGTTTCCTACGTGTTTCAGGATACACCATACATTTCTCCAGAGTGGCTGTTGGCAATTTACATCCCGCCCATCAGCATAACAAGGCTCCCTGTTCTCCATGACCTGTCCTGCCTTTCTGGATTTTACACTTTTTTCAGATGGCCCTTTTGACCGGGGGGCAGTGAGACTTCATTGTAGTGCAGATTTCCTTTACACGCTTGCTTGGTTGGCCAAAAAGTGCGTATGCGTTTATTCCTGAATATATTCAGGAATAAACGCATACGCCCTTTTTCACCAAGTGCATCATTGTCGACATTCTGCCTCTTTTCCTATGCTTTAAGTGCAATTACAGTCTACCCCCTGAAATCGTTTTCCTGAAATTCTGCCCCGTTTACAAGTCCTCTTCGAAGACTTACTTCAGTACATTTTTGGACGATACCTGTCATTCATAACTCTGCATGTTTGTGAATTACAGTGCCCCTTAGCTCCTTTCTTCAACTCGCTTTCTTGTGAGCTGGCCGCAAAACCGCAGGATTGCTTCAGGCCCTAATATGTTTCAGGCAGGGCATGCTGAGCCTTTGGTTAATTCCTCTTCCTGGTGGGAAATGAGCGTTCCATTTGCCCTTGCAGACACCTACAGCTAGTCTCTCATTGGTTCTCCCTATTCCTGTTCATCTTGCGCAGAAATTCCAAACTGTGCCAAACAGGAGGTTAAAGGCACTGACTCTGCAAGTGGGGAGAGTGTTGGTAAAGCGTCTGGAATGGTAAAACCGAGTACGAGGGGACGAAAACTGAGATGCATTTGAAAACGTTTCCCAATCACACGGCGGACGATAGTCTGGGTTTCCCATGCATGTTTTAGCTGAAGGAAGAATCCCTTAAACCTGGAGAGTTGGGACCCATGGAATGGGTACCATGCAGTATGACTTCAAAGGGTCTGCGTCTGCTCACCGAACCTCACCAATGCTATCAGCCCGAAGTGTCCAGCCTTATGTCTCACCCAGCTCTGGGTGTAGATGTGGTAAATCCAGGTTGCATCACAAGCCCTGAATGAATTATTTAAGAATTGCTCTCTATTTCACTGTCATTGTGTTTGTTTTTTTGAAATTTATTTTGATAATGGGATTTACCGGATTTTCACTGTTCCGTTTAGGCTGCTGTACACACGCTTGTTTTCCTTATGGAGACATATAAATCCATGGATTTTAAGATTCTTACTTGTCAGGTATCTTGCCAGGCGTTGAATATGGGGTGTTGAGTCCATTTCGTTGAGCAAGTAGTAGGTCTTGTCTATAATATATTTGGCTTATGGAACGGTACCTGTGCTAATTCCAATCTCTGGTTTTATGCAGCACCCCAACTCACCTTTCCCCATAAGCAAGCATAAGTTGGTTTTCTAAATTTGAGACCCTGTTCTGTTTTGTAATTCAGTTTATGTGTAGCCAAGTTTACATTCCGTGTATTACTGATATCTTATGATATTTATTTTTCTGTGTGACTTATTTCTCGTAGAATCATCGTACCTGAATCCACTCATTATACCGCTACGGGCCTGAAGACGTAGATTTAATTGCTGAATGATATTCCATTGTACGTGCGTACCAGAACTTCTTTATCCATTTTTTCCTTTCTCGGATATTTAACTTGTACCGTAGACAAGGTTCTTGTAAACAGAGCCATCCCAAACTTTGGGGTGGCTGTGTGTTTTTGATTTTAATTTCTTTAAGCTATAGGACCATAAGTGGAAGTGACATAGGCTGTGTTGCTTTGTTTCCTACGTGTTTCAGGATACACCATACATTTCTCCAGAGTGGCTGTTGGCAATTTACATCCCGCCCATCAGCATAACAAGGCTCCCTGTTCTCCAAGACCTGTTCTGCCTTTCTGGATTTTACACATTTTTCAGATGGCCCTTTTGACCGGGGGGCAGTGAGACTTCATTGTAGTGCACATTTCCTTTACACGCTTGCTTGGTTGTCGAAAAAGTGCGTATGCGTTTTTTCCTGAATATATTCAGGAAAAAACGCATACGCCCTTTTTGGCCAAGTGCATCATTGTCGACATTCTGCCTCTTTTCCTATGCTTTAAGTGCAATTCCAGTCTACCCCCTGAAATCGTTTTCCTGAAATTCTGCCCCGCTTTCAAGTCCTCTTCTAAGACTTACTTCAATACATTTTTGGACGATAGCTGTCATTCATAACTCTGCAGGTTTGTGAATTGCAGTGCCCCTGAGCTCCTTTCTTCAACTCTCTTTCTTGTGAGCTGGCCGCAAAACCGGAGGATTGCTTCAGGCAATAATCTCTTTCCGGGGGGGAACGCTGAGCTTTTGTTTAATTCCTCTTCCTGGTCGGAAATGAGCGTTCCATTTGCCCATGCAAGCACCTACAGCTAGTCTCTCATTGGTTCTCCCTATTCCTGTACATCTTGCGCAGAAATTGCAAACTGTGCCAACAGGAGGTTAATGGCACTGACTCTCCAAGTGGGGAGAGTGTTAGTAAAGTGTCTGGAATGATGAACCCGAGTACCAGGGGACAAAATCTGAGATGCATTTGAAAACGTTTCCCGGTCACACAGTGCACAGTTCTGTGGGTTTCCCATGCATGTTTTAGCTGAAGGAAGAACCCCTTAAACCTGGAGAGTTGGGACCCATGGAATGGGTACCATGCAGTTTGACCTCAAAGGGTCTGCGTTTGCTCACCGAACCTCACCAATGCTATCAGCCCGAAGTGTACAGCCTTATGTCTCACCCAGCTCTGGATGTAGATGTGGTAAATCCAGGTTGCATCACATGCCCTGAATGAATTATTTAAGAATTGCTCTCTATTTCACTCTCATTGTGTTTTGTTTTTCTAATTCATTTTGATAATGGGATTTATTGGATTTTCTCTGCTGCGTTCATGCAGCTGTACACACGCTTGATTGTCTTAAGGAGACATATAAATCCATGGGTTTGAAGATTCTTACTAGTCAGGTGTATTCCTAGGCGTTGAATATGTGGTGTTTAGTCCATTTCGTTGAGCAAGGGGTAGGTCTTGACTATTACATATTTGGCTTATGGAAAGGTATCTGTGCTAATTTCTATCTCTGCTTTTATGCAGCACCCCAACTCACTTTTCCCCTTAAGCAAGCATAAGTTGGTTTTCTAAATTTGAGACCCTGTTCTGTTTTGTAATTCAGTTCATGTGTAGCCAAGTTTACATTCCGTGTATTAGTGATAACTTATGATGTTTCATTTTCTGTGTGACTTATTTCACTTAGAATCATCGTACCTGAATCCACTCATTATGCCGCGACGGGCCTGATGAAATAGATTTCATTGGTGAGTGATATTCATTTGTACGTACGTACCACACTTCTTTATCCATTTTTCGCTTTCTGGGATATTTAACTTGTTCCGTAGACGAGGTTCTTGTAAACAGAGCCGTCCGACACTTTGGGGTGGCTGTCTGTTTTTGATTTTAATTTCCGTGATCTATAAGACCATAAGTGGAAGTGCCGTAGTCTCCGTTGCTTTGTTTCTTAGGTGTTTCAGGAAACACCATACACTTCTCCAGAGTGGCTGTTGGCATTTACATCCCGCCTATCAGCATAACAAGGCTCCCTGTTCTCCATGGCCTGTCCTGTGTTTCTGGTTTTTACACTTTTTTCAGATGGCCCTTTTGACGAATGGGAAATGAGACTTCATTGTAGTGCGGATTTCCATTTCTCGAGTGCTTGGTTGGCCAAAAAGGGCATATGTGTTTTTTCCTGAATATATTCAGGAAAAAATGTTTACGCACTTTTGTCCAAGTGCATCACTGTCAAAGATCTGCCGCTTTTCACATGCTTTAAATGCAATTCCAATCTACCTCCTGAAATATGATTCCTGCAATTCTGCCTCGTTTTCAAGTCCTCTTTGCAGACTTACTTCCATATATTTTTGCCAATAGCTGTCATTTATAACTCTGCAGGTTTGTGAATTACAGTGCCCGTGATTTCCTTTCTTAACTCGTTTCCTTGAAAACTGGCCACAGAACCGCAGGTTTGCTTCAGGCCGTAATCAGGGTCCGGCACGGCACTCTGAGACTTTGGTTCATTCCACTTCCTGGTGGGAAATTAGAGTTAAATGTACCCCTCCAGACACCTGCCTCACTCCTAGCCCCTTGGTGATGTGTGTCCTCTGGTTTGAGGCCACATGTGCTGGGTTCCTCACATTTGGCTGATGTGGCCCCACTGGTGTGAGGACACTCCTGCATGGTTCCCATCCCCTTGGTGATGTGGGCCCTCCGGTGAGAGTCTGATCCTGGTTGGGTTCCTCACACTTCTGTGAGGTGGGCCCTCTTCTCTGAGGTCACTCCTGCCTGGCTGGCACACCCCGCCTTGGCGACGTCGGCCCTCTGGTGGGATTTGGTGCCTGCTGGGTGTCTCCTCCCCTCGGTAATGAGGGCCCTCTGGCGTCAGGCCCTAACTCCTGGGCTCCCAATATTTTCTGATATGCGCCCTGTGGTTCGAGTACACTCCTGCCAGGTTCCCAACCCCATGGGAATGTGGGCCTTCTGCTCTGAGGTCCCAACCGTGGGTTACTCAGTTTCATGATGAGGGCCCTCTGCTGCGAGTTCTCTCCGGCCTGGATCCCATAGCCTCGCTGCTCTTGGCCAACTGTTGGGAGGTTCCAACTGCGGGATTCCTCACCTTTTTTCTTCTATGGGCCCTCTGTTTTGAGACTCCTCCTGCCTGCCTCACTCCCAGCCCCTTGGTGATGTGTGTCCTCTGGTTTGAGGCCACGTATGCTGGGTCCCTCGCCTTTCGATGATGTGGCCCCACTGATGTGAGGACACTCCTGCCTGGTTCCTATCCCCTTGATGATGTGGGCCCTCTGGTGAGAGTCTGATCCTGGCTGGGTTCCTCACCCTTCTGTGAGGGGGGCCCTCTGCTGTGAGGTCACTCCTGCCTGGCTGGCACACCCCACCTGGGCAACATTGGCCCTCTTGTGGCAGTTGGAGCCTGCTGAGAACCTCCCCTCGGTGATGGGGTCCCTCTTGCCTCAGGCCCTAACTGCTGGGTACCCACATTTTCTGATACGTGCTAAGTGGTGCGAGGACACTCCTGCGAGGTTCCCATCCCCATGGGCATGTGGGCCTTCTGATCTAAGGTCCCAACACCTGTGTTGTTCACCGTTTCATGATGTTGGCTCTCTGGTGTTAGTTCACCCAGGCCTAGATCCCATAGACTCTGTGCTCTGAGCGGCCTGCTGGGAGGTTCCTACTGCTGGATTCCTTAACTCTTTTATTCTTTGGGTCCTGTGTTTTCATGCTCCTACTTCCTGACTCACTTCCAGCCCATTTGTGATGTAGGTCCTCTGGTTTAAGGCCACATGTACCGGTTTCCTCAACTTTATTGATGTGGCCCCACTGGTGTGAGGACACTCCTGCCTGGTTCCCATCCCCTTGGTGATGGGGGCCCTCTGGTGAGAGTCTGATCCTGTCTGGATTCCTCACACTTCTGGGAGGTGGGCCCTCTGCTGTGAGGTCACTCCTGCCTGGCTGGCACACGTCACGTTGGCGATGTGGGCCCTCAGTTGGGAGTTGGTGCCTGCTGGGAGTCTCCTCCCCTCGGTAATGAGGGCCCTCTGGCGTCAGGCCCTAACTCATGGGCTCCCAAAATTTTCTGATGTGCGCCCTGTCGTGCGAGTACACTCCAGCCAGTGTCCCATCCCCATGGGTATGTGGGCTTTCTGCTCTCAGGTCCCAAAGGCTGGGTTGCTCACAGTGTCAGAATGTGGGCCCTCTGCTGTGAGTTCACTCCGGCATGGATCCCATAGCCTCGGTGCTCTGGGCCACCTGCTTGGAGCTTCCAACTGCAGGGTTCCTCACCTTTTTTATTCTATGGGCGCGCTGTTGTGAGTTTCCTCCTGCATGCCTCACTCCCAGCCCTTTCGTGATGTGTGTCCCCTTGTTTGAGGCCACATGTGCTGTGTTCCTCACCTTTCGCTGATGTGGCCCCACTGGTGTGAGGACACTCCTGCCTGGTTTCCATCCCATTGGTGATGTGGGCGCTCTGGTTAGAGTCTGATCCTGTTTGGGCTCCTCACACTTCTGTGAGGTGGGCCCTCTGCTGTGAGGTAACTCCTGCCTGGCTTACTCCCATTGCCTTGGTGACGTCGGCCCTCTGGTGGCATTTGGAGCCTGCTGGTAGCCTCCTCTCTTCAGTGATGAGGGCCCTCTGGCGTCAGGCCATAACTGCTGGGTTCCCACATTTTCTGATACGTGCTAAGTTGTGCGAGGACACTCCTGCGAGGTTCCCATCCCCATGGGGATGTGGGCCTTCTGCTCTGAGGTCCCACTGGCTGGGTTGCTCACAGTTTCATGATGTGGGCCTTCTGCTGTGAGTTCACTGTGGCCTGGATCCCATAGACTCCATGCTCTGGGCCACCTGCTGGGAGGTTCAAACTGCTGGATTCCTCACATTTTTTATTCTGTGGGCCCTGTGTTATTAGGCTACTCCTGCCTGCCTCACTCGGAGCACCTTGGAAATGTGGGTCCTCTGGTTTAGGCCACATGTGCTGGGTTCCTCACCTTTCGCTGATGTGGCCCCACTGGTGTGAGGACACTCCTGCCTTGTTCCGATCCCCTTGGTGATGTGGGCCCTCTGGTGAGAGTCTTATCCTGGCTGGGTTCCTCACCCTTCTGTGAGGTAGGCCCTCTGCTGTGAGGTCACTCCTGCCTGGCTGGCCCAGGTCACCTTGGCGACGTGGGCCGTCAGTTGGGAGTTGGTGCCTGCTGGGAGTCTCCTCCCCTCGGTAATGAGGGCCCTCTGGCGTCAGACCCTAACTCCTGGGCTCCCAAAATTTTCTGTTGTGCGCCCTGTGGTGCTAGTACACTCCTGCCAGGTTCCCAACCCCATGGGAATGTGGACCTTCTGCTCTGAGGTCCCAACCGTGGGTTGCTCAGTTTCTTGATGAGGGCCCTCTGGTGTGAGTTCACTCCAGCATGGATCCCATAGCCTCGCTGCTCCTGGCCACCTGCGGGGAAGTTCCAACTGCGGGATTCCTCACCTTTTTCCTTCTATGGGCCCTCTGTTTTGAGACTCCTCCTGCCTGCCTCACTCCCAGCCCCTTGGTGATGTGTGTCCTCTGGTTTGAGGCCACGTGTGCTGGGTCCCTCACCTTTCGATGATGTGGCCCCACTGGTGTGAGGACACTCCTGCCTGGTTCCTATCCCCTTGGTGATGTGGGCCCTCTGGTGAGAGTCTGATCCTGGCTGTGTTCCTCACACTTCTGTGAGGTGGGCCCTCTGCTGTGAGGTCACTCCTGCCTGGCTGGCACACCCCGCCTTGGCAATGTCGGCCCTCTTGTGGCAGTTGGAGCCTACTGGGAGCCTCCTCCCCTCGGTGATGAGGGCCCTCTGGCGTCAGGCCCTAACTGCTGGGTACCCACATTTTCTGATACGTGCTAAGTTGTGCGAGGACACTCGTGCCATGTTCCCAACCCCATGGTGATGTGGGCCTTCTGCTCTGAGGTCCAAACGGCTGGGTTGCTCACAGTTTCATGATGTGGGCCCTCTGCTGTGAGTTCACTGTGGCCTGGATCGCATAGACTCGGTGCTCTGGGCCGCCCACTGGGAGGTTCCCACTGCAGGATTCCTCAGCTTTTTTATTCTATTCACCCTGTGTTGTGAGACTACTCATGCCTGCCTCACTCCGAACCCCTTGGAGATCTGGGTCCGCTGGTTTAGGCCACATGTGCTGGGTTCCTCACCTTTCTATGATGTGGTCACCCTGGTGTGAAGACAGTCCTGCCTGGTTCTGATGCCCTTGGTGATGTGGGCCCTCTGGTGAGAGTCTAATCCTGGCTGGGTTCCTCACCATTCTGTGAGGTAGGCCCTCAGCTGTGAGGTCACTCCTGCCTGGCTGTTGCACGTCACCTTGGCGACATGGTCCCTCCATAGGGAATTGGTGCCTGCTTGGGGTCTCCTCCCCTTGGTAATGAGGGCCCTCTGGCATCAGGCCCTAATTTCTGGGTTCCCAAAATTCTCTGATGTGCGCCCTGTGGTGCGAGTACACTTCTGCCAAGTTCCCAACCACATGGGAATGTGGGCCTTCTGCTCTAAAGTCCCAACGGCTGGGTTGCTCACAGTTTCATGATGAGGGCCCTCTGTTTTGAGTTCAGTCAGGCCTGAATCCCATAGCCTCGCTGCTCCTGGCCGCCTGCTGGGAGGTTCCAACTGCGGGATTCCTCACCTTTTTTACGCAATGGGCCCTCTGTTTTGAGGCTCCTCCTGCCTGCCTCACTCCCAGCCCCTTGGTGATGTGTGTCACCGGGGGGCAGTGAGACTTCATTGTAGTGCAGATTTCCTTTACACACTTGCTTGGTTGGCCAAAAAGGGCGTATGCGTTTTTTCCTGAATATATTCAGGAAAAAACGCATACGCCCTTTTTGGCCAGTGCATCATTGTCGACATTCTGCCTCTATTCCTATGCTTTAAGTGCAATTCCAGTCTACCCCCTGAAATCGTTTTCCTGAAATTCTGCCCCGCTTTCAAGTCCTCTTCGAAGACTTACTTCAATACATTTTTGGACGATAGCTGTCATTCATAACTCTGCAGGTTTCTGAATTACAGTACCCCTGAGCTCGTTTCCTCAACTCGCTTTCTTGTGAGCTGGCCGCAAAACCGCATGATTGCTTCACGCCATAATCTCTTTCTGGCAGGGCACGCTGAGCCTTTGGTTAATTCGTCTTCCTGGTGGGAAATGAGCGTTCCATTTGCCCGTGTAGACGCCTACAGCTAGTCTCTCATTGGTTCTACCTATTCCTGTTCATCTTGCGCAGAAATTGCAAACTGTGCCAAACAGGAGGTTAAAAGCACTGACTCTCCCAGTGGGGAGAGTTTTAGTAAAGCATCTGGAATGGTGAACCCGAGTACCAGGGGCGAAAACTGAGATGCATTTGAAAACGTTTCCCAATCACTCGGTGGTCCATACTCTGGGTTGCCCATGCATGTTTTAGCTGAAGGAAGAATCCCTTAAACCTGGAGAGTTGGGACCCATAGAATGGGTACCATGCATTATGACTTCAAAGGGTCTGCGTTGTTCAACGAACCTCACCAATGCTATCAGCCCTAAGTGTCCGGCCTTATGTCTCACGCAGCTCTGTGTGTAGATGTGGTAAATCCAGGTTGCATCACAAGCCCTGAATGAATTATGTAAGAATTGTTCTCTATTTCACTGTTATTGTGTTTTGTTTTTGAAATTTATTTTGATAATGGTATTTATCGGATTTTCATTGCTGCATTTAGGCCACTGTACACACTCTTGATTTCCTTATGGAGACATATAAATCCATGGGTTTTAAGATTTTACTTGTCAGGTATCTTCCCAGGCGTTGAATATGGGGTGTTGAGTCCATTTCGTTGAGCAAGGAGTAGGGCTTGTCTATTATATATTTGGTTTATGGAACGGTATCTGTGCTAATTTCAAACTCTGGTTTTATGCAGCACCCCAACTCACCTTTCCCCATAAGCAAGCATAAGTTGGTTTTCTCAATTTGAGACCCTGTTCTGTTTTGTAATTCAGTTCATGGGTAGCCAAGTTTACATTCCGTGTATTAGTGATATCTTATGATGTTTCTTTTTCTGTGTGACTTATTTCTCGTAGAATCATCGTACCTGAATCCACTCATTATGCCGCTACGGGCCTGATGACGTAGATTTCATTGCTGAGTGATATTCCACTGTACATGCGTACCACAACTACTTTATCCATTTTTTGCTCTCTCGGATATTTAACTTGTACCGTAGAGGACGTTCTTGTAAAGCGAGACGTCCCAAATTTTGGGGTGATTGTGTCTTTTTGATTTTAATTTCCCTAAGCTATAGGACCATAAGTGGAAGTGCCATAGGCTGTGTTGTTTTGTTTCCTACGTGTCTCTGGAAACACCATACACTTCTCCAGAGTGGTTGTTGGCAATTTACATCCTGCCCATCAGCATAACAAGGCTCCCTGTTCTCCATGACCTGTCCTGCCTTTCTGGATTTTACACTTTTTTCAGATGGCCCTTTTGACCGGGGGCAGTGAGACTTCATTGTAGTGCAGGTTTCCTTTACACGCTTGCTTGGTTGGCCAAAAAGGGCGTATGCGTTTTTTCCTGAATATATTCAGGAAAATAGGCATACGCCCTTTTTGTCCAAGTGCATCATTGTCGACATTCTGCTTCTTTTCCTATGCTTTAAGTGCAATTCCAGTCTACCCCCTGAAATCGTGTTCCTGAAATTCTGCCCCGCTTTCAAGTCCTCTTCGAAGACTTACTTCAATACATTTTTGGACGATAGCTGTCATTCATAACTCTGCAGGTTTCTGAATTACACTGCCCCTGAGCTCCTTTCTTCAACTCGCTTTCTTGTGAGCTGGCCGTAAAACCACAGGATTGCTTCACGCCATAATCTCTTTCTGGCAGGGCACGCTGAGCCTTTGGTTAATTCCTCTTCCTGGTGGGAAATGAGCGTTCCATTTGCCCGTGCAGACACCTACATCTAGTCTCTCATTGGTTCTCCCTATTCCTGTTCATCTTGCGCAGAAATTGCAAACTGTGCCAAACAGGAGGTTAAAGGCACTGACTCTCCAAGAGGGGAGAGTGTTAGTAAAGCGTCTGGAATGGTGAACCCGAGTACCAGGGGCGAAAACTGAGATGAATTTGAAAACGTTTCCCAATCACACGGTGGACCATACTCTGGGTTTCCCATGCATGTTTTAGCTGAAGGAAGAATCCCTTAAACCTGGAGACTTGGGACTCATGGAACGGGTACCATGCAGTATGACTTCAAAGGGTCTGCGTTTGCTCACCGAACCTCACCAATGCTATCAGCCCGAAGTGTCCAGCCTTATGTCTCACCCAGCTCTGGGCATAGAAGTGGTAAATCCAGGTTGCATCACAAGCCCTGAATGAATTATTTAAGAATTGCTCTCTATTTCACTGTCATTGTGTTTTGTTTTTGAAATTTATTTTGATAATGGGATTTATCGGATTTTCACTGCTGCATTTAGGCCGCTGTACACACTCTTGATTTCCTTATGGAGACATATAAATCCATGGGTTTTAAGATTCTTACTTGTCAGGTATCTTGCCAGGCGTTGAATATGGGGTGTTGAGTCCATTTCGTTGAGCAAGGAGTAGGTCTTGTCTATTATATATTTGGCTTATGGAACGGTATCTGTGCTAATTTCAATCTCTGGTTTTATGCAGCACCCCAACTCACCTTTCCCCGTAAGCAAGCATAAGATGATTTTCTCAATTTGAGACCCTGTTCTGTTTTGTAATTCAGTTCATGTGTAGCCAAGTTTACATTCCGTGTATTAGGGATATCTAATGATGTTTCTTTTTCTGTGTGACTTATTTCTCGTAGAATCATGGTACATGAATCCACTCATTATGCCGCTAGGGACCTGATGACGTAGATTTCATTGCTGAGTGATATTCCATTGTACGTGCGTACCACAACTTCTTTATCCATTTTTTGATTTCTTGGATATTCAACTTGTACCGTAGACGAGGTTCTTGTAAACAGAGCCATCCCAAACTTTGGGGTGGCTGTGTCTTTTTGATTTTAATTTCCCTAAGCTATAGGACCATAAGTGGAAGTGCCATAGGCTGTGTTGCTTTGTTTCCTATGTGTTTCAGGAAACACCATACACTTCTCCAGAGTGGCTGTTGGCAATTTACATCCCGCCCATCAGCATAACAAGGCTCCCTGTTCTCCATGACCTTTCCTGCCTTTCTGGATTTTACACTTTTTTCAGATGGCCCTTTTGACCGGGGGGCAGTGAGACTTCATTGTAGTGCCGATTTCATTTACACGCTTGCTTGGTTGGCCAAAAAGTGCGTTTGCGTTTTTTCCTGAATATATTCAGGAAAAAACGCATATGCCCTTTTTAGCCAAGTGCATCATTGTCGACATTCTGCCTCTGTTCATATGCTTTAAGCGCAATTCCAGTCTACCCCCTGAAATCGTTTTCCTGAAATTCTGCCCCGCTTTAAAGTCCTCTTCGAAGACATACTTCAGTACATTTTGGACGATAGCTGTCATTCATAACTCTGCAGGTTTGTGAATTACAGTGCCCCTGAGCTCCTTTCTGCAACTCGCTTCATGTAAGCTGGCCGCCAAACCACAGGATTGCTTCAGGCCATAATCTGTTTCCGGCAGGGCACGTTAAGCCTTTGGTTAATTCCTCTTCCTGGTGGGAAATGAGCATTCCATTTGCCCGTGCAGACACCTACAGCTAGTCTCTCATTGGTTCTCCCTATTCCTATTCATCTTGCGCACAAATTGCAAACTGTGCCAAACAGGAGGTGAAAGGCACTGACTCTCCAAGTGAGGAGAGTGTTAGTAAAGCATTTGGAATGGTGAACCCGAGTAGCAGGGGACGAAAACTGAGATGCATTTGAAAACGTTTCCCAATCACACGGTGGACCATACTCTGGGTTTCCCATGCATGTTTTAACTGAAGAAGAATCCCTAAACCTGGAGAGTTGGGACCCATGGAATGGGTACCATGCAGTATGACTTCAAAGGGTCTGCGTTTGCTCACCGAACCTCACCAATGCTATCAGCCCGAAGTGTCCAGCCTTATGTCTCATCCAGCTCTGGGTGTAGATGTGGTAAATCCAGGTTGCATCACAAGCCCTGAATGAATTATTTAAGAATTGCTCTCTATTTCACTGTCATTGTGTTTTGTTTTTGAAATTCATTTTGATAATGGGATTTATCGGATGTTCACTGCTGCGTTTACGCCGCTGTACACACGCTTGATTTCTTTATGGAGACATATAAATCCATGGGTTTTAAGATTCTTACTTGTCAGCTATCTTCCCAGGCTTTGAATATGGGGTGTTGAGTCCATTTCTTTGAGTAAGGAGTAGGTCTTGTCTATTATATATTTGGCTTATGGAACGGTATGTGTGCTAATTTCAATCTCTGGTTTTATTCAGCACCCCAACTCAACTTTCCCCATAAGCAAGCATAAGTTGGTTTTCTAAATTTGAGACCCTGTTCTGTTTTGTAATTCAGTTCATGGGTAGCCAAGTTTACATTCCGTGTATTAGTGATATCTTATGATGTTTCTTTTTCTGTGTGACTCATTTCTCGTAGAATCATCGTACATGAATCCACTCATTATGCCGCTACGGGCCTGATGACGTAGATTTCATTGCTGAGTGATATTCCACTGTACGTGCGTACCACAACTTCTTTATCCGTTTTTTGCTTTCTCGGATATTTAACTTGTACCGTAGAGGACGTTCTTGTAAACAGAGACGCCCCAAATTTTGGGGTGGCTGTGTCTTTTTGATTTTAATTTCCCTAAGCTATAGGACCATAAGTGGAAGTGCCATAGGCTGTGTTGTTTTGTTTCCTACGTGTCTCTGGAAACACCATACACTTCTCCAGAGTGGTTGTTGGCAATTTACATCCCGCCCATCAGCATAACAAGGCTCCCTGTTCTCCATGACCTGTCCTGCCTTTCTGGATTTTACACGTTTTTCAGATGGCCCTTTTGACCGGGGGGCAGTGAGACTTCATTGTAGTGCAGATTTCTTTACACACTTGCTTGGTTGGCCAAAAAGGGCGTATGCGTTTTTTCCTGAATATATTCAGGAAAAAACGCATACGCCCTTTTTGGGCAAGTGCATCATTGTCGACATTCTGCTTCTTTTCCTATGCTTTAAGTGCAATTCCAGTCTACCCCCTGAAATCGTGTTCCTGAAATTCTGCCCCGCTTTCAAGTCCTCTTCGAAGACTTACTTCCATACATTTTTGGACGATAGCTGTCATTCATAACTCTGCAGGTTTCTGAATTACACTGCCCCTGAGTTCCTTTCTTCAACTCGCTTTCTTGTGAGCTGGCCGCAAAACCACAGGATTGCTTCACGCCATAATCTCTTTCTGGCAGGGCACGCTGAGCCTTTGGTTAATTCCTCTTCCTGGTGGGAAATGATCGTTCAATTTGCCCGTGCAGACACCAACAGCTAGTCTCTCATTGGTTCTCCCTATGCCTGTTCATCTTGCGCAGAAATTGCAAACTGTGCCAAACAGGAGGTTAAAAGCACTGACTCTCCAAGTGGGGAGAGTGTTAGTAAAGCGTCTGGAATGGTGAACCCGAGTACCAGGGGACGAAAACTGAGATGCATTTGAAAACGTTTCACAATCACATGGTGGACCATACTCTGGGTTTCCCATGCATGTTTTAGCTGAAGGAAGAATCCCTTAAACCTGGAGAGTTGGGACCCATGGAATGGGTACCATGCAGTATGACTTCAAAGGGTCTGCGTTTGCTCACCGAACCTCACCAATGCTATCAGCCCGAAGTGTCCAGCCTTATGTCTCATCCAGCTCTGGGTGTAGATGTGGTAAATACAGGTTGCATCACAAGCCCTGAATGAATTATTTAAGAATTGCTCTCTATTTCACTTTCATTGTGTTTTGTTTTTGAAATTCATTTTGATAATGGGATTTATCGGATTTTCACTGCTGCTTTTAGGTCACTGTACACACGCTTGATTTCCTCATGGAGACAAATAAATCCATGGGTTTTAAGATTCTTACTTGTCAGGTATCTTCCCAGGCGTTGAATATAGGGTGTTGAGTCCATTTCGTTGAGCAAGGAGTAGGTTTTGTCTATTATATATTTTGCTTATGGAACGGTATCTGTGCTAATTTCAATCTCTGGTTTTATGCAGCATCCCAACTGACCTTTCCCCATAAGCAAGCATAAGTTGGTTTGCTAAATTTCAGACCCTGTTCTGTTTTGTAATTCAGTTCATGGGTAGCCAAGTTTACATTCCGTGTATTAGTGATAACTTATGATGTTTCTTTTTCTGTCTGACTTATTTCTCATAGAATCATCGTACCTGAATCCACTCATTATGCCGCTACGGTCCTGATGACGTAGATTTCATTACTGAGAGATATTCCATTGTACGTGCGTACCACAACTTCTTTATCCATTTTATGCTTTCTCAGATATTTAACTTCTACCATAGATGAGGTTCTTGTAAACAGAGCCATCCCAAATTTTGGGGTGGCTGTGTGTTTTTGATTTTAATTTCCCTAAGCTATATGACCATAAGTGGAAGTGCCATAGGGTGTGTTGCTTTGTTTCCTACGTGTTTCAGGAAACAACATACACTTTTCCAGAGTGGCTGTTGGCAATTTAAATCCGCCCATCAGCATAACAAGGCTCCCTGTTCTCCATGACCTGTCCTGCCTTTCTGGATTTTACACTTTTTTCAGATGGCCCTTTTGACCGGGGGGCAGTGAGACTTCATTGTAGTGCAGATTTCCTTTACACGCTTGCTTGGTTGGCCAAAAAGGGCGTATGCGTTTTTTCCTGAATATATTCAGGAAAAAACGCATACGCCCTTTTTGGCCAAGTGCATCATTGTCAACATTCTGCCTCTTTTCCTATGCTTTAAGTGCAATTCCAGTCTACCCCCTGAAATCGTTTTCCTGAAATTCTGCCCCGCTTTCAAGTCCTCTTCGAAGACTTACTTCTATACATTTTTGGACGATAGCTGTCATTCATAACTCTGCAGGTTTGTGAATTACAGTGCCCCTGAGCTCCTTTCTTCAACTCGCTTTCTTGTGAGCTGGCCGCAAATCCGCAGGATTGCTTCAGGCCCTAATCTCTTTCCGGCAGGGCACGCTGAGCCTTTGGTTAATTCCTCTTCCTGGTGGGAAATGAGCGTTCCATTTGCCCGTGCAGACACCTACATCTAGTCTCTCATTGCTTCTCCCTATTCCTGTTCATCTTGCGCAGAAATTGCAAAGTGTGCCAAACAGGAGGTTGAATGCACTGACTCTCCAAGTGGGGAGAGTGTTAGTAAAGCGTCTGGAATGGTGAACCCGAGTACCAGGGGACGAAAACTGAGATGCATTTGAAAACTTTTCCCAATCACACGGTGGACCATACTATGGGTTTCCCATGCATGTTTTAGCTGAAGGAAGAATCCCTTAAACCTGGAAATTAGGAACCCATGGAATGGGTACCATGCAGTATGACTTCAAAGGGTCTGCGTTTGCTCACCGAACCTCACCAATGCTATCAGCCTGAAGTGTCCAGCCTTATGTCTCACCCAGCTCTGGGTGTAGATGTGGGAAATCCAGGTTGCATCACAAGCCCTGAATGAATTATTTAAGAATTGCTCTCTATTTCACTGTCATTTTGTTTTGTTTTTGAAATTTATTTTGATAATGGGATTTATCGGATTTTCACTGCTGCGTTTAGGCCGCTGTACACACGCTTGATTTCCTTATGGAGACATATAAATCCATGGGTTTTAAGATTCTTACTTGTTAGGTATCTTGCCAGGCATTGAATATGTGGTGTTGAGTCCATTTCGTTGAGCAAGGAGTAGGTCTTGTCTATTATATATTTGGCTTATGGAACGGTATCTGTGCTAATTTCAATCTCTGGTTTTATGCAGCACCCCAACTCACCTTTCCCCATAAGCAAGCATAAGTTGGTTTTCTAAATTTGAGACCCTGTTCTGTTTTGTAATTCAGTTCATGGGTAGCCAAGTTTACATTCCGTGTATTAGTGATATCTTATGATGTTTCTTTTTTGTGTGACTTATTTCTCGTAGAATCATCATACCTGAATCCACTCATTATGCCGCTACGGGCCTGATGACGTAGATTTCATTGCTGAGTGATATTCCATTGTACGTGCGTACCACAACTTCTTTATCCATTTTTTACTTTCTGGGATATTTTACTTGTACCGTAGACGAGGTTCTTGTAAACAGAGCCGTCCCAAACTCTGGGGTGGCTGTGTGTTTTTGATTTTAATTTCCCTAAGCTATAGGACCATAAGTGGAAGTGCCATAGGCTGTGTTGCTTTGTTTCCTACGTGTTTCTGGAAACACCATACACTTCTCCAGAGTGGTTGTTGGCAATTTACATCCCGCCCATCAGCATGACAAGGCTCCCTGTTCTCCATGACCTGTCCTGCCTTTCTGGATTTTACACTTTATTCAGATGGCTCTTTTGACCGGGGGGCCAGTGAGACTTCACTGTAGTGCAGATTTCTTTTACACGCTTGCTTGGTTGGCCAAAAAGGGCGTATGCGTTTTTTCCTGAATATATTCAGGAAAAAACGCATACGCCCTTTTTGTCCAAGTGCATCGTTGTCGACATTCTGCCTGTTTTCCTATGCTTTTAGTACAATTCCAGTCTACCCCCTGAAATCGTTTTCCTGAAATTCTGCCCCGCTTTCAAGTCCTCTTGGAAGACTTACTTCAATACATTTTTGGACGATAGCTGTCATTCATAACTCTGCAGGTTTTTGAATTACAGTGCCCCTGAGCTCATGTCTTCAACTCGCTTTCTTGTGAGCTGGCCACAAAACCGCAGGATTGCTTCAGGCCAAAGTCTCTTTCCGGCAGGGCACGCTGAGCCTTTGTTTAATTCCTCTTCCTGGTCGGAAATGAGCGTTCCATTTGCCCGTGCAGACACCTACAGCTAGTCTCTCATTGCTTCTCCCTATTCCTGTTCATCTTGCACAAAAATTGCAAAGTGTGCCAAACAGGAGGTTAAATGCACTGACTCTCCAAGTGGGGAGAGTGTTAGTAAAGCGTTCAAATGTTGAACCCGAGTACCAGGGGACGAAAACTGAGATGCATTTGAAAACGTTTCCCAATCACATGGTGGACCATACTCTGGGTTTTCCATGCATGTTTTAGCTGAAGGAAGAATCCCTTAAACCTGGAGAGTTGGGACCCATGGAATGGGTACCATGCAGTATGACTTCAAAGGGTCTGCATTTGTTCACCGAACCTCACCAATGCTATCAGCCCGAAGTGTCCAGCCTTATGTCTCATCCAGCTCTGGGTGTAGATGTGGTAAATCCAGGTTGCATCACAAGCCCTGAATGAATTATTTAAGAATTGCTCTCTATTTCACTGTCATTGTGTTTTGTTTTTGAAATTTATTTTGATAATGGGATTTATCGGATTTTCACTGCTGCGTTTAGGCCGCTGTACACACGCTTGATTTCCTTATGGAGACATATAAATCCATGGGTTTTAAGATTCTTACTTGTCAGGTATCTTGCCAGGCGTTGAATATGGGGTGTTGAGTCCATTTCGTTGAGCAAGGAGTAGGGCTTGTCTATTATATATTTGGCTTATGGAACGGTATCTGTGCTAATTTCAATCTCTGGTTTTATGCAGCACCCCAACTCACCTTTCCCCATAAGCAAGCATAAGTTGTTTTTCTAAATTTGAGACCCTGTTCTGTTTTGTAATTCAGTTTATGTGTAGCCAAGTTTACATTCCGTGTATTACTGATATATTATGATGTTTCTTTTTCTGTGTGACTTATTTCTCGTAGAAAAATCGTACCTGAATCCACTCATTATGCCGCTATGGGCCTGAAGACGTAGATTTCATTGCTGAGTGATATTCCATTGTACATGCGTACCAGAACTTCTTTATCCATTTTTTCCTTTCTCGGATATTTAACCTGTACCGTAGACAAGGTTCTTGTAAACAGAGCCATCCCAAACTCTGGGGTGGCTGTGTGTTTTTGATTTTAATTTCCCTAAGCTATAGGACCATAAGTGGAAGTGACATAGGCTGTGTTGCTTTGTTTCCTACGTGTTTCAGGATACACCATACATTTCTCCAGAGTGGCTGTTGGCAATTTACATCCCGCCCATCAGCATAACAAGGCTCCCTGTACTCCATGACCTGTCCTGTCTTTCTGGATTTTACAGTTTTTCAGATGGCCCTTTGGACCGGGGGTCAGTGAGACTTCATTGTAGTGCAGATTTCCTTTACACGCTTGCTTGGTTGGCCAAAAAGAGCGTATGCGTTTTTTCCTGAATATATTCAGGAAAAAACGCATACGCCCTTTTTGGCCAAGTGCATCATTGTTGACATTCTGCCTCTTTTCCTACGCTTTAAGTGCAATTCCAGTCTACCCCCTGAAATCGTTTTCCTGAAATTCTGCCCCGCTTTTAAGTCCTCTTTGAAGACTTACTTCAGTACATTTTTGGACGATAGCTGTCATTCATAACTCTGCAGGTTTGTGAATTACAGTGCCCCTGAGCTCCTTTCTTCAACTCGTTTTCTTGTGAGCTGGCCACAAAACCGCAGGATTGCTTCAGGCCCTCATATGTTTCTGGAATGGCACGCTGAGCCTTTGGTTAATTCCTCTTCCTGGTGGGAAATGAGTGTTCCATTTGCCCGTGCAGACACCTACAGCTAGTCTCTCATTGGTTCTCCCTATTCCTGTTCATCTTGCGCAGAAATTGTAAACTGTGCCAAACAGGAGGTTAAAGGCACTGACTCTCCAAGTGGGGAGAGTGTTAGTAAAGCGTCTGGAATGGTGAACCCGAGTACCAGGGGACGAAAACTGAGATGCATTTGAAAACGTTTCCCAATCACACGGCGGACGATAGTCTGGGTTTCCCATTCATGTTTTAGCTGAAGGAAGAATCCCTTAAACCTGGAGAGTTGGGACACATGGAATGGGTACCATGCAGTATGACTTCAAAGGGTCTGCGTTTGCTCACCGAACCTCACCAATGCTATCAGCCCAAAGTGCCCAGCCTTATGTCTCACCCAGCTCTGGGTGTAGATGTGGGAAATCCAGGTTGCATCACAAGCCCTGAATGAATTATTTAAGAATTGCTCTCTATTTCACTGTCATTTTGTTTTGTTTTTGAAATTTATTTTGATAATGGGATTTATCGGATTTTCACTGCTGCGTTTAGGCCGCTGTACACACGCTTGATTTCCTTATGGAGACATATAAATCCATGGGTTTTAAGATTCTTACTTGTTAGGTATCTTGCCAGGCATTGAATATGTGGTGTTGAGTCCATTTCGTTGAGCAAGGAGTAGGTCTTGTCTATTATATATTTGGCTTATGGAACGGTATCTGTGCTAATTTCAATCTCTGGTTTTATGCAGCACCCCAACTCACCTTTCCCCATAAGCAAGCATAAGTTGGTTTTCTAAATTTGAGACCCTGTTCTGTTTTGTAATTCAGTTCATGGGTAGCCAAGTTTACATTCCGTGTATTAGTGATATCTTATGATGTTTCTTTTTTGTGTGACTTATTTCTCGTAGAATCATCATACCTGAATCCACTCATTATGCCGCTATGGGCCTGAAGACGTAGATTTCATTGCTGAGTGATATTCCATTGTACGTGCGTACCACAACTTCTTTATCCATTTTTTACTTTCTGGGATATTTTACTTGTACCGTAGACGAGGTTCTTGTAAACAGAGCCGTCCCAAACTCTGGGGTGGCTGTGTGTTTTTGATTTTAATTTCCCTAAGCTATAGGACCATAAGTGGAAGTGCCATAGGCTGTGTTGCTTTGTTTCCTACGTGTTTCTGGAAACACCATACACTTCTCCAGAGTGGTTGTTGGCAATTTACATCCCGCCCATCAGCATGACAAGGCTCCCTGTTCTCCATGACCTGTCCTGCCTTTCTGGATTTTACACTTTATTCAGATGGCTCTTTTGACCGGGGGGCCAGTGAGACTTCACTGTAGTGCAGATTTCTTTTACACGCTTGCTTGGTTGGCCAAAAAGGGCGTATGCGTTTTTTCCTGAATATATTCAGGAAAAAACGCATACGCCCTTTTTGGCCAAGTGCATCGTTGTCGACATTCTGCCTGTTTTCCTATGCTTTTAGTACAATTCCAGTCTACCCCCTGAAATCGTTTTCCTGAAATTCTGCCCCGCTTTCAAGTCCTCTTGGAAGACTTACTTCAATACATTTTTGGACGATAGCTGTCATTCATAACTCTGCAGGTTTTTGAATTACAGTGCCCCTGAGCTCATGTCTTCAACTCGCTTTCTTGTGAGCTGGCCACAAAACCGCAGGATTGCTTCAGGCCAAAGTCTCTTTCCGGCAGGGCACGCTGAGCCTTTGTTTAATTCCTCTTCCTGGTCGGAAATGAGCATTCCATTTGCCCGTGCAGACACCTACAGCTAGTCTCTCATTGCTTCTCCCTATTCCTGTTCATCTTGCACAAAAATTGCAAAGTGTGCCAAACAGGAGGTTAAATGCACTGACTCTCCAAGTGGGGAGAGTGTTAGTAAAGCGTTCAAATGTTGAACCCGAGTACCAGGGGACGAAAACTGAGATGCATTTGAAAACGTTTCCCAATCACATGGTGGACAATACTCTGGGTTTTCCATGCATGTTTTAGCTGAAGGAAGAATCCCTTAAACCTGGAGAGTTGGGACCCATGGAATGGGTACCATGCAGTATGACTTCAAAGGGTCTGCATTTGTTCACCGAACCTCACCAATGCTATCAGCCCGAAGTGTCCAGCCTTATGTCTCATCCAGCTCTGGGTGTAGATGTGGTAAATCCAGGTTGCATCACAAGCCCTGAATGAATTATTTAAGAATTGCTCTCTATTTCACTGTCATTGTGTTTTGTTTTTGAAATTTATTTTGATAATGGGATTTATCGGATTTTCACTGCTGCGTTTAGGCCGCTGTACACACGCTTGATTTCCTTATGGAGACATATAAATCCATGGGTTTTAAGATTCTTACTTGTCAGGTATCTTGCCAGGCGTTGAATATGGGGTGTTGAGTCCATTTCGTTGAGCAAGGAGTAGGGCTTGTCTATTATATATTTGGCTTATGGAACGGTATCTGTGCTAATTTCAATCTCTGGTTTTATGCAGCACCCCAACTCACCTTTCCCCATAAGCAAGCATAAGTTGTTTTTCTAAATTTGAGACCCTGTTCTGTTTTGTAATTCAGTTTATGTGTAGCCAAGTTTACATTCCGTGTATTACTGATATATTATGATGTTTCTTTTTCTGTGTGACTTATTTCTCGTAGAAAAATCGTACCTGAATCCACTCATTATGCCGCTATGGGCCTGAAGACGTAGATTTCATTGCTGAGTGATATTCCATTGTACATGCGTACCAGAACTTCTTTATCCATTTTTTCCTTTCTCGGATATTTAACCTGTACCGTAGACAAGGTTCTTGTAAACAGAGCCATCCCAAACTCTGGGGTGGCTGTGTGTTTTTGATTTTAATTTCCCTAAGCTATAGGACCATAAGTGGAAGTGACATAGGCTGTGTTGCTTTGTTTCCTACGTGTTTCAGGATACACCATACATTTCTCCAGAGTGGCTGTTGGCAATTTACATCCCGCCCATCAGCATAACAAGGCTCCCTGTACTCCATGACCTGTCCTGTCTTTCTGGATTTTACAATTTTTCAGATGGCCCTTTGGACCGGGGGGCAGTGAGACTTCATTGTAGTGCAGATTTCCTTTACACGCTTGCTTGGTTGGCCAAAAAGGGCGTATGCGTTTTTTCCTGAATATATTCAGGAAAAAACGCATACGCCCTTTTTGGCCAAGTGCATCATTGTTGACATTCTGCCTCTTTTCCTACGCTTTAAGTGCAATTCCAGTCTACCCCCTGAAATCGTTTTCCTGAAATTCTGCCCCTTTTTTAAGTCCTCTTTGAAGACTTACTTCAGTACATTTTTGGACGATAGCTGTCATTCATAACTCTGCAGGTTTGTGAATTACAGTGCCCCTGAGCTCCTTTCTTCAACTCGTTTTCTTGTGAGCTGGCCGCAAAACCGCAGGATTGCTTCAGGCCCTCATATGTTTCCGGAATGGCACGCTGAGCCTTTGGTTAATTCCTCTTCCTGGTGGGAAATGAGTGTTCCATTTGCCCGTGCAGACACCTACAGCTAGTCTCTCATTGGTTCTCCCTATTCCTGTTCATCTTGCGCAGAAATTGCAAACTGTGCCAAACAGGAGGTTAAAGGCACTGACTCTCCAAGTGGGGAGAGTGTTAGTAAAGCGTCTGGAATGGTGAACCCGAGTACCAGGGGACGAAAACTGAGATGCATTTGAAAACGTTTCCCAATCACACGGCGGACGATAGTCTGGGTTTCCCATTCATGTTTTAGCTGAAGGAAGAATCCCTTAAACCTGGAGAGTTGGGACACATGGAATGGGTACCATGCAGTATGACTTCAAAGGGTCTGCGTTTGCTCACCGAACCTCACCAATGCTATCAGCCCAAAGTGCCCAGCCTTATGTCTCACCCAGCTCTGGGTGTAGATGTGGTAAATCCAGGTTGCATCACAAGCCCTGAATGAATTATTTAAGAATTGCTCTCTATTTCACTGTCATTGTGTTTTGTTTTTGAAATTTATTTTGATAATGGGATTTATCGGATTTTCACTGCTGCATTTAGGCCGCTGTACACATGCTTGATTTCCTTATGGAGACATATAAATCCATGGGTTTTAAGATTCTTACTTGTCAGGTGTCTTGCCAGGCGTTGAATATGGGGTGTTGAGGCCATTTTGTTGAGCAAGGAGTAGGTCTTGTCTATTATATATTTGGCTTATGGAACGGTATCTGTGCTAATTTCAATCTCTGGTTTTATGCAGCACCCCAACTCACCTTTCCCCATAAGCAAGCATAAGTTGGTTTTCTAAATTTGAGACCCTGTTCTGTTTTGTAATTCAGTTCATGGGTAGCCAAGTTTACATTCCGTGTATTAGTGATATCTTATGATGTTTCTTTTTTGTGTGACTTATTTCTCGTAGAATCATCATACCTGAATCCACTCATTATGCCGCTACGGGCCTGATGACGTAGATTTCATTGCTGAGTGATATTCCATTGTACGTGCGTACCACAACTTCTTTATCCATTTTTTACTTTCTGGGATATTTTACTTGTACCGTAGACGAGGTTCTTGTAAACAGAGCCGTCCCAAACTCTGGGGTGGCTGTGTGTTTTTGATTTTAATTTCCCTAAGCTATAGGACCATAAGTGGAAGTGCCATAGGCTGTGTTGCTTTGTTTCCTACGTGTTTCTGGAAACACCATACACTTCTCCAGAGTGGTTGTTGGCAATTTACATCCCGCCCATCAGCATGACAAGGCTCCCTGTTCTCCATGACCTGTCCTGCCTTTCTGGATTTTACACTTTATTCAGATGGCTCTTTTGACCGGGGGGCCAGTGAGACTTCACTGTAGTGCAGATTTCTTTTACACGCTTGCTTGGTTGGCCAAAAAGGGCGTATGCGTTTTTTCCTGAATATATTCAGGAAAAAACGCATACGCCCTTTTTGGCCAAGTGCATCGTTGTCGACATTCTGCCTGTTTTCCTATGCTTTTAGTACAATTCCAGTCTACCCCCTGAAATCGTTTTCCTGAAATTCTGCCCCGCTTTCAAGTCCTCTTGGAAGACTTACTTCAATACATTTTTGGACGATAGCTGTCATTCATAACTCTGCAGGTTTTTGAATTACAGTGCCCCTGAGCTCATGTCTTCAACTCGCTTTCTTGTGAGCTGGCCACAAAACCGCAGGATTGCTTCAGGCCAAAGTCTCTTTCCGGCAGGGCACGCTGAGCCTTTGTTTAATTCCTCTTCCTGGTCGGAAATGAGCGTTCCATTTGCCCGTGCAGACACCTACAGCTAGTCTCTCATTGCTTCTCCCTATTCCTGTTCATCTTGCACAAAAATTGCAAAGTGTGCCAAACAGGAGGTTAAATGCACTGACTCTCCAAGTGGGGAGAGTGTTAGTAAAGCGTTCAAATGTTGAACCCGAGTACCAGGGGACGAAAACTGAGATGCATTTGAAAACGTTTCCCAATCACATGGTGGACCATACTCTGGGTTTTCCATGCATGTTTTAGCTGAAGGAAGAATCCCTTAAACCTGGAGAGTTGGGACCCATGGAATGGGTACCATGCAGTATGACTTCAAAGGGTCTGCGTTTGCTCACCGAACCTCACCAATGCTATCAGCCCGAAGTGTCCAGCCTTATGTCTCATCCAGCTCTGGGTGTAGATGTGGTAAATCCAGGTTGCATCACAAGCCCTGAATGAATTATTTAAGAATTGCTCTCTATTTCACTGTCATTGTGTTTTGTTTTTGAAATTTATTTTGATAATGGGATTTATCGGATTTTCACTGCTGCGTTTAGGCCGCTGTACACACGCTTGATTTCCTTTTGGAGACATATAAATCCATGGGTTTAAAGATTCTTACTTGTCAGGTATCTTGCCAGGCGTTGAATATGGGGTGTTGAGTCCATTTCGTTGAGCAAGGAGTAGGGCTTGTCTATTATATATTTGGCTTATGGAACGGTATCTGTGCTAATTTCAATCTCTGGTTTTATGCAGCACCCCAACTCACCTTTCCCCATAAGCAAGCATAAGTTGTTTTTCTAAATTTGAGACCCTGTTCTGTTTTGTAATTCAGTTTATGTGTAGCCAAGTTTACATTCCGTGTATTACTGATATATTATGATGTTTCTTTTTCTGTGTGACTTATTTCTCGTAGAAAAATCGTACCTGAATCCACTCATTATGCCGCTATGGGCCTGAAGACGTAGATTTCATTGCTGAGTGATATTCCATTGTACATGCGTACCAGAACTTCTTTATCCATTTTTTCCTTTCTCGGATATTTAACCTGTACCGTAGACAAGGTTCTTGTAAACAGAGCCATCCCAAACTCTGGGGTGGCTGTGTGTTTTTGATTTTAATTTCCCTAAGCTATAGGACCATAAGTGGAAGTGACATAGGCTGTGTTGCTTTGTTTCCTACGTGTTTCAGGATACACCATACATTTCTCCAGAGTGGCTGTTGGCAATTTACATCCCGCCCATCAGCATAACAAGGCTCCCTGTACTCCATGACCTGTCCTGTCTTTCTGGATTTTACAGTTTTTCAGATGGCCCTTTGGACCGGGGGGCAGTGAGACTTCATTGTAGTGCAGATTTCCTTTACACGCTTGCTTGGTTGGCCAAAAAGAGCGTATGCGTTTTTTCCTGAATATATTCAGGAAAAAACGCATACGCCCTTTTTGGCCAAGTGCATCATTGTTGACATTCTGCCTCTTTTCCTACGCTTTAAGTGCAATTCCAGTCTACCCCCTGAAATCGTTTTCCTGAAATTCTGCCCTGCTTTTAAGTCCTCTTTGAAGACTTACTTCAGTACATTTTTGGACGATAGCTGTCATTCATAACTCTGCAGGTTTGTGAATTACAGTGTCCCTGAGCTCCTTTCTTCAACTCGTTTTCTTGTGAGCTGGCCGCAAAACCGCAGGATTGCTTCAGGCCCTCATATGTTTCCGGAATGGCACGCTGAGCCTTTGGTTAATTCCTCTTCCTGGTGGGAAATGAGTGTTCCATTTGCCCGTGCAGACACCTACAGCTAGTCTCTCATTGGTTTTCCCTATTCCTGTTCATCTTGCGCAGAAATTGTAAACTGTGCCAAACAGGAGGTTAAAGGCACTGACTCTCCAAGTGGGGAGAGTGTTAGTAAAGCGTCTGGAATGGTGAACCCGAGTACCAGGGGACGAAAACTGAGATGCATTTGAAAACGTTTCCCAATCACACGGCGGACGATAGTCTGGGTTTCCCATTCATGTTTTAGCTGAAGGAAGAATCCCTTAAACCTGGAGAGTTGGGACCCATGGAATGGGTACCATGCAGTATGACTTCAAAGGGTCTGCGTTTGTTCACCAAACCTCACCAATGCTATCAGCCCGAAGTGTCCAGCCTTATGTCTCATCCAGCTCTGGGTGTAGATGTGGTAAATCCAGGTTGCATCACAAGCCCTGAATGAATTATTTAAGAATTGCTCTCTATTTCACTGTCATTGTGTTTTGTTTTTGAAATTTATTTTGATAATGGGATTTATCGGATTTTCACTGCTGCGTTTAGGCCGCTGTACACACGCTTGATTTCCTTATGGAGACATATAAATCCATGGGTTTTAAGATTCTTACTTGTCAGGTATCTTGCCAGGCGTTGAATATGGGGTGTTGAGTCCATTTCGTTGAGCAAGGAGTAGGTCTTGTCTATTATATATTTGGCTTATGGAACGGTATCTGTGCTAATTTCAATCTCTGGTTTTATGCAGCACCCCAACTCACCTTTCCCCATAAGCAAGCATAAGTTGTTTTTCTAAATTTGAGACCCTGTTCTGTTTTGTAATTCAGTTTATGTGTAGCCAAGTTTACATTCCGTGTATTACTGATATCTTATGATGTTTCTTTTTCTGTGTGACTTATTTCTCGTAGAAAAATCGTACCTGAATCCACTCATTATGCCGCTATGGGCCTGAAGACGTAGATTTCATTGCTGAGTGATATTACATTGTACGTGCGTACCAGAACTTCTTTATCCATTTTTTCCTTTCTCGGATATTTAACTTGTTCCGTAGACAACGTTCTTGTAAACAGAGCCATCCCAAACTTTGGGGTTGCTCTGTGTTTGTGATTTTAATTTCCCTAAGCTATAGGACCATAAGTGGAAGTGACATAGGCTGTGTTGCTTTGTTTCCTACGTGTTTCAGGATACACCATACATTTCTCCAGAGTGGCTGTTGGCAATTTACATCCCGCCCATCAGCATAACAAGACTCCCTGTTCTCCAAGACCTGTCCTGCCTTTCTGGATTTTACACTTTTTTCAGATGGCCCTTTTGACCGGGGGGCAGTGAGACTTCATTGTAGTGCAGATTTCCTTTACACGCTTGCTTGGTTGGCCAAAAAGGGCGTATGCGTTTTTTCCTGAATATATTCAGGAAAAAATGCATACGCCCTTTTTGGCCAAGTGCATCATTGTCGACATTCTGCCTCTTTTCCTATGCTTTAAGTGCAATTCCAGTCTACCCCCTGAAATCGTTTTCCTGAAATTCTGCCCCGCTTTCAAGTCCTCTTTGAAGACTTACTTCAGTACATTTTTGGACGATAGCTGTCATTCATAACTCTGCAGGTTTGTGAATTACAGTGCCCCTGAGCTCCTTTCTTCAACTCCTTTTCTTGTGAGCTGGCCGCAAAACCGCAGGATTGCTTCAGGCCCTAATATGTTTCCGGCCGGGCATGTTGAGCATTTGGTTAATTCTTCTTCCTGGTGGGAAATGATCGTTCAATTTGCCCGTGCAGACACTAACAGCTAGTCTCTCATTGGTTCTCCCTATGCCTGTTCATCTTGCGCAGAAATTGCAAACTGTGCCAAACAGGAGGTTAAAGCCACTGACTCTCCAAGTGGGGAGAGTGTTAGTAAAGCGTCTGGAATGGTGAACCCGAGTACCAGGGGACGAAAACTGAGATGCATTTGAAAACGTTTCCCAATCACACGGCGGACGATAGTCTGGGTTTCCCATTCATGTTTTAGCTGAAGGAAGAATCCCTTAAACCTGGAGAGTTGGGACACATGGAATGGGTACCATGCAGTATGACTTCAAAGGGTCTGCGTTTGCTCACCGAACCTCACCAATGCTATCAGCCCGAAGTGCCCAGCCTTATGTCTCACCCAGCTCTGGGTGTAGATGTGGGAAATCCAGGTTGCATCACAAGCCCTGAATGAATTATTTAAGAATTGCTCTCTATTTCACTGTCATTTTGTTTTGTTTTTGAAATTTATTTTGATAATGGGATTTATCGGATTTTCACTGCTGCGTTTAGGCCGCTGTACACACGCTTGATTTCCTTATGGAGACATATAAATCCATGGGTTTTAAGATTCTTACTTGTTAGGTATCTTGCCAGGCATTGAATATGTGGTGTTGAGTCCATTTCGTTGAGCAAGGAGTAGGTCTTGTCTATTATATATTTGGCTTATGGAACGGTATCTGTGCTAATTTCAATCTCTGGTTTTATGCAGCACCCCAACTCACCTTTCCCCATAAGCAAGCATAAGTTGGTTTTCTAAATTTGAGACCCTGTTCTGTTTTGTAATTCAGTTCATGGGTAGCCAAGTTTACATTCCGTGTATTAGTGATATCTTATGATGTTTCTTTTTTGTGTGACTTATTTCTCGTAGAATCATCATACCTGAATCCACTCATTATGCCGCTATGGGCCTGAAGACGTAGATTTCATTGCTGAGTGATATTCCATTGTACGTGCGTACCACAACTTCTTTATCCATTTTTTACTTTCTGGGATATTTTACTTGTACCGTAGACGAGGTTCTTGTAAACAGAGCCGTCCCAAACTCTGGGGTGGCTGTGTGTTTTTGATTTTAATTTCCCTAAGCTATAGGACCATAAGTGGAAGTGCCATAGGCTGTGTTGCTTTGTTTCCTACGTGTTTCTGGAAACACCATACACTTCTCCAGAGTGGTTGTTGGCAATTTACATCCCGCCCATCAGCATGACAAGGCTCCCTGTTCTCCATGACCTGTCCTGCCTTTCTGGATTTTACACTTTATTCAGATGGCTCTTTTGACCGGGGGGCCAGTGAGACTTCACTGTAGTGCAGATTTCTTTTACACGCTTGCTTGGTTGGCCAAAAAGGGCGTATGCGTTTTTTCCTGAATATATTCAGGAAAAAACGCATACGCCCTTTTTGGCCAAGTGCATCGTTGTCGACATTCTGCCTGTTTTCCTATGCTTTTAGTACAATTCCAGTCTACCCCCTGAAATCGTTTTCCTGAAATTCTGCCCCGCTTTCAAGTCCTCTTGGAAGACTTACTTCAATACATTTTTGGACGATAGCTGTCATTCATAACTCTGCAGGTTTTTGAATTACAGTGCCCCTGAGCTCATGTCTTCAACTCGCTTTCTTGTGAGCTGGCCACAAAACCGCAGGATTGCTTCAGGCCAAAGTCTCTTTCCGGCAGGGCACGCTGAGCCTTTGTTTAATTCCTCTTCCTGGTCGGAAATGAGCATTCCATTTGCCCGTGCAGACACCTACAGCTAGTCTCTCATTGCTTCTCCCTATTCCTGTTCATCTTGCACAAAAATTGCAAAGTGTGCCAAACAGGAGGTTAAATGCACTGACTCTCCAAGTGGGGAGAGTGTTAGTAAAGCGTTCAAATGTTGAACCCGAGTACCAGGGGACGAAAACTGAGATGCATTTGAAAACGTTTCCCAATCACATGGTGGACAATACTCTGGGTTTTCCATGCATGTTTTAGCTGAAGGAAGAATCCCTTAAACCTGGAGAGTTGGGACCCATGGAATGGGTACCATGCAGTATGACTTCAAAGGGTCTGCATTTGTTCACCGAACCTCACCAATGCTATCAGCCCGAAGTGTCCAGCCTTATGTCTCATCCAGCTCTGGGTGTAGATGTGGTAAATCCAGGTTGCATCACAAGCCCTGAATGAATTATTTAAGAATTGCTCTCTATTTCACTGTCATTGTGTTTTGTTTTTGAAATTTATTTTGATAATGGGATTTATCGGATTTTCACTGCTGCGTTTAGGCCGCTGTACACACGCTTGATTTCCTTATGGAGACATATAAATCCATGGGTTTTAAGATTCTTACTTGTCAGGTATCTTGCCAGGCGTTGAATATGGGGTGTTGAGTCCATTTCGTTGAGCAAGGAGTAGGGCTTGTCTATTATATATTTGGCTTATGGAACGGTATCTGTGCTAATTTCAATCTCTGGTTTTATGCAGCACCCCAACTCACCTTTCCCCATAAGCAAGCATAAGTTGTTTTTCTAAATTTGAGACCCTGTTCTGTTTTGTAATTCAGTTTATGTGTAGCCAAGTTTACATTCCGTGTATTACTGATATATTATGATGTTTCTTTGTCTGTGTGACTTATTTCTCGTAGAAAAATCGTACCTGAATCCACTCATTATGCCGCTATGGGCCTGAAGACGTAGATTTCATTGCTGAGTGATATTCCATTGTACATGCGTACCAGAACTTCTTTATCCATTTTTTCCTTTCTCGGATATTTAACCTGTACCATAGACAAGGTTCTTGTAAACAGAGCCATCCCAAACTCTGGGGTGGCTGTGTGTTTTTGATTTTAATTTCCCTAAGCTATAGGACCATAAGTGGAAGTGACATAGGCTGTGTTGCTTTGTTTCCTACGTGTTTCAGGATACACCATACATTTCTCCAGAGTGGCTGTTGGCAATTTACATCCCGCCCATCAGCATAACAAGGCTCCCTGTACTCCATGACCTGTCCTGTCTTTCTGGATTTTACAATTTTTCAGATGGCCCTTTGGACCGGGGGGCAGTGAGACTTCATTGTAGTGCAGATTTCCTTTACACGCTTGCTTGGTTGGCCAAAAAGGGCGTATGCGTTTTTTCCTGAATATATTCAGGAAAAAACGCATACGCCCTTTTTGGCCAAGTGCATCATTGTTGACATTCTGCCTCTTTTCCTACGCTTTAAGTGCAATTCCAGTCTACCCCCTGAAATCGTTTTCCTGAAATTCTGCCCCTTTTTTAAGTCCTCTTTGAAGACTTACTTCAGTACATTTTTGGACGATAGCTGTCATTCATAACTCTGCAGGTTTGTGAATTACAGTGCCCCTGAGCTCCTTTCTTCAACTCGTTTTCTTGTGAGCTGGCCGCAAAACCGCAGGATTGCTTCAGGCCCTCATATGTTTCCGGAATGGCACGCTGAGCCTTTGGTTAATTCCTCTTCCTGGTGGGAAATGAGTGTTCCATTTGCCCGTGCAGACACCTACAGCTAGTCTCTCATTGGTTCTCCCTATTCCTGTTCATCTTGCGCAGAAATTGCAAACTGTGCCAAACAGGAGGTTAAAGGCACTGACTCTCCAAGTGGGGAGAGTGTTAGTAAAGCGTCTGGAATGGTGAACCCGAGTACCAGGGGACGAAAACTGAGATGCATTTGAAAACGTTTCCCAATCACACGGCGGACGATAGTCTGGGTTTCCCATTCATGTTTTAGCTGAAGGAAGAATCCCTTAAACCTGGAGAGTTGGGACACATGGAATGGGTACCATGCAGTATGACTTCAAAGGGTCTGCGTTTGCTCACCGAACCTCACCAATGCTATCAGCCCAAAGTGCCCAGCCTTATGTCTCACCCAGCTCTGGGTGTAGATGTGGTAAATCCAGGTTGCATCACAAGCCCTGAATGAATTATTTAAGAATTGCTCTCTATTTCACTGTCATTGTGTTTTGTTTTTGAAATTTATTTTGATAATGGGATTTATCGGATTTTCACTGCTGCATTTAGGCCGCTGTACACATGCTTGATTTCCTTATGGAGACATATAAATCCATGGGTTTTAAGATTCTTACTTGTCAGGTGTCTTGCCAGGCGTTGAATATGGGGTGTTGAGGCCATTTTGTTGAGCAAGGAGTAGGTCTTGTCTATTATATATTTGGCTTATGGAACGGTATCTGTGCTAATTTCAATCTCTGGTTTTATGCAGCACCCCAACTCACCTTTCCCCATAAGCAAGCATAAGTTGGTTTTCTAAATTTGAGACCCTGTTCTGTTTTGTAATTCAGTTCATGGGTAGCCAAGTTTACATTCCGTGTATTAGTGATATCTTATGATGTTTCTTTTTTGTGTGACTTATTTCTCGTAGAATCATCATACCTGAATCCACTCATTATGCCGCTACGGGCCTGATGACGTAGATTTCATTGCTGAGTGATATTCCATTGTACGTGCGTACCACAAATTCTTTATCCATTTTTTACTTTCTGGGATATTTTACTTGTACCGTAGACGAGGTTCTTGTAAACAGAGCCGTCCCAAACTCTGGGGTGGCTGTGTGTTTTTGATTTTAATTTCCCTAAGCTATAGGACCATAAGTGGAAGTGCCATAGGCTGTGTTGCTTTGTTTCCTACGTGTTTCAGGATACACCATACATTTCTCCAGAGTGGCTGTTGGCAATTTACATCCCGCCCATCAGCATAACAAGGCTCCCTGTACTCCATGACCTGTCCTGTCTTTCTGGATTTTACAATTTTTCAGAAGGCCCTTTGGCCCGGGGGGCAGTGAGACTTCATTGTAGTGCAGATTTCCTTTACACGCTTGCTTGGTTGGCCAAAAAGAGCGTATGCGTTTTTTCCTGAATATATTCAGGAAAAAACGCATACGCCCTTTTTTGGCCAAGTGCATCATTGTTGACATTCTGCCTCTTTTCCTACGCTTTAAGTGCAATTCCAGTCTACCCCCTGAAATCGTTTTCCTGAAATTCTGCCCTGCTTTTAAGTCCTCTTTGAAGACTTACTTCAGTACATTTTTGGACGATAGCTGTCATTCATAACTCTGCAGGTTTGTGAATTACAGTGTCCCTGAGCTCCTTTCTTCAACTCGTTTTCTTGTGAGCTGGCCGCAAAACCGCAGGATTGCTTCAGGCCCTCATATGTTTCCGGAATGGCACGCTGAGCCTTTGGTTAATTCCTCTTCCTGGTGGGAAATGAGTGTTCCATTTGCCCGTGCAGACACCTACAGCTAGTCTCTCATTGGTTTTCCCTATTCCTGTTCATCTTGCGCAGAAATTGTAAACTGTGCCAAACAGGAGGTTAAAGGCACTGACTCTCCAAGTGGGGAGAGTGTTAGTAAAGCGTCTGGAATGGTGAACCCGAGTACCAGGGGACGAAAACTGAGATGCATTTGAAAACGTTTCCCAATCACACGGCGGACGATAGTCTGGGTTTCCCATTCATGTTTTAGCTGAAGGAAGAATCCCTTAAACCTGGAGAGTTGGGACCCATGGAATGGGTACCATGCAGTATGACTTCAAAGGGTCTGCGTTTGTTCACCAAACCTCACCAATGCTATCAGCCCGAAGTGTCCAGCCTTATGTCTCATCCAGCTCTGGGTGTAGATGTGGTAAATCCAGGTTGCATCACAAGCCCTGAATGAATTATTTAAGAATTGCTCTCTATTTCACTGTCATTGTGTTTTGTTTTTGAAATTTATTTTGATAATGGGATTTATCGGATTTTCACTGCTGCGTTTAGGCCGCTGTACACACGCTTGATTTCCTTATGGAGACATATAAATCCATGGGTTTTAAGATTCTTACTTGTCAGGTATCTTGCCAGGCGTTGAATATGGGGTGTTGAGTCCATTTCGTTGAGCAAGGAGTAGGTCTTGTCTATTATATATTTGGCTTATGGAACGGTATCTGTGCTAATTTCAATCTCTGGTTTTATGCAGCACCCCAACTCACCTTTCCCCATAAGCAAGCATAAGTTGTTTTTCTAAATTTGAGACCCTGTTCTGTTTTGTAATTCAGTTTATGTGTAGCCAAGTTTACATTCCGTGTATTACTGATATCTTATGATGTTTCTTTTTCTGTGTGACTTATTTCTCGTAGAAAAATCGTACCTGAATCCACTCATTATGCCGCTATGGGCCTGAAGACGTAGATTTCATTGCTGAGTGATATTACATTGTACGTGCGTACCAGAACTTCTTTATCCATTTTTTCCTTTCTCGGATATTTAACTTGTTCCGTAGACAACGTTCTTGTAAACAGAGCCATCCCAAACTTTGGGGTTGCTCTGTGTTTGTGATTTTAATTTCCCTAAGCTATAGGACCATAAGTGGAAGTGACATAGGCTGTGTTGCTTTGTTTCCTACGTGTTTCAGGATACACCATACATTTCTCCAGAGTGGCTGTTGGCAATTTACATCCCGCCCATCAGCATAACAAGACTCCCTGTTCTCCAAGACCTGTCCTGCCTTTCTGGATTTTACACTTTTTTCAGATGGCCCTTTTGACCGGGGGGCAGTGAGACTTCATTGTAGTGCAGATTTCCTTTACACGCTTGCTTGGTTGGCCAAAAAGGGCGTATGCGTTTTTTCCTGAATATATTCAGGAAAAAATGCATACGCCCTTTTTGGCCAAGTGCATCATTGTCGACATTCTGCCTCTTTTCCTATGCTTTAAGTGCAATTCCAGTCTACCCCCTGAAATCGTTTTCCTGAAATTCTGCCCCGCTTTCAAGTCCTCTTTGAAGACTTACTTCAGTACATTTTTGGACGATAGCTGTCATTCATAACTCTGCAGGTTTGTGAAATACAGTGCCCCTGAGCTCCTTTCTTCAACTCCTTTTCTTGTGAGATGGCCGCAAAACCGCAGGATTGCTTCAGGCCCTAATATGTTTCCGGCCGGGCATGTTGAGCCTTTGGTTAATTCTTCTTCCTGGTGGGAAATGATCGTTCAATTTGCCCGTGCAGACACTAACAGCTAGTCTCTCATTGGTTCTCCCTATGCCTGTTCATCTTGCGCAGAAATTGCAAACTGTGCCAAACAGGAGGTTAAAGCCACTGACTCTCCAAGTGGGGAGAGTGTTAGTAAAGCGTCTGGAATGGTGAACCCGAGTACCAGAGGACGAAAACTGAGATGCATTTGAAAACGTTTCCCAATCACATGGTGGACCATACTCTTGGTTGCCCATGCATGTTTTAGCTCAAGGAAGAATCCCTTAAACCTGGAGAGTTGGGATCCTTGGAATGGGTACCATGCAGTATGACTTCAAGAGGTCTGCGTTTGCTCACCGAACCTCACCAATGCTTTCAGCCCGAAGGGTCCAGCCTTATGTCTCACCCAGCTCTGGGTGTAGATGTGGTAATTCCAGGTTGCATCACAATCCCTGTATGAATTATTTAAGAATTGCTCTCTATTTCACTGTCATTGTGTTTTGTTTTTGAAATTTATTTTGATAATGGGATTTATCGGATTTTCACTGCTGCATTTAGGCCGCTGTACACACGCTTGACTTCCTTATGGAGACATATAAATCCATGGATTTTAAGATTCTTACTTGTCAGGTATAGTCCCACCGTTGCGTCCGTTTCGTTGAGCAAGGAGTAGGTCTTGTCTATTATATATTTGGCTTATGGAACGGTATCTGTGCTAATTTCAATCTCTGGTTTTATACAGCACCCCAACTCAACTTTCCGCATAAGCAAGCATAAGTTGATTTTCTCAATTTGAGACCATTTTCTGTTTTGTAATTCAGTTCATGTGTAGCCAAGTTTACATTCCGTGTATTAGTCATATCTTATGATGTTTCTTTTTCTGTGTGACTTATTTCTCGTAGAATCATCGTAACTGAATCCACTCATTATGGCGCTTCGGGCCTGATGACGTAGATTTCATTCCTGAGTGATATTCCATTGTACGTGCGTATCACAACTTCTTTATCCATTTTTTGCTTTCTCGGATATTTAACTTGTACCATAGACGACGTTCTTGTAAACAGAGCCGTCCCAAATTTTGGGGTGGCTGTGTGTTTTTGATTTTAATTTCCCTAATCTATAGGACCATAAGTGGAAGTGCCATAGGCTGTGTGGATTTGTTGCCTACGTGTTTCAGGAAACACTATACACTTCTCCAGAGTGGCTGTTGGCAATTTATATCCCGCACATCAGCATAACTAGGCTCCCTGTTCTCCATGACCTGTCCTGCCTTTCTTGATTTTACACTTTTTTCAGATGGCCCTTTTGACCGGGGGGCAATGAGACTTCATTGTAGTGCAGATTTCCTTTACACGCTTGCTTGGTTGGCCAAAAAGGGCGTATGCGTTTTTTCCTGAATATATTCAGGAAAAAACGCATACGCCCTTTTTGGCCAAGTGCATCATTGTCGACATTCTGCCTCTTTTCCTATGCTTTAAGTGCAATTCCAGTCTACCCCCTGAAATCGTTTTCCTGAAATTCTGCCCCGCTTTCCAGTCCTCTTCGAAGACTTACTTCAGTACATTTTTGGACGATAGCTGTCATTCATAACTCTGCAAGTTTGTGAATTACAGTGCCCCTGAGCTCTTTTCTTCAACTCGCTTTCTTGTGAGCTGGCCGCAAAACCGCCTGATTGCTTCAGGCCCTAATCTGTTTCCGGCAGGGCACGCTGAGCCTTTGGTTAATTCCTCTTCCTGGTGGGAAATGAGTGTTCCATTTGCCCGTGCAGACACCTACAGCTAGTCTCTCATTGGTTCTCCCTATTCCTGTTCATCTTGCGCAGAAATTGTAAACTGTGCCAAACAGGAGGTTAAAGGCACTGACTCTCCAAGTGGGGAGAGTGTTAGTAAAGCGTCTGGAATGGTGAACCCGAGTACCAGGGGACGAAAACTGAGATGCATTTGAAAACGTTTCCCAATCACACGGAGGACCATACTCTGGGTTTCACATGGACGTTTTAGCTGAAGGTAGAATCCCTTAAACCTGGAGAGTTGGGACCCATGGGATGGGTACCATGCAGTATGACTTCAAAGGGTCTGCGTTTGCTCACCGAACCTCACAAATGCTATCAGCCCGAAGTGCCCAGCCTTATGTCTCACCCAGCTCTGGGTGTAGATGTGGTAAATCCAGGTTGCATCACAAGCCCTGAATGAATTATTTAAGAATTGCTCTCTATTTCACTGTCATTGTGTTTTGTTTTTGAAATTTATTTTGATAATGGGATTTATCGGATTTTCACTGCTGCGTTTAGGCCGCTGTACACACACTAGATTTCCTTATGGAGACATATAAATCCATGGGTTTTAAGATTCTTACTGGTCAGTTATCTTCTCAGGCGTTGAATATGCGGTGTTGAGTCCATTTCGTTGAGCAAGGAGTAGGTCTTGTCTTTTATATATTTGGCTTATGGAACTGTATGTGTGCTAATTTCAATCTCTGGTTTTATGCAGCACCCCAACTCACCTTTCCTCATAAGCAAGCATAAGTTGGTTTTCTAAATTTGAGACCCTGTTCTGTTTTGTAATTCAGTTCATGAGTAGCCAAGTTTACATTCCGTGTATTAGTGATATCTTATGATGTTTCTTTTTCTGTGTGACTTATTTCTCGTAGAATCATCATACCTGAATCCACTCATTATGCCGCTACGGGCCTGATGACGTAGATTTCATTGCTGAGTGATATTCCATTGTACGTGCGTACCACAACTTCTTTATGCACTTTTTGCTTTCTCGGATATTTAACTTGTACCGTAGACGAGGTTCTTGTCAACAGAGCCGTCCCAAACTTTGGGGTGGCTCTGTGTTTTTGGTTTTAATTTCCCTAATCTATAGGACCATAAGTGGAAGTGCCATAGGCTGTGTTGCTTTGTTTCCTACGTGTTTTAGGAAACACCATACACTTCTCCAGAGTGGCTGTTGGCAATTTACATCCCGCCCATCAGCATGACAAGGCTTCCTGTTCTCCATGACCTGTCCTGCCTTTCTGGATTTTACACTTTTTTCAGATGGCCCTTTTGACCGGGGGGCAGGGAGACTTCAATGTAGTGCATATTGCCTTTACACGCTTGCTTGGTTGGCCAAAAAGTGCGTATGCGTTTTTTCCTGAATATATTCAGGAAAAAACGCATACGCCCTTTTTGGCCAAGTGCATCATTGTCGACATTCTGCCTCTTTTCCTATGCTTTAAGTACAATTCCAGTCTACCCCCTGAAATCGTTTTCCTGAAATTCTGCCCCGCTTTCAAGTCCTCTTCGAAGACTTACTTCAATACATTTTTGGACGATAGCTGTCATTCATAACTCTGCAGGTTTGTGAATTACAGTGCCCCTGAGGTCCTTTATTCAACTTGCTTTCTTGTGAGCTGGCCGCAAAACCTCAGGATTGCTTTAGGCCCTAATCTGTTTCCGGCAGGGCACGCTGAGCCTTTGGTTAATTCCTTTCCTGGTGGGAAATGAGCGTTAAATTTCCATGTTCAGACACCTTCACATGAGTCGTCATGGTGCCCCTTTGCCCCGGTTATCTCTATGGAGGTTGGAGTTGGAAGGCCTCCTCACTCAAGATCAGTGTGCCCACGGAGCCAACCCTGCAACTTCAGGGCATGGTTGGGGGTTAGGATCACCACGAGGGTTCCTTTTTCCTTAGGAGGGAGGTGGCCTTTTGGGCTGCTGATTTCCAGGTTATCAGATACTGCCAGTATCTTGGCCAGATGTGGCGGTGGGCCAAGCCCCTTGGTGACCGTAGTTTATCCTACCTGGATCGCATTCTTGCATTGTTCCATTTCAAGTGGTCCCAGGTTTTGCACTAATACTCCAATGGCGATTCACCGTTCACCAGGAATGTAAAGGTCAAAGGGTTTAGCTAAATTAGGGAGTTCCAGGGCAAGGGTCTGAATTGACTGCTCTTTCCATTCTTGAAAGGCCACTTCTGCATTCTATTCAAAAGGATCATCACCTTTTCCTTTCAGTGTTTCATATAGAGGCCGAGCTAGTAGACTGTAGTTAGGGATCCAGAAGCAGCAAACCCTGGCCTCCCCAGGAACCCCTAAGCTGTCTTCTAGTTTCAGAAATGGGTAAGGCTGTAAATTGTTTCTTCCCTTTCCTGGGATGGGCTTCTCCGACCTTCTGTGAGAATGAAGCCCAGGCAGGTCACCGTAGTCTGTGATATTTGAGCTTTTTCTTGGACAACTTGTATCCTTTATTGGCTTGGTAGTTCAGCGGTCTCCTTAGTAGGGCTGGCGATCAGAATGTCGTCTGCATATTGAAGGAGTGTTTCCTTTTCCAGAGGTAGAACTTTTAGGTCTTTAGCTGAGCTTTCCCCAAAGATGGTGTGGGAATTTTTGAACCCTTGGGGCAACACGGCCCGGAAGTATTGTTTTAGCTGTATGTTGAGTCCTGCCACTCACAAGCCAAAATTTCTTGTGGCTCTGGGACTAATAGAATACAAAAGAAGGCATCATTGAAGACTAATACAGAATACCATGTCCTGGTGTTTGGTAGAATGACCAGCAGGGTGTAGGATTTAGGAACTACTGGAGGTATATCCTCGGTGGCTTCACTGACTGTCCTGACATCCTTTACCAGGACTCCAGCAGCCCATGGGGCTCTCGAGGTCAGGCCAATCCCAGGATATGGAGCTCACCTGGGCAGGTACCCCACCCCAGCCCACGGGGCTCACGTGTTCAGGACCCTCCCAGGATATGGGGTTCCCTGGGCAGGTCCCCCTGCAGCCCATGGGGCTCTCGTGGTCAGGCCCCTCCCAGGATACAGAGCTACCCTTGCAGGTACCATGGCAGGGCTGGGAACACAGAAACCGTGCATATCGCCCTCATTGCAGAGCACTCCCAGCTCACCTGTCACTCAGATCTGACACAGAGCACCTCAGAGCAGGACTTGAACTAACAAACAGCAGCTCCGACAGGTCTGTGACCCTGGGCATCACTCTGTGTGGCCTCCCTCCACCTGGTCTTCCAGAGACTTCCACTGCACCCGGGGCACCAGGCCTCTGTCTCCACCCACCAGCCACCCCTCCTCTCCCTGACTCCTGGGTTCCTCTCATTAGGAGAGGGTTTTCTTGAAGTTGTCTCCCACTCATGGGCCAGATAATATAATTAGAAAACAAGCCAGAGCTGCAGCCCCTTGTCTATCCTGACTCTCAGGAGCCCACACCTGTTCCTTGGACCTGGCCGATTCAGCAAGTTCCAGTTTCTGCAACTGTGAGCCCCTGAGGGGTGATTATTGGCTGGCCTGGGAAGCCTGACCGTGCCGGCCAGCCCTCCCCAGGTGTGCCTGGGTTCAGATCAATATAAACACCGCTCCAGGCAGCAAGAGCCCCTGCAGCTGTGCCTGACGCCATTTTCTCTGCCCTGTCAGCAGTCTTGGGGCTGGACTGGTGGGAGGGAGTGAGAGGCCACGGCTTTGTGGGTGGCCCAGTGTGAGTGGGGCTCTGCTGGACTTTCTGCAGCAGTTGCCAAGATGCCACCTGCTAAAGAAGAGGATGTGTCACCCATACCTGCCGCTGGAATTTCTCCCTGGGCAGAGGTGAGTGAGGAAGAAAGCAGTGGGGGCCGGGACAGCAGGGGTATCTCAGGCAGGGAAATGGAAAGCTTCCAGAAGAGCACCCAGGACCAGGACCATCCTGGCTGGCCTGCAGGCACCAAGTCGGCTGGCATGCTGTCGCTCATGTGGCTCCATGGCCCTTCCTCTAGGCTTTCAAGTCCTTGTACATATTCAGGTGTTTTACCTGGGAAGGGTGGGAACATTTCAGCAGCAGCTGGCCTGGGGCTCAGCCCACGTTTACTCACAGATGCCTCGGCATTGTCCCCCAGCTTTGCAATGAGGACGCTTGTTGCGTGGGGCCTGCTGGCTGAATGGGAGATGATTCCCCACCACCGACCAACTTCAGAATTGTTTACAACTGGAGCAAGTGCCCTGATACGGTTTTCCTCTGTGTAGCTGGTGGGTTCTGTTTTTTTTTCTTTTTTGGTTCAAGGTAGATTTTATTCCTCTTTTTTGTATTTACAGATATAAGCATGGAAATAATTTATTCATATAAATACATGTATGTGAAGGGAAGAATATTTTTTCTGTTTTACTTTTTGTAATTTGAATTTTATTTTATTTTTTTATACAGCAGGTTCTTTTTGGTTATCTATTTTATACATATAAATGTATACATGCCAATCCCAATCTCTCAACTCCTCCCACCACCACCCCCCAACAGCTTTCCCCCCTTGGTGTCCATACGTTTGTTGTCTACATCTGTTGCTCTATTTCTGCCTTGCAAAACGGTTCATCTGTACAATTTGTCTAGGTTCCACATATAGCCATTAATAGACAAGATTTCTTTTTCTCTTTCTGACTTACTTCACTCTGTATGACAGTCTCTAGATCCATCAACGTCTCTACAAATGACCCAATTTCATTCCTTTTTATGGCTTAGTAATATTCCATTTTATATATGTACCACGTCTTTATGCATTCGTCTGTCTGTGGGCATTTAGGTTGCTTCCATTACCTGGATATTGTAAATAGTGATGCAATGAACATTGCGGTGAATGTCTCTTTTTGATTTATGGTTTTGTCTGGGTATATGCCCAGTAGTGGGACTGCTGTATCATATGGTAATTCTATTCTTAGTTTTATAAGAAACTCCATAACTTTCTCCACAGTGACTGTATCAATTTCATTCCCAACAATAGCGGAAGAGGGTTCCTTATCTCCACACCCTTTCCAGCATTTGTTGTTTGTAGATTTTCTGATGATGCCCATTCTAACAGGTGTGAGGTGATACACCATGGATGAGTCTATTTCGTTGAGCAAAGAGTAGGTCTTGTCTATTACATATTTGGCTTATGGAACGGTATGTGTGCTAATTTCAATCTCTGGTTTTATACAGCACCGCAACTCAACTTTCCCCTTAAGCAAGCATAAGTTTTTATCTAAATGTGAGACTCTGTTCGGTTTTGGAATTCAGTTTATGTGTAGCCAAGTTTACACTCTCTCTATTAGTGATATCTTATGATAATTACCTTTCTCTGGGTGACCTATTTCTCTTAGAATCATCATACTTAAATCCACTCAATTTGCTGCTACAGGCCTGATGACATTGATTTCATTGCTGAGTGATATTCCATTGTACGTAAGTAGCACAACTCCTTTATCCATATTTTTCTTTCTGGGATATTTAATTTGTACTGGACTCAAGGTTCTTGTAAACACAGCAGCCCTAAATTTGGTGTTGGCTGTGTCTTGTTGATTTTAATTTTCCTAAGCTATAGGGCCAAAAGTGGAAGTGCCCTAGGGTCTGTAGCTTTGTTTTTCAGATGTTTCAGGATACACCATAAACATCTCCAGAGTGTCTGTTGGCAATTTACATCCCGCCCATCAGCATAACAAGGCTCCCTGTTCTCCATGGCCTGTCCTGTGTTTCTGGTTTTTACACATTTTTCAGATGGCCCTTTTGACGAATGGGAAATGAGACTTCATTGTAGTGCGGATTTCCATTGCTCGAGTGCTTGGTTGGCCAAAAAGGGCATATGTGTTTTTTCCTGAATATATTCAGGAAAAAATGTTTACGCACTTTTGTCCAAGTGCATCACTGTCAAAGATCTGCCGCTTTTCACATGCTTTAAACGCAATTCCAATCTACCTCCTGAAATATGATTCCTGCAATTCTGCCTCGTTTTGAAGTCCTCTTTGCAGACTTACTTCAGTATATTTTTGCCAATAGCTGTCATTTATAACTCTGCAGGTTTGTGAATTACAGTGCCTGTGATTTCCTTTCTTAACTCATTTCCTTGAAAGCTGGCCACAGAACCGCAGGTTTGCTTTAGGCCATAATCAGGGTCTGGCACGGCACTCTGAGCCTTTGGTTAATTCCTCTTCCTGGTGGGAAATTAGAGTTAAATGTGCCCCTCCGGACACCTGCCTCACTCCCAGCCCCTTGGTGATGTGTGTCCTGTGGTTTGAGGCCACATGTGCTGCGTTCCTCACCTTTGGCTGATGTGGCCCCACTGGTGTGAGGACACTCCTGCCTGGTTCCCATCCCCTTGGTGATGTGGGCCATCCGGTGAGAGTCTGATCCTGGTTGGGTTCCTCACACTTCTGTGAGGTGGGCCCTCTTCTCTCACGTCACTCCTGCCTGGCTGGCACACCCCGCCTTGGCGAATTCGGCCCTCTGGTGGGATTTGGTGCCTGCTGGGTGTCTCCTGCCCTCGGTAATGAGGGCCCTCTGGCGTCTGGCCCTAATTCCTGGGCTCCCAATATTTTCTGATATGCGCCCTGTGGTTCGAGTACACTCCTGCCAGGTTCCCAACCCCATGGGAATGTGGGCCTTCTGCTCTGAGGTCCCAACCGTGGGTTGCTCAGTTTCATGATGAGGGCCCTCTGCTGTGAGTTCTCTCCGGCCTGGATCCCATAGCCTCGCTGCTCCTGGCCACCTGCTGGGAGGTTCCAACTGCGGGATTCCTCACCTTTTTTCTTCTATGGACCCTCTGTTTTGAGACTCCTCCTGCCTGCCTCACTCCCAGTCCCTTGGTGATGTGTGTCCTCTGGTGTGAGGCCACGTGTGCTGGGTCCCTCGCCTTTGGATGATGTGGCCACACTGGTGTGAGGACACTCCTGCCTGCTTCCTATCCCCTTGATGATGTGGGCCCTCTGGTGAGAGTCTGATCCTGGCTGGGTTCCTCACCCTTCTGTGAGGTGGGCCCTCTGCTGTGAGGTCACTCCTGCCTGGCTGGCACACCCCACCTGGGCAACATCGGCCCTCTTGTGGCACTTGGAGCCTGCTGGGAGCCTCCTCCCCTCGGTGATGGGGGCCCTCTAGCGTCAGGCCCTAACTGCTGGGTACCCACATTTTCTGATACGTGCTAAGTGGTGCGAGGACACTCCTGCGAGGTTCCCATCCCCATGGGCATGTGGGCCTTCTGCTCTAAGGTCCCAACACCTGTGTTGTTCACCGTTTCATGATGTTGTCTCTCTGGTGTTAGTTCACTCAGGCCTAGATCCCATAGACTCTGTGCTCTGAGCCGACTGCTGGGAGGTTCCTACTGCTGGATTCCTTACCTTTTTTATTCTTTGGGTCCTGTGTTTTTATGCTCCTACTTCCTGACTCACTCCCAGCCCCTTTGTGATGTAGGTCCTCTGGTTTAAGGCCACATGTACCGGTTTCCTCACCTTTATTGATGTGGCCCCACTGGTGTGAGGACACTCCTGCCTGGTTCCCATCCCCTTGGTGATTGGGGCCCTCTTGTGAGAGTCTGATCCTGTCTGGATTCCTCACACTTCTGGGAGGTGGGCCCTCTGCTGTGAGGTCACTCCTGCCTGGCTGGCACACGTCACGTTGGCGATGTGGGCCCTCAGTTGGGAGTTGGTGCCTGCTGGGAGTCTCCTCCCCTCGGTAATGAGGGCCCTCTGGCGTCAGGCCCTAACTCATGGGCTCCCAAAATTTTCTGATGTGCGCCCTGTCGTGTGAGTACACTCCAGCCAGGGTCCCTTCCCTAGGGGATGTGGGCTTTCTGCTCTGTGGTCCCAACGGCTGGGTTGCTCACAGTGTCAGAATGTGGGCCCTCTGTTTTGAGTTCAGTCAGGCCTGGATCCCATAGCCTCGCTGCTCCTGGCCGCCTGCTGGGAGGTTCCAACTGCGGGATTCCTCACCTTTTTTACGCAATGGGCCCTCTGTTTTGAGGCTCCTCCTGCCTGCCTCACTCCCAGCCCCTTGGTGATGTGTGTCCTGTAGTTTGAGGCCACGTGTGCTGGGTCCGTCACATTTCGGTGATGTGGCCCCACTGGTGTGAGGACACTCCTGCCTGGTTTCCATTCCCTTGGTGATGTGGGCCCTCTGGTGAGAGTCTGATCCTCTTTGGGTTCCTCACACTTTTGTGTGGTTGGCCCTCTGCTCTGAGGTCACTCCTGCCTGGCTGGCACACCCCGCATTGGCGACGTCGGCCCTCTGGTAGCAGTTGGAGCTTGCTGGGAGGCTCCTCTCCTCAGTGATGAGGGCCCTCTGGCGTCCGGCCCTAACTGCTGGGCTCCCCACATTTTCTGTTGTGTGCCCACTGTTGCGATGACACTCCTGCTTGGTTCCCTTCCCCATGGGGATGTGGGCCTTGTGCTCTGAGGTCACAACGGCTGGGTTGCTTACAGTATCACGATGAGGGCCCTCTGTTGTGAGTTCATCACTGCCTGGATCCCATAGCCTCGGTGCTCTGGGCCGCCTGCTGGGTTGTTCCAACTGCTGGATTCCTCACCTTTTTATACAATGGGCCATGTGTTTTGAGGTTAATCCTGCCTGCCTCGCTCTGAGACCCATGGTGATGTGGGTCTTCTGGTTTGAGGCCACATGTGCTGGGTACCTCAACTTTCGATGATGTGGCCCCACGGGTGTGAGGACACTCGTGCCTGATTCCCAGCCCCTTGCTTATGTGGGCACTCTGGTGAGAGTCTGATCATGACTGGGTTCCTTACCCTTCTGTGAGGTGGGCGCTCTGATGTGAGGTCACTCCTGCCTGGATGGCTCACGTCGCCTTGGCGACGTAGGCCCTCTGTTGGCCACTGAAGCATGCTGGGAGCCTCCTACCCTCTTTAATGAGGGCCCTGGAAGAAACGCATATGCCCTTTTTGACCAAGTGCATCATTGTCGAAGTTCTGCCTCTTCTCCTATACTTTCAGAGGACTTCCCATCTACCTCCTGAAATCGTATTCCTGGAATTCTGCCCCGCGTTCAAGTCCTCTTTGCAGCCTTACTTCAATATATTTTTGGACGATAGCTGTCATTTATAACTCTGCAGGTTTGTGAATTACAGTGCCCCTGAGCTCCATTCTTCAACTCGCTTTCTTGTGAGCTGGCCGCAAAACCGCAGGATTGCTTCAGGCCCTAATCTGGTTCCGGCACGGCATGTTGAGCCTTTGGCTAATTCCTCTTCCTGATGGGAAATGAGCGTTAAATTTGCTCGTGCAGACACCTACAGCTAATCTCTCATTGGTTCTCCCTATTCCTGTTCATCTTGCTCAGAAATTCCAAACTGTGCCAAACAGGAGGTTAAAGGCACTGACTCTCCAATTGGGGAAAGAGTTAGTAAAGCGTCTGGAATGGTAAAACCGAGTATGAGGGGAAGAAAACTGAGATGCATTTAAAAAGGTTTCCCGGTCACACGGTGGACCATATTCTGGGTTTCCCATGCGTGTTTTACCTGAAGGAAGAATCCCTTAAACCTGGAGAGGTGGGACCCATGCAATGGGTACCATGCAGTATGACTTCAAATGGCCTGCATTTTCTCACCGAACCTCACCAATGCTATCAGCCCAAAGTGTCGAACCTTATGTCTCACTCAGCTCTAGGTGTAGATGTGGTAAATCCAGGTTGCATCACAAGCCCTGAATGAATTATTTAAGAATTGCTCTCTATTTCACTGTCATTGTGTTTGTTTTTGTAGTTTATTTTGATAATGGGATTTATCGGATTTTCTCTGCTGCCTTCATGCAGCTGTACACACACTTGATTCTCTTACGGAGACATATAAATCCATGGGTTTGAAGATTCTTACTAGTCATGTGTAATCCTAGGAGTTGAATATGGTGTGTTTAGTCCATTTCGTTGAGCAAGGTGTAAGTCTTGACTATTACATATTTGGCTTATGGAAAGGTATGTGTGCTAATTTCTATCTCTGGTTTTATGCAGCACCCCACCTCACCTTTCCCCATAAGCAAGCATAAGTTGGTGTTCTAAATTTGAGACCCTGTTCTGTTTTGTAATTCAGTTCATGTGTAGCCAAGTTTACATTCCGTGTATTAGTGATATCTTATGATGTTTCATTTTCTGTGTGACTTATTTCACTTAGAATCATCGTACCTGGATCCACTCAATATGCCGCGACGGGCCTGATGACATAGATTTCATTGGTGAGTGATATTCCATTGTACGTGCGTACCACAACTTCTTTAACCATTTTTCACATTCTGGGATATTTAACTTGTACCGTAGACGACGTTCTTGTAAACAGAGCCGTCCCAAACTTTGGGGTGGCTGTGTGTTTTTGATTTTAATTTCCCTAAGCTATAGGACCATAAGTGGAAGTGACATAGGCTCTGTTGCTTTGTTTCCTACGTGTTTCAGGAAACCCCATACACTTCTCCAGAGTGGCTCTTTGCAATTTACATCCCCCCCATCAGCATAACAAGTCTCCCTGTTCTCCATGACCTGTCCTGCCTTTCTGGATTTTACACTTTTTCAGATGCCCCTTTTGACCGGGGGGCAGTGAGACTTCATTGTAGTGCAGATTTCATTTACCTGCTTTCTTGCTTGGCCAAAAAGGGCGTATGCGTTTTTTCCTGAATATATTCAGGAAAAAACGCATACGCACTTTTTGGCCAGTGCATCATTGTCGACATTCTGCCTCTATTCCTATGCTTTAAGTGCAATTCCAGTCTACCCCCTGAAATCGTTTTCCTGAAATTCTGCCCCGCTTTCAAGTCCTCTTCGAAGACTTACTTCAATACATTTTTGGAGGATAGCTGTCATTCATAACTCTGCAGGTTTGTGAATTAGAGTGCCCCTGTGCTCGTTTCCTCAACTCGCTTTCTTGTGAGCTGGGCGCAAAACCGCAGGATTGCTGCAGGCCCTAATCTGTTTCTGTCAGGGCACACTGAGCCTTTGGTGAATTCCTCTTCCTGGTGGGAAATGAGCGTTCCATTTGCCCGTGCAGACACCTACAGCTAGTCTCTCATTGTTTCTCCCTATTCCTGTACATCTTGCGCAGAAATTGCAAACTGTGCCAAACAGGAGGTTAATGGCACTGACTCTCCAAGTGGGGAGAGTGTTAGTAAAGCGTCTGGAATGGTGAACCCGAGTACCAGGGGACGAAAACTGAGATGCATTTGAAAACGTTTCCCAATCACACGGTGGACCATACTATGGGTTTCATATGCATGTTTTAGCTGAAGGAAGAATCCCTTAAACCTGGAAATTTGGAACCCATGGAATGGGTACCATGCAGTATGACTTCAAAGGGTCTGCGTTTGCTCACCGAACCTCACCAATGCTATCAGCCCGAAGTGTCCAGCCTTATGTCTCATCCAGCTCTGGGTGTAGATGTGGGAAATCCAGGTTGCATCACAAGCCCTGAATGAATTATTTAAGAATTGCTCTCTATTTCACTGTCATTTTGTTTTGTTTTTGAAATTTATTTTGATAATGGGATTTATCGGATTTTCACTGCTGCGTTTAGGCCGCTGTACACACGCTTGATTTCCTTATGGAGACATATAAATCCATGGGTTTTAAGATTCTTACTTGTCAGGTATCTTGCCAGGCGTTGAATATGGGTTGTTGAGTCCATTTCGTTGAGCAAGGAGTAGGTCTTGTCTATTATATATTTGGCTTATGGAACGGTATCTGTGCTAATTTCAATCTCTGGTTTTATGCAGCACCCCAACTCACCTTTCCCCATAAGCAAGCATAAGTTGGTTTTCTAAATTTGAGACCCTGTTCTGTTTTGTAATTCAGTTCATGGGTAGCCAAGTTTACATTCCGTGTATTAGTGATATCTTATGATGTTTCTTTTTCTATGTGTCTTATTTCTCGTAGAATCAGCATACATGAATCCACTCATTATGCCGCTACGGGCCTGATGACGTAGATTTCATTGCTGAGTGATATTCCATTGTACGTGCGTACCACAACATCTTTATCCATTTCTTAATTTCTGGGATATTTTACTTGTACCGTAGACGAGGTTCTTGTAAACAGAGCCGTCCCAAACTCTGGGGTGGCTGTGTGTTTTTGATTTTAATTTCCCTAACCTATAGGACCATAAGTGGAAGTGCCATAGGCTGTGTTGCTTTGTTTCCTACGTGTTTCTGGAAACACCATACACTTCTCCAGAGTGGTTGTTGGCAATTTACATCCCGCCCATCAGCATGACAAGGCTCCCTGTTCTCCATGACCTGTCCTGCCTTTCTGGATTTTACACTTTTTTCAGATGGCCCTTTTGACCGGGGGGGGCAGTGAGACTTCATTGTAGTGCAGATTTCCTTTACACGCTTGCTTGGTTGGCCAAAAAGGGCGTATGCGTTTTTTCCTGAATATATTCAGGAAAAAACGCATACGCCCTTTTTGGCCAAGTGCATCGTTGTCGACATTCTGCCTCTTTTCCTATGCTTTTAGTACAATTCCAGTCTACCCCCTGAAATCATTTTCCTGAAATTCTGCCCCGCTTACAAGTCCTCTTCGAAGACTTACTTCAATACATTTTTGGACGATAGCTGTCATTCATAACTCTTCAGATTTGTGAATTACAGTGCCATGAGCTCATGTCTTCAACTCGCTTTTTTGTGAGCTGGCCGCAAAACCGCAGGATTGCTTCAGGCCAAAGTCTCTTTCCGGCAGGGCATGCTGAGCCTTTGTTTAATTCCTCTTCCTGGTCGGAAATGAGCGTTCCTTTAGCCCGTGCAGGCACCTACAGCCAGTCTCTCATTGGTTCTCCCTATTCCTGTACATCTTGCGCAGAAATTGCAAACTGTGCCAAACAGGAGGTTAAATGCACTGACTCTCCAAGTGGGGAGAGTGTTAGTAAAGCGTCTGGAATGGTGAACCCGAGTACCAGGGGACGAAAACTGAGATGCATTTGAAAACATTTACCGGTCACACAGTGCACTGTACTGTGGGTTTCCCATGCATGTTTTAGCTGAAGTAAGAATCACTTAAACCTGGAGAGTTGGGACCCATGGAATGGGTACCATGCAGTATGACTTCAAAGGGTCTGCATTTGCTCACCGAACCTCACCAATGCTATCAGCCCGAAGTGTCCAGCCTTATGTCTCACCCAGCTCTGGGTGTAGATGTGGGAAATCCAGGTTGCATTACAAGCCCTGAATGAATTATTTAAGAATTGCTCTCTATTTCACTGTCATTGTGTTTTGTTTTTGAAATTTATTTTGATAATGGGATTTATCGGATTTTCACTGCTGCGTTTAGGCCGCTGTACACACGCTTGATTTCCTTATGGAGACATATAAATCCATGGGTTTTAAGATTCTTACTTGTCAGGTATCTTGCCAGGCGTTGAATAAGGGGTGTTGAGTCCATTTCGTTGAGCAAGGAGTAGGTCTTGTCTATTATATATTTGGCTTATGGAACGGTATCTGTGCTAATTTCAATCTCTGGTTTTATGCAGCACCCCAACTCACCTTTCCCCATAAGCAAGCATAAGTTTGTTTTCTAAATTTGAGACCCTGTTCTGTTTTGTAATTCAGTTTATGTGTAGCCAAGTTTACATTCCGTGTATTACTGATATATTATGATGTTTCTTTTTCTGTGTGACTTATTTCTCATAGAATCATCGTACCTGAATCCACTCATTATGCCGCTATGGGCCTGAAGACGTAGATTTCATTGCTGAGTGATATTCCATTGTACGTGCGTACCAGAACTTCTTTATCCATTTTTTCCTTTCTGGGATATTTAACTAGTACCGTAGACATGGTTCTTGTAAACAGAGCCATCCCAAACTTTGGGGTGGCTGTGTGTTTTTGATTTTAATTTCCCTAAGCTATAGGACCATAAGTGGAAGTGACATAGGCTGTGTTGCTTTGTTTCCTACGTGTTTCAGGATACACCATACATTTCTCCAGAGTGGCTGTTGGCAATTTACATCCCGCCCATCAGCATAACAAGGCTCCCTGTTCTCCATGACCTGTCCTGTCTTTCTGGATTTTACTCTTTTTTCAGATGGCCCTTTTGACCGGGGGGCAGTGAGACTTCATTGTAGTGCAGATTTCCTTTACACGCTTGCTTGGTTGGCCAAAAAGGGCGTATGCGTTTTTTCCTGAATATATTCAGGAAAAAACGCATACGCCCTTTTTGGCCAAGTGCATCATTGTCGACATTCTGCCTCTTTTCCTATGCTTTAAGTGCAATTCCAGTCTACCCCCTGAAATCGTTTTCCTGAAATTCTGCCCCGCTTTCAAGTCCTCCTTGAAGACTTACTTCAGTACATTTTTGGACGATAGCTGTCATTCATAACTCTGCAGGTTTGTGAATTATACAGTGCCCCTGAGCTCCTTTCTTCAACTCGTTTTCTTGTGAGCTGGCCGCAAAACCGCAGGATTGCTTCAGGCCCTAATCTCTTTCCAGCATGGCATGATGAGCCTTTGGTTAATTCCTCTTCCTGGTGGGAAATGAGCGTTCAATTTGCCCGTGCAGACACCAACAGCTAGTCTCTCATTGGTTCTCCCTATGCCTGTTCATCTTGCGCAGAAATTGCAAACTGTGCGAAACAGGAGGTTAAAGGCACTGACTCTCCAAGTGGGGAGAGTGTTAGTAAAGCGTCTGGAATGGTGAAACCAAGTACCAGGGGACGAAAACTGAGATGCATTTGAAAACGTTTCCCAATCACACAGCGGACGATAGTCTGGGTTTCCCATGCATGTTTTAGCTGAAGGAAGAATCCCTTAAACCTGGAGAGTTGGGACCCATGGAATGGGTACCATGCAGTATGACTTCAAAGGGTCTGCGTTTGCTCACCGAACCTCACCAATGCTATCAGCCCGAAGTGCCCAGCCTTATGTCTCACCCAGCTCTGGGTGTAGATGTGGAAAATCCAGGTTGCATCACAAGCCCTGAATGAATTATTTAAGAATTGCTCTCTATTTCACTGTCATTGCGTTTTGTTTTTGAAATTTATTTTGATAATGGGATTTATCGGATTTTCACTGCTACGTTTAGGCCGCTGTACACACGCTTGATTTCCTTATGGAGACATATAAATCCATGGGTTTTAAGATTCTTACTTGTCAGGTATCTTGCCAGGCGTTGAATATGGGGTGTTGAGTCCATTTCGTTGAGCAAGGAGTAGGGCTTGTCTATTATATATTTGGCTTATGGAACGGTATCTGTGCTAATTTCAATCTCTGGTTTTATGCAGCACCCCAACTCACCTTTCCCCATAAGCAAGCATAAGTTGGTTTTCTAAATTTGAGACCCTGTTCTGTTTTGTAATTCAGTTCATGTGTATCCAACTTTACATTCCGTGTATTAGTGATATCTTATGATGTTTCTTTTTCTGTGTGACTTATTTCTCGTAGAATCATCGTACCTGAATACACTCATTATGCCGCTACGGGCCTGATGACGTAGATTTCATTGCTGAGTGATATTCCATTGTACGTGCGTACCACAACTTCTTTATCCATTTTTTGCTTTCTGGGATATTTTACTTGTACCATAGACGAGGTTCTTGTAAACAGAGCCGTCCCAAACTCTGGGGTGGCTGTGTGTTTTTGATTTTAATTTCCCTAAGCTATAGGACCATAAGTGGAAGTGCAATAGGCTGTGTTGCTTTGTTTCCTACGTGTTTCTGGAAACACCATACACTTCTCCAGAGTGGTTGTTCGCAATTTACATCCCGCCCATCAGCATGACAAGGCTCCCTGTTCTCCATGACCTGTCTTGACTTTCTGGATTTTACATTTTTTTCAGATGGCCCTTTTGACCGGGGGGCAGTGAGACTTCATTGTAGTGCAGATTTCCATTACAAGCATGCTTGGTTGGCCAAAAAGGGCGTATGCGTTTTTTCCTGAATATATTCAGGAAAAAACGCATACACCCTTTTTGGCCAAGTGCATCATTGTCGACATTCTGCCTCTTTTCCTATGCTTTAAGTGCAATTCCAGTCTACCCCCTGAAATCGTTTTCCTGAAATTCTGCCCCGCTTTCAAGTCCTCTTCGAAGACTTACTTCAATACATTTTTGGACGATAGCTGTCATTCATAACTCTGCAGGTTTGTGAATTACAGTGCCCCTGAGCTCATTTCTTCAACTCGCTTTCTTGTGAGCTGGCCGCAAAACCGCAGGATTGCTTCAGGCCCTAATCTGTTTCCGGCAGGGCACGCTGAGCCTTTGGTTAATTCCTCTTCCTGGTGGGAAATGAGCGTTCCATTTGCCCGTGTAGACACCAACAGCTAGTCTCTCATTGCTTCTCCCTATTCCTGTTCATCTTGCGCAGAAATTGCAAAGTGTGCCAAACAGGAGGTTAATGGCACTGACTCTCCAAGTGGGGAGAGTGTTAGTAAAGCGTTCAAATGTTGAACCCGAGTACCAGGGTCGAAAACTGAGATGCATTTGAAAACGTTTCCCAATCACATGGTGGACCATACTCTGGGTTTCCCATGCATGTTTTAGCTGAAGGAAGAATCCCTTAAACCTGGAGAGTTGGGACCCATGGAATGGGTACCATGCAGTATGACTTCAAAGGGTTTGCGTTTGCTCATCAAACCTCACCAATGCTATCAGCCCGAAGTGTCCAGCCTTATGTCTCACCCAGCTCTGGGTGTAGATGTGGGAAATCCAGGTTGCATCACAAGCCCTGAATGAATTATTTAAGAATTGCTCTCTATTTCACTGTCATTGTGTTTTGTTTTTGAAATTTATTTTGATAATGGGATTTATCGGATTTTCACTGCTGCGTTTAGGCCGCTGTACACACGCTTGATTTCCTTATGGACACATATAAATCCATGGGTTTTAAGATTTTTACTTCTCAGGTATATTCCCAGGCGTTGAATATGGGGTGTTGAGTCCATTTCGATGAGCAAGGAGTAGGTCTTGTCTATTATATATTTGGCTTATGGTACGGTATCTGTGCTAATTTCAATCTCTGGTTTTATGCAGCACCCCAACTCACCTTTCCCCATAAGCAAGCATAAGTTGGTTTTCTAAATTTGTGACCCTGTTCTGTTTTGTAATTCAGTTCATGTGTAGCCAACTTTACATTCCGTGTATTATTGATATCTTATGATGTTTCATTTTCTGTGTGACTTAATTCTTGTAGAATCATCGTACGTGAATCCACTCATTATGCCGCTGCAGGCCTGATGACGTAGATTTCATTGATGAGTGATAATCTATTGTACGTGCGTACCAGAACTTCTTTATCCATTTTTTGCATTCTCAGATATTTAACTAGTATCGTAGATGACGTTCCTGTAAACAGAGCCGTCCCAAATTTTGGGGTGGCTGTGTCTTTTTGATTTTAATTTCCCTAAGCTATAGGACCATAAGTGGAAGTGCCATAGGCTGTGTTGCTTTGTTTCCTACGCGTTTCAGGAAACACCATACACTTCTCCAGAGTGGCTGTTGGCAATTTACATCCCGCCCATCAGCATAACAAGGCTCCGTGTTCTCCATGACCTGTCCTGCCTTTCTGGATTTTACACTTTTTTCAGATGGCCCTTTTAACCGGGGGGCAGTGAGACTTCATTGTAGTGCAGATTTCCTTTACACGCTTGCTTGGTTGGCCAAAAAGGGCGTATGCTTTTTTTCCTGAATATATTCAGGAAAAAACGCATACGCCCTTTTTGGCCAAGTGCATCATTGTCGACATTCTGCCTCTTTTCCTATGCTTTAAGTGCAATTCCAGTCTACCCCCTGAAATCGTGTTCCTGAAATTCTGCCCCGCTTTCAAGTCCTCTTCGAATACTTAATTCAGTACATTTTTGGACGATAGGTGTCATTCATAACTCTGCAGGTTTGTGAATTACAGTGCCCCTGAGCTCCTTTCTTCAACTCGCTTTCTTGTGAGCTGGCCGCAAAACCGCAGGATTGCTTCACGCCATAATCTCTTTCTGGCAGGGCACGCTGAGCCTTTGGTTAATTCCTCTTCCTGGTGGGAAATGAGCGTTCCATTTGCCCGTGCAGACACCTACAGCTAGTCTCTCATTGGTTCTCCCTATTCCTGTTCATCTTGCACAGAAATTGCAAACTGTGCCAAACAGGAGGTTAAAGGCACTGACTCTCCAAGTGGGGAGAGTGTTTGTAAAGCGCCTGGAATGGTGAACCCGAGTATCAGGGGCGAAAACTGAGATGCATTTGAAAACGTTTCCCAATCACACGGTGGACCATACTCTGGGTTTCCCATGTATGTTTTAGCTGAAGGAAGAATCCCTTAAACCTAGAGAGTTGGGACCCATGGAATGGGTACCATGCAGTATGACTTCAAAGGGTCTGCGTTTGCTCACCGAACCTCACCAATGCTATCAGCCCGAAGTGTCCAGCCTTATGTCTCACCCAGCTCTGGGTGTAGATGTGGTAAATCCAGGTTGCATCACAAGCCCTGAATGAATTATTTAAGAATTGCTCTCTATTTCACTGTCATTGTGTTTTGTTTTTGAAATTCATTTTGATAATGGGATTTATCGGATATTCACTGCTGCGTTTAGGCCGTTGTACACACGCTTGATTTCCTTATGGAGACATATAAATCCATGGGTTTTAAGATTCTTACTTGTCAGGTATCTTCCCAGGCGTGGAATATGGGGTGTTGAGTCCATTTCGTTGAGCAAGGAGTAGGTCTTGTCTATTATATATTTGCCTTATGAAACGGTATCTGTGCTAATTTCAATCTCTGGTTTTATGCAGCACCCCAACTCACCTTTCCCCATAAGCAAGCATAAGTTGGTTTTCTAAATTTGTGACCCTGTTCTGTTTTGTAATTCAGTTCATGTGTAGCCAAGTTTACATTCCGTGTATTAGTGATATCTTATGATGTTTCTTTTTCTGTGTGACTTATTTCTCGTAGAATCATCATACCTGAATCCACTCATTATGCCGCTACGGGCCTGATGACGTAGATTTCATTGCTGAGTGATATTCCATTGTACGTGCGTACCACTACATCTTTTTGCATTTTTTGCTTTCTGGGATATTTAACTTGTACCGTAGACGAGGTTGTTGTAAACAGAGCCCTCCCAAACTTTGGGGTGGCTGTGTGTTTTTGATTTTAATTTCCCTAAGCTATAGGAACATAAGTGGAAATGCCATAGGCTGTGTTGCTTTGTTTCCTACGTGTTTCAGGAAACACCATACACTTCTCCAGAGTGGTTGCTGGCAATTTACATCCCGCCCATCAGCATAACAAGGCTCCCTGTTCTCCATGACCTGTCCTGCCTTTCTGGATTTGACACTTTTTTCAGATGGCCCTTTTGACCGGGGGGCAGTGAGACTTCATTGTAGTGCAGATTTCCTTTACATGCTTGCTTGGTTGGCCAAAAAGGGCGTATGCGTTTTTTCCTGAATGTATTCAGGAAAAAACGCATACGCCCTTTTTGGCCAAGTGCATCATTGTCGACATTCTGCCTCTTTTCCTATGCGTTAAGTGCAATTCCAGTCTACCTCGTGAAATCGTTTTCCTGAAATTTTGCCCCGCTTTCAAGTCCTCTTCAAAGACTTACTTCAATACATTTTTGGACGATAGCTGTCATTCATAACTCTGCAGGTTTCTGAATTACACTGCCCCTGAGCTCCTTTCTTCAACTCGCTTTCTTGTGAGCTGGCCGCAAAACCGCAGGATTGCTTCAGGCCATAATCTCTTTCTGGCAGGGCACGCTGAGCTTTTGGTTAATTCCTCTTCCTGGTGGGAAATGAGCGTTCCATTTGCCCGTGCAGACACCTACAGCTAGTCTCTCATTGGTTCTCCCTATTCGTGTTCATCTTGCGCAGAAATTGCAAATTGTGCCAAACAGGAGGTTAAAGGCACTGACTCTCCAAGTGCGGATAGTGTTAGTAAAGCGTCTGGAATGGTGAACCCGAGTACCAGGGGACGAAAACTGAGATGCATTTGAAAACATTTACCGGTCACACAGTGCACTGTACTGTGGGTTTCCCATGCATGTTTTAGCTGAAGTAAGAATCCCTTAAACCTGGAGAGTTGGGACCCATGGAATGGGTACCATGCAGTATGACTTCAAAGGGTCTGCATTTGCTCACCGAACCTCACCAATGCTATCAGCCCGAAGTGTCCAGCCTTATGTCTCACCCAGCTCTGGGTGTAGATGTGGGAAATCCAGGTTGCATCACAAGCCCTGAATGAATTATTTAAGAATTGCTCTCTATTTCACTGTCATTGTGTTTTGTTTTTGAAATTTATTTTGATAATGGGATTTATCGGATTTTCACTGCTGCGTTTAGGCCGCTGTACACACGCTTGATTTCCTTATGGAGACATATAAATCCATGGGTTTTAAGATTCTTACTTGTCAGGTATCTTGCCAGGCGTTGAATATGGGGTGTTGAGTCCATTTCGTTGAGCAAGGAGTAGGTCTTGTCTATTATATATTTGGCTTATGGAACGGTATCTGTGCTAATTTCAATCTCTGGTTTTATGCAGCACCCCAACTCACCTTTCCCCATAAGCAAGCATAAGTTTGTTTTCTAAATTTGAGACCCTGTTCTGTTTTGTAATTCAGTTTATGTGTAGCCAAGTTTACATTCCGTGTATTACTGATATATTATGATGTTTCTTTTTCTGTGTGACTTATTTCTCGTAGAATCATCGTACCTGAATCCACTCATTATGCCGCTATGGGCCTGAAGACGTAGATTTCATTGCTGAGTGATATTCCATTGTACGTGCGTACCAGAACTTCTTTATCCATTTTTTCCTTTCTCGGATATTTAACTTGTACCGTAGACAAGGTTCTTGTAAACAGAGCCATCCCAAACTTTGGGGTGGCTGTGTGTTTTTGATTTTAATTTCCCTAAGCTATAGGACCATAAGTGGAAGTGACATAGGCTGTGTTGCTTTGTTTCCTACGTGTTTCAGGATACACCATACATTTCTCCAGAGTGGCTGTTGGCAATTTACATCCCGCCCATCAGCATAACAAGGCTCCCTGTTCTCCATGACCTGTCCTGTCTTTCTGGATTTTACTCTTTTTTCAGATGGCCCTTTTGACCGGGGGGCAGTGAGACTTCATTGTAGTGCAGATTTCCTTTACACGCTTGCTTGGTTGGCCAAAAAGGGCGTATGCGTTTTTTCCTGAATATATTCAGGAAAAAACGCATACGCCCTTTTTGGCCAAGTGCATCATTGTCGACATTCTGCCTCTTTTCCTATGCTTTAAGTGCAATTCCAGTCTACCCCCTGAAATCGTTTTCCTGAAATTCTGCCCCGCTTTCAAGTCCTCTTTGAAGACTTACTTCAGTACATTTTTGGACGATAGCTGTCATTCATAACTCTGCAGGTTTGTGAATTATACAGTGCCCCTGAGCTCCTTTCTTCAACTCGTTTTCTTGTGAGCTGGCCGCAAAACCGCAGGATTGCTTCAGGCCCTAATCTCTTTCCGGCATGGCATGATGAGCCTTTGGTTAATTCCTCTTCCTGGTGGGAAATGAGCGTTCAATTTGCCCGTGCAGACACCAACAGCTAGTCTCTCATTGGTTCTCCCTATGCCTGTTCATCTTGCGCAGAAATTGCAAACTGTGCGAAACAGGAGGTTAAAGGCACTGACTCTCCAAGTGGGGAGAGTGTTAGTAAAGCGTCTGGAATGGTGAAACCAAGTACCAGGGGACGAAAACTGAGATGCATTTGAAAACGTTTCCCAATCACACAGCGGACGATAGTCTGGGTTTCCCATGCATGTTTTAGCTGAAGGAAGAATCCCTTAAACCTGGAGAGTTGGGACCCATGGAATGGGTACCATGCAGTATGACTTCAAAGGGTCTGCGTTTGCTCACCGAACCTCACCAATGCTATCAGCCCGAAGTGCCCAGCCTTATGTCTCACCCAGCTCTGGGTGTAGATGTGGAAAATCCAGGTTGCATCACAAGCCCTGAATGAATTATTTAAGAATTGCTCTCTATTTCACTGTCATTGCGTTTTGTTTTTGAAATTTATTTTGATAATGGGATTTATCGGATTTTCACTGCTACGTTTAGGCCGCTGTACACACGCTTGATTTCCTTATGGAGACATATAAATCCATGGGTTTTAAGATTCTTACTTGTCAGGTATCTTGCCAGGCGTTGAATATGGGGTGTTGAGTCCATTTCGTTGAGCAAGGAGTAGGGCTTGTCTATTATATATTTGGCTTATGGAACGGTATCTGTGCTAATTTCAATCTCTGGTTTTATGCAGCACCCCAACTCACCTTTCCCCATAAGCAAGCATAAGTTGGTTTTCTAAATTTGAGACCCTGTTCTGTTTTGTAATTCAGTTCATGTGTATCCAACTTTACATTCCGTGTATTAGTGATATCTTATGATGTTTCTTTTTCTGTGTGACTTATTTCTCGTAGAATCATCGTACCTGAATACACTCATTATGCCGCTACGGGCCTGATGACGTAGATTTCATTGCTGAGTGATATTCCATTGTACGTGCGTACCACAACTTCTTTATCCATTTTTTGCTTTCTGGGATATTTTACTTGTACCATAGACGAGGTTCTTGTAAACAGAGCCGTCCCAAACTCTGGGGTGGCTGTGTGTTTTTGATTTTAATTTCCCTAAGCTATAGGACCATAAGTGGAAGTGCAATAGGCTGTGTTGCTTTGTTTCCTATGTGTTTCTGGAAACACCATACACTTCTCCAGAGTGGTTGTTGGCAATTTACATCCCGCCCATCAGCATGACAAGGCTCCCTGTTCTCCATGACCTGTCTTGACTTTCTGGATTTTACATTTTTTTCAGATGGCCCTTTTGACCGGGGGGCAGTGAGACTTCATTGTAGTGCAGATTTCCATTACAAGCATGCTTGGTTGGCCAAAAAGGGCGTATGCGTTTTTTCCTGAATATATTCAGGAAAAAACGCATACGCCCTTTTTGGCCAAGTGCATCATTGTCGACATTCTGCCTCTTTTCCTATGCTTTAAGTGCAATTCCAGTCTACCCCCTGAAATCGTTTTCCTGAAATTCTGCCCCGCTTTCAAGTCCTCTTCGAAGACTTACTTCAATACATTTTTGGACGATAGCTGTCATTCATAACTCTGCAGGTTTGTGAATTACAGTGCCCCTGAGCTCATTTCTTCAACTCGCTTTCTTGTGAGCTGGCCGCAAAACCGCAGGATTGCTTCAGGCCCTAATCTGTTTCCGGCAGGGCACGCTGAGCCTTTGGTTAATTCCTCTTCCTGGTGGGAAATGAGCGTTCCATTTGCCCGTGTAGACACCAACAGCTAGTCTCTCATTGCTTCTCCCTATTCCTGTTCATCTTGCGCAGAAATTGCAAAGTGTGCCAAACAGGAGGTTAATGGCACTGACTCTCCAAGTGGGGAGAGTGTTAGTAAAGCGTTCAAATGTTGAACCCGAGTACCAGGGTCGAAAACTGAGATGCATTTGAAAACGTTTCCCAATCACATGGTGGACCATACTCTGGGTTTCCCATGCATGTTTTAGCTGAAGGAAGAATCCCTTAAACCTGGAGAGTTGGGACCCATGGAATGGGTACCATGCAGTATGACTTCAAAGGGTTTGCGTTTGCTCATCAAACCTCACCAATGCTATCAGGCTGAAGTGTCCAGCCTTATGTCTCATCCAGCTCTGCGTGTAGATGTGGTAAATCCAGGTTGCATCACAAGCCCTGAATGAATTATTTAAGAATTGCTCTCTATTTCACTGTCATTGTGTTTTGTTTTTGAAATTTATTTTGATAATGGGATTTATCGGATTTTCACTGCTGCGTTTAGGCCGCTGTACACACGCTTGATTTCCTTATGGACACATATAAATCCATGGGTTTTAAGATTTTTACTTCTCAGGTATATTCCCAGGCGTTGAATATGGGGTGTTGAGTCCATTTCGATGAGCAAGGAGTAGGTCTTGTCTATTATATATTTGGCTTATGGTACGGTATCTGTGCTAATTTCAATCTCTGGTTTTATGCAGCACCCCAACTCACCTTTCCCCATAAGCAAGCATAAGTTGGTTTTCTAAATTTGTGACCCTGTTCTGTTTTGTAATTCAGTTCATGTGTAGCCAACTTTACATTCCGTGTATTATTGATATCTTATGATGTTTCATTTTCTGTGTGACTTAATTCTTGTAGAATCATCGTACGTGAATCCACTCATTATGCCGCTGCAGGCCTGATGACGTAGATTTCATTGATGAGTGATAATCTATTGTACGTGCGTACCAGAACTTCTTTATCCATTTTTTGCATTCTCAGATATTTAACTAGTATCGTAGATGACGTTCCTGTAAACAGAGCCGTCCCAAATTTTGGGGTGGCTGTGTCTTTTTGATTTTAATTTCCCTAAGCTATAGGACCATAAGTGGAAGTGCCATAGGCTGTGTTGCTTTGTTTCCTACGCGTTTCAGGAAACACCATACACTTCTCCAGAGTGGCTGTTGGCAATTTACATCCCGCCCATCAGCATAACAAGGCTCCGTGTTCTCCATGACCTGTCCTGCCTTTCTGGATTTTACACTTTTTTCAGATGGCCCTTTTAACCGGGGGGCAGTGAGACTTCATTGTAGTGCAGATTTCCTTTACACGCTTGCTTGGTTGGCCAAAAAGGGCGTATGCTTTTTTTCCTGAATATATTCAGGAAAAAACGCATACGCCCTTTTTGGCCAAGTGCATCATTGTCGACATTCTGCCTCTTTTCCTATGCTTTAAGTGCAATTCCAGTCTACCCCCTGAAATCGTGTTCCTGAAATTCTGCCCCGCTTTCAAGTCCTCTTCGAATACTTAATTCAGTACATTTTTGGACGATAGGTGTCATTCATAACTCTGCAGGTTTGTGAATTACAGTGCCCCTGAGCTCCTTTCTTCAACTCGCTTTCTTGTGAGCTGGCCGCAAAACCGCAGGATTGCTTCACGCCATAATCTCTTTCTGGCAGGGCACGCTGAGCCTTTGGTTAATTCCTCTTCCTGGTGGGAAATGAGCGTTCCATTTGCCCGTGCAGACACCTACAGCTAGTCTCTCATTGGTTCTCCCTATTCCTGTTCATCTTGCACAGAAATTGCAAACTGTGCCAAACAGGAGGTTAAAGGCACTGACTCTCCAAGTGGGGAGAGTGTTTGTAAAGCGCCTGGAATGGTGAACCCGAGTATCAGGGGCGAAAACTGAGATGCATTTGAAAACGTTTCCCAATCACACGGTGGACCATACTCTGGGTTTCCCATGTATGTTTTAGCTGAAGGAAGAATCCCTTAAACCTAGAGAGTTGGGACCCATGGAATGGGTACCATGCAGTATGACTTCAAAGGGTCTGCGTTTGCTCACCGAACCTCACCAATGCTATCAGCCCGAAGTGTCCAGCCTTATGTCTCACCCAGCTCTGGGTGTAGATGTGGTAAATCCAGGTTGCATCACAAGCCCTGAATGAATTATTTAAGAATTGCTCTCTATTTCACTGTCATTGTGTTTTGTTTTTGAAATTCATTTTGATAATGGGATTTATCGGATATTCACTGCTGCGTTTAGGCCGTTGTACACACGCTTGATTTCCTTATGGAGACATATAAATCCATGGGTTTTAAGATTCTTACTTGTCAGGTATCTTCCCAGGCGTGGAATATGGGGTGTTGAGTCCATTTCGTTGAGCAAGGAGTAGGTCTTGTCTATTATATATTTGCCTTATGAAACGGTATCTGTGCTAATTTCAATCTCTGGTTTTATGCAGCACCCCAACTCACCTTTCCCCATAAGCAAGCATAAGTTGGTTTTCTAAATTTGAGACCCTGTTCTGTTTTGTAATTCAGTTCATGTGTAGCCAAGTTTACATTCCGTGTATTAGTGATATCTTATGATGTTTCTTTTTCTGTGTGACTTATTTCTCGTAGAATCATCATACCTGAATCCACTCATTATGCCGCTACGGGCCTGATGACGTAGATTTCATTGCTGAGTGATATTCCATTGTACGTGCGTACCACTACATCTTTTTGCATTTTTTGCTTTCTGGGATATTTAACTTGTACCGTAGACGAGGTTGTTGTAAACAGAGCCCTCCCAAACTTTGGGGTGGCTGTGTGTTTTTGATTTTAATTTCCCTAAGCTATAGGAACATAAGTGGAAATGCCATAGGCTGTGTTGCTTTGTTTCCTACGTGTTTCAGGAAACACCATACACTTCTCCAGAGTGGTTGCTGGCAATTTACATCCCGCCCATCAGCATAACAAGGCTCCCTGTTCTCCATGACCTGTCCTGCCTTTCTGGATTTGACACTTTTTTCAGATGGCCCTTTTGACCGGGGGGCAGTGAGACTTCATTGTAGTGCAGATTTCTTTACATGCTTGCTTGGTTGGCCAAAAAGGGCGTATGCGTTTTTTCCTGAATATATTCAGGAAAAAACGCATACGCCCTTTTTGGCCAAGTGCATCATTGTCGACATTCTGCCTCTTTTCCTATGCTTTAAGTGCAATTCCAGTCTACCCCCTGAAATCGTTTTCCTGAAATTCTGCCCCGCTTTCATGTCCTCCTTGAAGACTTACTTCAGTACATTTTTGGACGATAGCTGTCATTCATAACTCTGCAGGTTTGTGAATTATACAGTGCCCCTGAGCTCCTTTCTTCAACTCGTTTTCTTGTGAGCTGGCCGCAAAACCGCAGGATTGCTTCAGGCCCTAATCTCTTTCCGGCATGGCATGATGAGCCTTTGGTTAATTCCTCTTCCTGGTGGGAAATGAGCGTTCAATTTGCCCGTGCAGACACCAACAGCTAGTCTCTCATTGGTTCTCCCTATGCCTGTTCATCTTGCGCAGAAATTGCAAACTGTGCGAAACAGGAGGTTAAAGGCACTGACTCTCCAAGTGGGGAGAGTGTTAGTAAAGCGTCTGGAATGGTGAAACCAAGTACCAGGGGACGAAAACTGAGATGCATTTGAAAACGTTTCCCAATCACACAGCGGACGATAGTCTGGGTTTCCCATGCATGTTTTAGCTGAAGGAAGAATCCCTTAAACCTGGAGAGTTGGGACCCATGGAATGGGTACCATGCAGTATGACTTCAAAGGGTCTGCGTTTGCTCACCGAACCTCACCAATGCTATCAGCCCGAAGTGCCCAGCCTTATGTCTCACCCAGCTCTGGGTGTAGATGTGGAAAATCCAGGTTGCATCACAAGCCCTGAATGAATTATTTAAGAATTGCTCTCTATTTCACTGTCATTGCGTTTTGTTTTTGAAATTTATTTTGATAATGGGATTTATCGGATTTTCACTGCTACGTTTAGGCCGCTGTACACACGCTTGATTTCCTTATGGAGACATATAAATCCATGGGTTTTAAGATTCTTACTTGTCAGGTATCTTGCCAGGCGTTGAATATGGGGTGTTGAGTCCATTTCGTTGAGCAAGGAGTAGGGCTTGTCTATTATATATTTGGCTTATGGAACGGTATCTGTGCTAATTTCAATCTCTGGTTTTATGCAGCACCCCAACTCACCTTTCCCCATAAGCAAGCATAAGTTGGTTTTCTAAATTTGAGACCCTGTTCTGTTTTGTAATTCAGTTCATGTGTAGCCAAGTTTACATTCCGTGTATTACTGATATATTATGATGTTTCTTTTTCTGTGTGACTTATTTCTCGTAGAATCATCGTACCTGAATACACTCATTATGCCGCTACGGGCCTGATGACGTAGATTTCATTGCTGAGTGATATTCCATTGTACGTGCGTACCACAACTTCTTTATCCATTTTTTGCTTTCTGGGATATTTTACTTGTACCATAGACGAGGTTCTTGTAAACAGAGCCGTCCCAAACTCTGGGGTGGCTGTGTGTTTTTGATTTTAATTTCCCTAAGCTATAGGACCATAAGTGGAAGTGCAATAGGCTGTGTTGCTTTGTTTCCTACGTGTTTCTGGAAACACCATACACTTCTCCAGAGTGGTTGTTCGCAATTTACATCCCGCCCATCAGCATGACAAGGCTCCCTGTTCTCCATGACCTGTCTTGACTTTCTGGATTTTACATTTTTTTCAGATGGCCCTTTTGACCGGGGGGCAGTGAGACTTCATTGTAGTGCAGATTTCCATTACAAGCATGCTTGGTTGGCCAAAAAGGGCGTATGCGTTTTTTCCTGAATATATTCAGGAAAAAACGCATACGCCCTTTTTGGCCAAGTGCATCATTGTCGACATTCTGCCTCTTTTCCTATGCTTTAAGTGCAATTCCAGTCTACCCCCTGAAATCGTTTTCCTGAAATTCTGCCCCGCTTTCAAGTCCTCTTCGAAGACTTACTTCAATACATTTTTGGACGATAGCTGTCATTCATAACTCTGCAGGTTTGTGAATTACAGTGCCCCTGAGCTCATTTCTTCAACTCGCTTTCTTGTGAGCTGGCCGCAAAACCGCAGGATTGCTTCAGGCCCTAATCTGTTTCCGGCAGGGCACGCTGAGCCTTTGGTTAATTCCTCTTCCTGGTGGGAAATGAGCGTTCCATTTGCCCGTGTAGACACCAACAGCTAGTCTCTCATTGCTTCTCCCTATTCCTGTTCATCTTGCGCAGAAATTGCAAAGTGTGCCAAACAGGAGGTTAATGGCACTGACTCTCCAAGTGGGGAGAGTGTTAGTAAAGCGTTCAAATGTTGAACCCGAGTACCAGGGTCGAAAACTGAGATGCATTTGAAAACGTTTCCCAATCACATGGTGGACCATACTCTGGGTTTCCCATGCATGTTTTAGCTGAAGGAAGAATCCCTTAAACCTGGAGAGTTGGGACCCATGGAATGGGTACCATGCAGTATGACTTCAAAGGGTTTGCGTTTGCTCATCAAACCTCACCAATGCTATCAGCCCGAAGTGTCCAGCCTTATGTCTCACCCTGCTCTGCGTGTAGATGTGGTAAATCCAGGTTGCATCACAAGCCCTGAATGAATTATTTAAGAATTGCTCTCTATTTCACTGTCATTGTGTTTTGTTTTTGAAATTTATTTTGATAATGGGATTTATCGGATTTTCACTGCTGCGTTTAGGCCGCTGTACACACGCTTGATTTCCTTATGGACACATATAAATCCATGGGTTTTAAGATTTTTACTTCTCAGGTATATTCCCAGGCGTTGAATATGGGGTGTTGAGTCCATTTCGATGAGCAAGGAGTAGGTCTTGTCTATTATATATTTGGCTTATGGTACGGTATCTGTGCTAATTTCAATCTCTGGTTTTATGCAGCACCCCAACTCACCTTTCCCCATAAGCAAGCATAAGTTGGTTTTCTAAATTTGTGACCCTGTTCTGTTTTGTAATTCAGTTCATGTGTAGCCAACTTTACATTCCGTGTATTATTGATATCTTATGATGTTTCATTTTCTGTGTGACTTAATTCTTGTAGAATCATCGTACGTGAATCCACTCATTATGCCGCTGCAGGCCTGATGACGTAGATTTCATTGATGAGTGATAATCTATTGTACGTGCGTACCAGAACTTCTTTATCCATTTTTTGCATTCTCAGATATTTAACTAGTATCGTAGATGACGTTCCTGTAAACAGAGCCGTCCCAAATTTTGGGGTGGCTGTGTCTTTTTGATTTTAATTTCCCTAAGCTATAGGACCATAAGTGGAAGTGCCATAGGCTGTGTTGCTTTGTTTCCTACGCGTTTCAGGAAACACCATACACTTCTCCAGAGTGGCTGTTGGCAATTTACATCCCGCCCATCAGCATAACAAGGCTCCGTGTTCTCCATGACCTGTCCTGCCTTTCTGGATTTTACACTTTTTTCAGATGGCCCTTTTAACCGGGGGGCAGTGAGACTTCATTGTAGTGCAGATTTCCTTTACACGCTTGCTTGGTTGGCCAAAAAGGGCGTATGCTTTTTTTCCTGAATATATTCAGGAAAAAACGCATACGCCCTTTTTGGCCAAGTGCATCATTGTCGACATTCTGCCTCTTTTCCTATGCTTTAAGTGCAATTCCAGTCTACCCCCTGAAATCGTGTTCCTGAAATTCTGCCCCGCTTTCAAGTCCTCTTCGAATACTTAATTCAGTACATTTTTGGACGATAGGTGTCATTCATAACTCTGCAGGTTTGTGAATTACAGTGCCCCTGAGCTCCTTTCTTCAACTCGCTTTCTTGTGAGCTGGCCGCAAAACCACAGGATTGCTTCACGCCATAATCTCTTTCTGGCAGGGCACGCTGAGCCTTTGGTTAATTCCTCTTCCTGGTGGGAAATGAGCGTTCCATTTGCCCGTGCAGACACCTACAGCTAGTCTCTCATTGGTTCTCCCTATTCCTGTTCATCTTGCACAGAAATTGCAAACTGTGCCAAACAGGAGGTTAAAGGCACTGACTCTCCAAGTGGGGAGAGTGTTTGTAAAGCGCCTGGAATGGTGAACCCGAGTATCAGGGGCGAAAACTGAGATGCATTTGAAAACGTTTCCCAATCACACGGTGGACCATACTCTGGGTTTCCCATGTATGTTTTAGCTGAAGGAAGAATCCCTTAAACCTAGAGAGTTGGGACCCATGGAATGGGTACCATGCAGTATGACTTCAAAGGGTCTGCGTTTGCTCACCGAACCTCACCAATGCTATCAGCCCGAAGTGTCCAGCCTTATGTCTCACCCAGCTCTGGGTGTAGATGTGGTAAATCCAGGTTGCATCACAAGCCCTGAATGAATTATTTAAGAATTGCTCTCTATTTCACTGTCATTGTGTTTTGTTTTTGAAATTCATTTTGATAATGGGATTTATCGGATATTCACTGCTGCGTTTAGGCCATTGTACACACGCTTGATTTCCTTATGGAGACATATAAATCCATGGGTTTTAAGATTCTTACTTGTCAGGTATCTTCCCAGGCGTGGAATATGGGGTGTTGAGTCCATTTCGTTGAGCAAGGAGTAGGTCTTGTCTATTATATATTTGCCTTATGAAACGGTATCTGTGCTAATTTCAATCTCTGGTTTTATGCAGCACCCCAACTCACCTTTCCCCATAAGCAAGCATAAGTTGGTTTTCTAAATTTGTGACCCTGTTCTGTTTTGTAATTCAGTTCATGTGTAGCCAAGTTTACATTCCGTGTATTAGTGATATCTTATGATGTTTCTTTTTCTGTGTGACTTATTTCTCGTAGAATCATCATAGCTGAATCCACTCATTATGCCGCTACGGGCCTGATGACGTAGATTTCATTGCTGAGTGATATTCCGTTGTACGTGCGTACCACTACATCTTTTTGCAATTTTTGCTTTCTGGGATATTTAACTTGTACCGTAGACGAGGTTGTTGTAAACAGAGCCCTCCCAAACTTTGGGGTGGCTGTGTGTTTTTGATTTTAATTTCCCTAAGCTATAGGAACATAAGTTGAAATGCCATAGGCTGTGTTGCTTTGTTTCCTACGTGTTTCAGGAAACACCATACACTTCTCCAGACTGGTTGCTGGCAATTTACATCCCGCCCATCAGCATAACAAGGCTCCCTGTTCTCCATGACCTGTCCTGCCTTTCTGGATTTGACACTTTTTTCAGATGGCCCTTTTGACCGGGGGGCAGTGAGACTTCATTGTAGTGCACATTTCTTTACATGCTTGCTTGGTTGGCCAAAAAGGGCGTATGCGTTTTTTCCTGAATATATTCAGGAAAAAACGCATACGCCCTTTTTGGCCAAGTGCATCATTGTCGACATTCTGCCTCTTTTCCTATGCTTTAAGTGCAATTCCAGTCTACCCCCTGAAATCGTGTTCCTGAAATTCTGCCCCGCTTTCATGTCCTCCTTGAAGACTTACTTCAGTACATTTTTGGACGATAGCTGTCATTCATAACTCTGCAGGTTTGTGAATTATACAGTGCCCCTGAGCTCCTTTCTTCAACTCGTTTTCTTGTGAGCTGGCCGCAAAACCGCAGGATTGCTTCAGGCCCTAATCTCTTTCCGGCATGGCATGATGAGCCTTTGGTTAATTCCTCTTCCTGGTGGGAAATGAGCGTTCAATTTGCCCGTGCAGACACCAACAGCTAGTCTCTCATTGGTTCTCCCTATGCCTGTTCATCTTGCGCAGAAATTGCAAACTGTGCCAAACAGGAGGTTAAAGGCACTGACTCTCCAAGTGGGGAGAGTGTTTGTAAAGCGCCTGGAATGGTGAACCCGAGTATCAGGGGCGAAAACTGAGGTGCATTTGAAAACGTTTCCCAATCACACGGTGGACCATACTCTGGGTTTCCCATGTATGTTTTAGCTGAAGGAAGAATCCCTTAAACCTAGAGAGTTGGGACCCATGGAATGGGTACCATGCAGTATGACTTCAAAGGGTCTGCGTTTGCTCACCGAACCTCACCAATGCTATCAGCCCGAAGTGTCCAGCCTTATGTCTCACCCAGCTCTGGGTGTAGATGTGGTAAATCCAGGTTGCATCACAAGCCCTGAATGAATTATTTAAGAATTGCTCTCTATTTCACTGTCATTGTGTTTTGTTTTTGAAATTCATTTTGATAATGGGATTTATCGGATATTCACTGCTGCGTTTAGGCCGTTGTACACACGCTTGATTTCCTTATGGAGACATATAAATCCATGGGTTTTAAGATTCTTACTTGTCAGGTATCTTCCCAGGCGTGGAATATGGGGTGTTGAGTCCATTTCGTTGAGCAAGGAGTAGGTCTTGTCTATTATATATTTGCCTTATGAAACGGTATCTGTGCTAATTTCAATCTCTGGTTTTATGCAGCACCCCAACTCACCTTTCCCCATAAGCAAGCATAAGTTGGTTTTCTAAATTTGTGACCCTGTTCTGTTTTGTAATTCAGTTCATGTGTAGCCAAGTTTACATTCCGTGTATTAGTGATATCTTATGATGTTTCTTTTTCTGTGTGACTTATTTCTCGTAGAATCATCATACCTGAATCCACTCATTATGCCGCTACGGGCCTGATGACGTAGATTTCATTGCTGAGTGATATTCCATTGTACGTGCGTACCACTACATCTTTTTGCATTTTTTGCTTTCTGGGATATTTAACTTGTACCGTAGACGAAGTTGTTGTAAACAGAGCCCTCCCAAACTTTGGGGTGGCTGTGTGTTTTTGATTTTAATTTCCCTAAGCTATAGGAACATAAGTGGAAATGCCATAGGCTGTGTTGCTTTGTTTCCTACGTGTTTCAGAAAACACCATACACTTCTCCAGAGTGGTTGCTGGCAATTTACATCCCGCCCATCAGCATAACAAGGCTCCCTGTTCTCCATGACCTGTCCTGCCTTTCTGGATTTGACACTTTTTTCAGATGGCCCTTTTGACCGGGGGGCAGTGAGACTTCATTGTAGTGCAGATTTCCTTTACATGCTTGCTTGGTTGGCCAAAAAGGGCGTATGCGTTTTTTCCTGAATGTATTCAGGAAAAAACGCATACGTCCTTTTTGGCCAAGTGCATCATTGTCGACATTCTGCCTCTTTTCCTATGCGTTAAGTGCAATTCCAGTCTACCTCGTGAAATCGTTTTCCTGAAATTTTGCCCCGCTTTCAAGTCCTCTTCAAAGACTTACTTCAATACATTTTTGGACGATAGCTGTCATTCATAACTCTGCAGGTTTCTGAATTACACTGCCCCTGAGCTCCTTTCTTCAACTCGCTTTCTTGTGAGCTGGCCGCAAAACCGCAGGATTGCTTCAGGCCATAATCTCTTTCTGGCAGGGCACGCTGAGCTTTTGGTTAATTCCTCTTCCTGGTGGGAAATGAGCGTTCCATTTGCCCGTGCAGACACCTACAGCTAGTCTCTCATTGGTTCTCCCTATTCGTGTTCATCTTGCGCAGAAATTGCAAATTGTGCCAAACAGGAGGTTAAAGGCACTGACTCTCCAAGTGCGGATAGTGTTAGTAAAGCGTCTGGAATGGTGAACCCGAGTACCAGGGGACGAAAACTGAGATGCATTTGAAAACATTTACCGGTCACACAGTGCACTGTACTGTGGGTTTCCCATGCATGTTTTAGCTGAAGTAAGAATCCCTTAAACCTGGAGAGTTGGGACCCATGGAATGGGTACCATGCAGTATGACTTCAAAGGGTCTGCATTTGCTCACCGAACCTCACCAATGCTATCAGCCCGAAGTGTCCAGCCTTATGTCTCACCCTGCTCTGCGTGTAGATGTGGGAAATCCAGGTTGCATCACAAGCCCTGAATGAATTATTTAAGAATTGCTCTCTATTTCACTGTCATTGTGTTTTGTTTTTGAAATTTATTTTGATAATGGGATTTATCGGATTTTCACTGCTGCGTTTAGGCCGCTGTACACACGCTTGATTTCCTTATGGAGACATATAAATCCATGGGTTTTAAGATTCTTACTTGTCAGGTATCTTGCCAGGCGTTGAATATGGGGTGTTGAGTCCATTTCGTTGAGCAAGGAGTAGGTCTTGTCTATTATATATTTGGCTTATGGAACGGTATCTGTGCTAATTTCAATCTCTGGTTTTATGCAGCACCCCAACTCACCTTTCCCCATAAGCAAGCATAAGTTTGTTTTCTAAATTTGAGACCCTGTTCTGTTTTGTAATTCAGTTTATGTGTAGCCAAGTTTACATTCCGTGTATTACTGATATATTATGATGTTTCTTTTTCTGTGTGACTTATTTCTCGTAGAATCATCGTACCTGAATCCACTCATTATGCCGCTATGGGCCTGAAGACGTAGATTTCATTGCTGAGTGATATTCCATTGGACGTGCGTACCAGAACTTCTTTATCCATTTTTTCCTTTCTCGGATATTTAACTTGTACCGTAGACAAGGTTCTTGTAAACAGAGCCATCCCAAACTTTGGGGTGGCTGTGTGTTTTTGATTTTAATTTCCCTAAGCTATAGGACCATAAGTGGAAGTGACATAGGCTGTGTTGCTTTGTTTCCTACGTGTTTCAGGATACACCATACATTTCTCCAGAGTGGCTGTTGGCAATTTACATCCCGCCCATCAGCATAACAAGGCTCCCTGTTCTCCATGACCTGTCCTGTCTTTCTGGATTTTACTCTTTTTTCAGATGGCCCTTTTGACCGGGGGGCAGTGAGACTTCATTGTAGTGCAGATTTCCTTTACACGCTTGCTTGGTTGGCCAAAAAGGGCGTATGCGTTTTTTCCTGAATATATTCAGGAAAAAACGCATACGCCCTTTTTGGCCAAGTGCATCATTGTCGACATTCTGCCTCTTTTCCTATGCTTTAAGTGCAATTCCAGTCTACCCCCTGAAATCGTTTTCCTGAAATTCTGCCCCGCTTTCAAGTCCTCTTTGAAGACTTACTTCAGTACATTTTTGGACGATAGCTGTCATTCATAACTCTGCAGGTTTGTGAATTATACAGTGCCCCTGAGCTCCTTTCTTCAACTCGTTTTCTTGTGAGCTGGCCGCAAAACCGCAGGATTGCTTCAGGCCCTAATCTCTTTCCGGCATGGCATGATGAGCCTTTGGTTAATTCCTCTTCCTGGTGGGAAATGAGCGTTCAATTTGCCCGTGCAGACACCAACAGCTAGTCTCTCATTGGTTCTCCCTATGCCTGTTCATCTTGCGCAGAAATTGCAAACTGTGCGAAACAGGAGGTTAAAGGCACTGACTCTCCAAGTGGGGAGAGTGTTAGTAAAGCGTCTGGAATGGTGAAACCAAGTACCAGGGGACGAAAACTGAGATGCATTTGAAAACGTTTCCCAATCACACAGCGGACGATAGTCTGGGTTTCCCATGCATGTTTTAGCTGAAGGAAGAATCCCTTAAACCTGGAGAGTTGGGACCCATGGAATGGGTAACATGCAGTATGACTTCAAAGGGTCTGCGTTTGCTCACCGAACCTCACCAATGCTATCAGCCCGAAGTGCCCAGCCTTATGTCTCACCCAGCTCTGGGTGTAGATGTGGAAAATCCAGGTTGCATCACAAGCCCTGAATGAATTATTTAAGAATTGCTCTCTATTTCACTGTCATTGCGTTTTGTTTTTGAAATTTATTTTGATAATGGGATTTATCGGATTTTCACTGCTACGTTTAGGCCGCTGTACACACGCTTGATTTCCTTATGGAGACATATAAATCCATGGGTTTTAAGATTCTTACTTGTCAGGTATCTTGCCAGGCGTTGAATATGGGGTGTTGAGTCCATTTCGTTGAGCAAGGAGTAGGGCTTGTCTATTATATATTTGGCTTATGGAACGGTATCTGTGCTAATTTCAATCTCTGGTTTTATGCAGCACCCCAACTCACCTTTCCCCATAAGCAAGCATAAGTTGGTTTTCTAAATTTGAGACCCTGTTCTGTTTTGTAATTCAGTTCATGTGTATCCAACTTTACATTCCGTGTATTAGTGATATCTTATGATATTTCTTTTTCTGTGTGACTTATTTCTCGTAGAATCATCGTACCTGAATACACTCATTATGCCGCTACGGGCCTGATGACGTAGATTTCATTGCTGAGTGATATTCCATTGTACGTGCGTACCACAACTTCTTTATCCATTTTTTGCTTTCTGGGATATTTTACTTGTACCATAGACGAGGTTCTTGTAAACAGAGCCGTCCCAAACTCTGGGGTGGCTATGTGTTTTTGATTTTAATTTCCCTAAGCTATAGGACCATAAGTTGAAGTGCAATAGGCTGTGTTGCTTTGTTTCCTATGTGTTTCTGGAAACACCATACACTTCTCCAGAGTGGTTGTTCGCAATTCACATCCCGCCCATCAGCATGACAAGGCTCCCTGCTCTCCATGACCTGTCTTGACTTTCTGGATTTTACATTTTTTTCAGATGGCCCTTTTGACCGGGGGGCAGTGAGACTTCATTGTAGTGCAGATTTCCATTACAAGCATGCTTGGTTGGCCAAAAAGGGCGTATGCGTTTTTTCCTGAATATATTCAGGAAAAAACGCATACGCCCTTTTTGGCCAAGTGCATCATTGTCGACATTCTGCCTCTTTTCCTATGCTTTAAGTGCAATTCCAGTCTACCCCCTGAAATCGTTTTCCTGAAATTCTGCCCCGCTTTCAAGTCCTCTTCGAAGACTTACTTCAATACATTTTTGGACGATAGCTGTCATTCATAACTCTGCAGGTTTGTGAATTACAGTGCCCCTGAGCTCATTTCTTCAACTCGCTTTCTTGTGAGCTGGCCGCAAAACCGCAGGATTGCTTCAGGCCCTAATCTGTTTCCGGCAGGGCACGCTGAGCCTTTGGTTAATTCCTCTTCCTGGTGGGAAATGAGCGTTCCATTTGCCCGTGTAGACACCAACAGCTAGTCTCTCATTGCTTCTCCCTATTCCTGTTCATCTTGCGCAGAAATTGCAAAGTGTGCCAAACAGGAGGTTAATGGCACTGACTCTCCAAGTGGGGAGAGTGTTAGTAAAGCGTTCAAATGTTGAACCCGAGTACCAGGGTCGAAAACTGAGATGCATTTGAAAACGTTTCCCAATCACATGGTGGACCATACTCTGGGTTTCCCATGCATGTTTTAGCTGAAGGAAGAATCCCTTAAACCTGGAGAGTTGGGACCCATGGAATGGGTACCATGCAGTATGACTTCAAAGGGTTTGCGTTTGCTCATCAAACCTCACCAATGCTATCAGCCCGAAGTGTCCAGCCTTATGTCTCACCCTGCTCTGCGTGTAGATGTGGTAAATCCAGGTTGCATCACAAGCCCTGAATGAATTATTTAAGAATTGCTCTCTATTTCACTGTCATTGTGTTTTGTTTTTGAAATTTATTTTGATAATGGGATTTATCGGATTTTCACTGCTGCGTTTAGGCCGCTGTACACACGCTTGATTTCCTTATGGACACATATAAATCCATGGGTTTTAAGATTTTTACTTCTCAGGTATATTCCCAGGCGTTGAATATGGGGTGTTGAGTCCATTTCGATGAGCAAGGAGTAGGTCTTGCCTATTATATATTTGGCTTATGGTACGGTATCTGTGCTAATTTCAATCTCTGGTTTTATGCAGCACCCCAACTCACCTTTCCCCATAAGCAAGCATAAGTTGGTTTTCTAAATTTGTGACCCTGTTCTGTTTTGTAATTCAGTTCATGTGTAGCCAACTTTACATTCCGTGTATTATTGATATCTTATGATGTTTCATTTTCTGTGTGACTTAATTCTTGTAGAATCATCGTACGTGAATCCACTCATTATGCCGCTGCAGGCCTGATGACGTAGATTTCATTGATGAGTGATAATCTATTGTACGTGCGTACCAGAACTTCTTTATCCATTTTTTGCATTCTCAGATATTTAACTAGTATCGTAGATGACGTTCCTGTAAACAGAGCCGTCCCAAATTTTGGGGTGGCTGTGTCTTTTTGATTTTAATATCCCTAAGCTATAGGACCATAAGTGGAAGTGCCATAGGCTGTGTTGCTTTGTTTCCTACGCGTTTCAGGAAACACCATACACTTCTCCAGAGTGGCTGTTGACAATTTACATCCCGCCCATCAGCATAACAAGGCTCCGTGTTCTCCATGACCTGTCCTGCCTTTCTGGATTTTACACTTTTTTCAGATGGCCCTTTTAACCGGGGGGCAGTGAGACTTCATTGTAGTGCAGATTTCCTTTACACGCTTGCTTGGTTGGCCAAAAAGGGCGTATGCTTTTTTTCCTGAATATATTCAGGAAAAAACGCATACGCCCTTTTTGGCCAAGTGCATCATTGTCGACATTCTGCCTCTTTTCCTATGCTTTAAGTGCAATTCCAGTCTACCCCCTGAAATCGTGTTCCTGAAATTCTGCCCCGCTTTCAAGTCCTCTTCGAATACTTAATTCAGTACATTTTTGGACGATAGGTGTCATTCATAACTCTGCAGGTTTGTGAATTACAGTGCCCCTGAGCTCCTTTCTTCAACTCGCTTTCTTGTGAGCTGGCCGCAAAACCGCAGGATTGCTTCACGCCATAATCTCTTTCTGGCAGGGCACGCTGAGCCTTTGGTTAATTCCTCTTCCTGGTGGGAAATGAGCGTTCCATTTGCCCGTGCAGACACCTACAGCTAGTCTCTCATTGGTTCTCCCTATTCCTGTTCATCTTGCACAGAAATTGCAAACTGTGCCAAACAGGAGGTTAAAGGCACTGACTCTCCAAGTGGGGAGAGTGTTTGTAAAGCGCCTGGAATGGTGAACCCGAGTATCAGGGGCGAAAACTGAGATGCATTTGAAAACGTTTCCCAATCACACGGTGGACCATACTCTGGGTTTCCCATGTATGTTTTAGCTGAAGGAAGAATCCCTTAAACCTAGAGAGTTGGGACCCATGGAATGGGTACCATGCAGTATGACTTCAAAGGGTCTGCGTTTGCTCACCGAACCTCACCAATGCTATCAGCCCGAAGTGTCCAGCCTTATGTCTCACCCAGCTCTGGGTGTAGATGTGGTAAATCCAGGTTGCATCACAAGCCCTGAATGAATTATTTAAGAATTGCTCTCTATTTCACTGTCATTGTGTTTTGTTTTTGAAATTCATTTTGATAATGGGATTTATCGGATATTCACTGCTGCGTTTAGGCCGTTGTACACACGCTTGATTTCCTTATGGAGACATATAAATCCATGGGTTTTAAGATTCTTACTTGTCAGGTATCTTCCCAGGCGTGGAATATGGGGTGTTGAGTCCATTTCGTTGAGCAAGGAGTAGGTCTTGTCTATTATATATTTGCCTTATGAAACGGTATCTGTGCTAATTTCAATCTCTGGTTTTATGCAGCACCCCAACTCACCTTTCCCCATAAGCAAGCATAAGTTGGTTTTCTAAATTTGTGACCCTGTTCTGTTTTGTAATTCAGTTCATGTGTAGCCAAGTTTACATTCCGTGTATTAGTGATATCTTATGATGTTTCTTTTTCTGTGTGACTTATTTCTCGTAGAATCATCATACCTGAATCCACTCATTATGCCGCTACGGGCCTGATGACGTAGATTTCATTGCTGAGTGATATTCCATTGTACGTGCGTACCACTACATCTTTTTGCATTTTTTGCTTTCTGGGATATTTAACTTGTACCGTAGACGAGGTTGTTGTAAACAGAGCCCTCCCAAACTTTGGGGTGGCTGTGTGTTTTTGATTTTAATTTCCCTAAGCTATAGGAACATAAGTGGAAATGCCATAGGCTGTGTTGCTTTGTTTCCTACGTGTTTCAGGAAACACCATACACTTCTCCAGAGTGGTTGCTGGCAATTTACATCCCGCCCATCAGCATAACAAGGCTCCCTGTTCTCCATGACCTGTCCTGCCTTTCTGGATTTGACACTTTTTTCAGATGGCCCTTTTGACCGGGGGGCAGTGAGACTTCATTGTAGTGCAGATTTCCTTTACATGCTTGCTTGGTTGGCCAAAAAGGGCGTATGCGTTTTTTCCTGAATGTATTCAGGAAAAAACGCATACGCCCTTTTTGGCCAAGTGCATCATTGTCGACATTCTGCCTCTTTTCCTATGCGTTAAGTGCAATTCCAGTCTACCTCGTGAAATCGTTTTCCTGAAATTTTGCCCCGCTTTCAAGTCCTCTTCAAAGACTTACTTCAATACATTTTTGGACGATAGCTGTCATTCATAACTCTGCAGGTTTCTGAATTACACTGCCCCTGAGCTCCTTTCTTCAACTCGCTTTCTTGTGAGCTGGCCGCAAAACCGCAGGATTGCTTCAGGCCATAATCTCTTTCTGGCAGGGCACGCTGAGCTTTTGGTTAATTCCTCTTCCTGGTGGGAAATGAGCGTTCCATTTGCCCGTGCAGACACCTACAGCTAGTCTCTCATTGGTTCTCCCTATTCGTGTTCATCTTGCGCAGAAATTGCAAATTGTGCCAAACAGGAGGTTAAAGGCACTGACTCTCCAAGTGCGGATAGTGTTAGTAAAGCGTCTGGAATGGTGAACCCGAGTACCAGGGGACGAAAACTGAGATGCATTTGAAAACATTTACCGGTCACACAGTGCACTGTACTGTGGGTTTCCCATGCATGTTTTAGCTGAAGTAAGAATCCCTTAAACCTGGAGAGTTGGGACCCATGGAATGGGTACCATGCAGGATGACTTCAAAGGGTCTGCATTTGCTCACCGAACCTCACCAATGCTATCAGCCCGAAGTGTCCAGCCTTATGTCTCACCCAGCTCTGGGTGTAGATGTGGGAAATCCAGGTTGCATCACAAGCCCTGAATGAATTATTTAAGAATTGCTCTCTATTTCACTGTCATTGTGTTTTGTTTTTGAAATTTATTTTGATAATGGGATTTATCGGATTTTCACTGCTGCGTTTAGGCCGCTGTACACACGCTTGATTTCCTTATGGAGACATATAAATCCATGGGTTTTAAGATTCTTACTTGTCAGGTATCTTGCCAGGCGTTGAATATGGGGTGTTGAGTCCATTTCGTTGAGCAAGGAGTAGGTCTTGTCTATTATATATTTGGCTTATGGAACGGTATCTGTGCTAATTTCAATCTCTGGTTTTATGCAGCACCCCAACTCACCTTTCCCCATAAGCAAGCATAAGTTTGTTTTCTAAATTTGAGACCCTGTTCTGTTTTGTAATTCAGTTTATGTGTAGCCAAGTTTACATTCCGTGTATTACTGATATATTATGATGTTTCTTTTTCTGTGTGACTTATTTCTCGTAGAATCATCGTACCTGAATCCACTCATTATGCCGCTATGGGCCTGAAGACGTAGATTTCATTGCTGAGTGATATTCCATTGTACGTGCGTACCACAACTTCTTTATCCATTTTTTGCTTTCTCGGATATTTAACTTGTACTGTAGACGAGGTTCTTGTAAACAGAGCCATCCCAAACTTTGGGGTGGCTGTGTGTTTTTGATTTTAATGTTCCTAAGCTATAGGACCATATGTGGAAGTGCCATAGGCTGTGTTGCTTTGTTTCCTACGTGTTTCAGGATACACCATACATTTCTCCAGAGTGGCTGTTGGCAATTTACATCCCGCCCATCAGCATAACAAGGCTCCCTGTTCTCCATGACCTGTCCTGCCTTTCTGGATTTTACACTTTTTTCAGATGGCCCTTTTGACCGGGGGGCAGTGAGACTTCATTGTAGTGCAGATTTCCTTTACACGCTTGCTTGGTTGGCCAAAAAGGGCGTATGCGTTTATTCCTGAATATATTCAGGAAAAAACGCATACGCCCTTTTTGGCCAAGTGCATCATTGTCGACATTCTGCCTCTTTTCCTATGCTTTAAGTGCAATTCCAGTCTACCCCCTGAAATCGTTTTCCTGAAATTCTGCCCCGTTTACAAGTCCTCTTCGAAGACTTACTTCAGTACATTTTTGGACGATAGCTGTCATTCATAACTCTGCATGTTTGTGAATTACAGTGCCCCTGAGCTCCGTTCTTCAACTCGCTTTCTTGTGAGCTGGCCGCAAAACCACAGGATTGCTTCAGGCCCTAATATGTTTCCGGCAGGGCATGCTGAGCCTTTGGTTAATTCCTCTTCCTGGTGGGAAATGAGCGTTCCATTTGCCCTTGCAGACACCTACAGCTAGTCTCTCATTGGTTCTCCCTATTCCTGTTCATCTTGCGCAGAAATTGCAAACTGTGCCAAACAGGAGGTTAAAGGCACTGACTCTCCAAGTGGTGAGAGTATTAGTAAAGCTTCTGGAATGGTGAACCCGAGTACCAGGTTTCGAAAATTGAGATGCATTTGAAAACGTTTCCCAATCACACGGCGGACAATAATCTGGGTTTGCCATGCATGTTTTAGCTGAAGGAAGAATCCCTTAAACCTGGAGAGTTAGGACCCATGGAATGGGTACCATGCAGTATGACTTCAAAGGGTCTGTGTTTGCTCACCGAACCCCACCAATGCTATCAGCCCGAAGTGTCCAGCCTTATGTCTCACCCAGCTCTGGGTGTAGATGTGATAAATCCAGGTTGCATCACAAGCCCTGAATGAACTATTTAAGAATTGCTCTCTATTTCACTGTCATTGTGTTTTGTTTTTGAAATTTATTTTGATAATGGGATTTATCGGAGGTTCACTGCTGCGTTTAGGCCGCTGTACACATGCTTGATTTCCTTATGGAGACATATAAATCCATGGGTTTTAAGATTCTTACTTGTCAAGTATCTTGCCAGGCGTTGAATATGCGGTGTTGAGTCCATTTCGTTGAGCAAGGAGTAGGTCTTGTCTATTATATATTTGGCTTATGGAATGGTATCTTTGCTAATTTCAATCTCTGGTTTTATGCAGCACCCCAACTCACCTTTCCTCATAAGCAAGCATAAGTTGGTTTTCTAAATTTGAGACCCTGTTCTGTTTTGTAATTCAGTTCATGTGTAGCCAACTTTACATTCCGTGTATTAGTGATATCTTATGATGTTTCATTTTCTGTGTGACTTATTTCTCGTAGAATCATCGTACCTGAATCCACTCATTATGCCGCTATGGGCCTGATGACGTAGATTTCATTGCTGAGTGATATTCCATTGTTCGTGCGTACCACAACTTCTTTATCCATTTTTCACATTCTGGAATATTTAACTTGTACCGTAGACAAGGTTCTTGTAAACAGAGCCGGCCCAAACTTTGGGGTGGCTGTGTCTTTTTGATTTTAGTTTCCCTAAGCTATAGGGCCATAAGTGGAAGTGCCATAGGCTGTGTTGCTTTGTTTCCTACGTGTTTCAGGATACACCATACACTTCTCCCGAGTGGCTGTTGGCAATTTTCATCCCGCCCATCAGCATAACAAGGCTCCCTGTTTTCCATGACCTGTCCTGCCTTTCTGGATTTTGCACTTTTTTCAGATGGCCCTTTTGACCGGAGGGCAGTGAGACTTCATTGTAGTGCAGATTTCCTTTACACGCTTGCTTGGTTGGCCAAAAAGGGCGTATGCTTTTTTTCCTGAATATATTCAGGAAAAAACGCATACGCCCTTTATGGCCAAGTGCATCATTGTCGACATTCTGCCTCTTTTCCTATGCTTTAAGTGCAATTCAAGTCTACCCCCTGAAATCGTTTTCCTGAAATTCTGCCCCGCTATCAAGTCCTCTTCGCATCCTTACTTCAGTACATTTTTGGAAGATACTGTCATTCATAACTCTGCAAGTTTGTGAATTACAGTGCCCCTCAGTTCCTTTTTTCAACTCGCTTTCTTGTGAGGTGGCCGCAAAACCGCAGGATTGCTTCAGGCCCTAATCTGTTTCCGGCAGGGCACGCTGAGCCTTTGGTTAATTCCTCTTCCTGGTGGGAAATGGGCGTTCCATTTGCCTGTGCACACACCTACAGCTAGTCTCTCATTGGTTCTCCCTATTCCTGTTCATCTTGCGCAGAAATTGCAAACTGTGCCAATCAGGAGGTTAAGGGCACTGACTCTCCAAGTGGGGAGAGTGTTACTAAAGCGTCTGGAATGGTGAACCCGAGTACCAGGGGCGAAAACTGAGATGCATTTGAAAACGTTTCCCAATCACACGGCGGACGATAGTCTGGGTTTCCCATGAATGTTTTAGCTGAAGGAAGAGTCCCTTAAACCTGGAGAGTTGGGACCCATGGAATGGGTACCATGCAGTATGACTTCAAAGGGTCTGCGTCTGCTCACCGAACCTCACCAATGCTATCAGCCCGAAGTGTCCAGCCTTATGTCTCACCCAGCTCTGGGTGTAGATGTGGGAAATCCAGGTTGCATCACAAGCCCTGAATGAATTATTTAAGAATTGCTCTCTATTTCACTGTCATTGTGGTTTTTTTTTTGAAATTTATTTTGATAATGGGATTTACCGGATTTTCACTGTTCCGTTTAGGCTGCTGTACACACGCTTGTTTTCCTTATGGAGACATATAAATCCATGGTTTTTAAGATTCTTACTTGTCAGGTATCTTGCCAGGCGTTGAATATGGGGTGTTGAGTCCATTTCGTTGAGCAATTAGTAGGTCTTGTCTATAATATATTTGGCTTATGGAACGGTACCTGTGCTAATTCCAATCTCTGGTTTTATGCAGCACCCCAACTCACCTTTCCCCATAAGCAAGCATAAGTTGGTTTTCTAAATTTGAGACCCTGTTCTGTTTTGTAATTCAGTTTATGTGTAGCCAAGTTTACATTCCGTGTATTACTGATATCTTATGATGTTTATTTTTCTGTGTGACTTATTTCTCGTAGAATCATCGTACCTGAATCCACTCATTATACCGCTACGGGCCTGAAGACGTAGATTTAATTGCTGAATGATATTCCATTGTACGTGCGTACCAGAACTTCTTTATCCATTTTTTCCTTTCTCGGATATTTAACTTGTACCGTAGACAAGGTTCTTGTAAACAGAGCCATCCCAAACTTTGGGGTGGCTGTGTGTTTTTGATTTTAATTTCTTTAAGCTATAGGACCATAAGTGGAAGTGACATAGGCTGTGTTGCTTTGTTTCCTACGTGTTTCAGGATACACCATACATTTCTCCAGAGTGGCTGTTGGCAATTTACATCCCGCCCATCAGCATAACAAGGCTCCCTGTTCTCCAAGACATGTCCTGCCTTTCTGGATTTTACACATTTTTCAGATGGCCCTTTTGACCGGGGGGCAGTGAGACTTCATTGTAGTGCACATTTCCTTTACACGCTTGCTTGGTTGTCGAAAAAGTGCGTATGCGTTTTTTCCTGAATATATTCAGGAAAAAACGCATACGCCCTTTTTGGCCAAGTGCATCATTGTCGACATTCTGCCTCTTTTCCTATGCTTTAAGTGCAATTCCAGTCTACCCCCTGAAATCGTTTTCCTGAAATTCTGCCCCGCTTTCAAGTCCTCTTCTAAGACTTACTTCAATACATTTTTGGACGATAGCTGTCATTCATAACTCTGCAGGTTTGTGAATTGCAGTGCCCCTGAGCTCCTTTCTTCAACTCTCTTTCTTGTGAGCTGGCCGCAAAACCGCAGGATTGCTTCAGGCCATAATCTCTTTCCGGGGGGGAACGCTGAGCCTTTGTTTAATTCCTCTTCCTGGTCGGAAATGAGCGTTCCATTTGCCCATGCAAGCACCTACAGCTAGTCTCTCATTGGTTCTCCCTATTCCTGTACATCTTGCGCAGAAATTGCAAACTGTGCCAACAGGAGGTTAATGGCACTGACTCTCCAAGTGGGGAGAGTGTTAGTAAAGCGTCTGGAATGATGAACCCGAGTACCAGGGGACAAAATCTGAGATGCATTTGAAAACGTTTCCCGGTCACACAGTGCACAGTTCTGTGGGTTTCCCATGCATGTTTTAGCTGAAGGAAGAACCCCTTAAACCTGGAGAGTTGGGACCCATGGAATGGGTACCATGCAGTATGACTTCAAAGGGTCTGCGTTTGCTCACCGAACCTCACCAATGCTATCAGCCCGAAGTGTCCAGCCTTATGTCTCACCCAGCTCTGGATGTAGATGTGGTAAATCCAGGTTGCATCACATGCCCTGAATGAATTATTTAAGAATTGCTCTCTATTTCACTCTCATTGTGTTTTGTTTTTCTAATTCATTTTGATAATGGGATTTATTGGATTTTCTCTGCTGCGTTCATGCAGCTGTACACACGCTTGATTGTCTTAAGGAGACATATAAATCCATGGGTTTGAAGATTCTTACTAGTCAGGTGTATTCCTAGGCGTTGAATATGAGGTGTTGAGTCCATTTCGTTGAGCAAGGGGTAGGTCTTGACTATTACATATTTGGCTTATGGAAAGGTATCTGTGCTAATTTCTATCTCTGCTTTTATGCAGCACCCCAACTCACTTTTCCCCTTAAGCAAGCATAAGTTGGTTTTCTAAATTTGAGACCCTGTTCTGTTTTGTAATTCAGTTCATGTGTAGCCAAGTTTACATTCCGTGTATTAGTGATAACTTATGATGTTTCATTTTCTGTGTGACTTATTTCACTTAGAATCATCGTACCTGAATCCACTCATTATGCCGCGACGGGCCTGATGAAATAGATTTCATTGGTGAGTGATATTCATTTGTACGTACGTACCACACTTCTTTATCCATTTTTCGCTTTCTGGGATATTTAACTTGTTCCGTAGACGAGGTTCTTGTAAACAGAGCCGTCCGACACTTTGGGGTGGCTGTCTGTTTTTGATTTTAATTTCCGTGATCTATAAGACCATAAGTGGAAGTGCCGTAGTCTCCGTTGCTTTGTTTCTTAGGTGTTTCAGGAAACACCATACACTTCTCCAGAGTGGCTGTTGGCATTTACATCCCGCCTATCAGCATAACAAGGCTCCCTCTTCTCCATGGCCTGTCCTGTGTTTCTGGTTTTTACACTTTTTTCAGATGGCCCTTTTGACGAATGGGAAATGAGACTTCATTGTAGTGCGGATTTCCACTTCTCGAGTGCTTGGTTGGCCAAAAAGGGCATATGTGTTTTTTCCTGAATATATTCAGGAAAAAATGTTTACGCACTTTTGTCCAAGTGCATCACTGTCAAAGATCTGCCGCTTTTCACATGCTTTAAATGCAATTCCAATCTACCTCCTGAAATATGATTCCTGCAATTCTGCCTCGTTTTCAAGTCCTCTTTGCAGACTTACTTCCATATATTTTTGCCAATAGCTGTCATTTATAACTCTGCAGGTTTGTGAATTACAGTGCCCGTGATTTCCTTTCTTAACTCGTTTCCTTGAAAACTGGCCACAGAACCGCAGGTTTCTTCAGGCCGTAATCAGGGTCCGGCACGGCACTCTGAGACTTTGGTTCATTCCACTTCCTGGTGGGAAATTAGAGTTAAATGTGCCCCTCCAGACACCTGCCTCACTCCTAGCCCCTTGGTGATGTGTGTCCTCTGGTTTGAGGCCACATGTGCTGGGTTCCTCACCTTTGGCTGATGTGGCCCCACTGGTGTGAGGACACTCCTGCCTGGTTCCCATCCCCTTGGTGATGTGGGCCCTCCGGTGAGAGTCTGATCCTGGTTGGGTTCCTCACACTTCTGTGAGGTGGGCCCTCTTCTCTGAGGTCACTCCTGCCTGGCTGGCACACCCCGCCTTGGCGACGTCGGCCCTCTGGTGGGATTTGGTGCCTGCTGGGTGTCTCCTCCCCTCGGTAATGAGGGCCCTCTGGCGTCAGGCCCTAACTCCTGGGCTCCCAATATTTTCTGATATGCGCCCTGTGGTTCGAGTACACTCCTGCCAGGTTCCCAACCCCATGGGAATGTGGGCCTTCTGCTCTGAGGTCCCAACCGTGGGTTACTCAGTTTCATGATGAGGGCCCTCTGCTGCGAGTTCTCTCCGGCCTGGATCCCATAGCCTCGCTGCTCTTGGCCACCTGCTGGGAGGTTCCAACTGCGGGATTCCTCACCTTTTTTCTTCTATGGGCCCTCTGTTTTGAGACTCCTCCTGCCTGCCTCACTCCCAGCCCCTTGGTGATGTGTGTCCTCTGGTTTGAGGCCACGTATGCTGGGTCCCTCGCCTTTCGATGATGTGGCCCCACTGATGTGAGGACACTCCTGCCTGGTTCCTATCCCCTTGATGATGTGGGCCCTCTGGTGAGAGTCTGATCCTGGCTGGGTTCCTCACCCTTCTGTGAGGGGGGCCCTCTGCTGTGAGGTCACTCCTGCCTGGCTGGCACACCCCACCTGGGCAACATCGGCCCTCTTGTGGCAGTTGGAGCCTGCTGAGAACCTCCCCTCGGTGATGGGGTCCCTCTTGCCTCAGGCCCTAACTGCTGGGTACCCACATTTTCTGATACGTGCTAAGTGGTGCGAGGACACTCCTGCGAGGTTCCCATCCCCATGGGCATGTGGGCCTTCTGATCTAAGGTCCCAACACCTGTGTTGTTCACCGTTTCATGATGTTGGCTCTCTGGTGTTAGTTCACCCAGGCCTGGATCCCATAGACTCTGTGCTCTGAGCGGCCTGCTGGGAGGTTCCTACTGCTGGATTCCTTAACTCTTTTATTCTTTGGGTCCTGTGTTTTCATGCTCCTACTTCCTGACTCACTTCCAGCCCATTTGTGATGTAGGTCCTCTGGTTTAAGGCCACATGTACCGGTTTCCTCACCTTTATTGATGTGGCCCCACTGGTGTGAGGACACTCCTGCCTGGTTCCCATCCCCTTGGTGATGGGGGCCCTCTGGTGAGAGTCTGATCCTGTCTGGATTCCTCACACTTCTGGGAGGTGGGCCCTCTGCTGTGAGGTCACTCCTGCCTGGCTGGCACACGTCACGTTGGCGATGTGGGCCCTCAGTTGGGAGTTGGTGCCTGCTGGGAGTCTCCTCCCCTCGGTAATGAGGGCCCTCTGGCGTCAGGCCCTAACTCATGGGCTCCCAAAATTTTCTGATGTGCGCCCTGTCGTGCGAGTACACTCCAGCCAGTGTCCCATCCCCATGGGTATGTGGGCTTTCTGCTCTCAGGTCCCAAAGGCTGGGTTGCTCACAGTGTCAGAATGTGGGCCCTCTGCTGTGAGTTCACTCCGGCATGGATCCCATAGCCTCGGTGCTCTGGGCCACCTGCTTGGAGCTTCCAACTGCGGGGTTCCTCACCTTTTTTATTCTATGGGCGCTCTGTTGTGAGTTTCCTCCTGCATGCCTCACTCCCAGCCCTTTCGTGATGTGTGTCCCCTTGTTTGAGGCCACATGTGCTGTGTTCCTCACCTTTCGCTGATGTGGCCCCACTGGTGTGAGGACACTCCTGCCTGGTTTCCATCCCATTGGTGATGTGGGCGCTCTGGTTAGAGTCTGATCCTGTTTGGGCTCCTCACACTTCTGTGAGGTGGGCCCTCTGCTGTGAGGTAACTCCTGCCTGGCTTACTCCCATTGCCTTGGTGACGTCGGCCCTCTGGTGGCATTTGGAGCCTGCTGGTAGCCTCCTCTCCTCAGTGATGAGGGCCCTCTGGCGTCAGGCCATAACTGCTGGGTTCCCACATTTTCTGATATGTGCTAAGTTGTGCGAGGACACTCCTGCGAGGTTCCCATCCCCATGGGGATGTGGGCCTTCTGCTCTGAGGTCCCACTGGCTGGGTTGCTCACAGTTTCATGATGTGGGCCCTCTGCTGTGAGTTCACTGTGGCCTGGATCCCATAGACTCCATGCTCTGGGCCACCTGCTGGGAGGTTCAAACTGCTGGATTCCTCACATTTTTTATTCTGTGGGCCCTGTGTTGTTAGGCTACTCCTGCCTGCCTCACTCGGAGCACCTTGGAAATGTGGGTCCTCTGGTTTAGGCCACATGTGCTGGGTTCCTCACCTTTCGCTGATGTGGCCCCACTGGTGTGAGGACACTCCTGCCTTGTTCCGATCCCCTTGGTGATGTGGGCCCTCTGGTGAGAGTCTTATCCTGGCTGGGTTCCTCACCCTTCTGTGAGGTAGGCCCTCTGCTGTGAGGTCACTCCTGCCTGGCTGGCCCAGGTCACCTTGGCGACGTGGGCCCTCAGTTGGGAGTTGGTGCCTGCTGGGAGTCTCCTCCCCTCGGTAATGAGGGCCCTCTGGCATCAGACCCTAACTCCTGGGCTCCCAAAATTTTCTGTTGTGCGCCCTGTGGTGCTAGTACACTCCTGCCAGGTTCCCAACCCCATGGGAATGTGGGCCTTCTGCTCTGAAGTCCCAACCGTGGGTTGCTCAGTTTCTTGATGAGGGCCCTCTGGTGTGAGTTCACTCCAGCATGGATCCCATAGCCTCGCTGCTCCTGGCCACCTGCGGGGAAGTTCCAACTGCGGGATTCCTCACCTTTTTCCTTCTATGGGCCCTCTGTTTTGAGACTCCTCCTGCCTGCCTCACTCCCAGCCCCTTGGTGATGTGTGTCCTCTGGTTTGAGGCCACGTGTGCTGGGTCCCTCACCTTTCGATGATGTGGCCCCACTGGTGTGAGGACACTCCTGCCTGGTTCCTATCCCCTTGGTGATGTGGGCCCTCTGGTGAGAGTCTGATCCTGGCTGGGTTCCTCACACTTCTGTGAGGTGGGCCCTCTGCTGTGAGGTCACTCCTGCCTGGCTGGCACACCCCGCCTTGGCAATGTCGGCCCTCTTGTGGCAGTTGGAGCCTACTGGGAGCCTCCTCCCCTCGGTGATGAGGGCCCTCTGGCGTCAGGCCCTAACTGCTGGGTACCCACATTTTCTGATACGTGCTAAGTTGTGCGAGGACACTCGTGCCATGTTCCCAACCCCATGGTGATGTGGGCCTTCTGCTCTGAGGTCCAAACGGCTGGGTTGCTCACAGTTTCATGATGTGGGCCCTCTGCTGTGAGTTCACTGTGGCCTGGATCGCATAGACTCGGTGCTCTGGGCCGCCCACTGGGAGGTTCCCACTGCAGGATTCCTCAGCTTTTTTATTCTATTCACCCTGTGTTGTGAGGCTACTCATGCCTGCCTCACTCCGAACCCCTTGGAGATCTGGGTCCGCTGGTTTAGGCCACATGTGCTGGGTTCCTCACCTTTCTATGATGTGGTCACCCTGGTGTGAAGACAGTCCTGCCTGGTTCTGATGCCCTTGGTGATGTGGGCCCTCTGGTGAGAGTCTAATCCTGGCTGGGTTCCTCACCATTCTGTGAGGTAGGCCCTCAGCTGTGAGGTCACTCCTGCCTGGCTGTTGCACGTCACCTTGGCGACATGGTCCCTCCATAGGGAATTGGTGCCTGCTTGGGGTCTCCTCCCCTTGGTAATGAGGGCCCTCTGGCATCAGGCCCTAATTTCTGGGTTCCCAAAATTCTCTGATGTGCGCCCTGTGGTGCGAGTACACTTCTGCCAAGTTCCCAACCACATGGGAATGTGGGCCTTCTGCTCTAAAGTCCCAACGGCTGGGTTGCTCACAGTTTCATGATGAGGGCCCTCTGTTTTGAGTTCAGTCAGGCCTGGATCCCATAGCCTCGCTGCTCCTGGCCGCCTGCTGGGAGGTTCCAACTGCGGGATTCCTCACCTTTTTTACGCAATGGGCCCTCTGTTTTGAGGCTCCTCCTGCCTGCCTCACTCCCAGCCCCTTGGTGATGTGTGTCACCGGGGGGCAGTGAGACTTCATTGTAGTGCAGATTTCCTTTACACGCTTGCTTGGTTGGCCAAAAAGGGCGTATGCGTTTTTTCCTGAATATATTCAGGAAAAAACGCATACGCCCTTTTTGGCCAGTGCATCATTGTCGACATTCTGCCTCTATTCCTATGCTTTAAGTGCAATTCCAGTCTACCCCCTGAAATCGTTTTCCTGAAATTCTGCCCCGCTTTCAAGTCCTCTTCGAAGACTTACTTCAATACATTTTTGGACGATAGCTGTCATTAATAACTCTGCAGGTTTCTGAATTACAGTACCCCTGAGCTCGTTTCCTCAACTCGCTTTCTTGTGAGCTGGCCGCAAAACCGCATGATTGCTTCACGCCATAATCTCTTTCTGGCAGGGCACGCTGAGCCTTTGGTTAATTCGTCTTCCTGGTGGGAAATGAGCGTTCCATTTGCCCGTGTAGACGCCTACAGCTAGTCTCTCATTGGTTCTACCTATTCCTGTTCATCTTGCGCAGAAATTGCAAACTGTGCCAAACAGGAGGTTAAAAGCACTGACTCTCCCAGTGGGGAGAGTTTTAGTAAAGCATCTGGAATGGTGAACCCGAGTACCAGGGGCGAAAACTGAGATGCATTTGAAAACGTTTCCCAATCACTCGGTGGTCCATACTCTGGGTTTCCCATGCATGTTTTAGCTGAAGGAAGAATCCCTTAAACCTGGAGAGTTGGGACCCATAGAATGGGTACCATGCATTATGACTTCAAAGGGTCTGCGTTGTTCAACGAACCTCACCAATGCTATCAGCCCTAAGTGTCCGGCCTTATGTCTCACGCAGCTCTGTGTGTAGATGTGGTAAATCCAGGTTGCATCACAAGCCCTGAATGAATTATGTAAGAATTGTTCTCTATTTCACTGTTATTGTGTTTTGTTTTTGAAATTTATTTTGATAATGGTATTTATCGGATTTTCATTGCTGCATTTAGGCCACTGTACACACTCTTGATTTCCTTATGGAGACATATAAATCCATGGGTTTTAAGATTTTACTTGTCAGGTATCTTCCCAGGCCTTGAATATGGGGTGTTGAGTCCATTTCGTTGAGCAAGGAGTAGGTCTTGTCTATTATATATTTGGTTTATGGAACGGTATCTGTGCTAATTTCAAACTCTGGTTTTATGCAGCACCCCAACTTACCTTTCCCCATAAGCAAGCATAAGTTGGTTTTCTCAATTTGAGACCCTGTTCTGTTTTGTAATTCAGTTCATGTGTAGCCAACTTTACATTCCGTGTATTAGTGATATATTAGGATGTTTCTTTTTCTGTGTGACTTATTTCTCGTAGAATCATCGTACCTGAATCCACTCATTATGCCGCTACGGGCCTGATGACGTAGATTTCATTGCTGAGTGATATTCCACTGTACATGCGTACCACAACTTCTTTATCCATTTTTTGCTCTCTCGGATATTTAACTTGTACCGTAGAGGACGTTCTTGTAAAGCGAGACGTCCCAAATTTTGGGGTGACTGTGTCTTTTTGATTTTAATTTCCCTAAGCTATAGGACCATAAGTGGAAGTGCCATAGGCTGTGTTGTTTTGTTTCCTACGTGTCTCTGGAAACACCATACACTTCTCCAGAGTGGTTGTTGGCAATTTACATCCTGCCCATCAGCATAACAAGGCTCCCTGTTCTCCATGACCTGTCCTGCCTTTCTGGATTTTACACTTTTTTCAGATGGCCCTTTTGACCGGGGGCAGTGAGACTTCATTGTAGTGCAGGTTTCCTTTACACGCTTGCTTGGTTGGCCAAAAAGGGCGTATGCGTTTTTTCCTGAATATATTCAGGAAAATACGCATACGCCCTTTTTGGCCAAGTGCATCATTGTCGACATTCTGCTTCTTTTCCTATGCTTTAAGTGCAATTCCAGTCTACCCCCTGAAATCGTGTTCCTGAAATTCTGCCCCGCTTTCAAGTCCTCTTCGAAGACTTACTTCAATACATTTTTGGACGATAGCTGTCATTCATAACTCTGCAGGTTTCTGAATTACACTGCCCCTGAGCTCCTTTCTTCAACTCGCTTTCTTGTGAGCTGGCCGTAAAACCACAGGATTGCTTCACGCCATAATCTCTTTCTGGCAGGGCACGCTGAGCCTTTGGTTAATTCCTCTTCCTGATGGGAAATGAGCGTTCCATTTTCCCGTGCAGACACCTACATCTAGTCTCTCATTGGTTCTCCCTATTCCTGTTCATCTTGCGCAGAAATTGCAAACTGTGCCAAACAGGAGGTTAAAGGCACTGACTCTCCAAGTGGGGAGAGTGTTAGTAAAGCGTCTGGAATGGTGAACCCGAGTACCAGGGGCGAAAACTGAGATGCATTTGAAAACGTTTCCCAATCACACGGTGGACCATACTCTGGGTTTCCCATGCATGTTTTAGCTGAAGGAAGAATCCCTTAAACCTGGAGAGTTGGGACTCATGGAACGGGTACCATGCAGTATGACTTCAAAGGGTCTGCGTTTGCTCACCGAACCTCACCAATGCTATCAGCCCGAAGTGTCCAGCCTTATGTCTCACCCAGCTCTGGGCATAGAAGTGGTAAATCCAGGTTGCATCACAAGCCCTGAATGAATTATTTAAGAATTGCTCTCTATTTCACTGTCATTGTGTTTTGTTTTTGAAATTTATTTTGATAATGGGATTTATCGGATTTTCACTGCTGCATTTAGGCTGCTGTACACACGCTTGATTTCCTTATGGAGACATATAAATCCATGGGTTTTAAGATTCTTACTTGTCAGGTATCTTGCCAGGCGTTGAATATGGGGTGTTGAGTCCATTTCGTTGAGCAAGGAGTAGGTCTTGTCTATTATATATTTGGCTTATGGAACGGTATCTGTGCTAATTTCAATCTCTGGTTTTATGCAGCACCCCAACTCACCTTTCCCCGTAAGCAAGCATAAGATGGTTTTCTCAATTTGAGACCCTGTTCTGTTTTGTAATTCAGTTCATGTGTAGCCAAGTTTACATTCCGTGTATTAGGGATATCTAATGATGTTTCTTTTTCTGTGTGACTTATTTCTCGTAGAATCATGGTACCTGAATCCACTCATTATGCCGCTAGGGACCTGATGACGTAGATTTCATTGCTGAGTGATATTCCATTGTACGTGCGTACCACAACTTCTTTATCCATTTTTTGATTTCTTGGATATTCAACTTGTACCGTAGACGAGGTTCTTGTAAACAGAGCCATCCCAAACTTTGGGGTGGCTGTGTCTTTTTGATTTTAATTTCCCTAAGCTATAGGACCATAAGTGGAAGGGCCATAGGCTGTGTTGCTTTGTTTCCTATGTGTTTCAGGAAACACCATACACTTCTCCAGAGTGGCTGTTGGCAATTTACATCCCGCCCATCAGCATAACAAGGCTCCCTGTTCTCCATGACCTTTCCTGCCTTTCTGGATTTTACACTTTTTTCAGATGGCCCTTTTGACCGGGGGGCAGTGAGACTTCATTGTAGTGCCGATTTCATTTACACGCTTGCTTGGTTGGCCAAAAAGTGCGTTTGCGTTTTTTCCTGAATATATTCAGGAAAAAACGCATATGCCCTTTTTAGCCAAGTGCATCATTGTCGACATTCTGCCTCTGTTCATATGCTTTAAGCGCAATTCCAGTCTACCCCCTGAAATCGTTTTCCTGAAATTCTGCCCCGCTTTAAAGTCCTCTTCGAAGACATACTTCAGTACATTTTGGACGATAGCTGTCATTCATAACTCTGCAGGTTTGTGAATTACAGTGCCCCTGAGCTCCTTTCTGCAACTCGCTTCATGTAAGCTGGCCGCCAAACCACAGGATTGCTTCAGGCCATAATCTGTTTCCGGCAGGGCACGTTAAGCCTTTGGTTAATTCCTCTTCCTGGTGGGAAATGAGCATTCCATTTGCCCGTGCAGACACCTACAGCTAGTCTCTCATTGGTTCTCCCTATTCCTATTCATCTTGCGCACAAATTGCAAACTGAGCCAAACAGGAGGTGAAAGGCACTGACTCTCCAAGTGAGGAGAGTGTTAGTAAAGCATTTGGAATGGTGAACCCGAGTACCAGGGGACGAAAACTGAGATGCATTTGAAAACGTTTCCCAATCACACGGTGGACCATACTCTGGGTTTCCCATGCATGTTTTAACTGAAGAAGAATCCCTAAACCTGGAGAGTTGGGACCCATGGAATGGGTACCATGCAGTATGACTTCAAAGGGTCTGCGTTTGCTCACCGAACCTCACCAATGCTATCAGCCCGAAGTGTCCAGCCTTATGTCTCACCCAGCTCTGGGTGTAGATGTGGTAAATCCAGGTTGCATCACAAGCCCTGAATGAATTATTTAAGAATTGCTCTCTATTTCACTGTCATTGTGTTTTGTTTTTGAAATTCATTTTGATAATGGGATTTATCGGATGTTCACTGCTGCGTTTACGCCGCTGTACACACGCTTGATTTCCTTATGGAGACATATAAATCCATGGGTTTTAAGATTCTTACTTGTCAGCTATCTTCCCAGGCGTTGAATATGGGGTGTTGAGTCCATTTCTTTGAGTAAGGAGTAGGTCTTGTCTATTATATATTTGGCTTATGGAACGGTATGTGTGCTAATTTCAATCTCTGGTTTTATGCAGCACCCCAACTCAACTTTCCCCATAAGCAAGCATAAGTTGGTTTTCTAAATTTGAGACCATGTTTTGTTTTGTAATTCAGTTCATGTGTAGCCAAGTTTACATTCCGTGTATTAGTGATATCTTATGATGTTTCTTTTTCTGTGTGACTTATTTCTCGTAGAATCATCGTACATGAATCCACTCATTATGCCGCTACGGGCCTGATGACGTAGATTTCATTGCTGAGTGATATTCCACTGTACGTGCGTACCACAACTTCTTTATCCGTTTTTTGCTTTCTCGGATATTTAACTTGTACCGTAGAGGACGTTCTTGTAAACAGAGACGCCCCAAATTTTGGGGTGGCTGTGTCTTTTTGATTTTAATTTCCCTAAGCTATAGGACCATAAGTGGAAGTGCCATAGGCTGTGTTGTTTTGTTTCCTACGTGTCTCTGGAAACACCATACACTTCTCCAGAGTGGTTGTTGGCAATTTACATCCCGCCCATCAGCATAACAAGGCTCCCTGTTCTCCATGACCTGTCCTGCCTTTCTGGATTTTACACTTTTTTCAGATGGCCCTTTTGACCGGGGGGCAGTGAGACTTCATTGTAGTGCAGATTTCTTTACACACTTGCTTGGTTGGCCAAAAAGGGCGTATGCGTTTTTTCCTGAATATATTCAGGAAAAAACGCATACGCCCTTTTTGGCCAAGTGCATCATTGTCGACATTCTGCTTCTTTTCCTATGCTTTAAGTGCAATTCCAGTCTACCCCCTGAAATCGTGTTCCTGAAATTCTGCCCCGCTTTCAAGTCCTCTTCGAAGACTTACTTCCATACATTTTTGGACGATAGCTGTCATTCATAACTCTGCAGGTTTCTGAATTACACTGCCCCTGAGTTCCTTTCTTCAACTCGCTTTCTTGTGAGCTGGCCGCAAAACCACAGGATTGCTTCACGCCATAATCTCTTTCTGGCAGGGCACGCTGAGCCTTTGGTTAATTCCTCTTCCTGGTGGGAAATGAGCGTTCCATTTGCCCGTGCAGACACCTACATCTAGTCTCTCATTGGTTCTCCCTATTCCTGTTCATCTTGCGCAGAAATTGCAAACTGTGCCAAACAGGAGGTTAAAGGCACTGACTCTCCAAGTGGGGAGAGTGTTAGTAAAGCGTCTGGAATGGTGAACCCGAGTACCAGGGGACGAAAACTGAGATGCATTTGAAAACGTTTCCCAATCACACGGTGGACCATACTCTGGGTTTCCCATGCATGTTTTAGCTGAAGGAAGAATCCCTTAAACCTGGAGAGTTGGGACTCATGGAATGGGTACCATGCAGTATGACTTCAAAGGGTCTGCGTTTGCTCACCGAACCTCACCAATGCTATCAGCCCGAAGTGTCCAGCCTTATGTCTCACCCAGCTCTGGGTGTAGAAGTGGTAAATCCAGGTTGCATCACAAGCCCTGAATGAATTATTTAAGAATTGCTCTCTATTTCACTGTCATTGTGTTTTGTTTTTGAAATTTATTTTGATAATGGGATTTATCGGATTTTCACTGCTGCATTTAGGCCGCTGTACACACTCTTGATTTCCTTATGGAGACATATAAATCCATGGGTTTTAAGATTCTTACTTGTCAGGTATCTTCCCAGGCGTTGAATATGGGGTGTTGAGTCCATTTCGTTGAGCAAGGAGTAGGTCTTGTCTATTATATATTTGGCTTATGGAACGGTATCTGTGCTAATTTCAATCTCTGGTTTTATGCAGCACCCCAACTCACCTTTCCCCGTAAGCAAGCATAAGATGGTTTTCTCAATTTGAGACCCTGTTCTGTTTTGTAATTCAGTTCATGTGTAGCCAAGTTTACATTCCGTGTATTAGGGATATCTAATGATGTTTCTTTTTCTGTGTGACTTATTTCTCGTAGAATCATGGTACCTGAATCCACTCATTATGCCGCTAGGGACCTGATGACGTAGATTTCATTGCTGAGTGATATTCCATTGTACGTGCATACCACAACTTCTTTATCCATTTTTTGATTTCTTGGATATTCAACTTGTACCGTAGACGAGGTTCTTGTAAACAGAGCCATCCCAAACTTTGGGGTGGCTGTGTCTTTTTGATTTTAATTTCCCTAAGCTATAGGACCATAAGTGGAAGTGCCATAGGCTGTGTTGCTTTGTTTCCTACCTGTTTCAGGAAACACCATACACTTCTCCAGAGTGGCTGTTGGCAATTTTCATCCGCCCATCAGCATAACAAGGCTCCCTGTTCTCCATGACCTGTCCTGCCTTTCTGGATTTTACACTTTTTTCAGATGGCCCTTTTGACCGGGGGGCAGTGAGACTTCATTGTAGTGCAGATTTCCTTTACACGCTTGCTTGGTTGGCCAAAAAGTGCGTATGCGTTTTTTCCTGAATATATTCAGGAAAAAACGCATACGCCCTTTTTGGCCAAGTGTATCATTGTCGACATTCTGCCTCTTTTCCTATGCTTTAAGTGCAATTCCAGTCTACCCCCTGAAATCGTTTTCCTAAAATTCTGCCCCGCTTTCAAGTCCTCTTCGAAGACTTACTTCAGTACATTTTTGGACGATAGCTGTCATTCATAACACTGCAGGTTTGTGAATTACAGTGCCCTTGAGCTCCTTTCTTCAACTCGCTTTCTTGTGAGCTGGCCGCAAAACCGCAGGATTCCTTCAGGCCCTAATCTGTTTCTGGCAGGGCACGGTGAGCCTTTGGGTATTCCTCTTCCTGGTGGGAAATGAACGTTCCATTTACCCGTGCAGACACCTACAGCTAGTCTCTCATTGGTTCTCCCTATTCCTGTTCATCTTGCGCAGAAATTGCAAATTGTGCCAAACCGGAGGTTAAAGGCACTGACTCTCCAAGTGGGGAGAGTGTTAGTAAAGCGTCTGGAATGGTGAACCTGAGTACCAGGGGACGAAAACTGAGATGCAATTGAAAACGTTTCCCAATCACACGGTTGACCATACTCTGGGTTTCCCATGCATGTTTTAACTGAAGAAGAATCCCTTAAACCTGGAGAGTTGGGACCCATGGAATGGGTACCATGCAGTATGACTTCAAAGTGTCTGCGTTTGCTCACCAAACCTCACCAATGCTATCAGCCCGAAGTGTCCAGCCTTATGTCTCACCCAGCTCTGGGTGTAGATGTGGTAAATCCAGGTTGCATCACAAGCCCTAAATGAATTATTTAAGAATTGTTCTCTATTTCACTGTTATTGTGTTTTGTTTTTGAAATTTATTTTGATAATGGGATTTATCGGATTTTCATTGCTGCGTTTAGGCCACTGTACACACTCTTGATTTCCTTATGGAGACATATAAATCCATGGGTTTTAAGATTCTTACTTGTCAGGTATCTTCCCAGGCGTTGAATATGGGTTGTTGAGTCCATTTCGTTGAGCAAGGTGTAGGTCTTGTCTATTATATATTTGGTTTATGGAACGGAATCTGTGCTAATTTCAATCTCTGGTTTTATGCAGCACCCCAACTCACCTTTCCCCATAAGCAAGCATAAGTTGGTTTTCTCAATTTGAGACCCTGTTCTGTTTTGTAATTCAGTTCATGTGTAGCCAAGTTTACATTCCGTGTATTAGTGATATCTTATGATGTTTCTTTTTCTGTGTGACTTATTTCTCGTAGAATCATCGTACCTGAATCCACTCATTATGCCGCTACGGGCCTGATGACGTAGATTTCATTGCTGAGTGATATTCCATTGTACGTGAGTACCACAACAGCTTTATCCATTTTTTGCTTTCTCGGATATTTAACTTGTACCGTAGACGAGGTTCCTGTAAACAGACCCGTCCCAAATTTCGGGGTGGCTGTGTGTTTTTGATTTTAATTTCCCTAAGCTATAGGACCATAAGTGGAAGTGACATAGGCTGTGTTGCTTTGTTTCCTACGTGTTTCTGGAAACACCATACACTTCTCCAGAGTGGTTGTTGGCAATTTACATCCCGCCCATCAGCATGACAAGGCTCCCTGTTCTCCATGACCTGTCTTGACTTTCTGGATTTTACATTTTTTTCAGATGTCCCTTTTGACCGGGGGGCAGTGAGACTTCATTGTAGTGCAGATTTCCATTACACGCTTGCTTGGTTGGCCAAAAAGGGCGAATGCGTTTTTTCCTGAATATATTCAGGAAAAAACGCATACACCCTTTTTGGCCAAGTGCATCATTGTCGACATACTGCCTCTTTTCCGATGCTGTTAGTACAATTCCAGTCTACCCCCTGAAATCGTATTCCTGAAATTCTGCCCCGCTTTCAAGTCCTCTTCGAAGACTTACTTCAATACATTTTTGGACGATAGCTGTCATTCATAACTCTGCAGGTTTGTGAATTACAGTGCCCCTGAGCTCATTTCTTCAACTCTCTTTCTTGTGAGCTGGCCGCAAAACCGCAGGATTGCTTCAGGCCCTAATCCGTTTCCGGCAGGGCATGCTGAGCCTTTGTTTAATTTCTCTTCCTGGTGGGAAATGAGCGTTCCATTTGCCCGTGCAGACACCTACAGCTAGTCTCTCATTGCTTCTCCCTATTCCTGTTCATCTTGCGCAGAATTTGCAAACTGTGCCAAACAGGAGGTTAATGGCACTGACTCTCCAAGTGGGGAGAGTGTTAGTAAAGCGTTCAAATGTTGAACCCGAGTACCAGGGGACGAAAACTGAGATGCATTTGAAAACGATTCCCAATCACATGGTGGACCATACTCTGGGTTTCCCATGCATGTTTTAGCTGAAGGAAGAATCCCTTAAACCTGGAGAGTTGGGACCCATGGAATGGGTACCATGCAGTATGACTTCAAAGGGTCTGCGTTTGTTCACCGAACCTCACCAATGCTATCAGCCCGAAGTGTCCAGCCTTATGTCTCATCCAGCTCTGGGTGTAGATGTGGTAAATACAGGTTGCATCACAAGCCCTGAATGAATTATTTAAGAATTGCTCTCTATTTCACTGTCATTGTGTTTTGTTTTTGAAATTCATTTTGATAATGGGATTTATCGGATTTTCACTGCTGCTTTTAGGCCACTGTACACACGCTTGATTTCCTTATAGAGACATATAAATCCATGGGTTTTAAGATTCTTACTTGTCAGGTATCTTCCCAGGCGTTGAATATAGGGTGTTGAGTCCATTTCGTTGAGCAAGGAGTAGGTTTTGTCTATTATATATTTGGCTTATGGAACAGTATCTGTGCTAATTTCAATCTCTGGTTTTATGCAGCATCCCAACTGACCTTTCCCCATAAGCAAGCATAAGTTGGTTTGCTAAATTTGAGACCCTGTTCTGTTTTGTAATTCAGTTCATGGGTAGCCAAGTTTACATTCCGTGTATTAGTCATATCTTATGATGTTTCTTTTTCTGTGTGACTTATTTCTCGTAGAATCATCATACCTGAATCCACTCATTATGCCGCTATGGGCCTGAAGACGTAGATTTCATTGCTGAGTGATATTCCATTGTACGTGCGTACCAGAACTTCTTTATCCATTTTATGCTTTCTCGGATATTTAACTTCTACCGTAGATGAGGTTCTTGTAAACAGAGCCATCCCAAACTTTGTGGTGGCTGTGTGTTTTTGATTTTAATTTCCCTAAGCTATAGGACCATAAGTTGAAGTGACATAGGCTGTGTTGCTTTGTTTCCTACGTGTTTCAGGAAACACCATACAGTTTTCCAGAGTGGCTGTTGGAAATTTAAATCCGCCCATCAGCATAACAAGTCTCCCTGTTCTCCAAGACCTGTCCGGCCTTTCTGGATTTTACAATTTTTTCAGATGGCCCTTTTGACCGGGGGGCAGTGAGACTTCACTGTAGTGCGGATTTCCTTTACACGCTTGCTTCGTTGGCCAAAGGGGCGTATGCATTTTTTCCTGAATATATTCAGGAAAAAACGCATACGCCCTTTTTGGCCCAGTGCATCATTGTCGACATTCTGCCTCTTTTCCTATGCTTTAAGTGCAATTCCAGTCTACCCCCTGAAATCGTTTTCCTGAAATTCTGCCCCGCTTTCAAGTCCTCTCCGAAGACTTACTTCAATACATTTTTGGACGATAGCTGTCATTCATAACTCTGCAGGTTTGTGAATTACAGTGCCCCTGAGCTCCTTTCTTCAACTCCTTTTCTTGTGAGCTGGCCGCAAAACCGCAGGATTGCTTCAGGCCCTAATATGTTTCCGGCCGGGCACGCTGAGCCTTTGGTTAATTCCTCTTCCTGGTGGGAAATGATCGTTCCATTTGCCCGTGCAGACACCAACAGTTAGTCTCTCATTGGTTCTCCCTATGCCTGTTCATCTTGCGCAGAAATTGCACACTGTGCCAAACAGGAGGTTAAAGGCACTGACTCTCCAAGTGGGGAGAGTGTTAGTAAAGCGTTCAAATGGTGAACCCGAGTACCAGGGGACGAAAACTGAGATGCATTTGAAAACGTTTCCCAATTACATGGTGGACGATACTCTGGGTTTCCCATGCATGTTTTAGCTGAAGGAAGAATCCCTTAAACCTGGAGAGTTGGGACCCATGGAATGGGTACCATGCAGTATGACTTCAAAGGGTCTGCGTTTGCTCACCGAACCTCACCAATGCTATCAGCCCGAAGTGTCCAGCCTTATGTCTCACCCAGCTCTGGGAGTAGATGTGGTAAATCCAGGTTGCATCACAAGCCCTGAATGAATTATTTAAGAATTGCTCTCTATTTCACTGTCATTGTGTTTTGTTTTTGAAATTTATTTTGATAATGGGATTTATCGGATTTTCACTGCTGCGTTTAGGCCGCTGTACACACGCTTGATTTCCTTATGGAGACATATAAATCCATGGGTTTTAAGATTCTTACTTGTCAGGTATCTTGCTAGGCGTTGAATATGGGGTGTTGAGTCCATTTCGTTGAGCAAGGAGTAGGGCTTGTCTATTATATATTTGGCTTATGGAACGGTATCTTTGCTAATTTCAATCTCTGGTTTTATGCAGCACCCCAACTCACCTTTCGCCATAAGCAAGCATAAGTTGGTTTTCTAAATTTGAGACCCTGTTCTGTTTTGTAATTCAGTTCATGTGTAGCCAACTTTACATTCCGTGTATTAGTGATATCTTATGATGTTTCTTTTTCTGTGTGACTTATTTCTCGTAGAATCATCGTACCTGAATCCACTCATTATGCCGCTACGGGCCTGATGACGTAGATTTCATTGCTGAGTGATATTCCATTATACGTGCGTACCACAACTTCTTTATCCATTTTTTACTTTCTGGGATATTTTACTTGTACCGTAGACGAGGTTCTTGTAAACAGAGCCATCCCAAACTTTGGGGTGGCTGTGTGTTTTTGATTTTAATTTCCCTAAGCTATAGGACCATAAGTGGAAGTGACATAGGCTGTGTTGCTTTGTTTCCTACGTGTTTCAGGATACACCATACATTTCTCCAGAGTGGCTGTTGGCACTTTACATCCCACCCATCAGCATAACAAGGTTCCCTGTTCTCCAAGACCTGTCCTGCCTTTCTGGATTTTACACTTTTTTCAGATGGCCCTTTTGACCGGGGGGCAGTGAGACTTCATTGTAGTGCAGATTTCCTTTACACGCTTGCTTGGTTGGCCAAAAAGGGCGTATGCATTTTTTCCTGAATATATTCAGGAAAAAACGCATACGCCCTTTTTGGCCAAGTGCATCATTGTTGACATTCTGCCTGTTTTCCTATGCTTTAAGTGCAATTCCAGTCTACCCCCTGAAATCGTTTTCCTGAAATTCTGCCCCGCTTTCAAGTCCTCTTTGAAGACTTACTTCAGTATATTTTTGGACGATAGCTGTCATTCATAACTCTGCAGGTTTGTGAATTACAGTGCCCCTGAGCTCCTTTCTTCAACTCCTTTTCTTGTGAGCTGGCCGCAAAACCGCAGGATTGCTTCAGGCCCTAATATGTTTCCGGCCGGGCACGCTGAGCCTTTGGTTAATTCCTCTTCCTGGTGGGAACTGATCGTTCAATTTGCCCGTGCAGACACCAACAGCTAGTCTCTCATTGGTTCTCCCTATGCCTGTTCATCTTGCGCAGAAATTGCAAACTGTGCCAAACAGGAGGTTAAAGGCACTGACTCTCCAAGTGGGGAGAGTGTTAGTAAAGCGTCTGGAATGGTGAACCCGAGTACCAGGGGACGAAAACTGAGATGCATTTGAAAACGTTTCACAATCACATGGTGGACCATACTCTGGGTTTCCCATGCATGTTTTAGCTGAAGGAAGAATCCCTTAAACCTGGAGAGTTGGGACACATGGAATGGGTACCATGCAGTATGACTTCAAAGGGTCTGCGTTTGCTCACCGAACCTCACCAATGCTATCAGCCCGAAGTGCCCAGCCTTATGTCTTACCCAGCTCTGGGTGTAGATGTGGTAAATCCAGGTTGCATCACAAGCCCTGAATGAATTATTTAAGAATTGCTCTCTATTTCACTGTCATTGTGTTTTGTTTTTGAAATTCATTTTGATAATGGGATTTATCGGATTTTCACTGCTGCTTTTAGGCCACTGTACACACGCTTGATTTCCTTATGGAGACATATAAATCCATGGGTTTTTAGATTCTTACTTGTCAGGTATCTTCCCAGGCGTTGAATATAGGGTGTTGAGTCCATTTCGTTGAGCAAGGAGTAGGTTTTGTCTATTATATATTTGGCTTATGGAACGGTATCTGTGCTAATTTCAATCTCTGGTTTTATGCAGCATCCCAACTGACCTTTCCCCATAAGCAAGCATAAGTTGGTTTGCTAAATTTGAGACCCTGTTCTGTTTTGTAGTTCAGTTCATGGGTAGCCAAGTTTACATTCCGTGTATTAGTGATAACTTATGATGTTTCTTTTTCTGTCTGAATTATTTCTCATAGAATCATCCTACCTGAATCCACTCAATATGCCGCTACGGTCCTGATCACGTAGATTTCATTGCTGAGTGATATTCCATTGTACGTGCGTACCACAACTTCTTTATCCAGTTTTTCCTTTCTCGGATATTTAACTTGTACCGTAGACGAGGTTCTTGTAAACAGAGCCATCCCAAACTTTGGGGTGGCTGTGTGTTTTTGATTTTAATTTCCCTAAGCTATAGGACATAAGTGGAAGTGACATAGGCTGTGTTGCTTTGTTTCCTACGTGTTTCAGGATACACCATACATTTCTCCAGAGTGGCTGTTGGCAATTTACATCCCGCCCATCAGCATAACAAGGCTCCCTGTTCTCCATGACCTGTCCTGTTTTTCTGCATTTTACTCTTTTTTCAGATGGCCCTTTTGACCGGGGGGCAGTGAGACTTCATTGTAGTGCAGATTTCCTTTACACGCTTGCTTGGTTGGCCAAAAAGGGCGTATGCATTTTTTCCTGAATATATTCAGGAAAAAACGCATACGCCCTTTTTGGCCAAGTGCATCATTGTTGACATTCTGCCTGTTTTCCTATGCTTTAAGTGCAATTCCAGTCTACCCCCTGAAATCGTTTTCCTGAAATTCTGCCCCGCTTTCAAGTCCTCTTTGAAGACTTACTTCAGTATATTTTTGGACGATAGCTGTCATTCATAACTCTGCAGGTTTGTGAATTACAGTGCCCCTGAGCTCCTTTCTTCAACTCCTTTTCTTGTGAGCTGGCCGCAAAACCGCAGGATTGCTTCAGGCCCTAATATGTTTCCGGCCGGGCACGCTGAGCCTTTGGTTAATTCCTCTTCCTGGTGGGAAATGATCGTTCAATTTGCCCGTGCAGACACCAACAGCTAGTCTCTCATTGGTTCTCCCTATGCCTGTTCATCTTGCGCAGAAATTGCAAACTGTGCCAAACAGGAGGTTAAAGGCACTGACTCTCCAAGTGGGGAGAGTGTTAGTAAAGCGTCTGGAATGGTGAACCCGAGTACCAGGGGACGAAAACTGAGATGCATTTGAAAACGTTTCACAATCACATGGTGGACCATACTCTGGGTTTCCCATGCATGTTTTAGCTGAAGGAAGAATCCCTTAAACCTGGAGAGTTGGGACACATGGAATGGGTACCATGCAGTGTGACTTCAAAGGGTCTGCGTTTGCTCACCGAACCTCACCAATGCTATCAGCCCGAAGTGCCCAGCCATATGTCTTACCCAGCTCTGGGTGTAGATGTGGTAAATCCAGGTTGCATCACAAGCCCTGAATGAATTATTTAAGAATTGCTCTCTATTTCACTGTCATTGTGTTTTGTTTTTGAAATTCATTTTGATAATGGGATTTATCGGATTTTCACTGCTGCTTTTAGGCCAGTGTACACACGCTTGATTTCCTTATGGAGACATATAAATCCATGGGTTTTTAGATTCTTACTTGTCAGGTATCTTCCCAGGCGTTGAATATAGGGTGTTGAGTCCATTTCGTTGAGCAAGGAGTAGGTTTTGTCTATTATATATTTGGCTTATGGAACGGTATCTGTGCTAATTTCAATCTCTGGTTTTATGCAGCATCCCAACTGACCTTTCCCCATAAGCAAGCATAAGTTGGTTTGCTAAATTTGAGACCCTGTTCTGTTTTGTAGTTCAGTTCATGGGTAGCCAAGTTTACATTCCGTGTATTAGTGATAACTTATGATGTTTCTTTTTCTGTCTGAATTATTTCTCATAGAATCATCCTACCTGAATCCACTCAATATGCCGCTACGGTCCTGATCACGTAGATTTCATTGCTGAGTGATATTCCATTGTACGTGCGTACCACAACTTCTTTATCCAGTTTTTCCTTTCTCGGATATTTAACTTGTACCGTAGACGAGGTTCTTGTAAACAGAGCCATCCCAAACTTTGGGGTGGCTGTGTGTTTTTGATTTTAATTTCCCTAAGCTATAGGACATAAGTGGAAGTGACATAGGCTGTGTTGCTTTGTTTCCTACGTGTTTCAGGATACACCATACATTTCTCCAGAGTGGCTGTTGGCAATTTACATCCCGCCCATCAGCATAACAAGGCTCCCTGTTCTCCATGACCTGTCCTGTTTTTCTGCATTTTACTCTTTTTTCAGATGGCCCTTTTGACCGGGGGGCAGTGAGACTTCATTGTAGTGCAGATTTCCTTTACACGCTTGCTTGGTTGGCCAAAAAGGGCGTATGCGTTTTTTCCTGAATATATTCAGGAAAAAACGCATACGCCCTTTTTGGCCAAGTGCATCATTGTCGACATTCTGCCTCTTTTCCTATGCTTTAAGTGCAATTCCAGTCTACCCCCTGAAATCGTTTTCCTGAAATTCTGCCCCGCTTTCAAGTCCTCTTTGAAGACTTACTTCAGTACATTTTTGGACGATAGCTGTCATTCATAACTCTGCAGGTTTGTGAATTACAGTGCCCCTGAGCCCCTTTCTTCAACTCGTTTTCTTGTGAGCTGGCCGCAAAACCGCAGGATTGCTTCAGGCCCTAATCTCTTTCCAGCAGGGCACGCTGAGCTTTTGGTTAATTCCTCTTCCTGGTGGGAAATGAGCGTTCCATTTGCCCGTGCAGACACCAACAGCTAGTCTCTCATTGGTTCTCCCTATGCCTGTTCATCTTGCGCAGAAATTGCAAACTGTGCCAAACAGGAGGTTAAAGGCACTGACTCTCCAAGTGGGGAGAGTGTTAGTAAAGCGTCTGGAATGGTGAACCCGAGTACCAGGGGACGAAAACTTAGATGCATTTGAAAACGTTTCCCAATCACACGGCGGACGATAGTCTGGGTTTCCCATTCATGTTTTAGCTGAAGGAAGAATCCCTTAAACCTGGAGAGTTGGGACCCATGGAATGGGTACCATGCAGTATGACTTCAAAGGGTCTGCGTTTGCTCACCGAACCTCACCAATGCTATCAGCCCGAAGTGTCCAGCCTTATGTCTCACCCAGCTCTGGGTGTAGATGTGGGAAATCCAGGTTGAATCACAAGCCCTGAATGAATTATTTAAGAATTGCTCTCTATTTCACTGTCATTTGGTTTTGTTTTTGAAATTTATTTTGATAATGGGATTTATCGGATTTTCACTGCTGCGTTTAGGCCACTGTACACACGCTTGATTTCCTTATGGAGACATATAAATCCATGGGTTTTAAGATTGTTACTTGTCAGGTATCTTGCCAGGCGTTGAATATGGGGTGTTGAGTCCATTTCGTTGAGCAAGGAGTAGGTCTTGTCTATTATATATTTGGCTTATGGAACGGTATCTGTGCTAATTTCAATCTCTGGTTTTATGCAGCACCCCAACTCACCTTTCCCCATAAGCAAGCATAAGTTGGTTTTCTAAATTTGAGACCCTGTTCTGTTTTGTAATTCAGTTCATGTGTAGCCAACTTTACATTCCGTGTATTAATGATATCTTATGATGTTTCTTTTTCTGTGTGACTTATTTCTCGTAGAATCATCGTACCTGAATCCACTCATTATGCCGCTACGGGCCTGATGACGTAGATTTCATTGCTGAGTGATATTCCATTGTACGTGCGTACCACAACTTCTTTATCCATTTTTTGCTTTCTGGGATATTTTACTTGTACCGTAGACGAGGTTCTTGTAAACAGAGCCGTCCCAAACTCTGGGGTGGCTGTGTGTTTTTGAATTTAATTTTCCTAAGCTATAGGACCATAAGTGGAAGTGCCATAGGCTGTGTTGCTTTGTTTCCTATGTGTTTCTGGAAAAACCATACACTTCTCCAGAGTGGTTGTTGGCAATTTACATCCCGCCCATCAGCATGACAAGGCTCCCTGTTCTACATGACCTGTCCTGTCTTTCTGGATTTTACACTTTTTCAGATGGCCCTTTTGACCGGGGGGCAGTGAGACTTCATTGTAGTGCAGATTTCCTTTACACGGTTGCTTGGTTGGCCAAAAAGGGCGTATGCGTTTTTTCCTGAATATATTCAGGAAAAAACGCATACGCCCTTTTTGGCCAAGTGCATCATTGTTGACATTCTGCCTCTTTTTCTACGCTTTAAGTGCAATTCCAGTCTACCCCCTGAAATCGTTTTCCTGAAATCCTGCCCCGCTTTCAAGTCCTCTTTGAAGACTTACTTCAGTACATTTTTGGACGATAGCTGTCATTAATATCTCTGCAGGTTTGTGAATTACAGTGCCCCTGAGCTCCTTTCTTCAACTCGTTTTCTTGTGAGCTGGCCGCAAAACCGCAGGATTGCTTCAGGCCCTAATATGTTTCCGGCCGGGCACGCTGAGCCTTTGGTTAATTCCTCTTCCTGGTGGGAAATGAGCGTTCACTTTGCCCGTGCAGACACCAACAGCTAGTCTCTCATTGCTTCTCCCTATTCCTGTTCATCTTGCGCAGAAATTGCAAACTGTGCCAAACAGGAGGTTAATGGCACTGACTCTCCAAGTGGGGAGAGTGTTAGTAAAGCGTTCAAATGTTGAACCCGAGTACCAGGGGACGAAAACTGAGATGCATTTGAAAACGTTTCCCAATCACATGGTGGACCATACTCTGGGTTTCCCATGCATGTTTTAGCTGAAGGAAGAATCCCTTAAACCTGGAGAGTTGGGACCCATGGAATGGGTACCATGCAGTATGACTTCAAAGGGTCTGCGTTTGCTCACCGAACCTCACCAATGCTATCAGCCCGAAGTGTCCAGCCTTATGTCTCATCCAGCTCTGGGTGTAGATGTGGTAAATACAGGTTGCATCACAAGCCCTGAATGAATTATTTAAGAATTGCTCTCTATTTCACTTTCATTGTGTTTTGTTTTTGAAATTCATTTTGATAATGGGATTTATCGGATTTTCACTGCTGCTTTTAGGTCACTGTACACACGCTTGATTTCCTTATGGAGACAAATAAATCCATGGGTTTTAAGATTCTTACTTGTCAGGTATCTTCCCAGGCGTTGAATATAGGGTGTTGAGTCCATTTCGTTGAGCAAGGAGTAGGTTTTGTCTATTATATATTTGGCTTATGGAACGGTATCTGTGCTAATTTCAATCTCTGGTTTTATGCAGCATCCCAACTGACCTTTCCCCATAAGCAAGCATAAGTTGGTTTGCTAAATTTCAGACCCTGTTCTGTTTTGTAATTCAGTTCATGGGTAGCCAAGTTTACATTCCGTGTATTAGTGATAACTTATGATGTTTCTTTTTCTGTCTGACTTATTTCTCATAGAATCATCGTACCTGAATCCACTCATTATGCCGCTACGGTCCTGATGACGTAGATTTCATTACTGAGAGATATTACATTGTACGTGCGTACCACAACTTCTTTATCCATTTTATGCTTTCTCGGATATTTAACTTCTACCGTAGATGAGGTTCTTGAAAACAGAGCCATCCCAAATTTTGGGGTGGTTGTGTGTTTTTGATTTTAATTTCCCTAAGCTATATGACCATAAGTGGAAGTGCCATAGGCTGTGTTGCTTTGTTTCCTACGTGTTTCAGGAAACACCATACACTTTTCCAGAGTGCCTGTTGGCAATTTAAATCCGCCCATCAGCATAACAAGGCTCCCTGTTCTCCATGACCTGTCCTGCCTTTCTGGATTTTACACTTTTTTCAGATGGCCCTTTTGACCGGGGGGCAGTGAGACTTCATTGTAGTGCAGATTTCCTTTACACGCTTGCTTGGTTGGCCAAAAAGGGCGTATGCGTTTTTTCCTGAATATATTCAGGAAAAAACGCATACGCCCTTTTTGGCCAAGTGCATCATTGTCAACATTCTGCCTCTTTTGCTATGCTTTAAGTGCAATTCCAGTCTACCCCCTGAAATCGTTTTCCTGAAATTCTGCCCCGCTTTCAAGTCCTCTTCGAAGACTTACTTCTATACATTTTTGGACGATAGCTGTCATTCATAACTCTGCAGGTTTGTGAATTACAGTGCCCCTGAGCTCCTTTCTTCAACTCGCTTTCTTGTGAGCTGGCCGCAAATCCGCAGGATTGCTTCTGGCCCTAATCTCTTTCCGGCAGGGCACGCTGAGCCTTTGGTTAATTCCTCTTCCTGGTGGGAAATGAGCGTTCCATTTGCCCGTGCAGACACCTACAGCTAGTCTCTCCTTGCTTCTCCCTATTCCTGTTCATCTTGCGCAGAAATTGTAAACTGTGCCAAACAGGAGGTTAAAGGCACTGACTCTCCAAGTGGGGAGAGTGTTAGTAAAGCGTCTGGAATGGTGAACCCGAGTACCAGGGGACGAAAACTGAGATGCATTTGAAAACGTTTCCCAATCACACGGCGGACGATAGTCTGGGTTTCCCATTCATGTTTTAGCTGAAGGAAGAATCCCTTAAACCTGGAGAGTTGGGACACATGGAATGGGTACCATGCAGTATGACTTCAAAGGGTCTGCGTTTGCTCACCGAACCTCACCAATGCTATCAGCCCAAAGTGCCCAGCCTTATGTCTCACCCAGCTCTGGGTGTAGATGTGGTAAATCCAGGTTGCATCACAAGCCCTGAATGAATTATTTAAGAATTGCTCTCTATTTCACTGTCATTGTGTTTTGTTTTTGAAATTTATTTTGATAATGGGATTTATCGGATTTTCACTGCTGCATTTAGGCCGCTGTACACATGCTTGATTTCCTTATGGAGACATATAAATCCATGGGTTTTAATATTCTTACTTGTCAGGTGTCTTGCCAGGCGTTGAATATGGGGTGTTGAGGCCATTTTGTTGAGCAAGGAGTAGGTCTTGTCTATTATATATTTGGCTTATGGAACGGTATCTGTGCTAATTTCAATCTCTGGTTTTATGCAGCACCCCAACTCACCTTTCCCCATAAGCAAGCATAAGTTGGTTTTCTCAATTTGAGACCCTGTTCTGTTTTGTAATTCAGTTCATGGGTAGCCAAGTTTACATTCCGTGTATTAGTGATATCTTATGATGTTTCTTTTTTGTGTGACTTATTTCTCGTAGAATCATCATACCTGAATCCACTCATTATGCCGCTACGGGCCTGATGACGTAGATTTCATTGCTGAGTGATATTCCATTGTACGTGCGTACCACAACTTCTTTATCCATTTTTTACTTTCTGGGATATTTTACTTGTACCGTAGACGAGGTTCTTGTAAACAGAGCCGTCCCAAACTCTGGGGTGGCTGTGTGTTTTTGATTTTAATTTCCCTAAGCTATAGGACCATAAGTGGAAGTGCCATAGGCTGTGTTGCTTTGTTTCCTACGTGTTTCTGGAAACACCATACACTTCTCCAGAGTGGTTGTTGGCAATTTACATCCCGCCCATCAGCATGACAAGGCTCCCTGTTCTCCATGACCTGTCCTGCCTTTCTGGATTTTACACTTTATTCAGATGGCTCTTTTGACCGGGGGCCAGTGAGACTTCACTGTAGTGCAGATTTCTTTTACACGCTTGCTTGGTTGGCCAAAAAGGGCGTATGCGTTTTTTCCTGAATATATTCAGGAAAAAACGCATACGCCCTTTTTGGCCAAGTGCATCGTTGTCGACATTCTGCCTCTTTTCCTATGCTTTTAGTACAATTCCAGTCTACCCCCTGAAATCGTTTTCCTGAAATTCTGCCCCGCTTTCAAGTCCTCTTGGAAGACTTACTTCAATACATTTTTGGACGATAGCTGTCATTCATAACTCTGCAGGTTTTTGAATTACAGTGCCCCTGAGCTCATGTCTTCAACTCGCTTTCTTGTGAGCTGGCCACAAAACCGCAGGATTGCTTCAGGCCAAAGTCTCTTTCCGGCAGGGCACGCTGAGCCTTTGTTTAATTCCTCTTCCTGGTCGGAAATGAGCGTTCCATTTGCCCGTGCAGACACCTACAGCTAGTCTCTCATTGCTTCTCCCTATTCCTGTTCATCTTGCACAAAAATTGCAAAGTGTGCCAAACAGGAGGTTAAATGCACTGACTCTCCAAGTGGGGAGAGTGTTAGTAAAGCGTTCAAATGTTGAACCCGAGTACCAGGGGACGAAAACTGAGATGCATTTGAAAACGTTTCCCAATCACATGGTGGACCATACTCTGGGTTTTCCATGCATGTTTTAGCTGAAGGAAGAATCCCTTAAACCTGGAGAGTTGGGACCCATGGAATGGGTACCATGCAGTATGACTTCAAAGGGTCTGCATTTGTTCACCGAACCTCACCAATGCTATCAGCCCGAAGTGTCCAGCCTTATGTCTCATCCAGCTCTGGGTGTAGATGTGGTAAATCCAGGTTGCATCACAAGCCCTGAATGAATTATTTAAGAATTGCTCTCTATTTCACTGTCATTGTGTTTTGTTTTTGAAATTTATTTTGATAATGGGATTTATCGGATTTTCACTGCTGCGTTTAGGCCGCTGTACACACGCTTGATTTCCTTATGGAGACATATAAATCCATGGGTTTTAAGATTCTTACTTGTCAGGTATCTTGCCAGGCGTTGAATATGGGGTGTTGAGTCCATTTCGTTGAGCAAGGAGTAGGGCTTGTCTATTATATATTTGGCTTATGGAACGGTATCTGTTCTAATTTCAATCTCTGGTTTTATGCAGCACCCCAACTCACCTTTCCCCATAAGCAAGCATAAGTTGTTTTTCTAAATTTGAGACCCTGTTCTGTTTTGTAATTCAGTTTATGTGTAGCCAAGTTTACATTCCGTGTATTACTGATATATTATGATGTTTCTTTTTCTGTGTGACTTATTTCTCGTAGAAAAATCGTACCTGAATCCACTCATTATGCCGCTATGGGCCTGAAGACGTAGATTTCATTGCTGAGTGATATTCCATTGTACATGCGTACCAGAACTTCTTTATCCATTTTTTCCTTTCTCGGATATTTAACCTGTACCGTAGACAAGGTTCTTGTAAACAGAGCCATCCCAAACTCTGGGGTGGCTGTGTGTTTTTGATTTTAATTTCCCTAAGCTATAGGACCATAAGTGGAAGTGACATAAGCTGTGTTGCTTTGTTTCCTACGTGTTTCAGGATACACCATACATTTCTCCAGAGTGGCTGTTGGCAATTTACATCCCGCCGATCAGCATAACAAGGCTCCCTGTACTCCATGACCTGTCCTGTCTTTCTGGATTTTACAATTTTTCAGATGGCCCTTTGGACCGGGGGGCAGTGAGACTTCATTGTAGTGCAGATTTCCTTTACACGCTTGCTTGGTTGGCCAAAAAGAGCGTATGCGTTTTTTCCTGAATATATTCAGGAAAAAACGCATACGCCCTTTTTGGCCAAGTGCATCATTGTTGACATTCTGCCTCTTTTCCTACGCTTTAAGTGCAATTCCAGTCTACCCCCTGAAATCGTTTTCCTGAAATTCTGCCCCGCTTTTAAGTCCTCTTTGAAGACTTACTTCAGTACATTTTTGGACGATAGCTGTCATTCATAACTCTGCAGGTTTGTGAATTACAGTGCCCCTGAGCTCCTTTCTTCAACTCGTTTTCTTGTGAGCTGGCCGCAAAACCGCAGGATTGCTTCAGGCCCTCATATGTTTCCGGAATGGCACGCTGAGCCTTTGGTTAATTCCTCTTCCTGGTGGGAAATGAGTGTTCCATTTGCCCGTGCAGACACCTACAGCTAGTCTCTCATTGGTTCTCCCTATTCCTGTTCATCTTGCGCAGAAATTGTAAACTGTGCCAAACAGGAGGTTAAAGGCACTGACTCTCCAAGTGGGGAGAGTGTTAGTAAAGCGTCTGGAATGGTGAACCCGAGTACCAGGGGACGAAAACTGAGATGCATTTGAAAACGTTTCCCAATCACACGGCGGACGATAGTCTGGGTTTCCCATTCATGTTTTAGCTGAAGGAAGAATCCCTTAAACCTGGAGAGTTGGGACACATGGAATGGGTACCATGCAGTATGACTTCAAAGGGTCTGCGTTTGCTCACCGAACCTCACCAATGCTATCAGCCCGAAGTGCCCAGCCTTATGTCTCACCCAGCTCTGGGTGTAGATGTGGTAAATCCAGGTTGCATCACAAGCCCTGAATGAATTATTTAAGAATTGCTCTCTATTTCACTGTCATTGTGTTTTGTTTTTGAAATTTATTTTGATAATGGGATTTATCGGATTTTCACTGCTGCATTTAGGCCGCTGTACACATGCTTGATTTCCTTATGGAGACATATAAATCCATGGGTTTTAATATTCTTACTTGTCAGGTGTCTTGCCAGGCGTTGAATATGGGGTGTTGAGGCCATTTTGTTGAGCAAGGAGTAGGGCTTGTCTATTATATATTTGGCTTATGGAACGGTATCTGTGCTAATTTCAATCTCTGGTTTTATGCAGCACCCCAACTCACCTTTCCCCATAAGCAAGCATAAGTTGGTTTTCTAAATTTGAGACCCTGTTCTGTTTTGTAATTCAGTTTATGTGTAGCCAAGTTTATATTCCGTGTATTACTGATATATTATGATGTTTCTTTTTCTGTGTGACTTATTTCTCGTAGAATCATCATACCTGAATCCACTCATTATGCCGCTATGGGCCTGAAGACGTAGATTTCATTGCTGAGTGATATTACATTGTACGTGCGTACCAGAACTTCTTTATCCATTTTTTCCTTTCTCGGATATTTAACTTGTTCCGTAGACAACGTTCTTGTAAACAGAGCCATCCCAAACTTTGGGGTTGCTCTGTGTTTGTGATTTTAATTTCCCTAAGCTATAGGACCATAAGTGGAAGTGACATAGGCTGTGTTGCTTTGTTTCCTACGTGTTTCAGGATACACCATACATTTCTCCAGAGTGGCTGTTGGCAATTTACATCCCGCCCATCAGCATAACAAGACTCCCTGTTCTCCAAGACCTGTCCTGCCTTTCTGGATTTTACACTTTTTTCAGATGGCCCTTTTGACCGGGGGGCAGTGAGACTTCATTGTAGTGCAGATTTCCTTTACACGCTTGCTTGGTTGGCCAAAAAGGGCGTATGCGTTTTTTCCTGAATATATTCAGGAAAAAACGCATACGCCCTTTTTGGCCAAGTGCATCATTGTCGACATTCTGCCTCTTTTCCTATGCTTTAAGTGCAATTCCAGTCTACCCCCTGAAATCGTTTTCCTGAAATTCTGCCCCGCTTTCAAGTCCTCTTTGAAGACTTACTTCAGTACATTTTTGGACGATAGCTGTCATTCATAACTCTGCAGGTTTGTGAATTACAGTGCCCCTGAGCTCCTTTCTTCAACTCCTTTTCTTGTGAGATGGCCGCAAAACCGCAGGATTGCTTCAGGCCCTAATATGTTTCCGGCCGGGCATGTTGAGCCTTTGGTTAATTCTTCTTCCTGGTGGGAAATGATCGTTCAATTTGCCCGTGCAGACACTAACAGCTAGTCTCTCATTGGTTCTCCCTATGCCTGTTCATCTTGCGCAGAAATTGCAAACTGTGCCAAACAGGAGGTTAAAGGCACTGACTCTCCAAGTGGGGAGAGTGTTAGTAAAGCGTCTGGAATGGTGAACCCGAGTACCAGAGGACGAAAACTGAGATGCATTTGAAAACGTTTCCCAATCACATGGTGGACCATACTCTTGGTTGCCCATTCATGTTTTAGCTCAAGGAAGAATCCCTTAAACCTGGAGAGTTGGGATCCTTGGAATGGGTACCATGCAGTATGACTTCAAGAGGTCTGCGTTTGCTCACCGAACCTCACCAATGCTTTCAGCCCGAAGGGTCCAGCCTTATGTCTCACCCAGCTCTGGGTGTAGATGTGGTAATTACAGGTTGCATCACAATCCCTGTATGAATTATTTAAGAATTGCTCTCTATTTCACTGTCATTGTGTTTTGTTTTTGAAATTCATTTTGATAATGGGATTTATCGGATTTTCACTGCTGCATTTAGGCCGCTGTACACACGCTTGACTTCCTTATGGAGACATATAAATCCATGGATTTTAATATTCTTACTTGTCAGGTATAGTCCCAGGCGTTGCGTCCGTTTCGTTGAGCAAGGAGTAGGTCTTGTCTATTATATATTTGGCTTATGGAACGGTATCTGTGCTAATTTCAATCTCTGGTTTTATACAGCACCCCAACTCAACTTTCCGCATAAGCAAGCATAAGTTGATTTTCTCAATTTGAGACCATTTTCTGTTTTGTAATTCAGTTCATGTGTAGCCAAGTTTACATTCCGTGTATTAGTCATATCTTATGATGTTTCTTTTTCTGTGTGACTTATTTCTCGTAGAATCATCGTAACTGAATCCACTCATTATGGCGCTTCTGGTCTGATGACGTAGATTTCATTGCTGAGTGATATTCCATTGTACGTGCGTATCACAACTTCTTTATCCATTTTTTGCTTTCTCGGATATTTAACTTGTACCATAGACGACGTTCTTGTAAACAGAGCCGTCCCAAATTTTGGGGTGGCTGTGTGTTTTTGATTTTAATTTCCCTAATCTATAGGACCATAAGTGGAAGTGCCATAGGCTGTGTTGATTTGTTGCCTACGTGTTTCAGGAAACACTATACACTTCTCCAGAGTGGCTGTTGGCAATTTATATCCCGCACATCAGCATAACTAGGCTCCCTGTTCTCCATGACCTGTCCTGCCTTTCTTGATTTTACACTTTTTTCAGATGGCCCTTTTGACCGGGGGGCAGTGAGACTTCATTGTAGTGCAGATTTCCTTTACACGCTTGCTTGGTTGGCCAAAAAGGGCGTATGCGTTTTTTCCTGAATATATTCAGGAAAAAACGCATACGCCCTTTTTGGCCAAGTGCATCATTGTCGACATTCTGCCTCTTTTCCTATGCTTTAAGTGCAATTCCAGTCTACCCCCTGAAATCGTTTTCCTGAAATTCTGCCCCGCTTTCCAGTCCTGTTCGAAGACTTACTTCAGTACATTTTTGGACGATAGCTGTCATTCATAACTCTGCAAGTTTGTGAATTACAGTGCCCCTGAGCTCTTTTCTTCAACTCGCTTTCTTGTGAGCTGGCCGCAAAACCGCCTGATTGCTTCAGGCCCTAATCAGTTTCCGGCAGGGCACGCTGAGCCTTTGGTTAATTCCTCTTCCTGGTGGGAAATGAGTGTTCCATTTGCCCGTGCAGACACCTACAGCTAGTCTCTCATTGGTTCTCCCTATTCCTGTTCATCTTGCGCAGAAATTGTAAACTGTGCCAAACAGGAGGTTAAAGGCACTGACTCTCCAAGTGGGGAGAGTGTTAGTAAAGCGTCTGGAATGGTGAACCCGAGTACCAGGGGACGAAAACTGAGATGCATTTGAAAACGTTTCCCAATCACACGGAGGACCATACTCTGGGTTTCACATGGACGTTTTAGCTGAAGGTAGAATCCCTTAAACCTGGAGAGTTGGGACCCATGGGATGGGTACCATGCAGTATGACTTCAAAGGGTCTGCGTTTGCTCACCGAACCTCACAAATGCTATCACCCCGAAGTGCCCAGCCTTATGTCTCACCCAGCTCTGGGTGTAGATGTGGTAAATCCAGGTTGCATCACAAGCCCTGAATGAATTATTTAAGAATTGCTCTCTATTTCACTCTCATTGTGTTTTGTTTTTGAAATTTATTTTGATAATGCGATTTATCGGATTTTCACTGCTGCGTTTAGGCCGCTGTACACACACTAGATTTCCTTATGGAGACATATAAATACATGGGTTTTAAGATTCTTACTGGTCAGGTATCTTCTCAGGCGTTGAATATGCGGTGTTGAGTCCATTTCGTTGAGCAAGGAGTAGGTCTTGTCTTTTATATATTTGGCTTATGGAACTGTATGTGTGCTAATTTCAATCTCTGGTTTTATGCAGCACCCCAACTCACCTTTCCTCATAAGCAAGCATAAGTTGGTTTTCTAAATTTGAGACCCTGTTCTGTTTTGAAATTCAGTTTATGTGTAGCCAAGTTTACATTCCGTGTATTAGTGATATCTTATGATGTTTCTTTTTCTGTGTGACTTATTTCTCGTAGAATCATCATACCTGAATCCCCTCATTATGCCGCTACGGGCCTGATGACGTAGATTTCATTGCTGAGTGATATTCCATTGTACGTGCGTACCACAACTTCTTTATGCAGTTTTTGCTTTCTCGGATATTTAACTTGTACCGTAGACGAGGTTCTTGTCAACAGAGCCGTCCCAAACTTTGGGGTGGCTCTGTGTTTTTGGTTTTAATTTCCCTAATCTATAGGACCATAAGTGGAAGTGCCATAGGCTGTGTTGCTTTGTTTCCTACGTGTTTCTGGAAACACCATACACTTCTCCAGAGTGGCTGTTGGCAATTTACATCCCGCCCATCAGCATGACAAGGCTTCCTGTTCTCCATGACCTGTCCTGCCTTTCTGGATTTTACACTTTTTTCAGATGGCCCTTTTGACCGGGGGGCAGGGAGACTTCAATGTAGTGAATATTGCCTTTACACGCTTGCTTGGTTGGCCAAAAAGGGCGTATGCGTTTTTTCCTGAATATATTCAGGAAAAAACGCATACGCCCTTTTTGGCCAAGTGCATCATTGTCGACATTCTGCCTCTTTTCCTATGCTTTAAGTGCAATTCCAGTCTACCCCCTGAAATCGTTTTCCTGAAATTCTGCCCCGCTTTCAAGTCCTCTTCGAAGACTTACTTCAATACATTTTTGGACGATAGCTGTCATTCATAACTCTGCAGGTTTGTGAATTACAGTGCCCCTGAGGTCCTTTCTTCAACTTGCTTTCTTGTGAGCTGGCCGCAAAACCTCAGGATTGCTTCAGGCCCTAATCTGTTTCTGGCAGGGCACGCTGAGCCTTTGGTTAATTCCTCTTCCTGGTGGGAAATGAGCGTTAAATTTCCATGTTCAGACACCTTCACATGAGTCGTCATGGTGCCCCTTTGCCCCGGTTATCTCTATGGAGGTTGGAGTTGGAAGGCCTCCTCACTCAAGATCAGTGTGCCCACGGAGCCAACCCTGCAACTTCAGGGCATGGTTGGGGGTTAGGATCACCACGAGGGTTCCTTTTTCCTTAGGAGGGAGGTGGCCTTTTGGGCTGCTGATTTCCAGGTTATCAGATACTGCCAGTATCTTGGCCAGATGTGGCGGTGGGCCAATCCCCTTGGTGACCGTAGTTTATCCTACCTGGATCGCATTCTTGCATTGTTCCATTTCAAGTGGTCCCAGGTTTTGCACTAATACTCCAATGGCGATTCACCGTTCACCAGGAATGTAAAGGTCAAAGGGTTTAGCTAAATTAGGGAGTTCCAGGGCAAGGGTCTGAATTGACTGCTCTTTCCATTCTTGAAAGGCCACTTCTGCATTCTATTCAAAAGGATCATCACCTTTTCCTTTCAGTGTTTCATATAGAGGCCGAGCTAGTAGACTGTAGTTAGGGATCCAGAAGCAGCAAACCCTGGCCTCCCCAGGAACCCCTAAGCTGTCTTCTAGTTTCAGAAATGGGTAAGGCTGTAAATTGTTTCTTCCCTTTCCTGGGATGGGCTTCTCCGACCTTCTGTGAGAATGAAGCCCAGGCAGGTCACCGTAGTCTGTGATATTTGAGCTTTTTCTTGGACAACTTGTATCCTTTATTGGCTTGGTAGTTCAGCGGTCTCCTTAGTAGGGCTGGCGATCAGAATGTCGTCTGCATATTGAAGGAGTGTTTCCTTTTCCAGAGGTAGAACTTTTAAGTCTTTAGCTGAGCTTTCCCCAAAGATGGTGTGGGAATTTTTGAACCCTTGGGGCAACACGGCCCGGAAGTATTGTTTTAGCTGTATGTTGAGTCCTGCCACTCACAAGCCAAAATTTCTTGTGGCTCTGGGACTAATAGAATACAAAAGAAGGCATCATTGAAGACTAATACAGAATACCATGTCCTGGTGGTTGGTAGAATGACCAGCAGGGTGTAGGATTTAGGAACTACTGGAGGTATATCCTCGGTGGCTTCACTGACTGTCCTGACATCCTTTACCAGGACTCCAGCAGCCCATGGGGCTCTCGAGGTCAGGCCAATCCCAGGATATGGAGCTCACCTGGGCAGGTACCCCACCCCAGCCCACGGGGCTCACGTGTTCAGGACCCTCCCAGGATATGGGGTTCCCTGGGCAGGTCCCCCTGCAGCCCATGGGGCTCTCGTGGTCAGGCCCCTCCCAGGATACAGAGCTACCCTTGCAGGTACCATGGCAAGGCTGGGAACACAGAAACCGTGCATATCGCCCTCATTGCAGAGCACTCCCAGCTCACCTGTCACTCAGATCTGACACAGAGCACCTCAGAGCAGGACTTGAACTAACAAACAGCAGCTCCGACAGGTCTGTGACCCTGGGCATCACTCTGTGTGGCCTCCCTCCACCTGGTCTTCCAGAGACTTCCACTGCACCCGGGGCACCAGGCCTCTGTCTCCACCCACCAGCCACCCCTCCTCTCCCTGACTCCTGGGTTCCTCTCATTAGGAGAGGGTTTTCTTGAAGTTGTCTCCCACTCATGGGCCAGATAATATAATTAGAAAACAAGCCAGAGCTGCAGCCCCTTGTCTATCCTGACTCTCAGGAGCCCACACCTGTTCCTTGGACCTGGCCGATTCAGCAAGTTCCAGTTTCTGCAACTGTGAGCCCCTGAGGGGTGATTATTGGCTGGCCTGGGAAGCCTGACCGTGCCGGCCAGCCCTCCCCAGGTGTGCCTGGGTTCAGATCAATATAAACACCGCTCCAGGCAGCAAGAGCCCCTGCAGCTGTGCCTGACGCCATTTTCTCTGCCCTGTCAGCAGTCTTGGGGCTGGACTGGTGGGAGGGAGTGAGAGGCCACGGCTTTGTGGGTGGCCCAGTGTGAGTGGGGCTCTGCTGGACTTTCTGCAGCAGTTGCCAAGATGCCACCTGCTAAAGAAGAGGATGTGTCACCCATACCTGCCGCTGGAATTTCTCCCTGGGCAGAGGTGAGTGAGGAAGAAAGCAGTGGGGGCCGGGACAGCAGGGGTATCTCAGGCAGGGAAATGGAAAGCTTCCAGAAGAGCACCCAGGACCAGGACCACCCTGGCTGGCCTGCAGGCACCAAGTCGGCTGGCATGCTGTCGCTCATGTGGCTCCATGGCCCTTCCTCTAGGCTTTCAAGTCCTTGTACATATTCAGGTGTTTTACCTGGGAAGGGTGGGAACATTTCAGCAGCAGCTGGCCTGGGGCTCAGCCCACGTTTACTCACAGATGCCTCGGCACTGTCCCCCAGCTTTGCAATGAGGACGCTTGTTGCGTGGGGCCTGCTGGCTGAATGGGAGATGATTCCCCACCACCGTCCAACTTCAGAATTGTTTACAACTGGAGCAAGTGCCCTGATACGGTTTTCCTCTGTGTAGCTGGTGGGTTCTGTTTTTTTTTCTTTTTTGGTTCAAGGTAGATTTTATTCCTCTTTTTTGTATTTACAGATATAAGCATGGAAATAATTTATTCATATAAATACATGTATGTGAAGGGAAGAATATTTTTTCTGTTTTACTTTTTGTAATTTGAATTTTATTTTATTTTTTTATACAGCAGGTTCTTTTTGGTTATCTATTTTATACATATAAATGTATACATGCCAATCCCAATCTCTCAACTCCTCCCACCACCACCCCCCAACAGCTTTCCCCCCTTGGTGTCCATACGTTTGTTGTCTACATCTGTTGCTCTATTTCTGCCTTGCAAAACGGTTCATCTGTACAATTTGTCTAGGTTCCACATATAGCCATTAATAGACAAGATTTCTTTTTCTCTTTCTGACTTACTTCACTCTGTATGACAGTCTCTAGATCCATCAACGTCTCTACAAATGACCCAATTTCATTCCTTTTTATGGCTTAGTAATATTCCATTTTATATATGTACCACGTCTTTATGCATTCGTCTGTCTGTGGGCATTTAGGTTGCTTCCATTTCCTGGATATTGTAAATAGTGATGCAATGAACATTGCGGTGAATGTCTCTTTTTGATTTATGGTTTTGTCTGGGTATATGCCCAGTAGTGGGACTGCTGTATCATATGGTAATTCTATTCTTAGTTTTATAAGAAACTCCATAACTTTCTCCACAGTGACTGTATCAATTTCATTCCCAACAATAGCGGAAGAGGGTTCCTTATCTCCACACCCTTTCCAGCATTTGTTGTTTGTAGATTTTCTGATGATGCCCATTCTAACAGGTGTGAGGTGATACACCATGGATGAGTCTATTTCGTTGAGCAAAGAGTAGGTCTTGTCTAGTACATATTTGGCTTATGGAACGGTATGTGTGCTAATTTCAATCTCTGGTTTTATACAGCACCGCAACTCAACTTTCCCCTTAAGCAAGCATAAGTGTTTATCTAAATGTGAGACTCTGTTCGGTTTTGGAATTCAGTTTATGTGTAGCCAAGTTTACACTCTCTCTATTAGTGATATCTTATGATAATTACCTTTCTCTGGGTGACCTATTTCTCTTAGAATCATCATACTTAAATCCACTCAATTTGCTGCTACAGGCCTGATGACATTGATTTCATTGCTGAGTGATATTCCATTGTACGTAAGTAGCACAACTCCTTTATCCATATTTTTCTTTCTGGGATATTTAATTTGTACTGGACTCAAGGTTCTTGTAAACACAGCAGCCCTAAATTTGGTGTTGGCTGTGTCTTGTTGATTTTAATTTTCCTAAGCTATAGGGCCAAAAGTGGAAGTGCCCTAGGGTCTGTAGCTTTGTTTTTCAGATGTTTCAGGATACACCATAAACATCTCCAGAGTGTCTGTTGGCAATTTACATCCCGCCCATCAGCATAACAAGGCTCCCTGTTCTCCATGGCCTGTCCTGTGTTTCTGGTTTTTACACATTTTTCAGATGGCCCTTTTGACGAATGGGAAATGAGACTTCATTGTAGTGCGGATTTCCATTGCTCGAGTGCTTGGTTGGCCAAAAAGGGCATATGTGTTTTTTCCTGAATATATTCAGGAAAAAATGTTTACGCACTTTTGTCCAAGTGCATCACTGTCAAAGATCTGCCGCTTTTCACATGCTTTAAACGCAATTCCAATCTACCTCCTGAAATATGATTCCTGCAATTCTGCCTCGTTTTGAAGTCCTCTTTGCAGACTTACTTCAGTATATTTTTGCCAATAGCTGTCATTTATAACTCTGCAGGTTTGTGAATTACAGTGCCTGTGATTTCCTTTCTTAACTCGTTTCCTTGAAAGCTGGCCACAGAACCGCAGGTTTGCTTTAGGCCATAATCAGGGTCTGGCACGGCACTCTGAGCCTTTGGTTAATTCCTCTTCCTGGTGGGAAATTAGAGTTAAATGTGCCCCTCCGGACACCTGCCTCACTCCCAGCCCCTTGGTGATGTGTGTCCTGTGGTTTGAGGCCACATGTGCTGGGTTCCTCACCTTTGGCTGATGTGGCCCCACTGGTGTGAGGACACTCCTGCCTGGTTCCCATCCCCTTGGTGATGTGGGCCATCCGGTGAGAGTCTGATCCTGGTTGGGTTCCTCACACTTCTGTGAGGTGGGCCCTCTTCTCTGACGTCACTCCTGCCTGGCTGGCACACCCCGCCTTGGCGAAGTCGGCCCTCTGGTGGGATTTGGTGCCTGCTGGGGGTCTCCTGCCCTCGGTAATGAGGGCCCTCTGGCGTCAGGCCCTAATTCCTGGGCTCCCAATATTTTCTGATATGCGCCCTGTGGTTCGAGTACACTCCTACCAGGTTCCCAACCCCATGGGAATGTGGGCCTTCTGCTCTGAGGTCCCAACCGTGGGTTGCTCAGTTTCATGATGAGGGCCCTCTGCTGTGAGTTCTCTCCGGCCTGGATCCCATAGCCTCGCTGATCCTGGCCACCTGCTGGGAGGTTCCAACTGCGGGATTCCTCACCTTTTTTTCTTCTATGGACCCTCTCTTTTGAGACTCCTCCTGCCTGCCTCACTCCCAGTCCCTTGGTGATGTGTGTCCTCTGGTGTGAGGCCACGTGTGCTGGGTCCCTCGCCTTTGGATGATGTGGCCACACTGGTGTGAGGACACTCCTGCCTGCTTCCTATCCCCTTGATGATGTGTGCCCTCTGGTGAGAGTCTGATCCTGGCTGGGTTACTCACCCTTCTGTGAGGTGGGCCCTCTGCTGTGAGGTCACTCCTGCCTGGCTGGCACACCCCACCTGGGCAACATCGGCCCTCTTGTGGCACTTGGAGCCTGCTGGGAGCCTCCTCCCCTCGGTGATGGGGGCCCTCTAGCGTCAGGCCCTAACTGCTGGGTACCCACATTTTCTGATACGTGCTTAGTGGTGCGAGGACACTCCTGCGAGGTTCCCATCCCCATGGGCATGTGGGCCTTCTGCTCTAAGGTCCCAACACCTGTGTTGTTCACCGTTTCATGATGTTGGCTCTCTGGTGTTAGTTCACTCAGGCCTAGATCCCATAGACTCTGTGCTCTGAGCCGACTGCTGGGAGGTTCCTACTGCTGGATTCCTTACCTTTTTTATTCTTTGGGTCCTGTGTTTTTATGCTCCTACTTCCTGACTCACTCCCAGCCCCTTTGTGATGTAGGTCCTCTGGTTTAAGGCCACATGTACCGGTTTCCTCACCTTTATTGATGTGGCCCCACTGGTGTGAGGACACTCCTGCCTGGTTCCCATCCCCTTGGTGATTGGGGCCCTCTTGTGAGAGGCTGATCCTGTCTGGATTCCTCACACTTCTGGGAGGTGGGCCCTCTGCTGTGAGGTCACTCCTGCCTGGCTGGCACACGTCACGTTGGCGATGTGGGCCCTCAGTTGGGAGTTGGTGCCTGCTGGGAGTCTCCTCCCCTCGGTAATGAGGGCCCTCTGGCGTCAGGCCCTAACTCATGGGCTCCCAAAATTTTCTGATGTGCGCCCTGTCGTGTGAGTACACTCCAGCCAGGGTCCCTTCCCTAGGTGATGTGGGCTTTCTGCTCTGTGGTCCCAACGGCTGGGTTGCTCACAGTGTCAGAATGTGGGCCCTCTGTTTTGAGTTCAGTGAGGCCTGGATCCCATAGCCTCGCTGCTCCTGGCTGCCTGCTGGGAGGTTCCAACTGCAGGATTCCTCACCTTTTTTACGCAATGGGCCCTCTGTTTTGAGGCTCCTCCTGCCTGCCTCACTCCCAGCCCCTTGGTGATGTGTGTCCTGTAGTTTGAGGCCACGTGTGCTGGGTCTGTCACATTTCGGTGATGTGGCCCCACTGGTGTGAGGACACTCCTGCCTGGTTTCCATTCCCTTGGTGATGTGGGCCCTCTGGTGAGAGTCTGATCCTCTTTGGGTTCCTCACACTTTTGTGTGGTTGGCCCTCTGCTCTGAGGTCACTCCTGCCTGGCTGGCACACCCCGCATTGGCGACGTCGGCCCTCTGGTAGCAGTTGGAGCTTGCTGGGAGCCTCCTCTCCTCACTGATGAGGGCCCTCTGGCGTCCGGCCCTAACTGCTGGGCTCCCCACCTTTTCTGTTGTGTGCCCACTGGTGCGATGACACTCCTGCTTGGTTCCCTTCCCCATGGGGATGTGGGCCTTGTGCTCTGAGGTCACAACGGCTGGGTTGCTTACAGTATCACGATGAGGGCCCTCTGTTGTGAGTTCATCACTGCCTGGATCCCATAGCCTCGGTGCTCTGGGCCGCCTGCTGGGATGTTCCAACTGCTGGATTCCTCACCTTTTTATACAATGGGCCATGTGTTTTGAGGTTAATCCTGCCTGCCTCGCTCTGAGACCCATGGTGATGTGGGTCTTCTGGTTTGAGGCCACATGTGCTGGGTACCTCAACTTTCGATGATGTGGCCCCACGGGTGTGAGGACACTCGTGCCTGATTCCCAGCCCCTTGCTTATGTGGGCACTCTGGTGAGAGTCTGATCATGACTGGGTTCCTTACCCTTCTGTGAGGTGGGCGCTCTGATGTGAGGTCACTCCTGCCTGGATGGCTTACGTCGCCTTGGCGACATAGGCCCTCTGTTGGCCACTGAAGCATGCTGGGAGCCACCTACCCTCTTTAATGAGGGCCCTGGAAGAAACGCATATGCCCTTTTTGACCAAGTGCATCATTGTCGAAGTTCTGCCTCTTCTCCTATACTTTCAGAGGACTTCCCATCTACCTCCTGAAATCGTATTCCTGGAATTCTGCCCCGCGTTCAAGTCCTCTTTGCAGCCTTACTTCAATATATTTTTGGACGATAGCTGTCATTTATAACTCTGCAGGTTTGTGAATTACAGTGCCCCTGAGCTCCATTCTTCAACTCGCTTTCTTGTGAGCTGGCCACAAAACCGCAGGATTGCTTCAGGCCCTAATCTGGTTCCGGCACGGCATGTTGAGCCTTTGGCTAATTCCTCTTCCTGATGGGAAATGAGCGTTAAATTTGCTCGTGCAGACACCTACAGCTAATCTCTCATTGGTTCTCCCTATTCCTGTTCATCTTGCTCAGAAATTCCAAACTGTGCCAAACAGGAGGTTAAAGGCACTGACTCTCCAATTGGGGAAAGAGTTAGTAAAGCGTCTGGAATGGTAAAACCGAGTATGAGGGGAAGAAAACTGAGATGCATTTAAAAAGGTTTCCCGGTCACACGGTGGACCATATTCTGGGTTTCCCATGCGTGTTTTACCTGAAGGAAGAATCCCTTAAACCTGGAGAGGTGGGACCCATGCAATGGGTGCCATGCAGTATGACTTCAAATGGCCTGCATTTTCTCACCGAACCTCACCAATGCTATCAGCCCAAAGTGTCGAACCTTATGTCTCACTCAGCTCTAGGTGTAGATGTGGTAAATCCAGGTTGCATCACAAGCCCTGAATGAATTATTTAAGAATTGCTCTCTATTTCACTGTCATTGTGTTTGTTTTTGTAGTTTATTTTGATAATGGGATTTATCGGATTTTCTCTGCTGCCTTCATGCAGCTGTACACACACTTGATTCTCTTACGGAGACATATAAATCCATGGGTTTGAAGATTCTTACTAGTCATGTGTAATCCTAGGATTTGAATATGGTGTGTTTAGTCCATTTCGTTGAGCAACGTGTAAGTCTTGACTCTTACATATTTGGCTTATGGAAAGGTATGTGTGCTAATTTCTATCTCTGGTTTTATGCAGCACCCCACCTAACCTTTCCCCATAAGCAAGCATAAGTTGGTGTTCTAAATTTGAGACCCTGTTCTGTTTTGTAATTCAGTTCATGTGTAGCCAAGTTTACATTCCGTGTATGAGTGATATCTTATGATGTTTCATTTTCTGTGTGACTTATTTCACTTAGAATCATCGTACCTGGATCCACTCAATATGCCGCGACGGGCCTGATGACATAGATTTCATTGGTGAGTGATATTCCATTGTACGTGCGTACCACAACTTCTTTAACCATTTTTCACATTCTGGGATATTTAACTTGTACCGTAGACGACGTTCTTGTAAACAGAGCTGTCCCAAACTTTGGGGTGGCTGTGTGTTTTTGATTTTAATTTCCCTAAGCTATAGGACCATAAGTGGAAGTGACATAGGCTCTGTTGCTTTGTTTCCTACGTGTTTCAGGAAACCCCATACACTTCTCCAGAGTGGCTGTTTGCAATTTACATCCCCCCCATCAGCATAACAAGTCTCCCTGTTCTCCATGACCTGTCCTGCCTTTCTGGATTTTACACTTTTTCAGATGCCCCTTTTGACCGGGGGGCAGTGAGACTTCATTGTAGTGCAGATTTCATTTACCTGCTTGCTTGCTTGGCCAAAAATGGCGTATGCGTTTTTTCCTGAATATATTCAGGAAAAAACGCATACGCACTTTTTGGCCAGTGCATCATTGTCGACATTCTGCCTCTATTCCTATGCTTTAAGTGCAATTCCAGTCTACCCCCTGAAATCGTTTTCCTGAAATTCTGCCCCGCTTTCAAGTCCTCTTCGAAGACTTACTTCAATACATTATTGGACGATAGCTGTCATTCATAACTCTGCAGGTTTGTGAATTACAGTGCCCCTGAGCTCGTTTCCTCAACTCGCTTTCTTGTGAGCTGGCCAAAAAACCGCCGGATTGCTTCAGGCCCTAATCTGTTTCCGGCAGAGCACCATGAGCCTTTGTTTAATCCCTCTTCCTGGTGGGAAATGAGCGTTCAATTTGCCCGTGCAGACACCAACAGCTAGTCTCTCATTGGTTCTCCCTATTCCTGTTCATCTTGCGCAGAAATTCCAAACTGTGCCAAACAGGAGGTTAAAGGCAATGACTGTCCAAGTGGGGAGAGTGTTAGTAAAGCGTCTGGAATGGTGAACCCGAGTACCAGGGGACGAAAACTGAGATGCATTTGAAAACGTTTCCCAATCACACGGCGGACGATAGTCTGGGTTTCCCATGCATGTTTTAGCTGAAGGAAGAGTCCCTTAAACCTGGAGAGTTGGGACCCATGGAATGGGTACCATGCAGTATGACTTCAAAGGGTCTGCGTCTGCTCACCGAACCTCACCAATGCTATCAGCCCGAAGTGTCCAGCCTTATGTCTCACCCAGCTCTGGGTGTAGATGTGGTAAATCCAGGTTGCATCACAAGCCCTGAATGAATTATTTAAGAATTGCTCTCTATTTCACTGTCATTGTGTTTTTTTTTTTGAAATTTATTTTGATAATGGGATTTACCGGATTTTCACTGTTCCGTTTAGGCTGCTGTACACACGCTTGTTTTCCTTATGGAGACATATAAATCCATGGTTTTTAAGATTCTTACTTGTCAGGTATCTTTCCAGGCGTTGAATATGGGCTGTTGAGTCCATTTCGTTGAGCAAGTAGTAGGTCTTGTCTATAATATATTTGGCTTATGGAACGGTACCTGTGCTAATTCCAATCTCTGGTTTTATGCAGCACCCCAACTCACCTTTCCCCATAAGCAAGCATAAGTTGGTTTTCTAAATTTGAGACCCTGTTCTGTTTTGTAATTCAGTTTATGTGTAGCCAAGTTTACATTCCGTGTATTACTGATATCTTATGACGTTTATTTTTCTGTGTGACTTATTTCTCGTAGAATCATCGTACCTGAATCCACTCATTATACTGCTATGGGCCTGAAGACGTAGATTTAATTGCTGAATGATATTCCATTGTACGTGCGTACCAGAACTTCTTTATCCATTTTTTCCTTTCTCGGATATTTAACTTGTACCGTAGACAAGGTTCTTGTAAACAGAGCCATCCCAAACTTTGGGGTGGCTGTGTGTTTTTGATTTTAATTTCTTTAAGCTATAGGACCATAAGTGGAAGTGACATAGGCTGTGTTGCTTTGTTTCCTACGTGTTTCAGGATACACCATACATTTCTCCAGAGTGGCTGTTGGCAATTTACATCCCGCCCATCAGCATAACAAGGCTCCCTGTTCTCCAAAACCTGTCCTGCCTTTCTGGATTTTACACATTTTTCAGATGGCCCTTTTTGACCGGGGGGCAGTGAGACTTCATTGTAGTGCAGATTTCCTTTACACGCTTGCTTGGTTGGCCAAAAAGGGCGTATGCGTTTTTTCCTGAATATATTCAGGAAAAAACGCATACGCCCTTTTTGGCCAAGTGCATCATTGTCGACATTCTGCCTCTTTTCCTATGCTTTAAGTGCAATTCCAGTCTACCCCCTGAAATCGTTTTCCTGAAATTCTGCCCCGCTTTCAAGTCCTCTTCTAAGACTTACTTCAATACATTTTTGGATGATAGCTGTCATTCATAACTCTGCAGTTTTGTGAATTGCAGTGCCCCTGAGCTCCTTTCTTCAACTCTCTTTCTTGTGAGCTGGCCGCAAAACCGCAGGATTGCTTCAGGCCATAATCTCTTTCCGGGGGGGAACGCTGAGCCTTTGTTTAATTCCTCTTCCTGGTCGGAAATGAGCGTTCCATTTGCCCATGCAGGCACCTACAGCTAGTCTCTCATTGGTTCTCCCTATTCCTGTACATCTTGCGCAGAAATTGCAAACGGTGCCCAACAGGAGGTTAATGGCGCTGACTCTCCAAGTGGGGAGAGTGTTAGTAAAGTGTCTGGAATGATGAACCCGAGTTCCAGGGGACGAAAACTGAGATGTATTTGAAAACGTTTCCCGGTCACACAGTGCACAGTACTGTGGGTTTCCCATGCATGTTTTAGCTGAAAGAAGAATCCCTTAAACCTGGAGAGTTGGGACCCATGGAATGGGTACCATGCAGTATGACTTCAAAAGGTCTGCGTTTGCTCACCGAACCTCACCAATGCTATCAGCCCGAAGTGTCCAGCCTTATGTCTCACCCAGCTCTGGATGTAGATGTGGTAAATCCTGGTTGCATCACATGCCCTGAATGAATGATTTAAGAATTGCTCTCTCTTTCACTGTCATTGTGTTTTGTTTTTGTAATTCATTTTGATCATGGGATTTATTGGATTTTCTCTGCTGCGTTCATGCAGCTGTACACACGCTTGATTGTCTTAAGGAGATATATAAATCCATGGGTTTGAAGATTCTTACTACTCAGGTGTATTCCTAGGCGTTGAATATGAGGTGTTTAGTCCATTTCGTTGAGCAAGGGGTAGCTCTTGACTATTACATATTTGGCTTATGGAAAGGTATCTGTGCTAATTTCTATCTCGCTTTTATGCAGCACCCCAACTCACTTTTCCCCTTAAGCAAGCATAAGTTGGTTTTCTAAATTTGAGACCCTGTTCTGTTTTGTAATTCAGTTCATGTGTAGCCAAGTTTACATTCCGTGTATTAGTGATAACTTATGATGTTTCATTTTCTGTGTGACTTATTTCACTTAGAATCATCGTACCTGAATCCACTCATTATGCCGCGACGGGCCTGATGAAATAGATTTCATTGGTGAGTGATATTCATTTGTACGTACGTACCACACTTCTTTATCCATTTTTCGCTTTCTGGGATATTTAACTTGTTCCGTAGATGAGGTTCTTGTAAACAGAGCCGTCCGACACTTTGGGGTGGCTGTCTGTTTTTGATTTTAATTTCCGTGATCTATAAGACCATAAGTGGAAGTGCCGTAGTCTCCGTTGCTTTGTTTCTTAGGTGTTTCAGGAAACACCATACACTTCTCCAGAGTGGCTGTTGGCATTTACATCCCGCCCGTCAGCATAACAAGGCTCCCTTTTCTCCATGGCCTGTCCTGTGTTTCTGGTTTTTACACTTTTTTCAGATGGCCCTTTTGACGAATGGGAAATGAGACTTCATTGTAGTGAGGATTTCCATTTCTCGAGTGCTTGGTTGGCCAAAAAGGGCATATGTGTTTTTTCCTGAATATATTCAGGAAAAAATGTTTACGCACTTTGGTCCAAGTGCATCACTGTCAAAGATCTGCCGCTTTTCACATGCTTTAAATGCAATTCCAATCTACCTCCTGAAATATGATTCCTGCAATTCTGCCTCGTTTTCAAGTCCTCTTTGCAGACTTACTTCCATATATTTTTGCCAATAGCTGTCATTTATAACTCTGCAGGTTTGTGAATTACAGTGCCCGTGATTTCCTTTCTTAACTCGTTTCCTTGAAAACTGGCCACAGAACCGTAGGTTTGCTTCAGGCCGTAATCAGGGTCCTGCACGGCACTCTGAGACTTTGGTTCATTCCACTTCCTGGTGGGAAATTAGAGTTAAATGTACCCCTCCAGACACCTGCCTCACTCCTAGCCCCTTGGTGATGTGTGTCCTCTGGTTTGAGGCCACATGTGCTGGGTTCCTCACCTTTGGCTGATGTGGCCCCACTGGTGTGAGGACACTCCTGCCTGGTTCCCATCCCCTTGGTGATGTGGGCCCTCCGGTGAGAGTCTGATCCTGGTTGGGTTCCTCACACTTCTGTGAGGTGGGCCCTCTTCTCTGAGGTCACTCCTGCCTGGCTGGCACACCCCACCTTGGCGACGTCGGTCCTCTGGTGGGATTTGGTGCCTGCTGGGTGTCTCCTCCCCTCGGTAATGAGGGCCCTCTGGCGTCAGGCCCTAACTCCTGGGCTCCCAATATTTTCTGATATGCGCCCTGTGGTTCGAGTACACTCCTGCCAGGTTCCCAACCCCATGGGAATGTGGGCCTTCTGCTCTGAGGTCCCAACCGTGGGTTGCTCAGTTTCATGATGAGGGCCCTCTGCTGTGAGTTCTCTCTGGCCTGGATCCCATAGCCTCGCTGCTCCTGGCCACCTGCTGGGAGGTTACAACTGCGGGATTCCTCACCTTTTTTCTTCTATGGGCCCTCTGTTTTGAGACTCCTCCTGCCTGCCTCACTCCCAGTCCCTTGGTGATGTGTGTCCTCTGGTTTGAGTCCACGTATGCTGGGTCCCTCGCCTTTCGATGATGTGGCCCCACTGGTGTGAGGACACTCCTGCCTGGTTCCTATCCCCTTGATGATGTGGGCCCTCTGGTGAGAGTCTGATCCTGGCTGGGTCCCTCACCCTTCTGTGAGGTGGGCCCTCTGCTCTGAGGTCACTCCTGCCTGGCTGGCACACCCCACCTGGGCAACATCGGCCCTCTTGTGGCAGTTGGAGCCTGCTGGGAACCTCCCCTCGGTGATGGGGGCCCTCTTGCCTCAGGCCCTAACTGCTGGGTACCCACATTTTCTGATACGTGCTAAGTGGTGCGAGGACACTCCTGCCAGGTTCCCATCCCCATGGGCATGTGGGCCTTCTGCTCTAAGGTCCCAACACCTGTGTTGTTCACCGTTTCATGATGTTGGCTCTCTGGTGTTAGTTCACTCAGGCCTTGATCCCATAGACTCTGTGCTCTGAGCGGCCTGCTGGGAGGTTCCTACTGCTGGATTCCTTACCTTTTTATCCTTTGGGTCCTGTGTTTTCATGCTCCTACTTCCTGACTCACTCCCAGCCCATTTGTGATGTAGGTCCTCTGGTTTAAGGCCACATGTACTGGTTTCCTCACCTTTATTGATGTGGCCCCACTGGTGTGAGGACACTCCTGCCTGGTTCCCATCCCCTTGGTGATGGGGGCCCTCTGGTGAGAGTCTGATCCTGTCTGGATTCCTCACACTTCTGGGAGGTGGGCCCTCTGCTGTGAGGTCAATCCTGCCTGGCTGGCACACGTCACCTTGGCGATGTGGGCCCTCAGTTGGGAGTTGGTGCCTGCTGGGAGTCTCCTCCCCTCGGTAATAAGGGCCCTCTGGCGTCAGGCCCTAACTCATGGGCTCCCAAATTTTTCTCATGTGCGCCCTGTCGTGCGTGTACACTCCAGCCAGGGTCCCATCCCCATGGGGATGTGGGCTTGCTGCTCTGAGGTCCAAACGGCTGGGTTGCTCACAGTGTCAGAATGTGGGCCCTCTGCTGTGAGTTCACTTCGGCATGGATCCCATAGCCTCGGTGCTCTGGGCCACCTGCTTGGAGCTTCCAACTGCGGGGTTCCTCACTTTTTTATTCTATGGGCGCTCTGTTGTGAGTCTCCTCCTGCATGCCTCACTCCCAGCCCTTTCGTGATGTGTGTCCCCTTGTTTGAGGCCACATGTGCTGTGTTCCTCACCTTTCGTTGATGTGGCCCCACTGGTGTGAGGACACTCCTGCCTGGTTTCCATCCCCTTGGTGATGTGGGCGCTCTGGTTAGAGTCTGATCCTGTTTGGGCTCCTCACACTTCTGTGAGGTGGGCCCTCTGCTGTGAGGTAACTCCTGCCTGGCTTGCTCCCGTTCCATTGGTGACGTCGGCCCTCTGGTGGCATTTGGAGCCTGCTGGTAGCCTCCTCTCCTCCGTGATGAGGGCCCTCTGGCGTCAGGCCATAACT